>NC_143566.1:74320000-75540000 GCF_054136105.1 Typopeltis vanoorti
ACTACCATGGCAATTTTGTTTTTGTCTAAGGCGGTATTAATTACGTTTGTAAAGTCTTCCAAGAGAGATGTTGTTCCCTTATTTTTCTGAAAACCATATTGTGTTTGGGGATAATATGAAAGATCTCAGTGTATGCTGTGAGTTTCTTCAGTATGATCCGCTCCATAATTTGATTGATAATTGGTAATGTTGCTATGGGTCTGTAATTGCTGATTAAATTTCTTTTTCCATGTTTGTATATGGGTGTAATTATGGCGGTCTTTAGCATATTTGGTATCTGTCCTGTTTTAAATATTTTGTTTATTAATTTTAGTAGGATAGGACCTAAGCTAGTTGCATGTTGCCTGATATCCTTAGGTCTTATACCATCAATTCCTGGGCCTTTGTTTGTTTGATTTGATGTATTGCATTGCAGAGACAAGTTCTGCTTCTTTTATCGTTGGGAACCATAATGTCTGTTTTGATAGTGGTCCAAGAGGGTCTCGTTTTGTGATTGGGGGAATATTTCTGTGCAGTTCTTGGATGGAGTCTGCAAAGTATTGGTTAAAGTCATTTGCTAGTTGTTGGATAGGTTTTGCGTCTTTCATGAAGCTGTGTTTTATGGTTTCGGAGGCGGTGGTGTTGGGAACACAATCTAGCATCTCATTGATCAGATGCCAGGTTTGTTTCATGTTGTTTTGTGCAGAGGTTAGTTTGTCTCTGTAGTAGTTTCTTTTTGCATTTCTGATTTGTGTTGTAAAGCGATTCCTTGTTATCTTATATTCAGTTTTTAAAGCTGTGTTATTTGGATATCGCTTTAATTCTTTCCATAAAGCGTCCTTTCTGTGTATTTCTAGGATTAAGTTTTGTGTTTTGTTTGAACGAATTCTGACTTTCTTTGTAGCTTTCTTATATATTTCCTCCAGTGTGAGTTTAACGTTGTTGTATGAGATATCTGCTGAATCTGATGTCAGGTGTTCCCAGTCTGTTTTTCTTATTTCGTTGTTGACTATTTCTTCGTCTATTATTGTTTTTATTGTTTCTTGTCGCTTTTCTTCTGTGGGACATTGCATTGATATTGTCTTGGTGTGCAGGTTTAGAGCAGTGAAGTGATGGTCTGCTACTTTGCACTTTATGACTGATGCAGTGTAACTATTTGGTGGTGCTCGGACGTTTATATGATCTAGACAGGAGGCAGTGATATTATTTCCGAATATTTCTTCTCTAGTACATGATGTTATTGTTGGTATTAGATTATACATGGATAGTGTGTCTAGGTATTGTACAGTGTTGTTCTGGTTTTCGTTTGCAATATTTATGTTTTTGTCGCCAATTATCATTAGGTGTTCGGTTGAGCATATTTCTTGGCTTGAAAGCCAGCAATTGAGTTCGTGCAAGAATTTTATCATGTTTAGGATTGGTGGCCTGTAAATAGCATTTAGTATTATGGGATACTGTCTATTGGTGGTGTTACTAATTTCGAGGCAAATGGTTTCAGCATGCTCAAACTGATAGGCCGTTTCTTTTGCTATTAATTTTTGTTTGATAAATATTAATATTCCACCCCCTCTTTTTGTTTGGCGGCATGATCTATGTTGTTGGAAGCCTGGAATTTGGAAAGCAGTCGCTTCGTCATTAGTTATGGATACTTCTGTTAGTATCAATATATCAATAATATCAGTGAAATTCCTCAGATAAGCCTGTAATTATAACCAATGTTTTCGGATGCTTCTGATGTTAATATGCAAGATTGAGAGACCTCTCGCTTGTACTGTGTGTCGTTTCCATGCATCAAGCGATTCGAAAGTACAATTACTGATGTATTCTGGTATAATTACATCTATCTGATGGTTCACATTCATTTTTGTTGTGTTGAGATCTTCTTATTGAACTAAGTTAGAGTCTTTTGTTTCACTCTGGCAACCTATCTATATCTTCCGAGCTTTTTATTTGTATATACTTTAAAGTCTGCGACTTTCTCAAGAATATTTTCCCGTCTTTGATCAATAAAAATTGATACTTTTTTCTGTTTTTTCTTTTCTTGCTTGGTTCAAAAGATTCTGATTGAAAGGTGTTAAATACTCAGAGAGAGAAAGATTGGCGTATTGTCTTGCGATGCATTTAAATCCTTGACAACTGGTTTTTTCAGTCTGCTGGCTTTTATGAGATTGTCTATTGTAGCCTTGCTTGTCAGACGGATTATTAACGGTGCGGGTCGTGGCAAGCCTTGTTTTTTGTTCTTCCTGGGAATCCGATTTACGGTCTGAATATCATTATGCTGTAGGGGGATGTCAATTGCATGGCCTAACTTTAAAAAACTTCGTCTCTGAGATTTTCTGTGGATTCAGTTTCTGGAAGACCGTTTATGACAAGGTCTTCTTTATGTTGTTGTTGTTGGTTTAATGTGTACGAATATTCCATAAAAGCCACTATAGTTAAAATAAGCTTTATTTGTAAAACGCTGTAAAATATAAAGTCGGATTTTGAGTATTTTCTGTTATCTATGATAAGCAAAATAATACTGTAGTTACCCATTTCTCTTGTTTATTTTTATTTATTTATTTTATCGTTTATATGTTAAGTTTCTCTATAGATAGCTCGCATGACGTATTACAATTTTTATATTTTCTGAGGACCAATAATTCGGGCCAACAACACTTTAATTAAAGGGTGCGTTTATCATCTCTTCATTCTCCAAATTTAGATGTTTCAATAATAAAATCTTTGCATATAGAATTCTCTTTCATTCACTTTTTTAAACTTTTCCACTTTTTTGCACATCCCCCCCCCAATGACAATATGAAATGAAACATTTCTTTATTGTGTGGCCAGTAACGATCCATCTCACCTAACACTAATTTTTCAATCAGTGTAAAAGACAGCTTTATGAAGAATGAATAGCCATCCATGTTGCTTTCTGAACTTTTAACCTAAGAAAGAATATTTGACATTCATTGAACCATGAACAAGCAGCATTTAATTAGCAGCTTCAGAACGTCTTTTTTAATTCAAGAAAACTCAGCAAAAAAATATAAATAAAAACGTTGAAATAATGGATCTGGGGAAATGAGACGATAAAACAAATCTTGTATTTTAAAACTCAATCAATGAAAAACCAGCACGTATTTTAATATGAGGAACAGTTTATTTTTTGAAATAATACACAAAACGACTTTCCTTAAAAAAAAAAAAGAAAAAAATATTTTTTAAATGCTTAAACAAATAAATTTAATGTTGTTAGTGCAATACTAATAATAATCCTGGGAAGTGGTGTTGCGTAATTTAATTTGATCAAAGTAATTTATTAAATTAATTAGATAAAATATCGATATTAATTTTGATACATTTAATTTGATGCTGTTTTTACTAATTTGATTAATTTTCATTTTCAATTACATATCTTTGTACTCTTAACTAGCCAAGTATTTAAATAATTTTAATAGAAGAAAGACCTTTTTCATATTCATCAAATTTAGTTTTTATTACTAAGAAATATATTTGCTCTTCCTTATAAATTAAAGCCTCATCCAGATGACCTTAATATGACATCGCGTCATAAAAGTACTTACAAAAAATTCTTCCGTGTGGAATTTGAATATCTTGTTGGACTGTCGACCTATTTGGTATGCAAACTGACACATTATTGCATTTGGTATTGTCTTTGACAGTTTTAAAAAAAGAATTTTTTTTTTATTGAAGTCTCTGTTTGAAGAACAAATGACTGAATGAGTTTATGTCAATATTAATCTTATTTTGAAAAGAGGATAGGTTTTTTAATATTCTTCTTATTTTTCTCAAGATAGCAAAAAAATTCTATATATACGCTTAGCAAAAATAAACTACCCTTCTCTTGGAGTGGGTACAAAAGTCTTATTTCCTGAAACATTCCATTGGATGTGGTGGGAGAACATTGAAATATTTTCGCGTGTCATCTCGTGCCCCATTTCACTGAATTTTCGAGCGTGTAAAGATGGAAAAAAATGGGACATCATAATAAATCAGATGATAAAATAGAAGAGCATAAAAATAATCGTATAAGAGATTGAAAATAAGAAACACAGAGTGAGGTATATTATAAATTGAGAAAGAGTAAAGATGGTGAACAGTAGGAACGAAAAATTTAAGAGTAAGGTAGGGAACAATAAAGAAGCGGAAAATACGAAATGTTTGTGAGGGGGAGGAGATTCTTAAATTAAAAAGAAAGATTATAGCGTTCATCCTGAAGGAGTTCGAAACTTTTGAATAAAATTGAAACGCAGGGAAAAATGCAAGAAATATATATACCGTGCGATTATTATTATTATTATTATTATTATTATTATTATTATTATTATTATTATTATTATTATTATTAGTTGATTTGGGTGATTATCTGCGATTGTGAAGAATTTTTCTGCAATGCCTGTCATGTAGGTCTTGGTATCTGGAAGGTTGGATTCTTGGTATAACTGGAGTTTCTGATGAACCATGGGGCATTAAATGCCATTTGTTCTGGATCTTCTGTAATCTGTGGATGTTCTGTTTAGATGTGTGTCCCCGAGTTGGTGAGGCGCAAGTTATCTGAGGGCTCATCACTGATTTGTAGAGGAGAATTTTGTTGTTTATGTTTAGGAAGCTGTTCCTATTCAAAAGTGGATATAGCTGTGCAATAGTCTGACTTTCTTTGGTGGAGACACTATTTATGTGTGTCTTGAAATTTAGACGTTTATCCAGATCCAAATGAACTCCTAGATACTTGGTAGAGTTACGCCAAGGGATGACTTTTCCAAACATTTTTATGCTTGTGTTCGGTTCTGCTTTACGTCTGGTGAAAAGTACTGCAGAGCTTTTTCCTGGGTTGATACACCATTTCGATATACCATTTTTTGTACCAATTATCTAATTCGTGGACTGCTCTCTGCGGCTTATTTGAGGCTAGATGTGGACGGAGGGATCTGGCTATGATCATTGTGTCATCGGCATAGAGAGCGGTGATGGCTGGGGACAACTTGGGAAGATCTGCCATGTATATGGAGAAGAGTAGGGGGGACAGCAGAGAGTCTTGCGGAACTCCAGTCATAACTCTCCTCTCTGTGGATCTGATTCCACTGAGTTTTATTTAAAGGTTTCTGTTATTCAGATATGATTTTGATAATTAGAATTAGTGGTAATGGGATTCCTTCTTGGTGTTTTAAAAATTAGACCATAATGTCTTATTCTATCAAATGCTTGTGTTCTGTCCAGGAAGACTGTGCCAGAATGTTGGTGGCATTCGAACCCTTGTATGATGTATTCAACGACTCTGTAAATTTAAAGCGTTGTGAAGTGATATTTCCTAAAGCCGAATTGCTCCTCTGGCATGACGTGGTTGATATCTGTTGCCTCTTGAATCCGTGTGAGTATAGCGTGTTCGGCTATCTTGCCTACACATGATAGAAGGCAGATCGGTCTACAATTCTGAGGAAATTGTGTATTTTTCCCAGCGTTTGGAATTAGGAAGACATCCGCAAGCTTCCATCGCTCTGAAAAATAATTTAGCCGAAGGATGCTATTAGTGATGCTACCAGATGCATAACCCCTTTACTGGGGAGTAGCTTGAGCGCCTTGTTCGTTATTCCATCCGGACCCGAAGCCTTTTTGTTGTTTAGTTTTCTTATGATCTCATATATTTCTGTTGGTGACACAGATTTGTTGTTGTTTGAATGAGGCGTTTTGAGTAATTTTACGCACTTGTGTGTGGATTTTTCTTATGAAGTTTATATCTATATTGGTATAATTGGAGCTGCATTGTCTTTCTAAGCTGTCTGCAAATGCTTCTGCTTTTTCCTCATCATTGTAGGCGACTCTATATTCACCTTAGATTAGAGGAAGTGTGTAATGCTTCGAACGAAGTGATCTGATCATTCTCCACAATGACTGATCCTCTGTGTTTAGGTGATGTATTTTGTTATTCCAAAGTTGGTTTCAGTGTCTTTTAGAGCATACCGAACCTGGTTTGTTGCTCTGTTAACAGCCTGCTTATCTGCGGGATCCATTGTTCTGTGATATTGTCTTCTTAATCTGTTTTTCTCACGGATAAGGCGTTTTATGTCCTCTGGGAGTTTATTTGGTGGTACATACCTGGTTATATTTGTTACCTGTGATATCTGTTAGTATTTGCTTTTCAAAGGTTTTCACTGCCTTTTCTATATCTTCAGTGGATGTTATATGTAGAATTGGGCCAATGTTATCCTGGAAAGCTGAGGGTAGTTGTTTCCAGTTTACAAAGGTGGTGGCGTTTTCCGTTAGATCTTGTATGACGCCTAGTTACAATGTGATGAGGTTGTGATCAGAACTGAAATCGTTAGCTGTTTGCATTTGATAATGCGCAATGTTTTTTTTAGTATTTCAATTTCAAGTACATCCAGACGGCCGGTTGCTCTGTAGTGTGTGGGTACTGAATAAGTAAAGCCATTTCTAAAAATTAAGACGATCCCTAGACCACTCCATAGTGGCCGAAAGACTGTCCAAACTCAGCATTGGCTCCACTTTGCTCCGTAGTGTGTGAGTTCTGTAGATCCTATCACTTGATTCTGTCATGTTTCTGAACCGTGCAGTTAGTTATTTTATATGAAGTATAAGATTGATTTAAAATATTAAAAGGTGTTAAAAATTAATTTATAATAATAAAAAAATTCTTTAGGAAAATTTAAATTTCTTTCCTAAAATTTTTAGTAATTAATATTTTTATTATTAATATATAGTTTATTAATAAATTAATTGAATGATTATTTGTTTCAGATAATATCTAAAAACTGAGATGCCTATTTATATTTATCCACTCAAATGACTCAGTCATATGAGTGGATAAATTCTGGACTAACCTTATTATGAATGGACTGAGATAATAGATGTATAACTGCGCAAAAAGAATAAACAGAGAATAATAGAAAAACAAGTTTATATATCTGCTTAGTGTAATTATTATTACATGACATGGAGTTTTAAGACCCATCGAGAAATGACAACTACACTCTATCACTATTAGGAGTTTGCCTATCCTACAAAGGAAAAAAAACAAACTAAAAACCTTGCACGATTCTCATCATACAACAGATTCGTGTTGTATGATGAGAATCGAACACAGGTTTTGCCAATCGAAGTGCGCATGTCCCATATTGTCTATGCTTAGACCTACTGAGAGTCGATAATATTATTATAAAATTACTACTAATTAATATTAATATATTAATTGGTATATGTTATTATATATATTAATCCATGAACAAAAAAAAATTAAGCATCGTTCCCTATGATAAAGTTGGGGATGTTATCACCCTTTAAAAATAGGATTTTATATGCATATATAAGTAAATATGGACTAAATAATAAATAATATTATAAACTGCTTATTTATAGTATTAGAAAGTCTCCCTAATTTTTAATATATACCAAACATACGTCATTTGCATACTAAATATCTCCAATTGACATTTATGGGGTTCAGTGCTTAAAATCGAATGCCTCCTAGTCAGCTAATAAGATGAAAAATTTCATTAGAAAATTCTCAACTTTGCAGCAATGCAAATTCCTTCTAACACAAATGGACATCAATAAGCAGGGAGAAAAAAAATTAAATCCCACTTTTGTAGAAGCAGTAAATTTAAAGGATGTGTTTTTAGCTGTCGTCTGTCTTTTAAGGTGTTTTTTTTTTCTATCATTGCTCCATAAGCAGTTATGAAAGCCTTTAGTACACTCAGCAAAGACCAGCAATATAAAGAGGACATTTTGCACGCAGTTCAATACGATAAGCACTTCTTCTCATTCACACCACCATTACGAGTCTATTGACAAGCATTAACGAACGCGTGAATCTATTTCTGGGTCAGGTACACGAAGACGTCGTATAGATCTAGCTAGCTCCTCTTCGCTTTCTGCATGAGTTTGTATTTAGACGCTGTAAAATGGTATAAAACTTGCCGAGTAAAGTCGTTTGCATATAAAATAAGCCGCCTTTACCAGCAGCGATTCAACAATGCTAACTAAATACGGTACTTTGAAAGCTTACCATTAAATAAACATCGAAACGCCTATCGTCTGAGTGCGGTCACCGCCAATTACCGCTAATGCAATTTTAAATAAATTTATTTGGTGCGTTAACCCGCCGTAAACAATTAAAGAAAGATGCTATTTTGTAATCAAGCACGTCCATGCATTAACTTTACAATGGCTCGTTCGTTACCATAGCAACGGTAAATTATGGCTTTGCCTGCTAACATGAGAAAAGGGCCTGCTTTTCTAATTTAATTTCATTACGGCGTTTAAAGTAGACGAAACGGGTGGTGAGCCATAACTAAATTTACATACACCGACAGTTTTAAATAAAAATTTATATAAATAACATTTCTTTTTACATTAACTACAACTTTTGCTGCTCCCACGTACTTTAGCATATCAGTGGTCAATTGTTAGTAATATCGACTCAATGATTTTAATTACCATAAAATTAGTTATTAAGTTATTATTAGATCATTTTATCATCTCCTTTCATCGAGTATGAAAAGAATTGCTTATAAATGCACTTGTGCACAATTTTGAAGCTGTGCTAAAAATCTATGCGTACTAATTTTATCTAAAATGTTTGTACTGAAATGCCACCTATTCCTTTACGAATGAAAATGTGTCAATGTATTATTATTATCATCATTATAAATCCTAATATTTTAAAAATATGTATAAAATAATGTAAAATCTTTTATTAAATTATTAAAAATATTATGTATTTTTTAAAGCTTGTTTCTAAATTGATTTTATTATAGGTTTCTTAATACACCAAATATTTTTATTTAAAAAATAATATCTTAATGAATAGATAATTATAGACATTTATATAGGAAATTGGATACCCTTGGAGGGTAATGGATGGCAATGCTGTAGCCAATGAAGTTCTAACTGAGGCTCGGCTATTGCTGTTACCCTCCTGCCATGATCAGAGCTTTAATAGCTCAATAACACCTTATCCCTACACTGTCCTCTACAGATAACGGGGAAGATGAAAAGCATTCTTGCTTCGCCCCTTTAAGCCAGTCCTTATAAGGACTATAAAGACATTTATATTAATATATTATATATTTATATTTATATTCTGAATAAAAAATAAAACATATTTGACTGTGCTAAAGTAAAAGTATCTCCCTTCATGGTTGGGAGCATCCTGAGAATCCTTAAGATACCACGATTTCTCCTAGAATTTGCAGAGAACAACGATATAATTCATAGCGTATTCTCTAAGTGGGGAGTTGTACGGGAAATCCAGGTTCACAATGACGCCGACAATCCTGAGTGGAAGTCAGGGGAGGTAGCTATCTCTCTTGAAATGAGGACCGAAGTTCCTAATTTTGTCCTCATAGGATCTGCTCGGGTAATGGTAAATTACCCAGGCGTCAAAAAGCAGTGCTTTAGATGTGGTGCCTTCAATCATCTTGGGGCAGACTGCCCTCGCATAAAATGCAATAACTGCCTAAAAATTGGCCACAACCAAGAAAAATGCGAGGCAGCTTGTTTGAAATGTGGGGTCACTGACCACAAAGTCGACACCTGCCCATCCAGAACCCTCGCAGAGAGGATGGGTTGCGCAATCACATCAGCAACAAAACCAAGTAATGAAAAGGTCACAACACAGGAAGAGTTTCCTCATTTTGAGGACACTCCTGATCATGCCGCCATGTCTAAGACAACGAAAAGGTCCCGTAAGGGAGGGAAACCTACCAGAATTGCAGAGACCAGCAATACGATCCCAACAGAAGAGACTGACAATGCAGAAACCATCATGGTAACTCCCACGGACGAAAGCGAAGCTACCACTGCCAATATAGACATCGCCAATTCAGATACAGTAGAAGAAGCTGAAGTAGAAATGGAGACGAACACCAAAACTTCCAAACGGCCATTAAGTCCGCAGGAAGAAGAGCTGACAAATCTCAAAACAGCAAAAGTATCTGAAAGCGAACACCCAGAAGTGCCTCATGCAAAAGCAGGGGAGACACTAAAACATCTCCTTAGAGGTATGCCCGGAGTGGCAGAAAAGTTTAAAGAGGCAATAGATAAAGTAGGAGAACCTGAACTCCTGCTCACAGGGAAATATGGACCCGACATCATCAGTGCAAAATGGGGTGACCTCTTCGTTGATGACATCAGCAAAATCACCCCTGAGCAAGTAGAGGTAGCCCTGGATATAGACCAGGAGGCAGGTTCGGCGTTCTACATAGCTCTCTGCAAACTAGACATGGCCAAGGGAAGTGAGGTGGCCAAAAGAATCATAACGGCCCACAACAAAAGAAAGGAACAGTAACCACCTTGTGGATTTCTGTAATCAGCTTCACTGGTTTTTTAGCTCCGGCAGGTGAGGGAGGACCTGAGAACCTGAGCGGCGAAGGCTTACAGCGAGGCGGTGCAGTTCCATGTGAGCTGCATCACTCGGGCCAGATCCTTCCTCCACCTCTAAGTTTACCTTTCCATTCCTTCTCCAGATTTATTCTCTCTTTGTTTTGTTACATGTTTCCTTTTTAGGATTTTTCCTTTTTTTTAAAGTGAAAAATCAACGACCGTTTTAGAAGCGCCCCTGGGGGGCAAACAGCTAAAACAGGTAAGCTGAGGCCTCTTTTACCTACTCTACCACTATGCACTCTATCTTTATATCTTTATTTCCTCTCCCACTATCTGCTGACTCTCAGCCTATCTTACTCTACAGGCCAATGATGAAGTTTGTTGAACTCACAAAATATATTATATTGGGAGAGTTTTCTATTTTGGGTATTCTATTGAAACATTAAGTAGGAAATCAAAATAAAGCTTTGTAATTGCTTATGTTGTATTAGTGGTTTAATTATGCGTTATATATCAAAATATAAAGCTTTGTAATTGCTTATCTTGTGTTAGTGGTTTAATGACGCGTTATATTATATATGAAATGTGTATGTTGCTCTTCATATATTATGGAAAATCTGTGTGAGTATATGTATGGTTTCCTTGGGAATCAAAAGCAAAGATTGGGCACCTTTATTATATTAAGTATCATAACAAAAAAAAAATCAGAGAGAAGCAATTTTATTTCATCTAGAAAAAGATACGCATAATGTATTGTATAATTTTAAAAGTTAAAAAAAAAATACCTATACATATGATGCACTAGAACGCGTCATATGGCAAGATACAAGTAATAAATTCAATACCCGATAATCATGTTCTAAATATCTTTTCTCGTGTGTTCTCTTTATTTTAACTCACATAATAATTGTTTCAATTACAAGCAACCAACATATTTTTCTTTTTTTAACATCCATAAACTGTAATCGTAATTCTAGAAAGGTATTCCAAAGAAAGGGGTTGATCATCAATCAATGTCAAACTGCACAAAAGTGGAAAATAAATTTTATAGCTCCGTGGTACTTCGGGCCTGAATGGCGAATAAAATTAAAATTTTGTTTATCGTCTCTTTGATAAAAGTTAAATTTCAAATAGGAATGAATCCGTTATTCTTAACAACACATTCAAAAATATATTTAAAGATTAGTCTTAAAAATTAAGATTAAAACATTGGTTAAAAATTAGGTTATCTCGAATTGACATTCGGTGATTATTAGCGCCATGGTAACGTTTCTCCCAACTAAGCACCTGCTGATAGCAATTAAAGCACTGCTGTGTTAGCCGAAATAGTTTTTGCTGAACTGTTCAGAACTCTAGTAATGTACGTGGAAATATAGGTCGCTCGACAGCTGGGAAAGACGTGATAGAAAGACAATATCATCCCATTGATCAATAAAGTGAAAGAACACTTCCATGATGCAGGTAAAGCCCAAGAAACTTGAATATGTTTCCATTACAAGAAACATTAGGCTTAGTTCACCCACTCACTCACTAATATCATATTGAGTATTTCTGAAATGTATGTTTTTGTTTATTTTAGCTATTTCCATAAACATCATAAATACTTAAAATAGCTTTTGATTTTGGATATAAAATAATTTGACATCATTTATTAAATTGTTAAAAATAATAAATTTTTTTTTTATTTTTGTTTTAAATTGATTTTTTATAGTTTTCTTAATACACCAAATATTTTTATCTAAAAAATAATATCTTAATGAATAAGATAAATGTTTTTTAATATTCTGAATGAAATATAAAATATTAAGATATCTTTAACGACTAAAATAAAATATTTTATTTTATTTTAGTCGTTACATTGTAATGGATATCTTAGAAAAGAAATAACCTGTCTTAGAAATTCTGAATGAAATATATATAAAATATAAAGATATTTTATTTTATTTTAGTCGTTACATTGTAATGGATATCTTAGAAAAGAAATAACATGCAAGATACAAAAAATCATCAGCTTACTTATTCCAGCGAAGTTTATGCTCCTTACTAAGAAATGTGATTTAGGCTAATAAATAATTTTCTTCCAAAAATATACAAACTAGTCTTAGAATACATGTATTGAGTATAAGTATGACCTTGTATCATAGGAATATAAAATTCAAGCTCATTTAATATTCATATGCTTCACTCTTATCACGGTTAGTTTTAACTGATCAATAACGTCTGCACTATAATTAGCACTTGAAAGTAACTACTTTGGATATCTTTGAATTACCAGTTCATTACGCATGCGAAATTTGTCACGTGCCCTCAAATATTGTCTGTAATGCATTCCTAAGTTAATTATCCATAGTAGGAGGTTCTTTGTAGGAAAAATCTAAACAAAAACAGGTTTTAATTGATTCCGTGAAGAAGCAACACGATACAATGTCAAACAAAAGCCCATCTTATACAAATTTGTTTTGTTTTTTTTTAGATTTTATACATATGCATGAGTGGGAATGTTTTGGCTTTTCATTATATAATAACGACATTGTTCGGGAAATATGGATTAAAATTGTATATAATGTTAAAACTTTGAAATGCATCATAAATATTATCAAGTGTATTACCAATATTTTCAGAATAGTATTATCAAATATTATATATATGTTTCTACGTATATTCGGCTTTGAAATATTGTTGGATCTTTAATATGCAATATCTCTATGCAAAATATATAAATAAATAAAAATGAATAAGGATAAAAAGTCATACAGCATCTAAGGGGGACAAAAAATATGTGATTATAATTTGAAATGAGATTTAAGTTAAAGTTATCAAGTAGACGCCTTTCCATCTAAAAACAAATTGAAAAAGAACAGAATTAATAATTATATACAACATGCCCTACATCTAAATTTAAAGAAGAAAAAAAAAATTTTTTAATCAAAAATATGTATAATATTTATTGAAATAAAGTTTTGTTAGTAAAAAGATATTATACATTAGTTGAAAATATAATACAACATCTATATTTTTACATGGTTTTAATATTTATAAGTCTTGTTTGATATTTTGATTTTATGAATTTTTTTGTATTCTGCATACTTACATTTTATTTTAGAGTTTTTAGAAATAATAAATGATTCTACGATCTATTTTCATTTTATGTATTTATAGAGAAAGTAGTCTGTATTTTATTTATATTAATGTTATATTATATTTATATATATGTATTTTATATATATATATATATATATATATATATATATATATTTTTTTTTTTTTTTTTTTTTTTTTAATTTATATTTAAATATTTTTGTAAATAACTAATATTGAGACCTATGTTTACATATTCGGTTGTTTATTTATAAAAAAAATACAAACAAAAAAGTCAAAGTTATTATATAACTAATATTGCACTAATGAGAAATTATAATTGTTATATACAGCACTAGTCATTAAATTACAATTATAAATGTGATTAAATTATAATTGTATTTTTTAATGCATATCTATCTGGTAATTTTCTTAAAATATATATGACACTGTATACTATGAAGAAACCTTACTAATGCGAATAAGCATGCAAATGATATACTGGTTCACATTTTCGAACAAGAATGTAGAACAACCCATATCATTTAAATCAGCAGTCAGTGAAATCATTTGAATTCGGATTATTTTATTGGCGTTACCCTTCTACAGAGCGACTAGTATTAACATAATGACTGCACCGATACTTAGTCAACGTTTTTTAATCTTCATTGACCAATTCAGTGGTAATTATGGATAAACAATCTATTCATGACGTCATAGCCACTCACAGCCATTTGTATTGAATATCACTAAACCTAATAACTGACAATATCAGAAATATAATTAGATTATTTTCCTGACCTATTAACAGTAAATATCAGCGGATATTTACGATTAGAATGCACTGTCACCTATAAATTAATCCCGCTTGTGACTGGCTGGTGAGAATTAGTTTGAAGTGAGTCCACAATAGATCCATTAGACATCCTCTAATAGTTGTACTAGAAAATTAATTCTACCCTGTAGCACACTCTATTAGAAACACTCGACAGTTCTGCTTCTAGCTCACTGCTAATTCCCTCTATCTTACTCTCTAGTTAGCGTCTGAAGTCGTTTTAATCGATTTCCTGTCATCCGGTAGTTTTCCTCGCCCACACTGTGTGTGTGTGTGTGTGTGTGTGTGTGTGTGTGTGTGTGTGTGTGTGTGTGTGTGTGTGTGTGTGTGTGTGTGTGTGTGTGTGTGTGTGTGTGTGTGTGTGTGTGTGTGTGTGTGTGTGTGTGTGTGTGTGTGTGTTTTCCCTAAGGACTTCCAACTACATTATTTGTAATGTCGACAGTTTTGTAAGCACTGACAATGGCTTTAGCACGATAGCTACATGCAAACGTCAGTCTGTTTTGAAAAAAGGTTAGCGGAGGAGTAATTTGCAAATTTACAGAGTGATTCAATGATTTGCGAACTGGCTTTATCCAGATTTCTGTTGAAGAAATGAATGAAAAAAAAAATTACTTATCTTGCATAGGGACCAAAAAAAGTTCAAGTAATATTTCTATAAATCTCATGAGAGTTTGTTTCGTCATAAAGATTGTTATGCTTTCCATCTATTTGATTCTCTCTCTCTCTCTCTCTCTCTCTCTCTCTCTCTCTCTCTCTCTCTCTCTCTCTCTCTCTCCTTCTCTGTTTAATTTATAACAATTTTGTAGAACACAAATCTCAATTTTAAGTGAAATTAGCATACAGATAGAAGCATGCACAACAAATGAGTAGGAAACATATCAAGCGAACCACATCCTCTTAAATTAAAGTTCTAGCCAAATGATGCGATTCTGGTTGCCCATTTATAATACCCATCATGAATTGCATTGATTCACCGACTTAGAGAAGGTTAAGTATTTATTCACAGCTTCTTAAATCCCATAATGACTATTCCGATTCCTTCATCAAGATTTCTATGCATGAAGGGCAGCCATTTGTCACGCAGCAGACTCAATAAGCTTTGATATCACATAGTTATTCACCTACATTCCTTTGGCAAGCATTAATCAGTTTACCGTAATCTTGTCTTCACGGTCAGATACTTGTAGGATAATTCAAAACAACATTCATCACAGAAATAGTGGATCATGAAATCATTAAGTAGAGCTTACAGACAACTTTAAGGCAAGGACTTGACACAATCAAGTCAATGATGAAACAAAAGGTAGGATCCAAAAGTTATTCAAGAATCATAGATAACCGTTGCAAGAAAACTTTTAGCCAGCAACCAGTCTCATCTGGAGGCAGCAGCAGTTTTTCCTCAAGGAAATTCAGTTTTGTCAGATTATAATATGCTATGTTATAGCAAGTACTTATAATTTGCTGAATTTTAATTTTCTCATTGTTCTCTTAACTTTAATGCACTAACGATGTTTTGTGATACTCGTAAACAAAAAAACTACTAATTAATTAACGATTAATTAAATAGCTTATCTTTTCTGATGGTCAGATGTACATCATTTTAAGCATGCCGATGGTGATAGAAATCGCTATATGAATTACAGTGTTATTGCCTGCGTACATGTGTGTACAGGAGTATATACGCAACTAGATATCAGTCCATACAAAAAGGATTCTAATGGAATAAATAATACATATTAAAAATACACACTTCCTGTGTGCACTACATGCAGTAGAAGATTGTACTTGCAGTACACTTCTTGTATAATTCAGATTCAGCCGTTACTTAGCACAAAAGATTATATGAATTAATCAGTACGAAATATATTATATTCTTATAAATTAGTAATAAACCAGTATTCTGACAACTTGTAGTAACTATTATATCAGAACCGCTGTCTTTTTACATTACGAGTGTGCCATGTAAGAATATTATGACAATAAGGGAGGGCTTACTTAAAATTATTTGTGATATCTTCAGGCATGTTAGATAAACTGGAATGTAGATATAAAATCAGAAGGTGAAAACTTTAAAAATTTTTCTCTTTAAAAATTGATACTCTCCAAAAATAATAAACGATTTAAAAAAAAAAAACTGTACAGAATTATATGCTTACTGCTAAATATCGAATATATCGGAAAATCGATGAATTTGGGAGAAAACTGTGCTACCAATACTCTAACAGAGTAATTACATGAGACCATTGAAATCTACCAAGAAAAAAACTAAAATAAAATGAATAAATTATGAGTCATACTTGTCCAAGGTCATCTGTTGTGTGTATTGTGGAAAACAATGAGAATTACTCATGTAGTAGTGATGGTTTATCCGGATATCAAGCTCGAATGCCTGTTACAAACCATAGCGAGATATTTACAACAGGAAAGAATAATTGCAAATGTCAGATGCCCAACTGAATAGCTTTTCATTGTTAACATGTTTTGCTAAATACCACGTTTATCTATAGAACAGGATTTCCGGTTTATCTCACCGAACTGCTTACGTCATTGTGTGAGAAGTTTTAAATGTGGCGTAGGTAGAACTGTCAAAAATGAGTCCCCCCCCCTTAGTAACGAAACGAACAAATATCATTGAAATCTTCCCGGAAAGTCGGATTATGTATCCTGAAAAACATACAAATCTGTGATAAAACAGATAATTAAGATGATGATGATGATGATGATGTGTGCAAAGCAAAGTGGATATACGATTTACAATCGACAATTGTATGGTGAGTCCCCCTCATTGAAAAGTTCGTGTCTTTATTTTTTTCATGATTCTTCTGTCTGTCTTCATATACCAATCGTTCTCTCTATGTTTATGGCTATTAACCATTTTTTTGTCGTTATTCACTTGTTTATTATTCGCCACCCTGTCTTTCTGCCTTCATCTATCTGTTTCCATCAGTTTTCCTCTGTAGCCTTTTCAAAGGACGTATTCGTTGGACTGACACCATGGGAAACTATTATTGACGCATTTTTTTTTTCTTTTGGTTGCTTTCGTCTTTGTTGCTGCACAAATCCTTCTTGGTTTCCATAGATACGAGCCCATCTTTACGGAAACACACTATCGACTTCATATTGCATGTGTGTGTATTTCTCGATTTATCCATTAGCAAGAAAGTCTGTACGGTGTGCGATAGTCAGGTGCACTTTAATATTCTCTGTTATGTGTGTATGTGTGGAGAAAGTTTGTTAACAAAGAAATGTTTGTAGGTCCTTGTTACCAGCTAGTAAATGGCGCGCGCACATATCAAAAGGCCATTAATCCTCCGATAATAACAGAAATAACGTGTATGTAGAGAAACTCTATTTTAATGCTTTATAAATGTTTGGAAAAACCTAACGCGAAGTACTTCTTCAAAGCATTAGTATAGATTACAGTTAAATTGCTATATGATAACAACATTTCGCTTTCATCTTTTGTTTTCAAGCTTATATTTGGTTATCATAATACTACATTTCTCTATGTTGCTTCTAAATGATAAGAATTAGCATAATCAAATTTTGTACAGAACTTCCTTCACCTCAATCTTTCCCTTAACATTTGAGATTCAATGGCGAGTCAGGATAAAGTAAATGTTACGATAGGACGTTAATTCTATTGTCACAGATTTTAACTTTTAACTGTCTTCCTTTGGCCGATTTGTCTATTTTTAGCATGATTTTCGGGGAAGAAAAGTTGTGTCACCTTCGTATGAGAACCGCTTATAAAGACACATTACAACCTCTTCGATATTAACTGGGCTACGAAGGCTCTTTCACATTTTCTTTGTTATAACTTAGGACAATATTTTGATTATTCTGTTTCCTCCTCTAGTTTCAAGCTCTTTTGAAAATTGTGTTATTTGTATTCCTAGTTGGTAATCTTCAAGATGCTGTTTCCTATCATTATAAGTCCATTCTATGTAAGTGGTTAGGTCCTCCTGACGTCTCACATTGCCGGATAAGTTTACATTATTATCGATGGATTTTTTTTTATTTCTTTGCGATTTCTGCGCATGAAAATTTAATCTCTTCAATTCTCAGTAACGATAAATAAAAAAAGGTTATCGGTCTTTTAGAATTGTAGAATGGATCTGAAAGAAAACTGGTTGAATATCGGAAATTATATGTTACAGTCCAAGTAGAAAGTGTGATTTTTTTCCCCATCCATTTTTTTAATTTATTTAGTTTCAAGTTATTTATTTTTAATTTATGTAGACTTCTTCCTTGACTTTTAAAAAATAAAATCATTTAAATAAAGCACGTAAAAGCAATGACTTAAGAACTCAGAAAATACCTGCTTATTTGTCTATCAGATATTGTAAGGTGAAAAATCTGCCTGAGGTATAATCAAAAAGAAAAAAAATCGGACAAATGCCAGATGCTTGTTATTACTGTCAGTATAGTATTCCTTTCCTAACTCAAAGTTACATTTAGGAATAAATACCTTTAAAAACGTCAGTGATAATGTGAGGAACCTTTATCTGGTTTCTTTCGACTAAAGGTGAGTTAACCGGTCTCATACGGAGGTAGAGGTTTTTTTCCTCTCGGTAACTCGGGTTTTTCATCCCTCAAAACAGGCAAATCGGTGAACACACACGGCTACAGTCATAAAAAATATACTACGCAAGGAAGGCAACGGGAAACCTTGCTCATAATCATCTCCCTACTATGGTAGCGTATAGCTGTCCCCACCAGCTGTATGGCTGAGGAAATAAGAATAGGAGGAACCTTTAAAAGCATAATTATATTTTATGTTTTTAGATTATATTTAGAATAATTTTAGATTTGGTTTTAAAATAAATTTTTAAATATTACATTAGACCATTGGTCATTGTTTGTGGCAGTCCATCGGAAAATTCGTTGGAAATATTTTTTAAAAAAAAATTAATTAAATTATTCCAACATCCGGTTTTTATCAGTTGATTTGTGCAACACACAGCGCAAAAAAGGCTTCTTAAATAGGAAATATTAAAAAAAAAAATTAAATTAAATTATTCCAACATCCGGTTTTTATCACTTAATTTGTGCAACTCACGACGCAAATATAGGCTTCTTTTCGAGAAAAAGAGAAGTTTATCCTTATAAGGACTGGCTTAAAGGGGCGAAGCAAGAATGCTTTTCATATTCCCCGTTATCTGTAGAGGACAGTGTATGGATAAGGTGTTAATGAGCTATTAAAGCTCTGATCATGGCAGGAGGGTAACAGCAATAGCCGACCTCAGTTAGAACTTCATTAGCTACAGCACTGCCATCCATTACCCTCCAAGGGTATTGGATTGAATGAATCAATCACCGCATCTCACGGTCGATTGATCCAATCATTTGACTCAAGAGAAGTTTGGAATTAGCTTCATGAAATTAATTATAAAATATTTGAAAAATGAAAAGGGGTGTATTATTTACCTAAGAAATACCCTAACAAACTTTTAACTATAAAATTATTAAATTAAATTATTGTAAAAGTATTATAAATTAAAATATTTTATATATATGCTTTGATTGTCTTAGAAGACCAAAATAATAGATTTGACAATATTGAAGATCTGAGGCATAACAATGTAATCTGGCCGAAAATTGTTGATTCGGAAATTAGTAATACTCCTGTAATCCTCTTGAAAGAAAATATCAGGAATTCGATGATATTTATGCGCAGTTTAGCGTCTGAAGATTTTTCAAATTACAGTAAGTGTATTGTACAAAAAGATTTATGCTGTATCAAATTACTATATTAAAAGGTCATCCTTTAAAAATTATTCTATTTACAATCACAATTTCCACGTGATCAAAAAAATAACTTATTTTCTTTTTAAGTTATATATCCTTATATATATATATATATCCTTATATAAGGACTGGCTTAAAGGGGCGAAGCAAGAATGCTTTTCATCTTCCCCGTTATCTGTAGAGGACAGTGTAGGGATAAGGTGTTATTGAGCTATTAAATTAAAGCTCTGATCGTGGCAGGAGGGTAACAGCAATAGCCGATAGCCGAGCCTCAGTTAGAACTTCATTGGCTACAGCATTGCCATCCGTTACCCTCCAAGGGTATTGGATTGAATGAATCAATCACCGCGGATCGAATGATTAATTTATTTAAGTTTATTTATAATAAGAGTTTTATTTAACTTTATTGGTGTGTTAAGATTTTTAAAGAAAATCAATTTAAACTTTTAAAGTATAATAAATATTTACTTTCTTTCATTTAATTAATTAACTTTATATATTGTTTTAGTTTTAAAAATATTTAATTTCTTCTTATAAGGGCGTTTTGAATCAAATATAATAATTATGTAAATAAAATAAAAATAAAAATAAAAAAACATTGATTTCTCGTCTGTGTGCGCGTGCGTGCGTGCTAGTTTTGTCATTTTAAACCTACAGCTAACATTGGTAACAGCTGGAGACGCATTCTGGTATAAATGTGAATTTGCATAATTCATTGCGTTAATGCTATTGTCATGTCGTGATCCTAGATGGCTTATGTCTCCTGGAGAAAGGCCCTAATAATAATAATAATAATAATAATAATTTTTTTTTAAACATTTAAAAACATTTTATTATGTCTCAGTATAAATTACATACAATAATAATATTTACAATATTTACAATAAGGTTTATACAGAATTTTTGAATTTAGAATATAATAATAATAATAATAATAATAATAATTTTTTTTTTTTTTTTTTATAAACGACTTATTTATTTTTACAATGAAAATGATAAGGTTTACTATCACATAGAGTATCTGCACACACACAATGAAAAACATATTATCTTTTCTGTACAGTACGAAAATTCGATATACTAAATGCAGAGTACATTTTATAAATATGAATATACATTTTTTTTAAACTAGCTAAATATGTATTGGCACCAATATGCACACAATTCACGATACAATGCAGTAATGCAACATACACACACAATTCAATAATAATAATATTTTTTTTTTTTTTTTTTTTTTACAATTTATTGTGTCTCAGTATAAGTTGCATACAATAATAATATTTACAGTATTTACAATAAGGATTATACAGAATTTTTTTTTTTTTTTTATGTCTCAGATGAATTGCATACATAGTTGCTGTGGTAATTATATGTATATAATATTTATAACGCATTACAAGTGTGTATAACAGATACTTGCTAGTTAGTAATTTTCTTCCTCGAAGCTTAGCAGAGCTTATCTGAGGAAGATAATAGATGACAGAGGGTGGTGGTTTCATGGTTGTGTTCCTATAGTGGTCAAAAGCCAGGTGTTGATTTTACTATTTGTTGGTACGTGCTTGAAAGACTTCGACTGCTATTACAGTTTAACTTTTTTTTTTCTTTTTTTTGTGCAAATAGGGTTGGATTTAGACATGGTGTGTTTGTTTCTTTGTGTTCTTGTAGTGATAGTTTTTTGAGAGGGGGGTTGTCATAGGTTTGTGTGTGTGTGTGTATGTGTGGTGGGGGAGAGAGAAACAGGAATTGCTTTAATTTTTATTCTCGCTATAATATTTATATAGTGCCTGTTTCAGCTCTCTGTATGTTCCTAGGTTTCTGTTGTCGAACGGCAGTTTGTTTATCATGTCAGGTACGTAGAAGTTTCGGGTGGCTTTGCTGTGGTGATTGTTGTACTTATATGTTATGTAGTTTGTTGACTGTGGTCTTGTTATTTGATATGTTGTTCTGGTTACTCTATATGTTGGGCTGTAGTAGTGTTTTAACATGACTGTGTAGTGGCGTAAGTGTTTCACCTTAAATATTTTGTGTTTTGTCCATGCTTCCTGCATAAGAGTGGGTTGTGCCCAGAATATCAGTTTTATCATTTTATCTTGCAACCATTGTAGCCTGTTAAGTCTGTAGTCTGCGCAGAATGCGTATGATGTGATTGCATATCTTAAAATGTTTTCACATAATGGTTTATAGATTAGTATTTTTATGTGGGTTGGGGCAATGTCTTTTAATCTGTATAGTTTGCTTGCTATTATCCTGAGCTTGGTATGTAGGTAGTTTGTATGGCTATTCCAACTTTGATCTGCATCGAAGTGAAGTCCAAGGTAGCATGTTGTTTTCACCTGTGTGATGGTTGTGATTTTAGGTTCTGCACTTTGTGTATAGGAGGATGAATGTTTGATAGTGAGATATTTAGTTTCTATGGGCATGGTTTGGGGGTTTTTGAATATCATTAGCTTTGTTTTTCCAGGGTTTATATATATGCCGTTTTCGGTTAACCGGTTAGTGATTTGATTGATGTCGTGTTGCATATTTTTGTAAGCGATTTTTGCAGTGTTGTGAATGGATACTATGGCAGTGTCGTCTGCATACTAGAAGATTTTACTTTTTAGGGGGAGTTGGCTTATGTCGTGTGTGTATATGTTAAATAGAATGGGAGATAGGACAGCTCCTTGCGGTACTCCACAGGTTACATGTACCTCTTTGCTGTGTGCTGATCCTATACGTGTGATGTGCTTTCTGTTTTTCATGTATGTTTTAAACCACTGGAGAAGACGACCTCCAATTCCGATATGGGTAAGTTTCGTTAACAAGGTTTTATGTGTTAGTGTGTCAAATGCTTTTGTTAGATCAATGAATACCACTAATGTTATTCTGTTTTTATCCAATGCAGCGTTTATTAGATCTGTGAAATCTTCCAGGAGTGTTGCTGTTCCTTTATTTTTTTGAAAGCCATATTGTGTTTTGGGTATGATTTGAAATTTTTCAACGTATGTGGAGAGTTTCTGATGTACAATGCGCTCCATGATTTGGTTGATTACAGGCAGCGTGGCGATAGGTCTGTAATTACTTATTATGTTTCTTTTTCCCTGTTTGTGTATGGGTGTGATTAATGCAGTCTTCAGTGTTTCAGGTATGTATCCCGTTTCGAATAATAATAATAATAATAATAATAATAATAATAATAATAATAATAATAATAATAATAATACATCTGTTTTAACCTTCCCGAATATAGTTCATTTATTTCATTTAAAACAAATGTTTGCGTAAACTTAATCCTGGGTAAACTTTAATCATCTTTTATTAAAATTATCGTGCTTCAGATAAAAAAAAAATGGAATTTTGTTGTAATTTTTAATATCCATGTTATGCTTTATAAAAATTAAAATATGATTTTAAGTTTTGTACGCATCATTAGAGTACCTATTCATTTTAAAACGTGATCCTAAGCAAAATGGAAATTCTACTTGCAACTTTCGCTTCGCTAGACCCTCATTTCGAGTTCTGACAACAGAATCACAGATTAGCTCACGCAGAGCGAAGTCGCTTGACAAAAACAAGTAATTAATTACAAATTGTTATTGTTATTTTAGAGCCCTCTATTTCATAATTTCGGTTCTGATCTTCTTGTTATTAGTTTTACATTTAGAAAAGCAAGAATAACATTTTAAGGGAACAAAAGATCTTCTGTTACTTAAGCGTTTGGCTATATATCCTTCCGGTACTGATAATAAGAATAAATGGATGAAGTACAGAAATGAGGGGATGGCAGGTAGATTCAAAACAGTTATTTGAAATAATTAGGTCTTACCTAAACACATAATACGTAATGCAAAATTATTAGTTTATCGTATATAGCCCGGTGTGTGTTCTGTAAAGATGTGTTCTTTGGCCAGTTTATTTCTATTCAATGGTGGAAGGGTATTTGATTATTGTAATGAGCATTTGATTTTTCTCTTGTTGAGGTTCGGTTATTATCGAAAAATGTGTGCTTTATTATTATTATTATTATTATTATTATAAGAGTAACCAACCTATTCTGTAGGGATTTTGGTTTCGGATGCCTACACGGTAAAGTGTGGATCTACGTGTGAGCATAAATTAGGAACTTAGTAACATGTGGCATGGTTTCGTGTTTTTGTATAAATAGAAGAATATATGGAAGTAAAAAAATCGAAATAATAAACACAAGCCAGCCTATTGGTAAGTGGCGAATTTCGTGTTACTTATATCGGATTGCTCGCAATAGGGATTACTTAGTATTTGGTTTATCTGCTTTTCTCTTCCGCATAAATATAAAAATGACTTGGAGTACATTCAGTAGCAGTAACTGCACGTACATCCAAGTACGAATTGTGGTAATTCTTGGAGCCTCCTCAGTGAAGGATCAATAACAATAATAATAGTATATTATTATAAACAAGTACAAACAAGCTTCTGTTTTTTTATTCAAAATCCGAATGTTAATTTCGCGAGATAATAATGCCTCTTAACGATCTGCTTCAGTCAGTGAAGCATATATATATATATATATATATATATATATATATATATATATATATATATATATATATATATATATATATATATATATATATATATATATATATATATATATATATAATATATATATATATATAATATATGTAGAAAGTATTTGCCACCTTTGCCACGAGTTGCCCTGTTCCTGCACTACCTGTGGGATCAGTTAGACTTGCATCAATTGCAGGCGCAAACTTGACTTTTAGTCTGTTTGCTTACTTGGGAAATGGAGTAAAACCAGGTTTAAAATTGCTTGGTATCTTTAACATATTAACATATATATAATATATATATATATATAATATATATATATATATAATATATATATATATATAATATATATATACGTAGGCTGTTCAATAAGTAATAAGACTATATTTATACAGAAAACAGATTACCTTTAATCGTCATCATTTACATGGTCTTTTTCGAAGTAACTACCGTGAGACGCGATGCATTTGTCCCAACGTTGCGTCCACTTCTTAAACACATGTGAAAGTCCGTTTTTTTGAGAGTTCTTTCAAAACCGCCTCCGCAGCTTTTACACTTGCTTTGTTGCTTTCGAAATGGCGGCCTCTTAGTGGTTTCTTGAGCTGAGGAAACAGCCAGAAATCGCACGGTGCGAAATCAGGACTGTATGGAGGGTGTGGTAGGATATCTGTGTTGTTCTTCTGCAAAACGTCCACTACACAACCAGCAATATGTGGCCTTGCATTATCGTGGTGCAATAAGGAGCCATTCTTCAGCAATGGAACGCTTCCCTTTGACGCGTTTGATGATAATCGCTGCTGTGTTGATCATTGTCTCTGTGATGGACGTTGAAGGTCTTCCCTCACGTTCAAGATCTTCCACATTTTGCCTTCCTTCCTTAAAAGTTTTATGCCAGCGAAAAACACTTGCCCTCGACATTGCTTCATCGTGGAAAGCTTTGCGTATCATGTTAAAAGTGTCCGATACCGATTTTTGCAAACGCACACAAAATGTAATCGCATAACGCTGTTCCAAGGACGCTTCCATTTCGAAGACTGGTAGTGCCTCGTAGGCGCTCCGAAACAAGCTTGCATTTAGTCACGTGACACTCTGGCACATCAGAGTATACGCAAGTGAAATTGACGGATTCAAAATATGCCCTAAATTCTAATATTGATATTGAAGATGATTCCGAGAGTGCCAATGGCTTTTCTTCCCCATTTCGCTTTAGCAAATCTCATGATTTCATCCATCTATCACGATTTTGGTCGCGTTATCTTCCTCCTGTGGAATGCAATTCAGTTCTCCTTTTGTTCATCGGTGGTCTCTTGTTTTTAGAAGAATGTGCTCAGTCCATTGTAACTTCACGTTTCATGCTATTTATAATAGCAGCAACTTAAGTTTGACTTGTTATCCACGTATTTCGTTTGTGACTCAGTTTTGTGTTGCGTACATCTTTTACTAAATTGTGTTGTTCATAGTTTTTGAGTTTCTTTTACATTTACTATCATTGTCAAAACAGGATGAAGGAACTATTTAAAAATTAATAAAAAGATTCTTTTTTTGGAGGAGGGGGGGACTTGAATTTTCTAAATTCTCCCCATCCAAGAATTGTTCGTGTTTGGACTTCTTCCATGATATCTTGATCCATTGCTTTCCACTGCCTTATATAATCATTTATTCAATTTCATTATCATTGATTTTTATTATTTTTGCGAATGGCTTTTAAACATAACTTAAAGATTAACCTTTAGGTTAATCTTTAAGTTATGTTTAAAAGATGACATTCATAAAAGATGTATTGCTAGCAAAACAACTGGCTTAAAGATTAACCTTTAGGTTAATCTTTAAGCCAGTTGTTTTGCTAGCAATTTAGAGTTCCCCACGAATTAGGAGTCTGTAGTTCATGTGCAGTTGAAGTAAAGATAATTATGTCATCTGCAACGAGTAAATACTTAAAGTATCTCCTATTTATCTTAAATATGTTGTGAATAGTTTTGGAGATATGCACTTATCTTATTGTTCTCTATATTTCCACAGTGGAGATGTTCCATTAAAATGATTTGTTATTGTTGCATCGGGGTATGCTGCTGATTTAGTGGATATATGCATAAATAACTGCAAAGAACAGTGTGTGTGTGTGTGTGTGTGTGTGTGTGTGTGTGTGTGTGTGTGTGTGTGTGTGTGTGTGTGTGTGTGTGTGTGTGTGTGTGTGTGTGTGTGTGTGTGTGTGTGTGTGTGTGTGTCTACAAATAATAATTAAGGAGAGGGAAAAATCTTTTCAGCTAACAAATAACATTCATGTTATAAGTATTCAGTTTTCCCACATGTCAATTAACTTCATGTAAATATATATTGTGTAAAAGTATCGCCAAGTAAGTACACACAGTCTGCTCGCGTTTTACCCGATCTGAGAATATTTGTTGAAGTCGATATAGTTCTCACTTTGATTTACGTGAACATCTTATAAAGCAAATTTCTCTCAATTCAAAGCTGTTTTCATTCTTTGCACATTCATAAATATTATTTTTATCTTGTTTTACCATAAACGTCGTTTTATCAATAGTCTGAATGTCCCAGAGTTCGAGAACAATAGCCACCACAAGAATCGTAGTCATCGAGTTGCACTTTCGTGTTTATACGACCCCAGTCATGCTCTTTATATCCGTTGAGATTCACATCAATGTCATCATTGCTCCGAGCTATGTGATTAATCTGGAACCTGCACTTCACGAAGTAGTTCTTGATTGTACCGGTTGTCATAAATCGCCAGACGCTGGAATGAAATGCATTTCAATGTCTTTATCCTTGCAGTACTCTGGACTAGTCTCTCATTTATAACAGGCCTTCTTAACGAAGTGATGTGTAAAACTGCGTTTGAATGCCCAGATGTTACTCGTATGTAGAGGCTAGTAGACTTGAATGGAATATAATAGTACAACTTGAAAAGAAAACTTTGGGATTTAAGCCCTTATATATGATAATGGAATTCTGAAAGCAATGGTTCACAGTGCGCCCCTCTTACATATAATTAGAACTATTAAATAGTCGAATTTATAGATATTATGGTTCTGTTTCAGTTCAGATGTATGTAAAAATACATAAAATGGAAGATAAGTTATAAAAATCAGAGAATAAAATGGGATTTATTTATATATTGATTTTATAACATAACATCAGAATTTTACTTAAATATTTCATTTATATATTGCCATCATTGAAACGGCTCTTAAAAGCTAAAAATATTATGAATGAATATTATATTTTAATGCGATCATAAAAAAATTAATTTAAAATTTGCTGTTTTCAGAAACGCAGTATCGAAACAATCGAGTTCGAATAAAAAAAAACTCAAAGAATGGTCAAAAGTACACAAACTAAACGATACTATTTTTCTAATTGTGATTTATATATAAATTTAATTAAACAAATAATTAGGTTTATTTAAATTATTGCAAAAAACTTTACTAATATTAAAAATTATTTAAATATTTATTAACTTTTTGAAATAATTTTAATGTTACAAATAATATTTTAAGAAATAATGAACATAATAATAAGGTAACTGATTTAATTAAATAATTGTATTAGTTTGTGCCGTTGTTTTGTAAATCAACTGGTCATTCGTGTTCTGCAAAATTTGTTGGTAATTACATACGCTAGTCATTTAGCTCAAAAAACTATTTTCCTTTTTGTGCAATTTGAAATAACTAAATTAGAAATTAACTGAAAACAATACAACTTACTATGAGCGTTGTGCTGTTTTCAGTTTACAGGCTTTCTATAGAAGGAAATCCAAATGAATGTGCTTCTTTCAGATCGGTATATTAGATTTATATTTAGCTACACAAAAGAATTGTTATAACTCATGATGAAGAAATAAAACAATCACGATTATATTTTTAATGATTTTTATTTAATGTAACTAATAATTCTCTCCCAAATACATAATATAAGAATGGTCAAAATACATAATATAAAATTATGTTTTGATCAAAAGTGAAAATACAAAACAACAAAAAAAAACATGTAGTACTTCAGTTGGATTTTTTCTGCAAAGTCCAAATTTAGCTCTTTCTTCTTCTTCTGCATTGAAGAGAATGAAACATGACATTTGACTTTATATTCGTGACAGCCACGGTCTTCTTTTTCGGTTAACATTTGTGTCTTACGCAGTGACGTCGCTTCTTTTATTAAAGTTCACACGATATCATTCTAATTTTAGAATTAATATAACCGGTGTATTTCCGAAATAATGCAGAGATCATTCATTTTTTAAAGATAATTTAGAATTTGCAAACATTTTGTATTGTGTAGCTATTGCTGGTTTTTGTATGTTGTTTAACATTCTGCTTATTTTATATAATTTTAGCGAAATAATTAACCAATTATTTTGATGTCCGTAAGCTGTAATACCTGAAATATGCATTTTCCTTTTGAATGCCATGATTTTAGTCCTTAAAAAGACTGGCTTAAAGGGGTGAAGCAAGAATGCTTTTCATCTTCCCTGTTATCTGTAGAGGACAGTGTAGGGATAAGGTGTTATTGAGCTATTAAAGCTCTGACCACGGCAGGAGGGTAACCTCCTGCCGTGATCAGAGCTTTAATAGCTCAATAACGGGGAAGATGAAAAGCAATAGCCGAGCCTCAATTAGAACTTCATTGGCTACAGCAATGCCATCCATTACCCTCCAAAGGTATTGGATTGAATGCATCAATCACTGCATCTCACATTGCTCGATTGATCCACTATTCCTTATCCCCATGATTTTAGTTTTTCTGGAGAAAATAATATATTCTGTCGTATATATTCCAAATAATACTGGAAATGGAAAATGTTCATATTTATATTTCTCTTCTAATGTAAGTCTCTTATTTAGTTTCTTTCTCATATTTTTATACTTGTTACTGTTTTTATATAAATAAAGAGGATTTGATTATAATAAACTTATAAATAAGTAGTTGTTTTAATACACTAAAGACTATATATGTCATCTCTCGTTTTAAACTTTTGTTGTAATCTATAAATGATATGCGTTTTTAAGTTTAATTCTCTTCTTTCCTCTATTAGTATTAGCCTGGTTAGCAAATTACTTTAGTTAATGCATGCGTTAACTAAAGTAATTTCATAGGTATTTTAAATCCCCGTTTAAAAATAGGAATCACATTAGTATAGTTTCAGTGATTTAGTATTTTAATACAGTCACATATTTGTATAGTAATATAAGAAATATTTTATATAGATGTAAAAAAATTTTGGTGGCATTTATTTCCTAAATAGTTGTTCTATTCAAATTTTATTTTCATTTCCTGATTTTCCATTTTTCTTTCCTTTTCATGTTTCCTTTAATAATAATAATATTATTATTATTATTATTATTATTATTATAACATGACACCTCCAAGGAGTCCAAAATTCATCGGGGAGCGGGAGGGGAAACACCTACTCTACAACTCTCGGTCTCCACCACTCAATATCCTCATTTTAATCTGATTCTGCTGTTGATACCATCTGTTCACTTTGCTAATTTTTCTCAGAAATCTTATATCTTTGAATAAACGCTTTCTTTCTAACCCAGCTCGCTGATCGATAATCCAGAAATGGCTTAGACTATAATAAATTTAGTTTAGTCCTTTATCCAAGTGTAGGCAAACAAAGTTTGCGCCTGAAAGTATCTTCAGGACTGGGGTAAGGTAGTACAATACCGGGTAACTCGTTGCAAAGGTGGAGCAAGTTAACATCACTCCTATCTCAGTTTCTCCCATAATGCAAAACACATCTCCTTATGTCTAATGTTATGTCTAATGTTATGCATTAAGGGGATATGTCTAATGTTATGCATTAAGGGGAAGGGCCACTACCCAGACTAGTTTCGACCTTTATTGAGGTCTCGTCAGTGGGAGCCAGGCCCGGACACTGATAAAGTTTTCTCTCTCTCTCTCTCTCTCTCTCTCTCTCTCTCTCTCTCTCTCTCTCTCTCTCTCTCTCTCTCTCTCTCTCTCTCTCTCTCTCCGATTCCTAATAAATTGATGTCTGATTCCTCCTACTATACAAGTGTGCTTGTTCTACAATCTATATTAATTCTATTTCCAAATTTAATTTGCCATCGGCACTAAATTTTTATCTAAATAGTGGAAGTATTTTACGTCTCTAGGCTTTCCATTCTGAATGCATTCGTCTTTTTGTTGGTGATTTTCATATCAAATTTATTACTGCATTTATTCAATTGAGTTAAAGTCTTGAAGATTTATAATGAATATTTAGGAGTATTAACATCAGCTACTTAAAAGTATATAACTGAAATGAATATTTCCGATTTCGATATCAGATTAAAATGCCTTATCTTTCATGTGATCCATTTAGATAATAATTCATAACGGAGGTAGCGTGTGCCCTTATCTCACCCATGATTACGTATCAAATCCTCTTGATGATATCCTTCAATTCAAACTGCTAACTTACAGCCTAAGAATGGGCTCATAATGTCCGTATAAGCTTATGATGCCCGATTTACACCATTTAGCTGCATAAAATCTTGGAAGTGTGAATATTTTTCCCTTGACACCTTATCATATGCCTTTCAATTCAAATCTGTAACATTTAAATATATGTGCTCATTATATTTCTATTGCTCAACTATTTTTCTTAAAGTAAAATTAAGATTACGGAATAAAGTAAGATTACGGAATATTTTAAAGAAGCAGAACAAAAGAGCCATTTGCTCTGCTTTCCTAAGACGTCATGTGCATGCGCAGTGGACCATAATTAGTTTGCTATTGAAGTGTTCATTTCAAAGAGAGCATAAGTTTGTAAATTCTTGATTCGCATAACATAACTTGCAATATTTGTGATAGCGGAATTAGTTCTCAAAGACAAGTGAAAAAAAAAAACACTTCAGATGTATCACAACATTTTAAAATCATATTCCCCTAATATCACTACAGGATTGAAGACTATTGAATTTAATATTCCTCTAGGAGTCTTATATCTTAGATGCAAGGATAAAGAATTTGTAGTAATATTCCTAAAGTGTGAGTGAGCATCTGGTGCTCGCGAGAATAATCTTGTCATCCCACTATGTTCCTGAAAGAACTCTTAATAAATTTGCATAGAGAATGCCTTATCATATGTCATAGAAGTTTCTTCTAATATCAAAAAGTCAACGAAGCTTGTGGAATGACCATGCAGACTGCCTATCGATGACGTTGCTATGATTTGGGCTGTGAGACGTTTTACTTCCGGGTTTCTTTCTTCGAACTGCCTTACGTGACTGGGATGTTCGCCTTTCACAGAACCTTCAGTACGGGGAGAAATAGAGTTGGCGTTGTCAGTATTTTTACGCTGCTCGTTCAAGAAAACAAGAATTGTATATGTGTATCTGCAAAAACATCTGCCCAAATTTAATTATACCAATTTTTTTTTTTTTTTTTTTTTTTTTTTTTTGACGAATGAGCTCAGTTTTCGTTTTAAAATTGTTGACAGAAAGCAAATCACGTGATCGTCACTACAGAGAAAATTTTATTACAACAACAACAACATCACATGACATCTAGATAACTGTTTTGTTCCCTTGGTTACAAGGCGAGATAAATTATGAACGTTTCAGACGCAAGTGAAAATGAGTTGTTCGTAATAAAAGACATGAACAACATGCATTTGAAATGAGTTATTTACTCCTAATAAAAAAAAGTCATTTGAATATTAAAGAACTATCTTAATACCATTCAGAGAGACGGGCTACTTTTTTTATAAAAAGTTATTCGGCGATCTACTGTCTTATATAGATCTCGTTCCCCCAACCTGATATCTGATGACGCACAAATAAACAACTAAAAAAAAAATACACAACTAAAAACTTTATTTGTGTACTTAAAAATTTATTTATCACTTTTTAATTATTTTAATACAACAAATATTTTAATACAACAAAAAAATATATTAGAATAAAATATTTATTTCTCTATTTTGGAAAACCAAAGTTAGAAAAAACAACAGATTGATTACAAACTCACAAGTGACTGGAAATGTTGGTTGATTAAAAAAAAAAAAAATGTGAAATTTGGCATTGTTTGGACCTCGCAATATTTTCATAGTCAAGTTGATATGAAGAAGTGGCCAATCGCAGACCATCATCCAAATGATCATTTGTAATTTGGTTTCTTAATTGATTTTTTATGAGGGTCATATTTGAAAAAGCGGATTCTGACAAGTAAGTCGATCCGAAACACGACAGAATTTTTCGCGCAATATCAGTTAATATTGGGAATTTTTCATGTGCATACTTCCAAATGACTTCATTGTTTATTGATTTTAAATTTAAACTATTCTGAATGTTTATTATCTCAAGTTCTAATTCAGCTTGGTTTATATCAAACAGCCCACTAATTTTATTTGAAATTTCTGTGATGTTCAAGTTTTCTTGAAATGGATTATTGATAAAAGATACAATCATTTCAGTTTCATTAAAATCTTTAAATCTTGAATTTATTTCTTCCTCAACTAATTCTATTTCACGAAAAAATTCTTTTAAATCATAGCTAAGCATTTCTTGATTTTGTTCAAAAAATTTTAATAAATATGGGAGATGTCTAAATTCGCGGTCATTTATATTTTTCTTTAATAAAAGTAAGTATTCTTGGAAAGTTTTTATTGAATTTGAACATGTCAATTAAATTTTTATCTCTACCTTGTAACTCTAAATTTAAATTGCTTAATTTCGTACAGAAATCTACTAAAAATGATAAGTGTAACAACTATCTTTTATCACTCAATTATGGATAAATATCTCCTTTTTCATCAAGAAAAAATTTTATATCGTTAATTAATATAAGGATTCTTTCTAAAATTGACTTCTGCTGAGCCAGCGAACATTATTCTACAACAGAAGTTCCTATCATCATCTGCCTGTAATTTAAATAACTGCCGTTGCAGGGCTTTTCCTCGAACAGAATTTACAATTTTAAATATAATATCCAAAACATCTTTAGTGTTTAATCTTTTACTACACGGTACTTGTTAGTGAATAATGCAGTGGTACGTTTAAAAATCTGGATATCTGTCATCGCTTTTACATAATGAAATGAAGCCTGATTTATTACCTATCATTCCAGAAGCACCATCAGTAGTAATAGACACAAGTTTAAAATGCGGAAGTTTGTGTTGTTTCACAAATTCATCAAATGCCGAAAACATATCTTCTCCCCTAGTCCTTCCCAATAATGGTATAATTTTCAAAAGTTCTTCTTTACTTGAATAATCTTGAAATACGGAAAGTTGTTTGCTCTTTCTGACTGACTTCGGAGATGTTTACACTTAGAGCCTGCAAGCCTTTCTCATACATACAAGTTTCAATAACAATCTTTCTAATGCCGCCATGTACAGGTTCGGCGAGAAAAACATTGCCTTTGTTTCTAACACTCTAACATATTCTTATTAAAGCAGTATATACAGTTAGCTTCAAAAGAGTTATTTACAAAAACATCTAATACAAACTATACCGAGACAAACAAAGTTTATTTTTTTACAATATTCACATGGGACTTAACCTAAGTAAAAAATCGATGTAATGTGCTTTGGAATATTTATTATTTAAGCTACAATCGAGTTTTTACACTTTGCTTATAATCGTATTCACTCGGCTCGCTGTTTGACTTCCCATGATCCAAACTATTTCATTTACCCGACTTATAAGAAAATTACTGATTTGACAATTTTACGAAAAATAAATAAACAATAGCAATACATCTAAAGCGAATTAAAAATAATACAAAATAATGATAAATAAAATATTATATTTTCAGTTTTAATTAAATTTTTAAGAAGGAATACACAAGAGATCGACCAAAAATCGCTCCGCGATCGTCGGGTTGAACATATAATATGTGATATACGCACAGTATATAATGCATGTATTATTATTATTATATGTAATAATATCATATATTATTATATATTATATAATATTCTTTATAATAGCTTGGGTTGAGTCGTTTTGAATGTCAGAAGCAACCAGGGCTGTGAGGCGAGCATATGCCTATTAATGTGTGTGTGTGCGCGCCCGCGCGCGTGCGTCTGTTTCAATATTGAAACAAGTGCATTCCATTCCTCCATCACGGCAGCACTGAGTTCAGCACAGATCGAGGACGTTCTTCCCTTGACCTGAATCGCCGCTCCAATTCGTCCCAAGGGTGTCGATGGAGTTGAGGTCAGGACTCTGCGCAGATCAGGGCAGTCGTTTAACACCCATCTCTTCATAATTCCATAACAGCTGCAGCTTTGTGGCATGAGGCATTGTCGTCTTGGTAGTAGCACGGGTCTGTTCCCATAAAATCTCCACAGTGTAGGCAGCACCTGATTATCCAGAATATCAAGGTTCTGAGCTGCCTTTGAGAACGACCAGTGGTTCCACTCCAAACCAGTTGAATGCACCCCACACCATTACTCCTTCGCCACCAAACTGTACTGTGGATACAACATACTGTGGTAACAGGCGTTCACCAGGCCTCTGCCTCCACACCCCACCCTGCCATCAAATTAGAAACAGGTGAATCTTGATTCATCGCTCCAGAGTACCGTTTTCCACTGGTCAAGTGTCCAGTTCACACGCTCTTTGCCCCACGCCAGAAGAGCCGCCTTGTTCGTTTTTTGTGATGTTTGGCTATGTGCCGCTGCTCTTGAGTGGAAACCCAGTAAATGGAATTATTTTCGTACAGTATTAGTTCTCACCATAGTGTTACTGGCACTCTGGAACTCATCATGGATGATCTGTGCCGATTGTAACCCGTTTTTGCGTGCCACCTTCCTGTCCCTGTATTTTCGACGGCCACCCTGGGTGTTTTCCTGCACTAAAGCAGCAAGAACGTCTCCATTTCTTATTCCCATCGGCAACCGTTGATTTTGAATGCTCCAGTTAAGCGGCAATGCCACGTATGGACATGCCACCAATGTGAGCCCACGATGACACCTCTCTCGAAGTGTCTGATTCACGTCGTGTTGCCCTACCACCTTTATTCAACTGTTGCGATGAAATACTACTTCTTACTGTCTGTACACCGGTTTTTATGTTATTAACAAATCTGGAATGTTCCATAACTTAAAATAACAGTGAGGTCCGGAGAATTATTGGTATATAGTGTATAACATAGAACCTAAGTTTGTGAGGCATTGAGGAGAAAACACAGTTTGCTATTGCTGGTATTCAGAAGACAATGATGATCAATTGATAAAAACGTAAGTGGAAGTACTCTGACCAGTTATTATGGAATTCGTATTGAGCCGTAATGGAAGTTTACAGATTGTGTAGATCTTAATATATTTCTATATTTTTTTTCAATAGGATTGAAGTGAATGTAATAACACATTGAATATGAATATAAGGTTAATTTCCAAGCTGCAAACTGCAAGTCCATTAAGACAATAGGAGAACATATCGAATTGCACTGGAAAGTTCCCCATCTCTCTCTCTCTCTCTCGGAAAATAACTTTTGCTTCAAATAATCCCAGACAGCAAGAATAATTTCAGTAATATATTTAAAGCAGGTGTTGCATGGATAAAGGAAATCAGTACAAGATGTAATCGGAATTGCTTATGGGAGCGATAACATCAGGAGTATAATTAGATAGGTTCATGGGTCTTCGAAGTAATCGAAGATGTCAAGAGAATGGATACGATTATCGGAAATTTCTAGTAGGCACGTGGAATATTTGGATAAGATCATTGCTGATAGCGAATGCATCAGATCTATGCAACGGGATCGATAAAAGTAGAGAAAAGGGCCCAGTTTGAATCGTATACATCATTGCCATCCTATAATGAATCAAGATTATTAATAATAATCTTAATGAAATCGAACTTAATGAAAATATAAGAACAATTCGAATCTGGCTGTAATAAATAAATGGATGGATTGTTGACTTTAAGCATTAATATGGATTGCAATATTTTGCATTTTGTTTGAACGTACGCTAAGTTAGTATGCCGTAAGTTATATTCTCATAGACCATCTCTGGTTAAAATTCGAATCTTTTAATTTTTCAATTTAATTGGCTATAAAAAAAGATGATGGATCTTTAATATCCTCATTATTTATTAGTAAAATGTTATGCTACATTAAAGAATAAATCTTATTGGGAAAAGTGCGTAAATTATTAAGCTATATTGACTCAATATTTGCCTGAGAACTACCTAATGAGCGGTAAGCTGCGTGAAAGGTTTGCGTGCACATCCTTTCATAGAATACGAAATGAAACAAACTATAATTTAAGTCCTGTGTATTTTCCTGAACGTACGTTCAGCATTAGTAATAATGAACAATAAGTAATAATTTTGTTAGTATCTCAGAGTCTGCAGCTATTCAAAGACTCTCATATTAAAAGTTTAAATGGTGAATTTATTTTCCATTCATTCGTTTTATATGAACGTATGCCCGTTCATCTTTGGCAGCGTGCTGTAAATAAAATTTGTTGCCTTTCTGGAAACCAGTATCGTCAATGTTATCGGCTAGCTAAAGTTTCTAAATCCTCTACATGCAGATCGATTTTTAGTTAAATATTCATGATGTCTGGGGAATCGTGACTTATGCCTTTAATTGCTGTTTTGTACCTAGAGAATGTGGGATGCTGCAATATTGCAATCCTTAAAGTGATTACATTATATATTGATGTTAAATATGTGTTTTACTAGAGCAAAAGCTATGAATAATATATGACAATAATAAACACAAAGGGTTGCTAATATATTAATATGTAAAATAGTAATTCTAGCTTTTTTTGTGTGGGGAGGAGGCTTACTTTCACTTTGGTTTTTTAAAATGTTTTATTCTATTGAATTAGATGGTTCTGGTTCAGTTTTCCTTTTAATGCCTTTAAAATGATACGAAATAATCCAAATTAAATGTTGCAAATGCCACTAAATAAAGTGAGCCTGGGCAAAAAACGACTATGCAATGCAGCTATCGTGATAAATGCTGGGTTAACAGAAAACGATGCATAGTCAGAAATAATGTTGAACAGCACTTCTAAATTTCTGTTTAAAAAATAAAATAAGTATTTCCAGTCAAGTGAAGCTGCTTACATGATAGAATTCGCGCTAACGTATCAGTTGCTTTATATTATATATTATAGTCCTTATAAGGACTGGCTTAAAGGGGTGAAGCAAGAATGCTTTTCATCTTCCCCGTTATCTTTAGAGGACAGTGTAGGGATAAGATGTTATTGAGCAATTAAAGCTCTGATCATGGCAGGAGGGTAACAGCAATAACCGAGCCTCAGTTAGAACTTCACTGGCTACAGCATTGCCATCCATTACCTTCCCAGGGTATTGGATATATATTTTGTGAGTTCAACGTATCTCATCATTGGCCTGTGGAATAAGATAGGCTGAGATTCAGCAGATAGTAGGAGAGGAAATAAAGATAGAGTGCATAGTAGTAGAGTAGATGAAAGAGGCCTCAGCTGACCTGTTTTAGCTGTTGACCCCCCCAGGGGTGTTTCTAAAACGGTCGTTGATTTTTCACTTTTGAAAAGGAAAAAAAGGAGAGACTAAGCAAATTTAACAAGTTTAAATATATCTAAAGACTATGTGGAAGACAATTCTATAGAGGAATGAGTTTGCCGAGCAAACCCAGAACAGTATAACCAGGAAAAGAAGGGAGATGACCTGGCCCGGAAGTCCCCGCCCTGAAAAGGGCTTGGGACCACCTCGATGTTAGCCTTCGTAGTCCGGGTTTGTTCAGGTCAACCCCAACCTGGGGACAGAGAAACTTTCAACTGCGAAAGGACTAGACATACCTGTGGGTTAAACGCTGATCAGGAAGGAAGATCGAGACAGCGTCAACACGTACAACTTCAAGGTGTTATAGGTGCAGAAATAAACGGATTCCCCCCTGTATGATCTGGCAGATGGTTGGTGGGTCGCACCATCTCCTCAGGAACCGCTCTTCACCCCTTAAGTACCTTTCCTGCTCCAGGAAGCGGCGGAGGTAGGCTGAGAAACAGTTACTAACACGGAGATAGATGTGATCCTACTCGTTAAGGTGTTTTTTCCTGATTTTCCAAATGTGATGTTTAATCACAGCTGTCGCTAACAAATCATTCCACTTATTTAATCACAGCTGTCTCTAACAAATCGTTCCACTTTTTGGATTAAATGAATCAAGCACCGCATCTCACGGTCGATCAGTCGCTGTCCTTATTGAGCTAATAAAGCCCTGATCATGGCAGGAGGGTAACAGCAATAGCCGAGCCTCAGTTAGAACTTCATTGGCTACAACATTGCCATCCATTACCCTCCAATGGTATTGGATTGAATGAATCAATCCCCTACGATCACTTCGATCAGTCGCTGTTCTAATGGTTCTAATAAGAACTGAGCGATGGACTGAGTCCTTGACTCTTTATCCCGTCATCTGAATGAAGAAAATCTGTGTGGATGGGGTGTTATGAGCTAAAAGCTCTAGTCATGACTGGGTAACGGCAATAGCCGAGCCTCAGTTAAAGCTTCATTGGCTACAGCATTGCTATCCGCTACCCTGGAAGTCCTAAAAAGGACTCATAAGTCTCACTCTTGACCGGATCGATCAGTTGCTGTCCTTATATCCTTATAAGGACTGGCTTAAAGGGGCGAAGCAAGAATGCTTTTCATATTCCCCGTTATCTGTAGAGGACAGTGTAAGGATAAGGTGTTATTGAGCAATTAAAGCTCTGATCATGGCAGGAGGGTAACAGCACTAGCCGAGCCTCAGTTAGAACTTCATTGGCAAACAGCATTGCCATCCATTACCCTCCAAGGGTATTGGATTGATCAGTTGCTGTAAACTCACTGATTATTTATATAACATAACATTTTGAAAAAAAAAATAGTGTTTGTGTGAATTTCGATTTTTTTAATTTGTTATTTTTTCGAATATCAAAGTTTTCTATTTAAAATATTTAGTTTAATTTAAATCCTCATTTATTTAATAATCAATATTATCTATAATATTATTTATATTATATTAACAATCGTATTATCTAGTTAATTGTATTTATTAGAGTTAAATTCTTTATTAAATGAACAGTTTTTAACTTGTGACATCCGTCTAATATAATTCAGTACTCTTTGTTGGCAAAATTCAAATGCCAGTGCATGCATATTTGTGAATTAATAAATAATGGATTTATATTCAACTTCAGTCATTAAATAATTTGTTTTAATAAAAATAAATATTAATTATTTTACAAAAAAAAAAAAAACGATGTCTGTCGAAGATTAATACATATAAATAACAAAAGATTGATATTTAAATAAATGACAGATTATATTTTTTTCTGAAAATTACATATATTTAATATATTTAATAACTAATATATTTAATAACTTACATTTTTGTAATACTTTAATAAATGATTTCAATTAATTTATAATATAAACTATTTTTTTTAATTTTAAATAAATGACGACAACGGATATTTTTCCAAACAAATAAATTTATATTTCTAAGTTCCAGTATAAGGTTCTAAATATCCTATTTCATTTTAAGGAATTTTTAAAAAATTATATTTAATGAACTTATATTTATATTCTATTTAAGGAATTTTATGTTTATACATATATAAGCGTGAGAATTTTAGAAATTTTATTTTTTGTACATGTTAAAAAAATTTAGAATTTTTTTAAAGTCGACTTAAATTGTATATAATTGAATTACTAGAATCAAAATTTATTTCGTAATAAATAGTTTTTAAATATTATTATTGGCACCCTCTTTAGAGTCTGAAGACTCACTGCGGGAGTTCCACTAACAATCCCGAAAACTAAATATTAATCTTCATTAGCAATATCTGTGGTACTTTGCTTTGAACTTATTCATACGCAGAACTCACTCACAGCTGTCTCTAACAAATCATTCCACTTATTTACCACTGTTCAGAAGGAGAAAAAAATCTAGTCTTCAACCCTTTGACTCTTTCTTGATTTAAGTGGATAATCCCCTAGTTTTCCCCAAATTGGTAATGTACTACAAAATTTCATCTGTATCATCCTGTAATTAAAGTAAATTATATTCTCTATCTTTAATCTATCCTCATAAGGAGTATCTCATATCTTAGTCACTCGTCTTTGGATCCTTTCCACCTCTTCTACATCTTTAAGGAACCCAGGTAACCAGATTTGTACAGATGGGCCCGTATCTATGCTTTACAAAGAGGTATGATGACTTCCTTATCTATGCTTATTAGCATACGGTATTCTTCAATAGCCAGATAATGCCATGAGATATTTTAGTCTCTTTTCGAATAAGGCATCGCGACTTTAACTCAGAGCCATCCACTACTAATACCCCCCCCGCAAATCCCTAGCCTCTGTAATTTGTTAAAGTTCATTTCCATCAATGTAGTAAATAGCTTCTTCCATAATAGCGGATCTGCTGTCATTTCTATTACAGTATTTTCATTGTAGAACAGAGTACAGTTTTTTATTTTATGCGATTTGACATTATTTTGCAGAAGAATTATCTGATGAGTGATTGCATACGCATCCTTTCGTAGAATATGAAATAAAACAAACTATAATTTAAATCCTGTCCATTTTCTGAATGTATCTTCAGCAGAAAATAGTTTACCGGATGTAACTTTGGCTTTCAGCTTCTTCAGTTTTCAAAGATTGTCAATATTAAAATTTTCTAGGTCGAATTTATTTTGAATTTATTCGTTTGAATCCGGTGAGTAAGCTTAACGTTATTCTGTTATAAAATTTGAATTTGACTTTTGTTGATACTGATCTTTTCCGATTTCAAGTTGTTTCAAGTGAAGATTCTAATCCTGGCCAAATTTTGTGTCGATACAAGAAGAAAATCAAACAAATGAGCATCTAAACTGTTTTACGACTATATTTCTATTTGAAATAAATTGCTTTATTGGAAAAAAAAGAAGTAATGTTTATGTTTTATTGACAACATTGAGTCAAATGAAAATTTTGTATTCATTAACTTTTTTGATGAAGCGTCAAACATTCAACTCGAATCCATGCAATATTATTTTTAACCGAATCAAATGCTTGCATTTGTTCATATTTAAATTTTAAAGTAGACTTTTAAATTTTACTTCCTCATTTGATATCATAAGATCATGCGATAAAAAAATTAATTCATTAGAACAATTCAATACTCTTTTGAACAATCGAAATGGAAAAAAAAAAAACACTTCCATCAACAAATGAATACCATGTCCAACGTTAAATTAGCAGCGAAGAAATTATCATAACCATTACCTTGCGCTATTTCACTTGTGATTTCATCATAAAGTAAGCCAAATTGTCATAACGACCTCTCCTTAACGAAATGGACCATATTCAACAACTGATAATACTTTAATGAACTAACGGATACTATTTCTAATTATTTTTATTGCATTGTCTATAAACAGTCTAGTTAATGCTTGTTGATACTTATATCTATCCCACTTAATAATTGATTTATCAGATTTTCTAAAAACGTATTGTTTAAAAAAAAGTTCATTATTCATCCATGTTATCCAAGTTTATTAGGAAATTTACTCCTGGGGACAAAGTTAAACATTACATTATGCAAGGTGCCTCTCAGTATAACCCATTTCGCATTAGTGTTAAGTGCTGAGGGACATGTGACATAATGAAATTGAAGTCCGCCAATAAATAACATATCCCAGTTAACACCTTAATTCTCTCAACGTGTTATCAAAGTTTAAACTTATATATCAGACTTTATACAAGATATCATATATAAAATCTTATATAATATCAAGCTCTTATATAATAATAATCTTCCTAGAGCACTATATACATCAACCTACATAATCTTCTTAGAATACTGTGTACATCAATCCTATAAGCCTGTATTTGATTGCTTTTTATATCGAATCCTGCAAAATAAAATGATATCGTCAAAAAAGCTTTAAGAGTCATGTTTGTGACCAGGCGAAACATCGCTTCCCTGTGGTAATATATTATTTATAACGATATTACTGTTTGTCTTATGTGGTTATTTTAAATCAGATTATTCTGATGAAAATGAAGCCAGAAATTATGTTATTACATTTACGTATATATTTTATATAGATTACTGATAATAACTGTGGAATTATGCAATTTTCTTAATCCAATTTGAATGTGTCTCTTACTATTCTGATCCTGCTAGTGTTAAACTCGAATACACAAATATTTTGCTAATGAATGAAACAAAGAACCTAATTAGTTTCTAAAATTAGGTTTTATGTTTATATAAGTTGTTCTCTGTACTTTGCACATTCATTTAAACAAAACTTTGGCTGAAATATAATAACATAAAACTAAATTATGATCACCTTTACCAGAGAGGAAAAGTACATGTAGCATCATACAGTAGCATAACGAAGTTGGGTACAAATCTGTATTACAACGTGTACTCATAATCAATATTGCAGTGGTTGCAGTCGAAGGTAACGATATCGGAGTTAGAAATGGGCGTGATTGTTGGCTGCCTATATTTAGGATACGATGTCCCTTTGTTAATTGTTCACAGTCCACAGTGATTAAAGTGTAGTACATTAGCGTCAAATAGACGAAACTACCTCCTGCCTGTATCGTAGCACATAAGTTCGTATTCAACAATGTTTTACTATATATAGGGTGGCCATAATTAAAGAGGAGGGTGTTTAGAGCCCTGTAGCGAAAAATGTATTGGACGAAATTCAACCAAACTTGGTGTAAGTACGCTCTGGAATGTGGTTTTGATTTGCAGGAAAAAAAAAATACAAAATTCTACCAATAGCGGACGACTGGCGAGAAAATCACGTGATATTTGCATGCTCTCACTGTTTTTACTGACGAGTTGGTGAATATAAGATCGAAACAGATTCTCGTCATTCTGATAAGACTGAAGTGCTATGGATCTCACCTTACAAGAACGTCAGCTGGTGGTCAAGCTTTACTGTCAACAATCTGATAACGCTAATGCCGCGCTTCGAGAATTCCGGGGTTTGAAGATAGCAAAAAAAAAAAAGGTTCAACGACAATAACAAATCTTAGAAAAATAATTTTACGATTTGAAAATAGCGGATCATTAGCAGCGAGGCTAGGACGGGAGCGTAAACGGATTATTCCTGAACAAGTTGACGAAGTTGCAACTGCCCTCGTGGAACACTGAGTGAATAACGCGCAAGGGGCCAGGAGTGCTCGGCCAAGATCAAAGCAACCGGACATGCCATACTCCAGTGGGTGGAAAATCCTGCATCAAATGCTGAGGTTTACTCCCTTACAAGAAATCCCATACTCAAACTTTGCTTCGTGGGGATGCAGAAAGTCGACTGTAGTTCCACCTGACATTCTGACCTCGAATGGAAGCGGATGATGAATAGCCGTGAAAGATCGAGTGGGGTGACGAAGCACATTTTTTATTTGATCCATAATTTCTTTAATTATGGATTAAAGTGCTTTTTAATTATGCCCACCCTGTATATAAAGTTGATCTTCAGTAAATCAGTGAATATAAGAAAACCAGTAATTTTAAAAACAATTTGCATATATAAGTATAATCATTCATGCGGTATGGACATATTTTAAATATCGAATTTTTATTATACTTAGCAGGAAGCAAGCAAGCTGTTTTTTCCTCCATCTTTGATGCCAAACTTTGTTTTGACGAACAAAACCTTCGTATAATATAATAAAATGTAAATGGAATCACTTCAATTGTTTCTTAAATGTAATTTTAATATAATAAACAAAATTCAATATTTAATAACTTGCAATTTAAAAGTTGAGTTATGAATTATTTTCTATAAAATAAAAAAAAATTACAGCTAAAGTTAGAGTTGCAAAATATTTTTATTTAGAAATATATTAAATAATCAAAAACAGGTCAGCTTTTGATATTTTTATTTTTTTTTTTTTCATTTGAAATTCTTTTTTCGGCTGTGCATGCTATAATACCCACATAATACTCACACTCGATCAGGAATAAATTTTGTGTAGGATTCATGACAATGTCTGTTTAAAAATAATATAATAAAAAAAAAAGTTAAAGTCGATGTTCTGATCTTTGCACAGACAATTATGGGAATCCTTATCCTTATAAGGACTGGCTTAAAGGGGCGAAGCAAGAATACTTTTCATCTTCCCCGTTATCTGTAGAGGACAGTGTAGGGATAAGGTGTTATTGAGCAATTAAAGCTCTGATCACGGCAGGAGGGTAACAGCAATAGCCGAGCCTCAGTTAGAACTTCATTGGCCACATAATTGCCATCCATTACCCTCCAAGGATGAATCCTTATATCCTTATAAGGACTGGCTTAAAGGGGCGAAGCAAGAATGCTTTTCATCTTCCCCGTTATCTGTAGAGGACAGTGTATGGATAAGGTGTTATTAAGCAATTAAAGCTCTGATCATGGCAGGAGGGTAACAGCAATAGCCGAGCCTCAGTTAGAACTTCATTGGCCACAGAATTGCCATCCATTACCCTCCAAGGATGAATCCTTATATCCTTATAAGGACTGGCTTAAAGGGGCGAAGCAAGAATGCTTTTCATCTTCCCCGTTATCTGTAGAGGACAGTGTAGGGATAAGGTGTTATTGAGCAATTAAAGCTCTGATCATGGCAGGAGGGTAACAGCAATAGCCGAGCCTCAGTTAGAACTTCATTAGCTACAGCATTGCCATCCATTACCCTCCAAGGGTATTGGATTGAATGAATCAATCACCGCATCTCACGGTCGATTGATTCCTCCAATCTCATTTTTCAAGGATGAATCAATCACCGCATTGCATTTACATATTAAATGTAACACTGCATTGCAAAGGTGTATCAGAAAGCGATGTATTGTACCCTCTCACTGATGGGGTATAGCAGAAGACTACCTTAACACAGTGAAATTCCTGTAAGCTAAAAACAACTAACTAACCGTATACTGAGCATGCGAACGCTAGCAATAAAAGGATGAATAAAAAAGGTTGCATGGTATGACAAATTCCGGTTCCGGTTGTTTTGCATTGATGGTAGTACAATGGTCCAGCGATAACAGTATCAATCACTGATTCATTGTACAAGATGCAAAACGGCAGGCTGGCTGGAGTGTGGAGAGTGTATCCCTGACGTACGTTAGTTCTGATACGGATGGATTGACGCCTGCATTCTACAGCTATAAGGAACATTACTGGAGACCATTTGCACCCCCATCATGCTTACTCTTTATCGTTAAGTTCTTCTCCTCTAGAATTATTCTCCGTATTAGGATTAAGTTGTTCAGGAATCGTTTCAGGATCATGAGAGGGTTACTTGAGCCTAATGGAGTATCTGTGAAATTAAACAGAACTACTTGTTCGAGACTACAATTCGCAACCGTCCATTCTCTCCCAGCTGGAGTCTTTATGGGTTAGCATTCGCGAAGATTCTTTTGTTGCCTCATAAACTCTGTGTCGGGAATAATTCCAAAGAGGGTGGTTTTCATTAACAGACGGGTTTATCCTCATAAAGTTCAGTTCAGAGCAATTCTGCTTATTAAAATGGTTATGCCATACTTCGAAGTCATATCATGAATCCTACATTTTGTTAACTATAAATCTGCTCGAAGAATCTGCTAGTAATATTTAATAGGCTCCTGGGAACATTCCTTTCTATTATTATATTTAGCGCTAGATTCATTAGATTTCTGATTTTTATTTGGAAAAACCAGAGAACTGCTCGTTTCCTTTGCCTTACCGAATTACAATTATGAAATGACTCCGTAGTATTGAACGGTGTGGGAATTGTACGAACGAATAAATACAAAGGGCGATTGACTTTCTTGGAGGCTCAGTCCATCATCAAGCAAAAGGTAAAGTGATTCTTTGAGGGGCTAAAACCAAACCTAAAGCCATTTAAATCTTAAATATCTTTATATGTTGATAATACTCAAGGCATTTTTCATGCGACTTTTAATTGATTATTGTAATAATTTTCTGAAAAAATATACGAAGCGAAATGTCTTTATCTGCAATGGGACACGATTCATTTTATTTTCTTATTTCTATTTTCTTTTTAAAAAATAAAAAATAAATAAAAATTTAACTATAATATTTTAACTTTTGAAAATAAACAGATCTATTTACTTTTTAAATCTCAAATTATTTTAATACGCCATTTAAATTTTTCCGTACTAGAAATATAATAAGTAAAGAATTTTTTTAAATTTCCACATGGAATTTGGGAGAATCAAAAGTCCTTTTTAGGACGCTGTAGCCAATGAAGTTTTAACTGAGGCTTGGCTATTGCCGTTACCCAGCCATGACTAGAGCTTTTTAGCTCAACAACACTCCATCCATACAGATTTACTTCATTCAGATGACGGGATAAAAAGTCAAGGACTCAGTCCATCTCCCAGTTCTTTTAAGAACTTAAATTTCCACATAAATTATTTCAAAATATAATGTATTGATACATCACAAATTATTTTTACGCATGTCGAGAAGTGTGATTTTTTCGAATTCCCCAGTGCTGTTCTTTCTATATTGATGTGGTGGAAGCATAAAAATAATATAAACTTTAGCTTGAAGTGGTCGAATGGGACACACTAATAGCAATCAGTAGTAGTGACGTTTCTAATTCGAAATAAACATGATGCGAATTTGTTACATCACGAAACCATACTTCATGGTGAAACATAACAATCTAAAGGGAGAGGAAGAAGGATTGGACTTTTTCATACTAAGCATACTCTTAGAATAGAAATACCATTTTATTCCTATTAACAAAAGAGTCTCAAAACCAGTGGCGGCCCGTATATGAGCACTGCGACACTGCAACACCCCCAAGGAAAAAATGAAAAATTTAAATTTTGTTTGTGTTTATAAATAATAACAATGTTTACAACATTATATAAATGCAGTACAACATGTTAAAGTCTACAGCTTATGTTTTGACATTGATTGAATAGTTAATAATTGGAATTGTTCGATTAACACTTAAGATTACGACACAAATGCACTGCGATCTAACGGCGATATTCGTTTATGCTTGTCGCGTCACGTTGCGTCATTCCCAAATGCTCACACGGCAGTGTATTTTTAGTAAGGTTACGCTCCTTATTTCTGTGAGATATGAAACGTTTATTGGCACGTGTGCGTGAACTATTTTTTGTCAATATTATTTTATTTTGTTAAAATAACATATAATTATTTATTTATTATAGATACAAGGCTGAATTATGACGAGTGACACTGTTGAAAATATGAAAACAATTATATTTTTTCAATTATCGTTACAAGAAACAAATTCACTGCGATCTAACGCCGATATTCGTTAGCTCTTGTCATTGCTATTGATAGGAAACTTTTATTATTGGTGTTTGTTCGTGGTGAGGATGAAATATTTTTAATAAAGTAATTTTTAATATGTAAATTTATTTATTAATAAATTCGTTACTGATCAGATTTTTTTTTTTTTTTTTTTGTATATGCAGCACCCCACTTAAAATTTTCACCAGCCACCACTGCTCAAAACAAAACCGACTGAAGTTTACCAGACGTTCTTAATTCGAATGGATGTGGATGATGCATGTCAGTGAAAGACCTTTTGGGATGACGAGGCACGTTTTTATCTGAAGGATAGTGTTAACTCACACAATTGCCGCATTTGAGCTAGGAATAATCCTCAAATCCTCATTCCATCAGATCCTTTTACATTCACCGAAAGTCAAAGTGTGGTGGTGTTTTCACCATCTTTGATTATCGGTCCATACTTTTTCGAAGAACTTCTCTCCCGACAGGACCAGTGACTTGCACCGAATCTGCTGTTAGGTAGCGAGAGATGCTGCGCAACTTAGTTGTCCCACAATTGCAGCAGAAAAAGATGACTTGACTCTACCATATTCACGCAGGATGGAGCACCACCTCACATTGCATTGCCTGAACAGCGAATGTTACGAAAACACTTCACAGAATGATTAGTCGTGCATTTCCCACAGCATGATCCCCTCTTTTGCCTGAGCGACTGTGACTTGATTGAGTAACCTTGAAAGACAGAATAACGCAGCATGTGAGACAAACCAATGCAAATCTATTGCGATCGGTTGTAGAAAATGTCATTCGCAAAATGCAGTTCTTAGAACATCTGAAAGGAGGACATGTTAAACCACAATTGTAAGTTATAAGAATACGAAAATTGATTTGCTGTGTCTCTTCTAGCCCTTACTGTTAAATTAAACCCAAATCACGAGTTATACCGCCAAATTTCCTCTGCTGGCAGAATTTTGTACTATTCTGCCGGCAGAGTCAAAACCCATGTTTCAGAGCTTAATGACATCAAGTTTGGTCGAATTTCGTCCAACACATTTTTCGCAATAGGGGTCTGAACCCCTTCTCTTTAATTATGTCCACCCTGTATATAAAGTTGATCTTCAGTAAATCAGTGAATAAAAGAAAAACAGTAATTTTAAAAACAATTTGCATATATAAGTATAATCATTTATGCGGTATGGACATATTTTAAATATCGAATTTTAATTATACTTAGCAGGAAACAAACTGTTTTTCCTTCATCTTTGATACCAAACTTAGTTTTGAAGAACAAGACCTTCGTATAATAAAATGCGAATGGAACCAATTGAACTGTTTCTTAAATAAAATTTTAATCTAATAAAAAAAATTCAATTTTTAATAAATTGCAATTGATAAGTTGAATTATGTACACGTATCATTTTTTATAAAATACAAAAATTTATAGCTAAAGTTAGAGTTGCAAAATATTTTTATTTAGAAATATATTAAATAATCAAAAACACGTCAGCTTTTGATATTTTTATTGTTTTTCATTAGAAATACTTTTTTCGGCTGTGCATGCTATAATACCCAAACTTGATCAGGAATAAATTTTGTGTAGGATTCATAACAATGTCAGTTTTAAAAAAAATTAAAGTCGATATGGTCTGATCTTTGCACAGACAATTATGGCAACAGTCTACTATTGTATTTACATATTAAATCTAACGCTGCCTTACAAAGGAGTATCAGAAAGCAATGCATTGTACCCCCTCAGTGATGGGGTATAGCAGAAGACTATTTTAACATGCATAATGAAATTACTGTGAGCTATAAACACGTAGCTAACTAATCATCCAGTGAGCAGGAGAACGCTGGCCATAAAAGGATGAATACAAAAGGTTACATAGTCTGACAAATTCCGGTCCCGGTTGTTTTGCATCGATGGCCGTACAATGGTACATCGACAACAGTATCAATCACTGATTAATTGTACAAGATGCAAAACAGCAGGCTGCCTGGAGTGTGGAGAGTGTATCCCTGACGCACATTTGTTCTTCTGATACGGATGGAGTGAAGCCTGCATTCTACAGCTATAAGGAACATTACTGGAGACCATTTGCACCCCATCATGCTTACTGTTTATCGTTACGTTCTTCTCCTCTAGAATTATTCTTCATATTAGGCGTAAGTCGTTCGGGAATCGTTTCAGGATCATCAAAATGACAGTTGACTGCTCAATCATCGGACTGAACCTAATTTAGCATCTAGGAAATTAAAGAGAACTATTTGTTTTAGACTACAATTCACAACCGTTTTTCCCTGCCGGAGTCTTCATGGGTTAGCTGGAATCTTCACGAATGAAGATTCGTGAAGATTCTTTTGTTGCCTCGTAAACTCTGTGTCGTGAATAATTCCAAAGACCAAAAAGGGTGATTTTTATTAACAACGGGTTTAGCTCATACACTGGCCACTCATTGGCCAGTTCAGATCAATTCTGCTTATGAAAATTATATATATATATATATATATATATATATATATATATATATATATATATATATATATATATATATATATATATATATATATATATATATATATGTTAAAGATACCAAGCAATTTTAAACCTGGTTTTACTCCATTTCCCAAGTAAGCAAACAGACTAAAAGTCAAGTTTGCGCCTGCAATTGATGCAAGTCTAACTGATCCCACAGGTAGTGCAGGAACAGGGCAACTCGTGGCAAAGGTGGAACAAGCTCCGATCACTAATCTTAATATTTACCCTTAATGCCAAAACACATCTCCAAGAAGGGGATGTATGAAGTTTTGTATTAAAGGCAAGGGGCCACTACCCAGACCGGTTTCGACCTTTATTGAGGTCTCGTCAGTGGGAGCTAGGCTAGAAATACTAAGATTTAGTAATTCAGAGCTTGTAAGTATTTCGCCAAAACAAGTTACCATAAGGTGTTTTAACCTTATTAAATAGAAAACTCTGGAGGAGATATAAATATAAATTCCCAAGGTAAAAATACTTTCTACATATATATATATATATACACACACACACACACACACACACACACACACACACACACACACACACACACACACACACACGCACACACACACAAGAGATTGACTTTCTTGGAGGCTCAGTTCGTCATTAGGCAAATGGTAAAGTGGATCTTTAAGGAATGAAAACCAAACCTAAAGCCATTTAAATCTTATATACTTTTATATTTTGATAATACTCAAGGCATTTTTCATGCGACTTTTTATTGATTATTGTAATAGTTTTCTGAAAAAAATATACAAAACGAAATGTCTTTATCTGCAATGCAATTTCGGGACACGACCAATTTTATATTCTTATTTCTATTTTCTTTTAGAAATATAAAAAATAAAAATTTAAGTTTAATGTCCTTTTTGTGAAAAAAAATCTCAAAATATTTTAATCCACCATTTACATTTTAATAATTAAAGTATTTTTTAATTTCCGCACTTATGCTTTACATTGTCGTGCTCGTTGCAAATTAATTTACAAAAGCATAGCAGGTGAGAAGGAGAAATATAAAATATATGAAATATAGAGGGGTAAACTATTTATGAATGTTGCTGTCAGTAATCGTCAACAGTGTTGATCGTAATGAGAAAAACAAACGATACTTTCGGAGTTCGATAAAGAACCTATTGAGGGTAACCGTCTGGATGGAACCAGGATTTTGAAAACAGCAGAGCTGACTAGTTTCTCGAAAAGTGACCTATCCGGCATGTTTAATCAGTGGAAAGATAATTCACATTGCTTGTCTAAGAGGCGTAACTGTTTTCCTAAGATAGTCAGGAATCAGATTGTCCATCGTCTTAGAAGGCTTGCGGAGACAAACCAAACTTCCTGTGAGCCAATTAACGGAAGCATTTAATGGGTATTTTGAAATATTTTCTATTTATATTTATATTTTCTAACGAGCACCCTTTATCAGAAACGTGAAGAAAATCTCATACCACATTCTAGAAATAAGAACAGGAAGACTACGGATAAAAATTATTCTAAAATCTTCTTACTTGTATATTTGTTTAAGATATTATAAAAAGGTGTATTAGCTTTACTAATATTTTATTTTTAAAAATATTAAAATATTTTTTTCCAAAGATTAAATATTCAAATATTTTTTCGTTTTTTTTTTTATGGAAAAGTCTTGTTTATTTAAATGAATTAATTCTTTAGAAGCATTTCTCGATCACTTCTCTAGCGTAGAAAATTACTATCAAAAAACGACATTTTCGACTGTTAGTCAGCTATTTTTGGAGTGTTTGTTTCTAAATAAGAATCTGGTGGAATTCAAAGTAGAATACCAGTTCTTCTTATCTTTAATGTTGCTAAATTATGTTGCCAGCTGTATTTTATTGAAGAGTAAATTCTTCGAATGGCTTAATAATAATAATAATAATAATAATATTTTAACATTAATATTTTATTTATCATCTTTCAGAGTATTTACATATATATACACATATTTACATATATTTACATATTACATATATTTTTTACAGTGAATTTCATACAATTTTTTCCGTTTTTTTTTGTATTCTAAAATGCGTTAATAATAGTTACTATGGATGGTAATTTATAGCTTGCAATTGGATAAGGTTACATTTTTTAACACCATTTATAGCATAACAGTGAGTAATATGTTTTACAATTTTTGCTTTTTAATGTTTTTAGCCGCTGTAACTGAGGCTAAAAACATTAAAAGCACTTCAATGTAATAAATAATTCTTTTTTTTTCTTTCTGTTGATCTCAGTTGAGATATACTGTCTCAGCTTGCATCCTCGAAGCTTTTTAATGAGCTTATCTGAGGATGACACCGATTGGATATATGTATTTTTTTTATTATTATTGATTTGATTGCTGTGTTGGAAGTAGGCTGATGTTTGGGAGGTCAAATGAATGATCTGAAAGGTTTGATCAAAGTGAAATTGCCGGTATGTACTGGTATTATTATACTTGTCTTTGGGGTTCACATTCATTTTTATTGTGTCTTATTTTTGAACTAATTAGGAGACTTTTTTTCACTGTGGCAGCCTTTCTATGTCTTATGAGCATTTCATCTGTATCTGTTTTGAAGTTTGTGACTTCCTCAAGAATATCTTGGCATCTCTGATCCACAAAAATTCGTATTTTTTTCTTCTGTTTTTGCTTTTCTTGCTTGGTACAACAGATTCTGGTTGAATGGTGTTAAATATTCGGATAGGAAGATTGGTGTGTTGTCTTGCAATGCGTTCAAGCCCTCGGCAACTGTTTTTTTCTGTCTGCTGGCTTTTATGAGATTTTCTCTTGTGGACTTGCTTGTAAGACGAACTATGACTGGTGCAGGTCGTGGCAAGCCTTGCTTTTTGCTCTTCTTAGGAATCCAATTTACTGTCTGAATGTCGTTAAGCTGTAGGGAGATGTCAATTGCATGGCTTAATTTTAAAATTACTTCTCTGTGTTTATTCCTCCTTGGTTATTGGCAAGCCTCCAATAACCAAGGAGGAAGGATCACACCGAACAACCAAAATTATCTGCACCCTATAAACATTTACAAACATTAATTCCGTAAGAATACCATCTCCTTGCTGCCCAGTTAGCTGGCTTCGATTGTCTAGCGGATAGTGTCATTAGTGTCATAAAATAGCTTGAGAACATAAGCAACTAACAGCCACAATATCAACTACCAATGGTTTTCCTTATGTCCAGTCCTTATGGTTTTCAACAGGATTTTCATACTGGCAAGAAATTATTACTATTTAATATCAATTAAACAAGCAGTTTTTATATTTAAATATTTATAGAATAATTGTAATATATTTTAATAAATAAATAAATATCATAATTTATATTTATGATATTTATTAATTGATTTTTATAAAAGCATTGGATTCATCGATTGTATCTAATTTTTTTTTCCAGATTGAAGACGATCTAGATCTGATAAAATAATTTTATCAGAAAAACGCCTTACTTGCCTGTAATAATGAATGTATCCATGGAGTATATCAAAAGAACAAGTATCGTTGAAGATCCGTATGATGACTTATAGAGCAAATGCAGGCGGCAATGTCACACATATCAGCAAATGTAAGAATGCTGCTTTGAAATACCCTTAAATTCTAATTACAAGTCCAGATTCGGAAATTTGGGAAACAATATGAGAAAATTATACTTTTAATTATATCGGGGAAAAAAATCCAAATTATACGAGTATATATATTATATGTTTCAAATAATTTAAGCAGTGAATTTTCTTAAATACATTAATTCACATTATCATATCTGTTTCAAAGTATTTGCATAATTTATGAAGTCTGAAATAGATCCGCTGACAGTAAATCAAAATATAGAGCAGGAAATTGACATTTTGCACGTGTAGATTCTTTAAAAGATTGTAAACTCTGTTTTTTTTTATCTATTTGAATAAAATATCAAGTAGATTGATTTTTATTAAAAATACATAATAGAAAATATATTAAAAATATGCTGAAACATATAATTTTTAATAGCGACAAAGCTTAGAATCACATATTTATGGAGGTGTTTAGTACGTTTGCGATAAAGAACTTTCCGTGTTAATCAGAAATTGAAACGATAGATGGCGTGAGTGGCCATTTTTTGCCTAAAAAGGATGTACTAAAAGTCCTTATAAGGACTGGCTTAAAGGGGGAACCAAGAATGCTTTTCATCTTCCCAGTAATCTGTAGTGGACAGTGTAGGGATAAGGTGTTATTGAGCTATTAAAGCCCTGATCATGGCAAGAGGGTAACAGCAATATTGAGCTATTAAAGCTCTGATCATGGCAAGAGGGTAACAGCAATAGTCGTGCCTCAGTTAGAACTTCATTGGTTACAGCATTGCCATCCATTACCCACCAAGGATATTGATCACCGCATCTCACGGTCGATTTTCTACCTGTACTAAAAGAATGTGACAAGCGGGCACATGATGATGGCAGATACTTTTATAAATAATGTGTATTTGGTCATTATGTTACAAGAGATTTGTAAAAAAAGTAAAGAAAAAAAGTTTTGTTTGTGACTAAAATAATCTGATGTGTCTATGTTTGCGTGACTTTATCAACTTTGGTTCATTTTTATTTGAAGCAATTAAAGCACAGAAAACGAAACACGTGTCTCTTTTTTATGGCTGTAATAAACAAAGATGAAATGCCATAATAGTCGTCAGAGTCCAATAAAACAAGAGATGAAGAAGAAGAAGAAAAAATACATAGCAGAGTTTCATAGTTTGCAATATTTTTTTATATTTTTGTTAAGAACATTAATAAATCCTATATATATTAATTACATAGTAAAACTAACAAAAATATTTTCTAAAATTCTAAAAAAATATTTTGAACACCTTTAAATATTTTATATCGTAAATGTCTAAAAATATATGAGATTCAAGAAGTATTAATTTATTAGGAATGGGGTACGGTAATGGATGGCAATGCTGTAGCCAATGAAGTTCTAACTGAGGCTCGACTATTGCTGTTACCCTCCAGCCATGATCAGAGCTTTAATAGCTCAATAACACCTTAACCCTACACTGTCCACTACAGATAACGGGGAAGATGAAAAGCATTCTTGCTTCGCCCCTTTAAGCCAGTCCTTATAAGAAGTATTAATTTGAAAAAATACCCTTGGAGGGTAATGGATGGCAATGCTGTAGCCGATGAAGTTCTAACTGAGGCTCGGCTATTGCTGTTACCCTCCTGCCATGATCAGAGCTTTAATAGCTCAATAACACCTTATCCCTACACTGTCCTCTACAGATAACGGGGAAGATGAAAAGCATTCTTGCTTCGCCCCTTTAAGCCAGTCCTTATAAGGACTATATAAGTATTAATTTTGGGGTAGTCAGTCCCATCATTTCCCTCCTCAGAAACTTGGAATTATTTCTACTTTGGGATATAGAGCTCGCTCTCTTCTTTAAGACCCAGATGAACTTCGTAAAGAAATCAATTTTCTTAGATCTACTTTCAGACTGAATGGTTATTCTCAAAAAAATTACTAAAAAATTCCTTTTTAATCCTCCTAGTCGCCGTACTGAAGAATTGAATAATGTTAAAGGCAATATATCTATACCATACATAAGCTCACTTTCCCAAAAATTAGCGAAGGTTCTCAAAAAATATAACATTAGAACTTTGTTTACTCCGCTTCCTAAGATTCGCTCTCTTGTGAGCCGTCCAAAGCCTAGCCATCACAATCTAAAATATCACGGTGGTGTGTATAAGATATGGTGTGACTGCGACATCCTTACTTTGGCCAGACGGATTAAGTCTATTGAATTGCGTATGGAGGAGCACAGGAGGGACATCGATTACAAGAAAACACGTGCCAGTGTTTTATCCAGCCATATCCTTTTTTTCGGCCGATTCTGATGATGACAACCATAGTCATACAATCCTTTGGGATAGATCTAATAACAGTTTCTGTTGCCATGACGAATTGGAGGAAAAAATTTTAGAATCTAGAGAAATCATCCTCAACCCTGTACATTTAAATAATAATTTAAGCTACAACCTCCCAGACTGTCATTCTGCTGTGATCAAATATTGGCGCTCACGAGATGCTATACGCACGCACTCACCCAACAATGTGACCAACGAAGGAACAGCTTTGAATACGTTAACTACAATGTTTTCACGTTAAATATGTATAGTGACTTTCCTGTGCTGTTTACAGTTTTTTTTTTATCTTCAATGTTTAATGTTTTTTCTTTTATTTTATATAAAAACACCTGAAGAAGACTGCAAAAAGCCGAAAGTAGTCGTATGATACCATTATTCGGTTTATGTCATTGAATTCTTTTAAAAAATATGTTTAAAAGAATCTTAGATTATTAGAATATTATATATATATATATATATATATATATATATATATATATATATATATATATATATATATATATATATATATATATATATATATGTGTGTGTGTGTGTGTGTGTGTGTGTGTGTGGTGATCAGCTTTTCCTCGGTTGTTGTACATTTGAAAAAAAATATAGATTTAATTATTACAAAACCGAGATAACATATAAAGATTTTAATGATAAATACTACTAGTTTCGGCATATAGCAGCCTTCTTCAGGTATTTATAAAGGAAAAGAATACTAATAAACATTGAATTATCTAAACAAACTGGAAATTACAGCTACAAATTGCCTCACATAATCGATACATAAAAACGTTGTATTTTTTCAAGTTGTTCCAACTGGCGTGCCATTGTTTGTTGCAATTGTGCGTGCAGGTTCACGTGAACGCCAATATTGAACAACTGCAGCATGGCTATCTGGGATGTTATAACTTAAATTGTTGTTTAAGTGGACAGGGTTCAGCAGGATTTCCCTTGATTCTACAATTTTCCTCTCAAACTCATCATCACAGCGAAAGATATTTTCTGATCTATTCCAGCAAACGGAGTGGCTTTGTTGGTCATCATTAGGATTATTTGTAAAAAGAACATGACTGGATAACGCAGTTGCATGAGATCTTTTGTAAGATATGTCTCTCTTATGCTCTTCTATACGTTGGTCAATAGATTTGTTTGTTTGTCCAAAGTATGGGATATTGCAATCGCACCACAATTTATATACTCCAGGGTACTTAAGGTTGTGATGAGTAGGTTTTGGATGGCTGATTAGAGAACGGATTTTAGGAAGTGTGGCGAAGAAGGTCCTGATATTATATTTTTTAAGGACTTTAGCTATTTTTTTAGAGACTGTGCTAATGTATGGAATGGAGATGCTACCTTTAAAATTAATTGTCTCTGTTGTGCACTGCCTAGGAGGATCCAGAAGAAATTTCTTAATTGTTTTTTTCAGATTACCACAACAAAATACTTCAATTACTTGGAGATAGTTCAATATATTCAATTCTTCAGATGATCCTACAAGAGAATTACAAAACCGTACAAACAACTTGTTAAAGACTGCGAGTGAACTTCCTCATAATGTTCGCCTCTCATTACGCTCTCTACATCCTCTTATCCCACGCATCTATGGAGTTCCCAAAATTCATAAAGAAAACATCCCTCTTCGCCCAATTGTGGAAGGAATTGATTCACCTACATATAAACTTTCAAAATATTTAGCAAAGTACCTCAAGTGTTTCTCCAATAAATCTTCATCTTTCATCAAAAACACCACAGATTTTGTTTCTCATATTAAAGATATTCCCATCGATTAAAATGGCATTCTAGCTAGTTTTAACATTATATCGTTATTTACTAACGTTCCTACGGACGACGTACTTACATTACTACAGGACAAATTATCCAAAAAAATGTTCACTTTATTAAAGCATTGCATTCATTCTGGTTACTTCAGATATCAGGACTCCATTTACCAACAAAAACAAGGCCTGGCAATGAGCTATCCTTTGTCCCCAGTGCTAGCTAACATCTTCCTTGAAGATTTTGAAAAGAAAGCCATATCTTCCTTCTCATTTAAACCAAAAGTTTGGAAAAGATATGTTGATTATATATTCATTATTTGGAATCACGGGCACAGATCTCTCACAGATTTTCTTCGTCATCTAAACATCCAACATCCTAATATAAAATTTACTGCTGATCTAGAAAATAATAACTCCTTACCTTTCTTGGATGTTATGCTTACACGATGCTCTGAAAGATTAAAAATCTCTATGTACAGAAAACCTACGCATACCAATAGATATCTGCATAATCTTTCTCATCATTTTCCACCACAAAAACTTGGAACTATATCTGCCTTAGGACACAGAGCACGTTCTCTCTTAAATGAACAAGATGAACTACAAAAAGAAATGAATCACCTCACTCTTATCTTTAAACAAAATGGATACTCTGAAAAAACAATTAAGAAATTTCTTCTGGATCCTCCTAGGCAGTGCACAACAGAGACTATTAATTTTAAAGGTAGCATCTCCATTCCATACATTAGCACAGTCTCTAAATAAAATAGCTAAAGTCCTTAAAAAATATAATATCAGGACCTTCTTCACCACACTTCCTAAAATCCGTTCTCTAATCAGCCATCCAAAACCTACTCATCACAACCTTAAGTACCCTGGAGTATATAAATTGTGGTGCGATTGCAATATCCCATACTTTGGACAAACTAACAAATCTATTGACCAACGTTTCAAATAATCCTAATGATGACCAACAAAGCCACTCCGTTTGCTGGAATAGATCAGAAAATACCTTTCGCTGTGATGATGAGTTTGAGAGGAAAATCGTAGAATCAAGGGAAATCCTGCTGAACCCTGTCCACTTAAACAACAATTTGAGTTATAACATCCCAGATAGCCATGCTGCAGTTGTTCAATATTGGCGTTCACGTGAACTTGCACGCACAATTGCAACAAACAATGGCACGCCAGTTGGAACAACTTGAAAAAATACAACGTTTTTATGTATCGATTATGTGAGGCAATTTGTACCTGTAATTTCCAGTTTGTTTAGATAATTCAATGTTTATTAGTATTCTTTTCCTTTATAAATACCTGAAGAAGGCTGCTATATGCCGAAACTAGTAGTATTTATCATTAAAATCTTTATATGTTATCTCGGTTTTGTAGTCATTAAATCTATATTTTTTTCATATATATATATATATATTTTTAAGAATAAATATTTAATGACTTTAAACCAAGATAAAATATTAAGTTTTAATGAAACTGATACAACTAGTTTCAGCCTTTTACAGCCTTCTTCATGTATCCACTAAAGGTAGAACGCAGTAATAAAAATTGAAGTTACAAAAAACTGAGAATTACAGGCAAAAAATGCAATACATAATTGACACAGAAAAGGTTTTATTTTTCAAGTCGTTTTATCTAACGCGCTATTGTTTGTTGTATGCGTGCTTGTAAGTTCTCGTTAACGCCAGTATTGAACAACTGCAGCATGGCTATCAGGGATGTTGTTACTCAAACTGCTGTTCAAATGTTCAGGATTAAGGAGGATTTCCCTGGAATCCATGATTTTCCTTTCAAACTCATCACTGCAGCGAAAAATGTTTTTAGATTTATCCCAGCAAACTGAGTGACTATGTAGATCATCATGAGGATTCTTTGAGAAAAGAGCATGACTGGATAGCGCAAATTCATGTGATCTTTTATAGATGTCTCTCTTATGCTCCTCTACACGTAGTTCAATAGATTTGTTAGTCTGTCCAAAATAAGGAATGTTACAATCGTAATATTCCTCATATCTACCCTATATACATAAAACGATAAGCCTTTTTGTGTAACGTTTTTCTGTCACGTTTTTTTCAAGTTATTTGAAACGTTTTGAAACTCAGGGGAGAACCGGCCTACCAGTCCGGAACTCGGGGGGGGGAATGCCGTAAGTGCCGGGTGGAAGGCGGAGGGGGCGAAACCCCCTTTCATGTCATCAGAATTCAAGGAGAACCGGCCTACCAGTCCGGAACTCGGGGGGTTGGGCGCCGGGGGGTGGGGGGGAACCCCCTTTCGAGTCTTCGAAATTCGAGTCATCAGAATTCAAGGAGAACTGGCCTACCAGTCCGGAATATGGGGGGGGTTGGGCGCCGTAGGTGCCAGGGGAGGAATCCCCTAGTATATATATATATATATATATATAGGTGTTGGAAGAATAAGATGTATAGACGTACGACAGTATTTTATTAGATTGTTTCGGTTTAATTTTTTTTGTTTATAATTTCCTGTGTATTTTATTAATGAAATCATGTTGTGATAAAAGTACAATTATTATTTTTTTTTTTTTTAATAAGAGATTTTCGTGCGTATTGTATATACAATACATGTAAGGTTAATATTGAACTAAAGGAATGTATTGATTTATTTAAAATTTTCTTTATTGGAAATAATATCTGTCATTTAATATAAATTTATTCGTCATATGAAAAATGTACATATTTTCTCGCACACTTTACTATTTGCAAGTAAAGTGCAGTAACTATAACACGTGAAAAGGCATGTGGAGCATGCGTGGAACGAAAAAATAAAAAAATAAATAAAAAATACTGCTCTGAGATAAACAAGGATATTTTTGGAATTCAACAGTGGATATATATTTATGAAATTTACATTTAATAGTTATCACTTGTTATTTTACGAAGAACAGCTGTTGTCGGAAGAAGATATGATAGATTGAGTTTTTAATGACTGTTTTTGCATATAGAAAGAAAAATAAAGTTCTGAACTATAAAGGAGATAAAAGGAAAGACGAAAGTGAAGATGACAGATTTGCGTTATTATTTATAGAAAATTGGCAGCTAAATTTGCATTTTTTTTTTTTTTTTGTGGAGGGGATTCTTTAAAATGTAACGCTGTAGTGTTCGAATTGAAGATTGCAGATACAGAAAGGTTTATTTATAGCTGTTTGAAAATAAACCTGCTTTAATAAATCCCTTGGAGACGACACCCGTCCTCAATAACTTGAGAGTGAATGGTGATGATGATGATGTTTGTATGTGTGTGTGTGTGTGATTTCAAAAGTGCGAAATTAAAATTCCATTCTTTTTCTTCAAAATACAAAGCCGTTAATCGATTCGCTTCAATCAGATGGAGTTAATTAATAGCACCATAAACGACTCCTCTGCAACCTGATGACGATCCTTATCGAAATGGAGGTAAATGGTTTGTCGTCCTTCAGTACTGTAATGTCTTCCCGGAATGGTGAAACATGTGCTGGACGGTTTTTAAATACCAAGGCAGTAGTCAGATGCTAGATTTTTTCTAAGTTTGATACGAACCCAAACTTAAACTTAAACTGCCTTCGCTTCTTCTTAATACTAATACCCACTAGAATTATTGATTCTTCCCAGAACATATTCACAAAAATATACAAATATTCACTGTTGTGAAGCATGTCTATAAGTGGGAATTACGGTTTGTGCATTCAGGGGAGAAAAAAAAATAATAATTAAAAAAAAAAAAAAAAAAAAAAAACGAATCTTGCGTGGAGCCAACACTAAATGTATCTAATGTTAGATGTGAAATTCAATACAGTGACAGAGATTCCAGTCAAAATGATTTTTTTTTCAATGTTTACAGACGGGACGAGAATACACAAAAAGGGAGTTTAGTGTAAAATATTCCACGATTATTTCTCCGCCAACCGTCTCTAAAAAAACCTCAAAAGAGCGTTAAGTAAACTGATCAAATTTCATTTAAGATATCACCGCTACTGCCGATTCCCACTTCGTCGCTTAAGGGTGAAATTTCAAACCTGCATTCCTAAAAAGTAAGAATCTTCCCCACAATAGTTCTGAAGTAATTAAGTACTTTTTTCGATAGCTCTTATGTGGTCCATTTTTAAAAAGCTATGATATGTGGCCCAATAATGTACTGAGAGTTTTAAATTTCGTAATCCTGTTTGGATCAACTTTTTGTTCACTGTTTAACTTATGCAATACAAAGGATTATTTATAAAAGAAATGCAGATCCTTGAATGAAATATCTGTTCGTTGTCCCTGTTTATAGAATCCCAATCTTCTTAATTTAGGAACTGCAGTAATGAGATTTACTTCTTACTAATCCCAATGCCTAGGTATTAAAGAAAACCAGTGTAATTGGAAAGCATTCTACTTCCGAAATCTCCTTGGTATAGTGTCGTATCTAAATGGAGAAGACCGTTCATATTTTTCGCTTTAATTCGCCTAAAACATGAATAAGTCATCTATCTAATCTTTCAAATCTGTCACAGTCATCCATATTTAATTATATTCTATCCAGTAGATTTACTGAATTAAAATAGCTACCGGGGAGATTTGCATTGTCAGTTACAGCATAAGTAATGTTTAAAGAGATCTCACATTATTAATGTTGCGGTCTTAAAGAGTTTAAATAACTTGCTTGTGCTGCTATTAGTGAACTTACAAATAGAAGATAATTTAGTTTGTAAAATGTAAATATAAAATGCAAACATTTCACTTTGCATTATTTTGCTTAAGCTTTGGATTACTATTTGAAATATTATATATTATTATTTTATGATTAATTCTGTATGGTGTACCTATGAATAATAAATTTTCATTAATATTATTACTGCTGATACTTTTAAGTAACAAAGTTTAATAAATAAAATATTATATTTCATTATTTTATAATAATTTTATAACCCACCGTCTACACATAATAAAGTTATAACAAATATAATTATAAACAAAACATAATTTTGAATATATAATATAATGATAAATAATATATTATTTTTCATGAGTTCAAGCGTTTGAGGTTCAGTAAAGAATCAGAATTTTTAAAAAAATAAAAAAGAGAGAGAGAGAGAGAGAGAGAGAGAGAGAGAGAGAGAGAGAGAGAGATAGCAAAAGTGGCCTCACTTCGCCAAATTTTAAAGAATATTTAACCTTAATTATCCTTAAATAGGGAAAAAACTTGAATAAAGAAAACAAAAATAGACATTACAGCGTATACAATACAACTGGGGAAATAAAATCATATAAACCACGATGAATATAATATAAAATTAAAATATAGTAAAAATAGAAAAATATAGTAAAAATGTAGAAAAGCAAGACAAACAAAACACACAAAGCGGAGGGTAAGAGTCCTGGCAGATGTGATCCGGCCTTCATACGACTGCAGATGCCTCGATGTTGGCCTATGATTAGCGAATTTATTCAAGCCAACTCCCTCGTACGCTCTTGAGAAATCACGTGGAATTATTTATAATAAAAAGGTAGCCTGTGTAGCTCAGTGGATGTGGCGTTTGCATACCACAGCGCTTGACCTCACGAAGGAAGACTTCTTGGTTTCGAATGTAATCGGTGACTAGAAGAAATTTTTCGAAGCCTTTTATCTACCGGTTCCCAAGTTAGTCAATCTCTGACACTGGCAAGCGGGTTTTTTCTCCCGGAAACTCGGATTTTTCGTCCCGTAAACTCAAGAAAATCGACCGTAGAACCCACATTATTTCAGACATTAAATACGAGTGTTACGGATAGGTACCACGAGATGGCGGCACTTGTTGAGCCGTTTCTCTTCACAGCGGCTGCTTAATTCGTAATAGCCTCAGGTCAGCTATCTCTGATTGGGTACCAGTGGAGATTGAACTGCCCACTTGGTCTCCAAAAGTATAGGGCTAAAAGCCTCGCCTACTCCCTATATACGGGAATAAAAAGGCGTTAGCTGATTTTTTTTTGTTTTTTTTGAAAGGAACAATATGGTAAGATATAAAAAAATCCTATAAAATCGTGATGCCCATAAAAATATTTTAAAAAGCCAATTTTGAATTTCTTCTCAGTACCAAAAGAATTTTCACCAATGAAGGACTCTATAAGAGGACCACCTCCTAAGTACCTCGCTAAATGTGCTGCACTGGTTGATTTTCAGTACATTGATTTTGAGGTCATCTGAAGCCCCTCTCTACTGAAAACCTGCTTAATGTATTACATATAAAACAGTATCACTCGGGTACCACTTCCGCACACGGTCCAGCCCGGCCAATGATCCCGAAACAGAGCAGGAAATATCGAAGGAAGAATTTAATTAAAATATCTGCTGTATAATCTGAAGCCAACGCTTTTTCGTGTGGTTCTTATCGTGCCCGTGAAATAGGAATATTTTAATACAGGATCACAGACTTCTCGTGCATAGGGGAAAAGACGAAGAAAGCCTTTGCACACCGCGTCTTTCCTACCACTCCTAAATTTATTGACGAATATGCGTCTTTTTGTCTTATTTGCTGTAATATAATATAATACAACTGTTTCAATCGTTCAGTTTCCACAAATAAAAAATTCTATTAATAATAAAAGTTACGTATCAATAAAACTCGATCTTACATTAGTAATATTATAAATATAATATATAAGAATAATTTATAATGATAAATAACACAATATATATAAAATAATACAATATAATATATAAAATAATACAATATAATATATAAAATAATACAATATTATAAAATATAAAATAATATTAATACATAAAATAATACAATATTAATACATAAAATAATACAATATTATATTAATATATTACGTATTACGATGATAAATTCTGTTAACCCGTTATTTTCTGTAAGTTTTGGCTACAACATTGCCATTCATTACCCTCCAAGGATATCTTTCCCTGTGTTTTTAGTCCTTATCCTTATAAGTACTGGCTTAAAGGGGGCGAAGCAAGAATGCTTTTTATCTTCCCCGTTACCTGTAGAAGGCACTGTAGGGATAAGGTGTTATTGAGCTATTAAAGCTCTGATCATGGCAGGAGGGTAACAGCAATAGTCGAGCCTCAATTAGAACTTCATTGGCTACAGCTTTGCATCCATTACCCTCCAAAGGGTATTAATCACCGCATCTCACAGTCGACCTCAACTTGTGTGTTTTTAGAATATAGATAATCATAAACTCATATTTTAAGTATCTAATAAAAATTTGGGTGTAGTTGGGGTAAGTATTATTTTATCTATTTTATAAAAAAAAATAGAAATAAATGAATATCAGTTATATAATTATCTAAATTTAAATAAATGCTAAAGTACATATTTATATAAATATAAATTTATGACTAAGAGAAGTAATTTATTTCGCATTTTTTATGAAATATTGCTTTACCAATTAATATCAAACTCTTAATATGTTTCCGTAGATCTGAATTGCAAAACAAATAAATAAATAATAAAATATAACGTTTCCGTGACAGTTGGATATTTCTCTTTGACATTTTTGTTTTTTACACAACGAATTTCTGTTGTAATTTATGATTTGTGTCATTTCTGATCCTCAGGTTCGCTATATTTCATGTTGACAATCCAATGGATTTTGCCAGCCACAGAAGAACAAAATCCTTTCACAGATATCCAATTTTCTGGAACAAACTTTGATGTCAGCTTGAAGAATTCGTTTTGAAAGAAAATATATCAGATTTATTCAAAATATTATTTGATAATGAATTTAAAAAAAAAAAAATTTTTTTAAATAATCGAATTTTGAAAACTCTTCTTTTAAAACCTTTAGGCGTTTGGAATTTTTGCATATAAACCACTTTATTTTATATATACTTATCTCTAATAACAGCAGTTACTTTTTTTTTTGATTCCCTGACTGATGACTGATAGGTATATTAATTATAATTATTTTAGGATTTCTTTATTATATTTATTATTTATACTCTCGGATGGCAATGCTGTAGCCAATGAAGTTCTAACTGATGCTCGGCTATTGCTGTTACCCTCCTGCCATGATCAGAACTTTTATATCTCAAAAATACCTTATCCCTACACTGTCCTCAGATAACGGGGAAGATGAAAAGCATTCTTGCTTCGCCCCTTTAAGACAGTCCTTATAAGGACTAACGGTAACAGATGTGAGAGAGACATCCTGCAGCAATTTTCCCAGCATTACACGAGAACCTATTCCGACGAAGATGAGAAGACAGGCGACTTCGGAGTGTGGAACATTGACAACATGCCTGAACACCTCAGAACTCTTCAAACGAGACCAATCACTTCGGAAGAGGTTACTCGAGCCTACAAACAGCTTAAGCTACGGAAAACTCCTGGCCTGGTTGGGATAGGCATTGAGCTCTATCACTCAGCCTGGAACATCATCTTGCCTATCCTGGTCTCATTATTCAACAGATTCCTATTCACTGGTGACGTACCTGCTGACCTCGTTAGTGGGTACACAATTTTCATCCCCAAGAAAGGGAGAGACCTGAATAGCACGGGTAACTGGAGGCCCATTTCCTTGACTAACACGGACTACAAAGTATTCGCAAGAGTGATTTGTAACCGTCTGAAGTTGGGCATTGGGAATGTGCTTACCAGCACTCAAGTATACGGAGTTCCGGGCAGATCAATGGAGCTCAACCTCTTCCTAATAAGAGACCTTCTTCGCCTTGTGACGAACAAAGAACTCCCACTTGCACTCGTATCAGTAGACTTAGAAAAAGCGTTCGATAGTGCAAAGCACAACTTCCTGCACTATATCCTAAAGAAAGTCGGAGTGGCGGCTTGCGTAAGGAAAACAATCAAAAGCATGTACGGTAAAACAACAATGCACATAGCGATTAATGGGTTTCTTTCAGAACCCATTCCCATACGCAGAGGGGTTCGACAAGGCCACCCCCTTAGCCCCCTTCTTTTCTCTTTAGTACTAGTGCCTCTTCTAAAAAAAATTGATGAGACACGCGCAGTAAGAGGAATACCGCTGCCCTTAGGTCTGTCGTATATGCCGATGACATTGTTGGAACCCTTCGGGACTCCGATTCGATTTACATCTTCTTCGGCATAGTGCGAGAGTTCAGCATGCTCAGTGGTCTTTACACTAATCCCGAAAAAACAAAAATCAAAATTTATGAGAAATTCGGCCCTGCCAGTCTTCCGTATGGTCTGAAACCCACAACCGGCCCATTAACAATACTAGGAATTCCCTTCTTAGCGACCCCAGTGTTGCAAACACAACACTTAATAGAAATGTGTCGCGAAAAACTCAAACCCTTCAGTCCCAACTACCTATCATTCGAAGGTAGAGCAACAGTTATCAAAACAGTCCTAAAACCGATGCTACTGCACACCATTAACCTCACAAACATCACAGACGCACAAGACAACGCCATTCACAAACACATCACTGACTTTTTCTGGAACAACAAGAAACACGAGATGCGCAGGGCCTTTCTCCATCTTCCCCCACACACAAGGGGGATTCGCCCTGCCAATCCTCAAATACTGCCACCTAACCAACACTGCTCAGACCATACGGAAAGCACTGGCATCAAATCACCCTTCAGGCAATCTGATTAAATACTTCATAGGATTTTTCCTACCCTACTTCGGGACCACTGGCAACGCCGGACCATGTGCGGAGACGGTGCCTGAGTGGTACTACACAATATGCAAACTTTTCGAAAAAATGGCAACGGATGGAGTTCGAGTACTTCAGCTCAGCCCAAACAAGCTGTACTGGAAAATTTTTGACAACTTTGACTGGGAAAAGCCCGATCTGGACACAAACGAAGAGGTGCTGTTCACCAACATAAAAAAAAAGCTGGGGACAACCATTTCACCGGGACTTAGCCTGGAGAATCGCCTACGGCAGAATCCCGGTAAAACTGGTAAGATCAGCCTACAGCTCGCGACCGTGCAACCCCTTCTGGACGCGGTAGAAACCGTAGGGCACTTCTTTCACTGCCCTCCAGCACAGCGTGTTTGACACAGACTAGCTGAGGTGCTTGCGATCCCAGCGCTCACATTCGCCGAAGTAGTCCTGCTACAGTTTTCTCCCTCAGTAACCAAAAACAAGAAACACCTGATTTTCCTAATAAATGTGATGAAACATCACATTTGGAAAATCAGGAAAAAATACCATCTTAACGTGGAGGAACGCATCTATCTCCGTGTTAAGAACTGTCTCTCAGCCTACCTCCGCCGCTTCCTGGAGCAGGAAAGGTACTTACGGGGTGAGGAGCGGTTCCTGAGGAGATGGTGCGACCCACCAACCATCTGCCAGATCATACAGGAGAGAATCCGGTTGTGCCTGCACCTATAACACCTTCAAATTGTAGGTGTTGATGCTGCCTCGATCTTCCTTCCTGATCAGCGTTTAACCCACAGGTATGTCTAGTCCTTTCGCAGTTGAAAGTTTCTCTGTCCCCAGGTTGGGGTTGACCTGAACAAACCCGGACTGCGAAGGCCAACATCGAGGTGGTCCCAAGCCCTTTTCACGGCGGGGTCTTCCGGGCCAGGTCATCTCCCTTCTTTTCCTGGTTATACTGTTCTGGGTTTGCTCGGCAAACTCATTCTTCTATAGAATTGTCTTCCACATAGTCTTTAGATATATTTACACCTGTTAAATTTGATTAGTCTCTCATTTTTTTTCCTTTTCAGGATTTTTCCTTTTCAAAAGTGAAAAATCAACGACCGTTTTAGAAGCACCCCTGGGGGGGGATCAACAGCTAAAACAGGTCAGCTGAGGCCTCTTTCATCTACTCTACTACTATACACTCTATCTTTATTTCCTCTCCTACTATCTGCTGAACCTCAGCCTATCTTACTCCACAGGCCAATGATGAGATACGTTGAACTCACAAAATGTTTTTAATGGATGGCAATGCTGTAGCCAATGAAGTTCTAACTGAGGTTCGGCTATTGTTACCCTCCTGCCATGATCATAGCTTTTATAGCACAATAACACCTTATCCCTACACTGTCCTCTACAGATAACGGGGAAGATGAAAAGCATTCTTGCTTCGCTCCTTTAAGCCAGTCCTTATAAGGACTAAGGGTAACAGATGTGAGAGAGGAGTCCTTTTTAGGACTTCCAGGGTAACAAATGGCAAGGCTGTAGCCAAAGAAGTTTTAACTGAGGCTCGGCTATTGCCGTTACCCAGCCATGACTAGAGCCTTTAGCTCAATAATACCCCCATCTGCACAGATTTTCTTCATTCAGATGACGGAATAAAGAGTCAAGGACTCAGTCCATCGCCCAGTTCTTTTAAGAACTCAAGATTCACCGACTCGCCATTAGGTGCCTACCAAAAGGTTTTCTGTTTATTAGTATAAATAAATTATGACAAAATGTTTTTATTATTGTAATTTTATTGTTTAAAAGGTAAGTTTTATTCATATATTTAGTATTAATATGTGTAAAAGATAACTTTTATGTATTTTGTCTTATCGTGTATAAAATATAACTTTTATTTGCAGGCCGTCCACAGACAGGCTTCTGATGAGAGAAAGATGGGATGGACAGTATTACCAAACGAAATTCTACCAATAAATACAACTCTCTATATATTTTCTGGACGAAACAGTACGTCTCTAAGATGGACTTCCAGTAACAACAATGACGTATTTCCTCTAGTTCTATATGGAGCATTGTCAGTTCTGGGAACAACAGTGAATATATTTGAAATAAGTTCTCTTATTATTCAAGAAAATTTAAGGCATCGTGGAAACGTGTTTCTTGCTAACCAAGCCTTGTCAAATCTTTTAGTAACCTCTATAGGATTTCCAGCTGCTTGTATTTCGATTCTGTCGGGTAGCCATAATGAAAAGTTTGTGTGTTACTGGCAATGGTACTGTGCTCTCATGTGTTTTTTGACGTCCATCTTCAACTTCCTAGCCATAGCCGTCGATAACTTCCTACGTACCCGACGTAAGGATCCAAACAACGACCATTATGTGTTCTATTGCGGTATCAAGATGGTGGTAGCGACTGTGTTCCTTATTTGGGCAGCTTCGGCAGGATGGATGTCCTTGTTGATTCTCTTTGATAACGGGCCGGATATTTGCAATCGGGAATATAGAGATAGTAAACTGTTTCTTATCTTTCTTTTGCCGGTTCTGTTAGCAGCTCTGATATTCGGCAAAGGAATTTACGATTATAAGGAATACATGAAACTCCTGGATGAAAGGCAATGTCTGGAAAGTAGAGAAGAGGCCCTTCAAAGACACCTCTTTAAAAGTAACGTTACTGCCTATATATTATTTCTGTGCTTTTGGATGCCTTTTACGTTCGCTGTTACTCTGATGACCAAGTTAAAATCGACAGAGGAAACCTATACGTCTCTGGAGAATCTTCTATGTTTCGCCGAGTCGTACAGCTGTCTGTGTGGCTTAGTGTACGCCTTCACTAATAGTTCTTTTGGGCAAGCTTTTGTGTATCTGACTCGTTATTTCTGTTGCAAAGCACATCCTGAATTCACCAAGACTTTTCAGGAAAAACCAAGAGGATCAGTACGAGTACATATCGGCATGGAAACTAGAGTAGGTGAAAGAAGTGGGCGATCTGCTAGAATGATGGCCACAGTCTTGCAAAAAGAACGAAGCCATATGCGAACACAGGATCACTTTTTATAGTTACTCATAAATGACCTCTCTCTCTCTCTCTCTCTCTCTCTTTCTCTCTCTCTCTCTCTCTCTCTCTCTCTCTCTCTCTCTCTCTCTCTCTCTCTCTCTCTCTCTCTCTCTCTCTCTCTCTCTCTCTCTCTCTCATCAATATTTATTTCTCTCTCTCACTTACAATAGAACAGACTGCCCATTTTAATGGTTTATATATCAGTTATACAGAGGAACGTCGGGTGACACGAATACCATTTTGTGTGTAAAATGGTATTCTCTCTCTTACCTGCAGTTCTATGTGTTTTCCAAAAGTCTTGGGATATGTCTGAGCAGAAGCGCCTACAACATATAGGCTATGATAATAGCTCACGATCTTCTAATGAATCAAAGTGACACTGCAAAGTCTATCTTCATATTTATAAGTGTGACCATCCATTCGTGTACATGTTCACACAATGGACAAGTGATTGATGCCACAATCTAGATTAGTATTTGAAAGATTTCAGAAGCTGTTAACCTCCCGCTACCCTATGGCAACAAGTAGAAGTCAAACTGCTGTAGATGTGATTTTGTTTCAAGGGCTTCTTTTTCTAGTCACACGCCATTGTCTGATCTTCGTTCAAAATTGCTAAGTCACCGATTTAGAAATTATAGAGTATATACGGATAAGGCCTTTCCATACCATACACAGAATTCCCACAAGGCTTCATTAATGAATGATCCACAGAAAGGTAGAACCTGCGTCAGATAAAGCGAGACTCCAAAATAGCAGATAGTGGGGTAAGCATTGTTCGCAGCTATGAATCTTTACTCAGTGTTTACAACCAAGAAAACAGCCAATATAACGAAAATCCAGTCCATCTAAAAATATTTTTATATACTAGATGACGTAGATCTGCATACAGTGATGCAGTTCGAAGAACAAAGGACCTGATACGCTCCCTCAGGAACAATACCGACGTCACAAATTCAAATGTGTGAAGACAATATAACAATGTCGTACTGGTGAACTGAAGTCATTCAAGCCCAATCTCAAAATCTCAATATATGGGGGAGGTGAGAGGAAGACAAAATATTTTTCGAGTTTCTCTTCGGGTCCCAAAACTTTTGGAAACAATGCATTTCAATTAATTTACTAATATGTCTATTAATTTTATTTTTCTTTCTATCTAATCGTACTTTTTTTTTGTTCTTATTCTTATGTCAGTATTTATCACTCTACATCTTGGTTTAGTCTATTCTCTCTCTCTCGTTCCATCCAAAAAAATCTCTATTTTTCTATCCACTTTCTTCCAATACTTACAACTCGTTTTTCTTACGCTAAAGCACGGGCTCACCTATCTCCTTCACTCCACCACAACTTATACGTCTTCCGTTAATCTTTTTTTCTGTACTTTTCACACAATTATCTAAACGACTATTAGAAATAAAGGGAGCAAAGACGCAACACCGTATGGGCCTTACAGTAGAATTAGGCTCTCATTCACAACCCCTAATCTCTTTGTACACATCTATCACATTCAAGACATTTACCGTATAGCTATTCTTCACCACAAAACACTACCGTGTGTTAAATTGTGTAATATATATGTAACATACCGTATTTTCATGCCTTTTGCTAGCTGTGCATGTTAATAAATTGACACACACACACACGCGCGAAGAATTTTTTTCCATTTTTCCTAATGCATCTATCTACAAAATTTTTCAACTTCGAAAAACGACTTGTGTACAATTCGCAATTCTCTTTCTCGTGCCATTCTCTTCTATTGTGCCTTGGAATGTCAGCCATTAATATAATGATCATTGATGAACTCCAAAATAGAATGGGACGATGTCTGAGTGTGGATAGATGGGTGTTAGAGTGAGATAATAAAATTATACTGATCATGTAAGATTGCTTATAACTTTATGGAAAAGTCAAATAAAAATCTACAAAAATAAGTGTTTGGATGTAAGTAATGACCACTTTGCTTCGTTCATTATATAAATTGTGTGCAATAATGTGTGTCTGTAATTATTATTCACTCCTAATTCCTATAATAACCTCAACTAAAAATAAATTATATGGATTACATCGCACTTAATTCACTTTCAGTTGATTGCAATATAATACTTTTCTCTGTGATAGCAATAAATACAAAACATTTAATAGGTATAATAGATTATTCAAATATAAGTGGATATTGAATCCAACATTATTTCAAAGCCGAGTAGATAAACTACAAGAGTTTCAGAGAAACTTCAAGAGTTTCATGCCGAGTATAGATAGAAACTATTAACGTTTCGGCGGATCCAAGCGTAGGCAAACCTTTCATGACAGGGGCAACTCGTAGTAAAGGTGGGTTAAGATCTGATCACTATGCTTAGTATTTTCCCATAATGTAAAACACATCTCCTAGAAGATGTATGATGTTATACATTATGGGGAAGAGTCACTACCCAGACCCGTTTCGATCTTTTTTGAAGTCTCATCAGTGAGTAGATAAACCCAAATTGTAAATATTCGTAGATACCATAAATAAGTTAGAAATTTGATTATTACATGAAAAAGCATTAATTTATCTAAATTTTAAATATAAACTTTTAAAAAAAGTAAATGTGGATTTAAATTAAAATTGATATTAAAATATTTTGTTAATAAGCATCAAACAGATTTATAATGAAAAGAATATCTAAATACCTTTGAAAATATTATTTGTAAATGAAGGTCGTAGAAATGGATCAGTACTTGAATATCTCCTATTATAGATTACTTAACGTGTTCATTGCCAATCACGCGATATTGCGCGATGCGAGATCTCACCAAACGGCCGATCACGCGTTATCGCGTGGACGTCGCTAACTAAATAAAAAAATAAAAAAAATTTGGCCACCACACGAAATTCTAATTTTCAGCTTGGCAATGAAAGTGTTAACAAGTGTTGACCTGTTTGTTTTGTTTGGTTTGGTTTGGTTGATTAGTTGGTTTAATAGTTTTCTGGATACAGTTTTACCACTTATCTTCAAAGAATTTTTGCTTATCAGTGATATCAAGCTTTCTGGAACAAAAAATAAATAAATATAAAAAGAAGTCGGGAAAGAAAAATATATAATTCACTTAAATAATTTTATCCTAATGTTTCGTCAGCTCAACTAGTATTATCAGGGCACTCTGAAATACTCACTTAATGAAAACTAAGAATTTTCAGAATAAAAGTAAGAATGAATAAATAGACAGGTTACATGGTTCGAGATGACAGCAGTGCTCTTAGTTGTAATCTGTGATTTTTACTGATGGAAGAATAAGGCTATGCGTGTTCGTGTAGGATCACACCATCAGTTCCTTTAAGGTTAATCAGATTCTGTAGAACTTATTGTGTGCATTAGAAGTAATGCAGTAACATCGACCTTGGTATTGCAATATTTAAAAGAAGACATTTTTTACCCAGGAGTTTGAATATTCGTTTTTTTTCAGTGTTTTGAAACAATGTCCTCATAGATTTTTTTCTGGTATCACACGAGAACAAAGCACTAATAAAAGACTACTAGATGTGCGCTTGACAGTTCCAGAGTTCGTTGCTTTTTAATAAAGAATAATAAATAAGATTTCTTAAATTATTAAACAATTGATATTAATTACATCCAATGATGACTAAATAAAAACAATTTTTTTTAATCAGAAACAATTCTAACATTATTAAATCATATTTCGAAAATTGACACACACGAATCGCCTTATAAGGACTGGCTTAAAGGGGCGAAAGAAGAATGCTTTTCATCTTCCCCGTTATCTGTAGAGGACAGTGTGGGGATAAGGTGTTATTGTGCTATTAAAGCTCTGATCATGGCAGGAGGGTAACAGCAATAGCCGAGCCTCATTGGCTACAGCATTGCCATCCATTACCATCCAAGGGTATTCATCAGTTGCCTTCCTCTTCCCTCACACACGAATCACGAAGAATGACTAATTCTTATAATTCTTATATAAAATGACTAATTCTTATATAAAATGAGTATGAAAAGAAAAACAAGGTGGCTGAAAATAATTTTAGTTCTCTAAATTCAAACAAAAAAATTTAATAAAATACAACTGGTTTAATTGAGGTTTATATATATTTTTTATTCTTATATAAAAAATTATCATAAAAAATAAAAATTAAGTTTAATTAAAGGATAATTTGTTAATATAAAAATTATAAAATTATAAAAAAAATATAATGAATTGATATAATGGCTTAATTTATTATGTAAATATGATCACAGAAAAAATAAAGTAATTTAATTATTATTTTTATACTGTATATCTTCTTGGAAATCTTTGGGGATAAGCATTTAATAAATTTTAAATTAAAAATGTTCATATATTTCACTTCAGTATATCGAAAATTTAACAATGATAAAAAAAAAATTGATATTTTATACAAAAATAAAGCAATGCGACTTTATGAAGAGGGTTATATTGTCATATTCTCTTCGATAAATTCCGAAACTTTTCAAGTTTAACTTTATTTTGGTATAAAAATATAATGGATATCTAATATTTAATTTAATTTATTAGAATTTTTCTGAATTTTTATAAGTATTATCAAAATTTCAATTATCATATAGGACACAACATTTTATTTTATATAAATATTGAAGAAACAAAAAAAATTCAATCTTTCTAATAATTTGATAAAATTTCGAAAATTCTTTGTTTTTTAAAAAGATGAAGATAAAATATTAGTTATGAAATACCAGTAAAAATTTAAATAAATATGAAATAGGTTATTTCTTATTCTTATTATGACTTCGATTATGTCTATGCACTAAATAACTTGAGAAATAGATTTTAACAATTCTAAATGGACTTCAAGTTCGATATGCAAAGCACTTGAAAGAAAAATTTATTTCATTATAAATAAATAAATCTGTTACTCTTATAGTAATTCATAAAAAATTTCCTCAATGCGAAATACTAGTTTATTTTCGTAATAGCACTAATGATGTCGCCGTTAGTATCCAATTTATACGCTAAATACATTCTGGGAGACCACGTGATGTCCTTCCAAGACGAATAAAAGTAATTTAATCTTGCTAACCAACGAAGCGAAGTTTTATGGAGTCACGTTTCACCTCTACTGCATCTCTAATTTTTGAAATGTTTATTTAAAAACACTACCATTGGAATCGGAATGCAGCTAAAGTGCTTCAGATACTGCTGCTCTAAGAGTTCTGTAACTGCTACATTATGCAGGATTCTAGCTAAGGTTTTCGGTAGCGTTTTTTTTTTTTTAATTTTGCATTTTTCGATTAAGCTTTAGTAAGTTAAACTTTCTAGAAATGAATATTTTCATCAGAATCGAAAATTGTATCAGAAGACATACAAATATCAAGACAGTGTGACTATAAATCAGATAAAGAGAATGTTGTCATCAAAACACACCTTAATTAGTCATATATGAAGAGACTATAATATGATTCCCTACGCGGGTTCTGTGATGAGGAAATGAGGACGGATCAATTAATACCCTTGGAGGGTAATGGATGGCAATGCTGTAGCCAATGAAGTTCTAACTGAGGCTCGGCTATTGCTGTTACCCTCCTGCCATGATCAGAGCTTTAATTTAATTTACTAGCTCAATAACACCTTACTCTACACTGTCCTCTACAGATAACGGGGAAGATGAAAAGCATTCTTGCTTCGCCCCTTTAAGCCAGTCCTTATAAGGTTCTGTGATGAAGCATTTACGTGCATTTTTAATGGCTGAAGGTGAGCGGAGACTAACCAGCACACTCGTTGTTGCATTCGCTGACTGAAAAATCTGCGCGGAATTAAAGGCGTGCGAGCACTTAACAGCACAGCCTAGTTTTTTTATACGCTCTGAGCTACAGCAGAGAGGGGAAATGCCGTTAGTATTATTTCTAATGGTTTCCTGTTAGAGAGTTGTGTATTTTTTGGACAGACATTTATTTTTATCCTTTTTCGACAACTCATAACAATCTGGAAGATTTTTGTGTACAGTACACCTTTCTGAAACTGCATAAGAGGTCAGGTTAAAGATTGTTACAAAAAAAAAAAAAAAAAATGTGCATCTTTCAAATTTACGTAACTTTACATCTCAGAAACAGATTGAAGTGATAAATAAATAGAACGTTTTGGTTTCTTTTTATTTGTCTTAATAAAGTTTGTTTTTGATACAAGTGTAATTATTTTCAATTATGTTGTCTCCAGTACATGTTAAATTGAAGATGCTAACTTCAATTCTAGTGGCCTACTAGAAGAACTTTTTTTTCCTACTAGAAGCCTTTTTTTTGACCAGTCCCCGACATCGTCGATTCCTGGTAGGCAAGCAGGTTTTTCGTGCAGTAAACTCAAGAAAAATCGATCCAGAAATCCACACTGTTTCAGACAGTAAAATATATATATAAAATATATAATATATAGTGTTAAGATTGGGGAGCACGAGATGGTGGCACTTGTCATCCGTCTCTCTTCACCGGGTGGCGTGAATAATTAGTGACAGCCTTGGGCTTGCTGCCTCTGATTGACTGCCTGTAGATACGTGCCCGCTCAGTGTCCAAACGTTAGACAAGGCTAAACGATCTTTCCTTCTCCCTATAGGAAATAAAAGGCAATAGCGGGTTTTTCTTTTATTATAGCAGAAACAACATTGTTTCTTTGAAAATATAATTTGTTACATTATTTTTTTTACCAGAATAGCCCTTATATTACACATTATATTACCCTATGTCTTTTCTTAAATCTAAAATAAGATTTTGTTCAGAAAGTTATTTTTTATTAAATAAAGAATATTCATAGATTTTTTTTCTCCAGTAATTCTAAATAATCAAATTCAATCCAGACTAATATCGAGTGATGAATGCCATTTAAATAAAACTGATTTAAGTTTTCCAGAAAAATACGAATATAGAAGAATGTATATTCGTTAAACTAATATTGGATCAAGTAATATGTCCAAAATCCATATATCTAATTTTTAAAAAAATTACTACAATCTTCTATTGTCGTATTTATTAAATAGTTGAATTATATCACGCGTTATATCTGATAACATACAGTAGTTATACACACAAAGATAAACATGATAATTATTTGATAAGTGAAATTTTCAACTAAGAGATGGCAGCACTATGCAATTAACGTTTATCCATATAGAAAAGAGATAGTGTTCACATCGTTAGGCAGGGCCGATTTTATCATTAGGCGAACCTAGGCAATCGCCTAGGGGTGCTAAGACTTCGGGGCACCAGATTTTGCTACATAGTTTGGGGAAAAATTACAACCTTCGAAAAAAATTAGTAAAACCTTGATTAATAATAAAAAACTGAAATAAGTCAAGCCTCCTCGTGTTCACTGATTAACCTACATTTTTTTCGCCTTTCTCTATTTCTTCCACTCCCCTGCTCTTTGGATACTTAACCTCCAGTGCAGAATTTTTCCTCCTTCTGGCATCTGTCCCAAGATGAGCGGGGAATGATATTATTTTTATAAATATCCACATGTGTAGATGTGTGCTTGTGGGAGTATGACAAAATATATAGAGAGAGAGACAATGTATGGGTGAGCTTAAATTTTCTTTGCCTAGGGGCATCAGACACTCTCGTACCGGCCCTGTCGTTAGGTAATATGTATCGCAAAAAACATAAACGTAAACTTAAATGAGATAATTGTAAACGAATAATCTCATTTAAGATATAACTTTTAATATATTTTGTTATTAAGCTACCTGAGTCACCTGATAATATTTTTTTGGAAAAATAAGAATAAAAAATACAACTGACAAGCAATGATTTCATTGCAATGATATTTTGCACTCAGAAAAGGGTTTCTGATCATGATGTGGTCAACACGAAACTTTCAAATCAGTGGAATTCTAATCGAAATCATTCATGAAAGGTAAAAAGGACTTTAGTTGGAGTTCGTATTCTTTTAAATAGTGCAATGAAAAGGGAATTTTTCAACGAAAGTTATTTTAAAACCTTTTCCCAGGTAGTTATAAAATAATAACATATCTAGTTATCCAGTCTTTGGAATTTCTTGCACTTTCAGTAAGTTTAATGATTACGGAGAGTTTATTATGGTATAAGGAATGCAGTACAATTTAAAAATAAAAAAAAAAGGTTTTAAACCTAAAACAGTGAACTCTAGTTATTTTTCTTGACTTCTCGAAGATCAAAACGTTGATGGAAATGACGTTTTAGTCGCCAAAGCAACCAAATCCTCTGCATGCACCTTAACACTGGTGAGTCTCTCAGTAGCCGTTAACAAATCGCGTTGCCATTAAACATTAAACCTGCAGACTGAAGAAAGCTATCTATCAGTGAATCAAGATTAGCAAGGGTCAAAACCTGCGTCGCTCACGTGCCTAAACAAGTCAAGACTTGATTATATTAAGCATGGCCAGATGGATTTCTTCATCCTCAATAATGTCCAGGTTGTTCCAGCATGCATTTTTATGTCTCCTAGTTGTAAAAGGTTACAATTCTGTAGTACATCATATGGTGGACGTACTAAAGAATTTTTAACAATTTTTATTATTTTTATTAATTTTTATTTTTACATAGTCCCCGTTTTAAAGACAAAACACGGCACTTTTCAAGCCAACTTATATATATATATATATATGGATTGCAAGAAAACAAAACACTTATAATCCGAGAAGGCGATGAGAAACTTGTCTTGTTAAAATGATAAGGTATGATTAAACTACTTAAATACTTGAAGCGTGTCTTAATATCATGTTTACATTTATGAAATTCATAAATGAGTGATGAGTAGTTCTTTCATGTTTAGATAACATTCGCAAGTATACTTGAAAGACGGGCATTCAGTTATCAGGAATCGTGGCTCAAAGTATACGGTTACGCAATGATGATCACAGGAGGATATCTGTTTGTATACACGCGAAGAACGTAATCTTCTTAGCAATAATACGTCACACTTTCTACCGATCTTCGAGTTCATTGCAAAGTAGCCGTAACATATCTCCTTTTACTGGTACTTGCTGTTCTTCATTTCGATTAGATAAGCAGCTTAGTCTAAATATTTTTAACAAGTATAGTGTACATCAGTCAGGTACGATAAACTGTGTAATGAGTCACATTTCAAATAACGTCATCCAAGTAAACTACTAGAATCTTTATCTACATGCATTTGAAAACGTTTCCACTATCCGTTAGTATATTATTCATCGATATTTTTTTAATTAATATGTATTATTTATTAAATTTCGCATTAAAACAAAACGATGTCCCAGAAAGGGCATCTTTAATTGCAATCAATAGAACCTATAGAATCAATATTGCAGAATGCTAAACAACTTAGACATGCGCACTTTTGTCGAAAGTAAGATGGCCAAGGGATAATCAATTTCCCTCCAAGTGTTCTCCATCATTTGACGTGTAACTGTTTCTATCGTAGCAATAATTCTTGTATTGAGGTCACACGAGGGAGGTCTGGTAAACAATGTCTTTCATGTATCCCTCCGGGAAGAAATCAAGCGGTGTAATATTGGGTGAACGCGGAAGCTACGGAATCGGTTCCAACCCAACGCCCATGAAAATGCATGTTAAGAAATTCTCGTACAATAAGAGTCCAATGTGGGAGTGCTCCGCTGGAACACCAACTGGGGTAACAGATACAGTTGCAGCATGTCCAGATAGTTCACCGTTGTCACTGTTTTTTTTTTTTTTTCATCAAAGAAAAAGGACCCCAAACATTCACCTTTGGACTGTCTCTTTGAAATGCTCGGATGGCGTGAAAGTTTTCTGATTTCCATATTCTGCGTTATGATGATTTACCCTCCCTGTAACCCGAATCGTTGCTTCATCACTAAAAATCCATCTTCATCAATTTCATTTTTGATAAAATGTCTTGGACAAATTGGAAACGGCGAGATTTAGAGTCCGGCTTTAAAGCTGTACAATATGCAGTTTGTAGGCAAGATTTGAAAGCGGTTATGAACAACCATCCAAGTTAGGTTTTGTGGTGTACCTAACTACAAAGAAGCTCGTCTAGTTGAGTTTTGTGGGCTTCGATAAAATGCTTCCTGGATTCGATCAACATCTTCCTGCGAACTGCTTACGGTCCTTTTTGGTGCTGAACACTACCAGTCTCTTGAGATTGCTTTAACCAACATCGAATCATTATCCGAAGGTGGAAATTTTCCATACTGAGTTCTACGTTGCATTGTGATAACGGACTTTGTTTCGAAAAACCAAAGTACACACATTGTTTTCTCTTGAACAGTCGCCATTTTGAAGTATGACATCATATTATCTCCCAGACATCAATGCGGTGAGAACAGCATTGGCAAATAAAATATTTTGAGTTATACTTGCATATTCTGTAAGCAGTTTTATTTTGTTGTTTCCGCTTTGAAAATCATAGGCCACGAAAAATCCGACAATAATTTAGAATCACGATTGCTGACTACTGGGAAACATATACGGATTACAAATACGCACGCAGAATCTGTTGCTACGGACACATGAAGAGTGACGTCATACGAGTAAATAGCTACAATTAGTCTAAATATATATATAAACAAGGCATCAATACATCAATGAATAATATACTGACGGGTAGTAGTTAACTTGGATGACGTTTTTGAAATGTGACTCATTACACAGGTCATCGTACTCGGCTGACACATACTATGTTACGTGTTAAAAATATTTAGACTAAACTCTTTATCTAATCGAAGTGAAAGACAGACAGTACCAGTAAAAGGAGATTTGTTACGTCTACTTTGCAATGAACTCGAAGATCAGAAAGTGTGACGTATTATTGCTAAGAAGATTACGTTCCTCGCGTGTATACAAACAGATAGCCTCCTGTGATCATCATTACGTAACCGCACACTTTGAGCCACGATTTCTGATAACTAAATGCCCGTCTCTCAAGTATACTTGCGAATGTTATCTAAAACATGAAAGAACGACCCATCACTTATTTATTTATTTCATAAATACAAACACGATATTTTAAGCCAGGCTTCAAATACTTAAGTAGTTTAAGCATTTGCTTATCATTCGAAAAAGTCGAATAAATATTTTATTTGACTTTTTTTTTTCTTTCAAGTGGTACCCTAAAGTCAAAGAGCATGATATCAGCACCTGGCATCGATTTCTTCAATGTAGTTGAAGCATGTTGTCTATCTGTTTACAGTACGAAGTACCATGTAAGGAATATTATTTACAAAGTGAAATTCGCTTTGAAAATGTTTGTGATATGCCTGACGATGTAGCTTAGTTCGTTTGTTACGAAGCCACTTGAGTTTGATTTACCATTTATAGTAATATCGGTTGAATGGGACAGGGATAAAGAAATTGCCAGTAGTACAATCCTGTTTAATTAAAACTTTCGCAGTTTAAATGTAATGTAGTATGAAACTAACTCAATGAGCCTGTATATGTTTCCCTATATTAATTGAATACATAATACACACTGTGCCCGTAAGAAACGAGATTGATTTTTTACAGGACAGCCCTTTGAAATAAAAGTAACAAACGTGTTTATTGTTTTGACCGCTAGAGTGTGTTGTAATCGCAGGTGTATAACAAGAAACTATCGATACCTTCCAATCGCTTTTAAATCCATTAAAGCAAGTACGGAAGCTGTGAACTTCTTTGGGTGATAACGGAGTTCTTTGACGCCTTTTCCATTTATCTCAGTTCTTGTTTGTGGGTGAGGGGTTTAGTGTGGGTATTTTACCAATTCGTTGTGAGCATTTTGCGTTGTTTCAGCTTTCTTTTGAGATGAAAGATTTCGGTCTTCGATGTTTGAAGTGGTTTGAGGGCTTGTAATCGACGCCCTGTCCAATTAGAGGAGAATTTTGTTGTTTATTTTTAGGAGGCTGATCCTATTCAGGAGTGGGTATAGCTGTGCTATGGTCTGATTGGCTTTAGTGGAGATACTATTTATGTGTGTCTTGAAGTTTAGGCTTTTATCAAGCTGAACCACTAGATATTTGACTGATTTGTGCCAAAGAGTGATTTTTCCGAACATTTGTATTGTATTATGTTCTGCTTTTCATTTTTTTTTTTTTGTGCTGAGGAGCATTTTTATGGTTTGATTGAGATGCGCCGTTTGCTGTACCAATTCTCTAGTTCATTGATTGCTATCTGCAGTTTGTTTATGATCACTTGTGATCAGAGGGATCTGGCTATGATGATCTTGTCATCGGCATAGTGGGCGGTAATGGATTGGGAAAACTTGGGGAGACCTGCCACGTATATGGAGAAGAGTAAGGGAGATGGTAGAGAGTCCTGGGGAGTGTGTGGGGGGGGGGAAATCCAGACGTGATTTTTCTTTCAGTGGATCTAATTCCATTTATTTCTATTCTAAATTTTCTCTTGTTCAGATATTACTTGAGTAAAACTAGTGACAATGGAAGATTGCCCAGGAAGATTGTACCAGAGTGCTGGTACTAACTCCCATTCATACAACCAGCAAAACGCATAACGCTACTACTCTCAGGATGGGTGAAGCATAAATGCTTTTCATATTCCCCTTTGTCTGTAAAGTGGAATATGAAAAGGATGAAAGGGAGTTTTGTGAGCTTTAAGCTCGCCCTCTGGGGGAAGTTGTATTAGTTATAATCTGCTTGGAGTAGAATAACCTTCGGTCTTTTGTATTTGTAGTGCTCTGTTTCATTGTAATTGACAGCGTTTACGATCAGCGGGTTTGAATGTGAACTTGACTTGACGAAGAATTTTTCTGCCAGATCACAAAGAAGGGAGGAGATGAATGGAATGCCGGTTTCACGATCAATCTGTGAATTTCTGATAAACCATGGGGCAATGTTTGATCGTGAAGTGTGACTCCATGCTGGTGAGGCGTAGGTAATAACTGGACGTATGACCATCCGGTAAAGTAGTAATTTATTTTGTAAGTTTAGTTTGCACTTGCGGTTGGCCATTGGGTAGAGTTGAGCTATTACTTTGGATGTCTTGTAACCAATGAGATTCATATGCTTGTTAAAAAAGAGTTTCTTATCCAGTAGTATCCCAAGATATTTGGTCTTTGATTGCCATGGGATCTTTTGACCAGAGAACAGGATGTCTTCTTTAATGCAGACCTTTTTTTCTACAGAATAACATGGCTGAGGTTTTGAGGGGGTTTACTTGAATCCTCCAGTTGGTGAACTATTTTTCCAGTGCGTTGATACTTCCTTGGAGTCTACTGATTGCCAGGCGAGGGCTGAGAGACCTTGCTAGAATAGCAGTGTCATCGGCATAAAGGGCCGTGATGGTTGTTCTTGAATTTACGGGGATGTCTGATACGTAAATTGTGAACAGTAATAGGGCCTAGCTGATGTACCTGAAGGTTCCCTTCAGGTACACTAGCTAGAAATTTGTGCCTTGATGAAACGATTCCGTTAGGCTTTACTCGCATGTATCTTTCGCTAAGGTATGAGTTAATAAGTTTTACTAGATTAATTGGAATGTTGTTTTCAATACGTTTGAAGATACGGCTTTGATGCCAGACCTTATAAAAGGCCTTGGCAACGTCCAAGAACCAAGCAGCAGCAGTGTGGAAGTGCCAGTTGAAACCATGGATGATGTGTTCTGTTAATCAGTGAATTTGTTGCACTGTGCTGTGAGCTTTGCGAAAACCAAATTGCTCATTTGGGATTATTTTATGTTTGTCCATTGCTAGTTGTAGCCTTGTTAGGATGACTTTTTCTGTTACTTTGCCAGGCAGGAAAGAAGACTGATGAGCCTGTATCTTTGGGGGAGTTGTGGATTATTACCAGGCTTTTTCAGAGGAATGATGTCAGCATTTTCCAACCTGTGGGAAAGTACTGGTGTCTTAATATGAAATTGATTATATTAACTAGATGAATTATGGCCTTCCTTGGCAGTAATTTTATTATTCTATTGGTGATGCAGTCGGGACAAGGAGCCATTTTATTCTTCAATTGGGATATAATTTTGATTATTTCTGTTGACGTAGTGGGGGTGATGAGCTCTGGGTCATCCTTAGGATGTCTTAAGGCTTTTCTGACTTGACGATGAACTTTATAAATGAGATTAATATTTAAGTTTTCGTAAGATGGTCTGCATTGATGTTCCAGATTGTCAAGTAGGGCGTCTATGTTTTCTTCATCTGAGTGTGCAATTCCATGTTTGGTCTTCATAGGGGGAAGGAGTTGTCTTTTGGACAAAGAGTTCTTAGAAATTTCCATATGGAGTTATCGTCTGGGTTGATTTCAGTAAGTTTAGATTCCCATTCGGAATTCTTGTGTTTCTGGAGAGCTTCTCAAACCTGTCTGTTCAAGTTGTTTAAGGTTGTTTTGTCTGCGGTGCTCTCGTATTGCGGTATCGCATTCTGGCTTTGTTTTTAGCCCTAATCAGGTCCATTATCTCTTCCGGAATCCTACTGGACGAGTGGAAGATAGTGGTTTGTATGATTGGTGTTATTGCTGTGTTAATTTGTCTTGTTAGGTTGCTTACAGCTAATTGTATGTCTTCTTTTTTGTGAATAACAGATGGTGGGACGATGTGATCAGGAAGAACCTTAGAGAGCTTATCCCATGCTATAAAAAAGTGTTGAGGAGAGCTAATCTGGGTACCTAGCTTGAGCTGGATGAGATTATGATATGAAGTAAGCTCTTCTGATGTCTCCAGCTGATATTGATATCTGATGTTCCTGAGGATAACTATGTATAGTACAACCGAACTTCCTGATCGCCTGTAGTGGGTGGGCTCGTTAGGTCCAGCTACTGTTGCTATTGATGAGTTGAGTGACGTGTAGCTAAATAAAGAACGGCCTTTGCAGTTGATTGACGAATGGAATCAAGCTGTATGTTTGGAGTTGCGGTCTCCTGGTATAATTTTGGAATCCGTGGATGGAGTCTAAATCCGATGTCAATTGTGGAATTCTGGGAGGATTGTACGCTGCATAGATATTAAGTCTACCTGCGTTGTTGGTGTGCACCTCCACACCTGTCACTTCGAGGTTTAAAGTTTGAGGGTTGGTTAAAACATTGTCTTTTAAATAATTTTTAATAAAAATGGCTGTGCCACCACCACTAGTGTTAAGTCTGTCTGTCCTATATAGTATATATATCCTCTTAATCTTGGGTTGTTAGATGGTCTGAGGCGGGGTTCACTGATCAAGATTATGCCCGGATTGTATCTGTTTGCGAATTCTTGTAGCTCAAGTATTTTATTTGTCAGGCCCTCATGATTATAGCATTCCATGCTATAATCATGAGGTCCTGACAAATAAATGTTAATTTGGAGTTGTTTGCTGTTAATTTGGAGCTTGTTTGCTCTTGAGATGAAGGAATCTGAGTTCGTGCCGTCTCTGCGTATGTTTTGATCATGTATGAAGGTCGAGTGCATTCCTGTGCTCTGCTGAATGTGAGTTATTTCGATCAGGAGGGCGACCTCCTTGGTTTCTTATGGTGTCATTGCATGGGGAAGCAGGGTTCACTCTTGCTGACCCACGATTTTTTGTGTGGAAAAGGCACCCCTTGTAAATAGCAGGATGTGGTTCTCTACAGTTAGCACAATAGGCAGGTGTAGATCTTGGCTTGGTGCAGGAGTTTGTCTGATGTCCCTCTCCACATTTCAGACATTTCAGACATCTCATTCTACACCAACTGTTCAGCTAACTCCAAAGATGAATTCTTGAGTAACAAGCATGTGCATACCTTATCCAACCTCAGACGTATTGCTCACTTTTCATGAAACGTTTGTTAGATGTCGTAAAAATAATATTGGCAAGCATCTAGATACATTTATTAAGCGATTTAACATGAAAGAAATGCTAGTATCTAGTAGAAGATACAAGTCAGAAATGATAGCGTAACCTGTCGCCTATTTTGACTTTTCAATTCTCCTCATAAAAATGTCAGCAACGACTTTTATAGGATTTATTGTATCAAAGGAGCAAGAAGTTATAGCAAGTAGGCTAGTATCAAAGGAGAAAGATAGTACTGTATATTCATTAGTCCAGGGCGCGACAAATTATGCAAAACTCTACTAACCACTCACAAAAATTACAAAAATTACTCGCTCAAATCCGCCATCCCCCCCCCCCTATTTTTAATGATATGTCTCAATAAATCAATACGAGTTTTGGAATTTATTAATAGTACTGTACCGCTGTTGGATCATTCATTTTTATTAAATAAAATTCTTCTGTTTTGTCCGGTCTGCAACTAACAGCCAGCTAACAAAATCTGCTCTCCAGGGGGTCAGTGGTAGAACGTATTGGACGAGCTCTGTTCATTACCTGTACTCACTCTGAACTTATAATCCGGATAAAGACAACGAAAATGGTGAAGTTGAAACAGGTGTAGATGAAAAACTTACAACTGGCAAGTTCAGCTGAAGGGGAAATTCGCCAAATGATTAAAGATGCACTTTCTTGTATGTATATTAATTTAATGGTTTTATATGGAACAGTCCATACTCCTGCCAATGCCGCTGGGATGAGGTAGTACCATTGATCCTGACCTGCACGTTTCTATTCTGTAGATATTCTGTAGATGAGACCTAATTAGGTATACCTCTTTAATAATAATTTGTGAGTTCAACATATCTTATCATCGGCCTGTGGAGTAATAAAGGTGCTGAGATTCAGCAGATAGTAGGAGAGAAAGATAAAGATAGAGAACATAGTGGTTGAGTAGAGAAAAGAGGCTTCAGCTGACCTGTTTTAGCTGTTGACCCCCCCAGGGGTGCTTCTAAAACGGTCGTTGATTTTTCCTTTTATTTTTCAAATTCTTCTTCGAGTTCTGATTCTGTTAGCACATTGAGGGTGTCGCATAGCTGTGCTATCTCCACCTCATTTGAGGTCTATTTGTCCCCTTATTTGGTCAGTCAAAACACTGTTTATTCAATTGTGCCAATGCATAGTTATCTTGTTAGTCTCAGGAAACGTGATAAAGAGTGGTTCATCTGTTTTGCTCATTAGTGCAAACAGTTTTTCTACAGTTTCGATAAGTCCTGTAAACCTTCTCAATAATGCGCTTCCTTTTTGAAAACCTCTGGGAAGTTTGGAGGGTTGTGCTGTATCTTCTCTCGGTTTCTTAGCATCTCTTAGTAAATTGTTTCCTTGCTTTTCAGTATTGCCCTCCTCTGGTCTTTTTTGTGTGACTTCTTTGTTAATTTCCATTTCGCTTTCTTTCTTTCGCTGTTTCTTCGTTTGCCTCTGTGTCCTCGGTGATTTCGTTTTGGTTGTGTTTCTTCTGTCCTTCTGCTGAGGTGATGATTTGATCCTCGACTATATCTCTGTTTAATCTTTACTGGTTGTTTCTGCAGTTGTGGGCGCTTCTTTTGCCTTACGGTGTTTCTTGTTTGTTTTTGCTTTGTGTCTTTTAGCAGTGATCACATGGCTTTCTGTTGTTGGTAGCTCCATTTCAGCCTTCAAGGTTGGGAATTCTTGCTGTGCTGTTTATTAATTCTATTGATGTTACTAAGGCTGGTGTGATAGCACTTCCCATCCTCTCTGCATGGGTTCTGGATGGGCAGTGTGTCCACCCCTACACTATTCCCACCACCGAGTGTTTAACTTTGCCCCAGTCCGGGGTTTAAAAATATCTGTAGTTGACCAGTTGTATATCTCGAGCCCCGATGGGACCGGTTCCGATATCAACGGTAAAGAACCTACAATTTGCTTTTTGTCTAAGCACAGATATTATAAGAGTTCATATCTTTCATCATCGGGCTATGGAGTAAAAAGAGTGCTGAGGGTCAGCAGATAGCAAAAGGGGTGAAATAAAGGTAGAGCAAGATAGTAGTAGGTAACAGAGGCCTCAGTCGACCTGATTAACTATATAACCCGAAGGTTGTGGCTAAAAAGGTCCGCAGACATCATCCCCTCACATCTGTTCTGAAAAAAAAAATCAATTAGTAAGCACCGTAAAGTACCTTAGTTTGATCAACTATATGAACTTAAAGGAAAGAGCCTGAAAATACTCTTGAATATGAACAATTAAACAGACCATATTGACAAAGAATTGGGGGAAGGACCTGTCCCGAGTGATACAGCCCACAAGGAGCTGCATCGCCTCGACCAGGCCAACTCCCTCCTGTTGAACTATAAGACCAATGAATTACCTACTATACAGAACTCATATGCTAAAGGAAGATACATGGTTTAATTTGCCCCTGTGTAAGGATAGAGAGAATCGGTGGTTTGAACCATTTATTTACGAACCGCCCATCCCCTAACAAATATCTTTCTTGTGCCAAGAATCTTGGTAGATAAATATAAAATTCGCTTACGACTCTGCCGTAAAACTTGTTTTCATCGTGTATCTGCGATTTTTCCGCACTTTCCAGGTATGATATTTGATTACATTCACAAGGAAGATTATGAGTTTTGGGGTTTTCCTGACAGGTGGGGGAATTGTAAGTATACAACCTCCTCTAGTGTCAGCATTGGAATTCCTAATACTTAATTTTTGCCAGATACGCCAAGCGAGGGGGAAAAAAATAGAAAAAGTGTCCTACCGTTTCGACGTCCTGACAAGCGTCACAAAAGGGGTCGCAGGGACGTGGTATATATCGGGACTTTACCATTTTCACAGGGAGTTGCCAAGGGCTATCCGCCATGCTAAATCCCTGTGAAATGGCTGTCCCCAGCTATTCTTTATGTTTTGAAATAGAATTCCCATATTCGTTCCCAGATGCGGAGTATCACATCTGGAAAGCTGAAAAAATTCCCAGTGTAGCGCTTACGATCTAATCCATCCGATTTAAATTTCTTACTATATTTACAAAGTGGGTAGTACCACTCGGGCACAACCTCTGCGCAAAGACCAGCATGACCAGTTGTTCTGAAGTAGGGTAGAAAAAACCCTAGAAAGTAGTTGATTAAAGTGCCAGAAATATGATTTGACTTCAAGGCCTTCCGTATGGTTTTCAAAGCATTTACAAAAAATAAGCATTTTAACTTAGGGAGCGAAAATCCCCCTGCAATAGTTTTGAATTTCAGATATTCTTTTCTGATTTCGTGCTTTCTATTGTTCCAAAAAAAAAAAAAAAACGATCAATGGACACTACACTTTGATCTTAGCCAAAAGGCCGAAAAGCGAGATACTTCTTTCAGATACCGGTTACAAAGTTATAGTCCTTATAAGGACTGGATCATCTTCCCCGTTATCTGTAGAGGACAGTGTAGGGATAAGATGTTATTGAGCTATTAAAGCTCTGATCATGGCAGGAGGGTAACAGCAATAGCCGAGCCTCAGTTAGAACTTCATTGGCTACAACATTGCCATCCATAACCCTCCCAGGGTTTCACCAATCAACCTTCTAAAAGTTCTAAAAAGAACTGGGCGATGGACTGAGTCCTTGACTCTTTATCCCGTCATCTGAATGAAGAAAATCTGTGTGGATGGAGTGTTATTGAGTTAAAGCTCTAGTCTTGGCTAAGTAACGGCATTAGCCGAGCCTCAGTTAAAACTTCATTGGCTACAGCATTGCCATTCGTTACCCTGGAAGTCCTAAAAAAGACTGGTTAAAAGGGACTGCAGTTCCCCCCCTCCCCCATCAACTTTCTTTCAACTTTCAACTTTTATGGGCTTAAAGGGTGAAGCAGATGCTTTTAATATTTCCCGCTGTCTGATGAGGAAAACTGTGAGAGGGAAAATATTAATGAGCCTGTTGCTCGCCCTGAGTGGGCCTGGGGATTAATCATTAAGGTTGCAGTTTAAAAGAGCTTTTGGTCTTTTGTACTTGGTGTAATCTGTTGCGTCGTAATTTGCAGCTAGTTGAATTAGATTATTAGGATGCACAGATGCTATTGAAAAGAACTTAATTGCTATAGTCTGCATGAAGGTAAAAATATAGGGGACTTCTGTGTCCCGGTGAAGTTGCACAGTGCGTATGAACCATGGTGCGTTCAGGATTATTCTGAGACATTTATTCTGCACACGTTGTAGTTTGAGGATATTAGTATTAGCAGTATGACTACAAGCCGTAGAAGCATAGATGAGTATAGGACGAATCGTCAATTCATAGATAAGTAATTTGATTCTAGTGCTCAATTTGCTGTTTCTGTTTATTAGAGGATAGAGCTGTGCAATGATTTTTGATGTCTTTAAACATTGAGACTTGATATGGGAGCTGAAAGTCAATTTTCTGTCCAATAATATGCCAAAATATTTGATCCCAGACTCTCAAGGGATTTCTGTGTTAAACAGGAGAACATGTCCAGTAGGAAGCATTGATCTTCTGGCGAACAGTACGGCTACGCTTTTCTGAGGATTTATTTTGAGTTGCCATTTGGTGAAATATTGTTCAATTATCAGTAGATTTTCCTGCAGTCTTTTGATTGGTAAGTGTGGTTTAAAGATCTGTCTTGTATCGCTGTATCATCCGCATACAAAGCCTTGATAGAAGATAGTGGGTTGTGCGGAATAGAGCTATGATCTGATCAGGTGAACCACTTCCAATGGTATTCCAGATGTTATCATTTTATATAGCAAGCCGTAGTGCCAGACTATGTCGAATGCACTGGCTATGTCAATGAAAACAGCCCCAGTGCATTGACCAGTTAAATCCCGTGTTAACATATTCTACAAATCTGTATACTTATTGTGTAGTACTGTGAAATTGTCGGAATCCAAATTGCTCCTCAGGAAGAATGTTTAATTTGTGCACTAGTTCTTGGAGTCTGGTGAGAATGACTTTCTCGGCAATTTTGCCTAGGTTGGAGATGAGGCTAATTGGTCTGTAGTTTTGAGGTGATCGCGGGTCTTTTTTTGGTTTATGGACTGGGATTACATCTGCTAGTTTCCAGTGGGAAGGAAAATATTTGTAGTGTAAGATGGAGTTTATAATGTTAGTCAATATGCACAATAGATGTGTGAGGTAATAGTTTTATCACCCTGTTTGTGATTCTATCAGGTCCAGGAGCCTTTTTGTTTTTAAGCTTCTTGATTATGTCGTATAATTCTACAGGTGATGTGGGTGCAGTTTGACTAGAGCAGGTGCCAGAAAGATTGAGCGAAGATCTGTCATGTCTATGAATCTTGTATATGTGATTGAAGTCGAGATGGTCATATGAGGGTTTGCATTGCTCTTTTCTAGAGATGTTACTATTGCCTCGGCTTTGTCTGCGTCGGTATGAATAAGGCCAGTATCTGCTTGGAGAGGAGGAAGAAGATTGTTTTCATTCTTGATGTTTTTGATAAGATTCCATATGGAGTGATTGTTCAGTAGAGATAGAATTCAATTTTCCTTCCCAAATTTGATTGCTGTGCGCTGTGAGGGCATCTCTAACTCCAGAGTTGAATCTGTTCAAGATTCTTTTATCGTGAGGTGCTCGCGTGTTGTGATATCATTTTCTTGCTCTGTTCTTTTCTCTGATCAAGTCCATAATGTCTTCTGGCAAGTGGTTAGATCTGGGGGTAGTTCTGGAAATAGTTACTGCTGTAACGGCAGTGTTGATTTGTTTAGTTAGATCCTTTATAGCTGTTTCAATTTCCTCTGTGGATTTAATCAATGGTACAGGACCGATATATTTTGGGAATACTTTGGATAGTTTATCCGAAGGTATATATGAGTGGGGGTGGAGGAAGATAGGTTATCCTGGTTTCCCAGCTTTAATAGAATGGGATTATGGTCAGATGAAAGATCATTCAGAGTCACTACATTGTACTGGCGTCTTACATTCTGTAGGATAGTTATGTCTAGTACATCAGCCCGACCGTATGTGTTGTGATGGGTAGGCGCTGGGGGGGGCCTGCCATAACCACATTGATTCTTTTATCAATGTGGTTGTTAGGACACACATTGTTGGATCCAGAGTAGTTAGCAAGGATTTTACCATTTTTATTTGTGGAACGGCTATTCCAGATATGCTTGGCATTTAAGTCGCCAGCCATGATGACAGGCTCTCTGTTGATCAGAACAGCTTTCAGATCTGAAAAACAGTAATGTTTTTTGTGGAGGATTATATGCTGCGAAAATCTTTAGTTTGCCCACCGTGCACTTTGGAATTTCTATGCCTGTAATCTCAAGATTAATGGTGGTTGGAATATTTATAGAGTGATGTAATTTTTAATGTAAATAGTAGTGCCGCCTCCTCTGCAGGATAATCTGTCAGTTCTGTACATCTGGTACCCATTTATTTTGGGATTATCTGATGGTCGGAGATGGGTTTTATTTATCAAGAGTATATCTGGCTGACGCCTTTGGACGAACTCCCGGAGCTTCAAGATTCTACCTCTTAATCCGTTCGCATTCCATTCTACAATCTGTAAAGAATTTGGTTTTATTTTATTTCTGTTCATGAGTGAGCGCTGAGATAATAACTTGTGTGGCCTTTAGAAATCTATTTCTAGATCATGGTGAGGGGTTGGATCTGCTAAAATCCAACAGCATATTTGAAAAGGAAGAGGTAATGATAGCTGTCAGATTTGGATGTGATGTTGGCTGTTCCAGGGATGTCTGTTTAAGGCGAGTTACATCCGCATATGTCCACCAACCTTCCTTATAGTCCTTATAAGAACTGGCTTAAAGGGGCAAAGCAAGAATGCTTTTCATCTTCCCCGTTATCTGTAGAGGATAAGGGATAAGGTGTTATTGAGCAATTAAAGCTCTGATCATGACAGGAGGATAACAGCAATGGCCGAGCCTCAGTTAAAACTTCATTGGCTACAGCATTGCCATCCATTACCCTCCAAGGGTATTGGATTGAATGAATCAATCACCGCATCTCACAGTCGACTGATTTCCAATTTCCCCTGTCGGCCACCAAGCTTACCAATACCAATAACATTACTGACAGGATGGGTGAAGCACTAGTGCTTTTCATATTCCCCTTTATCTGTAATGAGAGTTGTTTGGGAGTGGGAGATTTGTGAGCAATTAAGCTCGCCCTCTGAGGGCAGTTGTGTTAGCTATGATCGGTTGAGAAAAGAATAGCCTTCGGTCTTTTGTGTTTGTAGTAATCAGTCTCGTTGTAATTGACAGCTTGTACTATTAGTGGGTTTGAATGTAAACTTGACTTCACAAAGAATTTTTCTGCAAGATCCCGAAGAAGGGAGGAGATGTATGGAGTGCCGGTTTCTCGGTGAATCTGTGAATTTCTGATGAACCACGGTGCATCCGGGATCATCCTGAGGCATTTATTTTGGATTCTCTGTGATTTTGAAATGTTTGATCTTGAAGTGTGACTCCATGCTGGTGAGGCGTAGGTCATAACTGGACGTATTACCATCCGGTAAAGAAGCAATTTATTGTGTAGGTTCAATTTGCTCTTACGGTTGATCAATGGGTAGAGCTGAGCTATGACTTTGGACCATTTGGAGCAAACGAGATTGATGTCTTTGTTGAAAAGGAGTTTCTTATCCATTAATACCCCAAGATATTTGGTCTCTGAATGCCAAGGGATCTTTTGACCAGAGAGCAGGATGTCTTCTTTGTTGCAGATTTTTCTTTTTGAAAACATTATGGCTGAGCTTTTGAGGGGGTTCACTTGAATCCTCCAGTTGGTGAACCAGTTTGCTAGTTCATTGATACTTCCTTGGAGTCTAGTGATTGCTAGGCGAGGGCTGAGTGATCTAGTTAGAATAGCGGTGTCGTCGGCATAAAGGGCCATGGTAGTTGTTCTTGGATTGACAGGAATATCTGCCATGTAAGTTGTGAAAAGTATTGGGGGCAGAAGAGAACCTTGAGGTACTCCCGTCAGAATTTTGCGCCTTGAAGAAACAATTCCGTTGAGTTTTACTTGCATGTATCTTTCATTGATATATGAATATATGAATTTCACTAGTTTAATTGAGATATTGTTTTCAATTAGTTTGAAGATAAGGCCTTGATGCCAGACCTTATCAAAGGCCTTGGCAACATCCAGAAATACAGCAGCAGTGTGAAGGTGCCAGTTAAAACCATGAGTGATATGTTCTGTTAGTCGGCGAATTTGTTGCACCGTGCTGTGAGCTTTGCGAAACCCAAATTGCTCATTTGGGATTATTTTCTGTTGGTCCACTGCGGATTGTAGTCTTGATAGGATGACCTTTTCTGTTACTTTGCCAAGACGGGAAAGAGGACTAATGGGCCTGTAGCTTTGGGGAAGTTGTGGGTTATTGCCAGGCTTTTTCAGAGGTATAATGTCCGCAATTTTCCAATCTGTGGGAAAGTACTGGAAACTTAAAATGGAATTGGTAATATTAACTAGATGAATTATGGCTTTCCGTGGGAGTAGCTTTGTTATTGGTAATGCCGTCAGGTCCGGGAGCCTTTTTATTCTTCAGATGGGAAATGATATTTATTATTTCTGTTGGTGATGTGGAGATGATGGTTTCTGAATCATCCTTAGGCTGACTTACTGCATTTCTAACTTTACGATGAACTTTGTGAATAAGATTGACTTTTAAATTTGCTAAGATGAGCTGCATTGATTTTTCAGATTGTCAATTAGGGCTTCTACTTTTTCTTCATCTGTGTGTGCAATTCCACGATTGGTCTTTAAAGGGGGAAGTGGTTGTCTTTTGGTACGAAGAGATTTTACAAACTTCCACATGGAGTTATCTTCTGGATTGATTTCTTTGAGTTTGGTTTCCCATTTGGAGTTCCTGTGGATCTGGAGGGCTTCTTGCACCTGTCTGTTCAACGTGTTTAAGGTTGCTTTGTCATGCGGGGCTCTAGTATTGTGATATCGCTTTCTGGCCTTATTTTTGGCCCTGATCAGGTCCATTATCTCTTCTGGGATCCAGTTAGGAGCATGGAAGACAGTGCTTTGAGTGACTGATGCTATTGCTGAGTTGATTTGCCAAGTTAAATTGTTTACAGCTTGATCTATTTCTTCTTTTTTACGAATGACAGGGGGGCGGACCGATGTGGACCAGAAGAACCTTAGAGAGCTTGTCCCATGGTATGAAAGAATGATGGGGAGAGAGCTGATCTTGAAGTCCTAACCTGAGTAGGATGGGATTATGATCTGAGTTAAGCTCTTCTACTGTCTCCAGCTGGTATTGGTATTTGATGTTTTTGAGGATAACTATGTCTAATACATCAGAATTTCCTGATGGGCTGTAGTGTCTGGGCTCAGTGGGTCCAGCTACTATTGATGAGTTGAGTAACGTATAGTTGAATAAGGCACGGTCTTTGGAGTTCATTGACGAACTGAACCAGGCCGTGTGTTTGGAGTTTAGGTCTCCTGCTATAATTATGCAATCCGTGAAGCCGAGGATGGAGTCTAAGTCTGCTGTCAATAGTGGAATACTGGGAGGGTTGTACGCTGCGTAGATTTTGAGTTTGCTTGCGTTATTAGTGTGCACCTCCACACCCGTCACCTCAAGGTTTAGAGTTTGGGGGTTAGTCAGTGCGTTGTGGCTTAAATAAATTTTGATAAAAATAGCTGTGCCTCCTCCACTAGAGTTAAGTCTGGCTGTCCTGTATAAAATATAGCCTCTTAGTTTTGGATTGTTTGATGGTCTGAGGTGGAATTCACTGATCAAGATTATAGTCAACAACCTTCCATTGACCATTGACGTTACTGACAGGATGGGTGAAGCACAAGTGCTTTTCATATTCTCCTTTATCTGTAATGAGAGTTATTTGGGAATGGAAGATTTGTGAGCAATTAAGTTCGCCCTCTGAGGGCAGTAGTGTTAGCTATGATCAGTTGAGAGAAGAATAGCCTTCGGTCTTTTGTGTTTGTAGTAATCAGTCTCATTGTAATTGACAGCTTGCACGATTAGTGGGTTTGAATGTAAACTTGACTTCACGAAGAATTTTTCTGCAAGATCAAGAAGAAGAGAGGAGATTTGTGGAGTGCAGGTTTCTCGGTGAATTTGTGAATTTCTGATGAACCACGGTGCATCCAGGATCATCCTAAGGCATTTGTTTTGGATTCTCTGTAATTTTGAAATGTTTGATCTTGAAGTGTGACTCCATGCTGGGGAGGAGTAGTAATGACTGGACGTATTACCACCGGTAAAGAAGCAATTTATTATGTAGGTTCAATTTGCTCTTGCGGCTGATCAATGGGTAGAGCTGAGCTATGACTTTGGAAGATTTGGAGCAAACAAGATTGATGTGTTTGTTGAAAAGGAGTTTCTTATCCATCAATACCCCAAGATATTTGGTCTCTGAATGCCATGGGATCTTTTGACCAGAGAGCAGGATGTCTTCTTTGTTGCAGATCTTTCTTCTTGAAAACATCATGGCTGAGCTTTTCAGGGGGTTCACGTGAATCCTCCAGTTGGTGAACCAGTTTGCTAGTTCATTGATACTTCCTTGGAGTCTAGTGATTGCTAGGCGAGGGCTGAGTGATCTAGTTAGAATAGCGGTGTCGTCGGCATAAAGGGCCATGGTAGTTGTTCTTGGATTGACAGGAATATCTGCCATGTAAGTTGTGAAAAGTATTGGGGGCAGAAGAGAACCTTGAGGTACTCCCGTCAGAATTTTGCGCCTTGAAGAAACAATTCCGTTGAGTTTTACTTGCATGTATCTTTCATTGATATATGAATATATGAATTTCACTAGTTTAATTGAGATATTGTTTTCAATTAGTTTGAAGATAAGGCCTTGATGCCAGACCTTATCAAAGGCCTTGGCAACATCCAAAAATACAGCAGCAGTATGAAGGTGCCAGTTAAAGCCATGAGTGATATGTTCTGTTAGTCGGTGAATTTGTTGCACCGTGTTGTGAGCTTTGCGAAACCCAAATTGCTCAATTGGGATTATTTTCTGTTGGTCCACTGCTGATTGTAGTCTTGATAGGATGACCTTTTCTATTACTTTACCAAGACAGGAAAGAAGACTGATGGGCCTGTAGCTTTGGGGAAGTTGTGGGTTATTACCAGGTTTTTTCAGAGGTATAATATCCACGATTTTCCAATCAGAGGAAAAGTATTGGAATCTTAAAATGGAATTGGTAATATTAACTAGATGAATTATGGCTTTCCGTGGGAGTAGCTTTATTATTCTATTGGTAATGCCGTCAGGTCCGGGGGCCTTTTTAATCTTCAGATGGGAAATGATATTTATTATTTCTGTTGGAGATGTGGGGTTGATGGTTTCTGAATCATCCTTAGGTTGACTTAGTGCATTTCTAACTTTACGATGAACTTTGTAAATAAGATTGATATTTAAGTTTGCATAAGATGGGCTGCATTGATTTTCCAGATTGTCAATTAGGGCTTCTGCTTTTTCTTTATCTGTTTTGTGCAACTCCAAGATTGGTCTTTAAAGGTGGAAGTGATTGTCTTTTGGTACGAAGAGATTTTACAAACTTCCACATGGAGTTATCTTCTGGGTTGATTTCCTTCAGTTTGGTTTCCCATTTGGAGTTCCTGTGGACCTGGAGGGCTTCTCGCACCTGTCTGTTCAAATTGTTTAAGGTTGCTTTGTCCTGCGGGGCTCTGGTGTTGTGATGTCGCTTTCTGGCCTTGTTTTTGGCTCTAATCAGGTCCATTATCTCTTCTGGGATCTTAGGAGCGTGGAAGACAGCGGTTTGAGTGACTGATGCTATTGCTGTGTTGATTTGCCTAGTTAAATTGTTTACAGCTTGATCTATTTCTTCTTTTTTACGAATGACAGGGGGAGGACCGATGTGGATTGGAAGAACCTTAGAGAGCTTGTCCCACCACCAACATTTATCCTTATAGTCCTTATAAGGACTGGCTTAAAGGGGCGAAGCAAGAATGCTTTTCATCTTCCCCGTTATCTGTAGAGGACAGTGTAGGGATATAGGGATAAGGTGTTATTGAGCTATTAAAGCTCTGATCATGGCAGGAGGGTAACAGCAATAGCCGAGCCTCAGTTAGAACTTCATTGGCTACAGCATTGCCATCCATTACCCTTCAAGGGTATGACCACATCAAACCACCACCAACATTTCTCTGTTGCTTTACCTAATCTTTCTATTCTATCCAAAAGTATTTATGGTATGGGAATTATTTTTTTTAAATAAATAAAAATAAATTTAAATATTTATTTATTTTTTATATAAAAATAAAAAAATATTAATAAATATAAATAAATGTAAAAAGATATTACATCCCATATTGTTTCATAGCCGAATAAAAAACTCTTTCGTGCCGAATATAGCAACTATATAAAGTTCGGCGAGTCCAAGCGTAAGCAAATACCTGGATAGTGCAACACATAACCCATTTGGTAGGTTCTTATTCGGCTATGAAACAATAAGGGATGTCATATTCCTTAACTTAAATAATTTCAAGTCGCCGAATTGAAACCTTTGGCTCTTCATATAATTAGTAAACGTTTCATACTTCAGGACTTGGCAAGTTAATAATAATGTGTTACATGTCGGCGTTTCGATCTATTATGTGCTGCCATCTTACGGGATAAAATGAAAACGCAACTCTTCATACTTAAAATTTCCACTTCCCTCCAATGAATGTCCATTTAAATTTTTCGTGTTAAGATGAAGCACACAGCTATTAACGTTTTTAAGCAGGTCGAATAAAAAATGTTTCATATAATATTTTATAAAATGCATGATTATTATTGATATTATTTGCTATTAATTTTAATTCAGAAGACGATATTTCCATTATTTAAATTAAGGGGATATTAAATCCCACATTGGCCTCGCCTACTCCCCGTATACGGGAATAAAAAGGTGTTAGCTGATTTTTTTTTTTTTTTTTTTTTTTTTTTTTTTTTTTTTTCTGAAATCCCACATTATGTTAAAACCGAATAAGAAACTCAAAGATTGGAATCAGAGAGATTTAAAAAAAAATCCTCGGGAGTATAGTGGTTAGTATCCCCGCCTGTCACGCGGGAGACCGGGGTTCGATTCCCCGCCGGGGAGGATATTCTTTTTACAATCCTACATTATTTCCATTATTCAAAAGACATAAAAAAATATAAAAAAAATTCTTAATGCAGTCTCAGTAGCCGAAAATACTTTTGAAGATTAACAATGAAAATCAAGACAATTTTTTCTATCTTTTTCGAGTATATCTTTATAAATAGACTTATTCAAGATACGGAAATAGCAGGATTTTTCTCCTTGAAACTTGGGATTTTCGGCCATGAGAACAGACAATTTACACACAATATATACTAGCGGTAGGCGGTAGATGGTGCTGTGTGTTGATGGTAATAGCGTGTCATGTTGCCGGAAGCTAAGTAAAGGAGATGATGAGTTGTCGTGGAGTAGAGTATCTTACCATGATGACCCCTTGGAGGTATCATCACGTAATCTTCTTCTTCTTCCTCTCTTCAAGGATTAGACATTTGCCTGTTCCGGCTTCTCTTTCTCCTTTGGTCTATATTTTTCCACCTCTTTTGGTAGCCGATATCTTTCCATCCTAAATAGATGTTCTAATAATGTCACATAATAATAATAATAAATTGTTAACACTGATAACAACAAAGTTATAACAACAAAGTTGGCAATTTCAACGAAGCTATTCAACTATTTATAGCAAATAAACATCAACGAAGTGACCCCTCATATGACTTACAAAAACAGCATTACTTGGAACAGTCCATATTTTACGACGCTACCTGATGGACTATTCTTAGATTCTTGGGCAGAATCTGAATTCTGTATCACCAGTCAAATTGTTGTTTTAAATAATATTTGTTGTTTAAATAATGTTGTTTAAATATCCCTACTGGCTCCATTGCTGCTCTCTATATACATGTCAGACATTCCGCACAACCCAATGTCATCCATCATGGCCCTATATGCGGATGATACAGCATTATTAGCCAGATCTCTTCGGCCACACCTCTTTACTAAAATGCTTCCAGAAAATCTTCTAAAGTTAGAGAGAGATGGTTCTCCAAATGGAGACAACAAGTGAATCCCAAAAGAGCTCAGCTATTTTCTTCACGAAAAGATATCTCCTGCTGGAGACATCTTACTATTCAATACTAAAATTCCCTGGCAGACAGAAACAAAATACCTCGGTGTCGTGCTCGACAAAAAATTAACTTTTAACCAACACATCAAGACTACGTGTGCAAAGGCATCTAAAGCCATCGCCCAGACCTACCCCCTAATTAACAGCAAGTTAAACATCAGATTCAAATTGCTTTTATGCAAGCTGGCGATTCTTCCCATAGTTACTTCTGCTTCTCCAGCCTGGAACCATACCTCCAATACTAACATTCTCAAACCGCAACGTGTATAACACAAGTGCCTGCGAATGATTTTAGTGGATTGTTTCTAATGAGCCATGGGGTTCATCAGAAACAATCAACTTCATCGAGATACAAAATATTCCTTATCTCTTTTCTTTTCTACAATCTTTAGCAACAAATCTTTTCCTAAAAACGTCCATACACCCCAACGATCCAGTTCAGCAAGCTGTAGCCTGCGAGACAACGGATATATTTAAACATAAAAGACCAAAAGCCATTTTAATTTCCTGTAGAGATGCATAATCTCCATGCCCATTTAGGGCGAGCAAACTGCTCATAAAATTTTTCTTCACTGTAGCCGTAACAGATAGCGGGGAATATGAAAAGTATCTTGCTTCACCCCTAAAGCTATTAATGTCAATTGTCAATAACTTTGTAAGTCAGTGTACAGTAACTGACCAAATAGTACAATTGACAAAGTGTGCACTGAATTAATTAAAGAACGTTGCTACTTTATAAATTAATATTATATACGTTTCACTCTTCTCCTTCGGTTTCGACGATTAAGAAATCGGCTGCCGAGTTTAAACGTGGCCGTACCAGCTTTGAAGTTGATCCACGTGAACGACGCTCAAAAAGTGTAACAGTAGAAATCATTGATCAAGTGCACGATATGGAATTGGATGACCGGCGAGTCAAAGTGCGGTAAACTGCTGAAACTATAGGCATTTCAATAGAAACGTGTAGGATATATTTTGCATGAAGAATTGCAAATGAAAAAGCTTTGCGCAAGATGGGTGCCGTTCTTGTTCACAGCAGATCAAAAACGCACTCGCATGAAAATCTCTGAATAGTGCTTGGAGCGTTTTAACAAGAATAAAAATGATTTGTTGCATCAATTTATTACTATGGATGAGACTTGGATTCACCATTACACACCAGAATACAAACAGCAGTCAAAGCAGGAGAAAGAAGCTGGTTGTTAAGCGCCCAAGTCGATTCCATCAGCAGGAAAGGTCATGCCATCGGTGTTTTAGGATGCTAAAGGCATTTTGTTTATTAATTATCTTGAAAAGGGTAAACCAGTAACCGGGGAATATTATTCCGATCTTTTAACCAAACTAGATGAAAAAATTCGTGAGAAAAGACTCGGATTGCAGAAGAAAAAAAAATCATCTTTCATCAGGACAATGCACCTGCCCAGAAAGGTGTTTTGGCAATGGGAAAATTAAGGGATCTGCCCTATGAATTATTGGAACATCCACCCTGTTCCCCAGATTTGGTTCCCTCTTCCCAAAACAAAACTCTTCCTCGCTGGTCGGTTTTCTTCGAATCAAGGGGTGATTGCAGCTGTAGAGGGGTATTTTTCAGATCTTACTGAGAACCACTACTGAGACGGATAATGGTGCTGGAGCATCGCTGGAATAAATGTTTTAGTCTTAAAGGAGATTACGTTGAAAAATAAAAATAATTTTGAAAATGTAAATTCGTTTTTTCATTGTTAGGATGAGAACTTTTCAGACCACCCTCGTAAGTCCTGTGGATCAGTAAACAGAACATATATACGAAACATTTTTAAGTTACATTTTCAAGGAAGGAAAATCCTGCCATCTCCGTATGACACAAGCTAACTCCCCACCTATTGAAAATCCCTTATAAAGATTCTTTGCACCCTTAACCTAAACGGGGATTCGAACCCAGGTCTTTGAAACCAAAGGGCTTTATCTATACGACTGAGCTATGAAGGCTCTCCCCGAGTTTTTAAGAGAATAGAAAAAAAAAAATTTTTTTATGTTATTGGCTAACTCACTTTCATTTGAAAAGTCCTTATAACGACTCATCCCGTCCTGGACATTGATTCTAACACGTTGTCTATCATCATTTATAACAAGTTCACTTCTCAAAAGTGAACGCACTCGCATTCTAATAATAATAATATTATTATTATTATTATTATTATTATTATGTTTAAATCTATCATAATTCTTTCGATTCATCTTTTTCTCGGTATCATATTAAGTGTTTTCCTTTTCTTATTGTTAAGAATCCTCTTTTTGTAACCTCTGGTACTAAATAATTTGATATTTTCCATTAGATTGAAATATCTCGATGTCACTGGTCAGCATGTTACCACAAATTTGTGAAATTTAACAACATTGATAAATACATAGAAAGCTTAAAAACAGATGTTTATAAGAACCTTGATAGTGAATAATAAATAATTAAAATAAAAAGGCAGTAAAAAGACTCAGTTCGAAAAAATCATAATAATAAAAATTATTATGATTTGCCTCCTTCAATGAATTCACGAACCACTCATCGCGTGAGGGCCCTCCACTGCACATAACTGGCTACCACATAACTTAATCTTCCGTCTACACAATGCCGTCTATCGGCCACTAATATTACCCTTTGTCTGTTAACCACATGACCTCTTTGCTTGTATGTACGAACAATATCCCGAGTTTCTGAGTGTGAAAAAAAAAATCCCTATTAAGGCAGGTAATAATACCGAGATGATGATGATGACGAAGATGCATCACAAACAATAATCACTCTTGTTTTTTTTTTTTGTTTTTTTTGTTATATATAACAAAATTCGCAAGGTTCGAACTGTTTGAATTAAACATTTAATGAAAACAAGTTGAACCAGGAAGTTCGGGTGCGACCATGCCGTCAACCAGACAGTATGATCTTGGCATACACAAGCGACACATTTATTATTATTATTATTATTATTATTATTATCTTATTAATATTAAGTGAGGCCGCTAAAGAGTCCAGGGACTCATCGAGCAACGTCACTGTACTCAACAAATCCCCATCTCCACCAGTTACACAAGAACGCCATTGCCACACAGTGCATCTACTGCCCACCAGCGCTAATAGTATTTTTGTTTGTATGTTGCGTGTGTTCTCATGGCCGATTTGTCTGTTAAAGTGAGGAAACACAACTTTTTCCGTGGGTGGGGGGGACTGCTTCCTCCTATGAGATCGGAAACCATCTTTCCTTTTAATACCGTAAGATGGCAGTACATACCAGTTCGAAACCGATATGCTACATCCTATGAGATCGACTAACTCAACTTCATTGGAAAAAAAACCCATATACAGATTCTTCTCGTCAAGGCGAATCGAACTTAGGCCTCTCCTGCAGTTGAAAAGCTCAATGTACCGTCGTTCTTCCAGTTGTGCTGTAAAGAGGTTTATTTTATTTTGCTTAAAATTTTCTTTAATGTTTCAATAACTAAAACAATCTAATTATAGAAAAAAACTGCATTTTTATGCGACAAAAATATTAAAAAAAAAAAGTAATCAAAATTTTCCAAAAGTGCCACTTACACCGTGTAGACCTTTTGCATAACCCTGGGATGGGGTGGTGGGGGGGAAATACTCGTACTACACTTTCGGAAATATTCCTTTAAATAAGGTTTTTGATGCTTCGCAAAAACAACTGGAAAATTGTTATCTTTCTAGAACAATAAAGTTCATGAAAGATAACAATTAGGAATTACGCTTGTTCTTCCATTGACATGACCAATCGCAAAACTCATTTAACATCCCAGTTAGCTTTCGGAATGTTCGTTTTATCGCCATGTTTATATTCATTTTTTAAAGTTTATGTTGATATTGTTAAAGTGAAAAAAAAAAGAATTTTGTAGTTAAATTTTACAGTTTAATTACGAAATATATTTTCCTAAATTCGAATTGTAAGCATCATTTGCTAATATGAGGTGCGCCTTTACTCTATGGCCATAGTTTCGAAGCATGAGTGCTGTTCACAAAAAAATTCACGAGTGTAATATTAATATTTCGCTTTAGCAGAAATTAAAATTTCAATCATTTACCGTGGAAACGTCTAGAATTTAGTTGCAAAATTAAACAAAATTTGTAGCACGTGCAAGGTTCAAAGAATTCCGAAAAATAATCGCATTTTACTTAGGAAGTTTATTCATTTAAAATAATGATAAAAATAAAAGGTGTGTTTCGATTTCTTAAAATTATATTTACGTATTTAATATAAAATATATTAGTTTAATATATTTTTTTACAGGCCTGAAGTTTCTTGATCAAATTCCCTCTTTGGTCTTCTGCAACAGTGTTTCCGAATTATGTCAAAAATACTATAAAATTAAATTAAAAATAAATAAATAACAATCTAGCTAAAGGGCTTTGATTCTTCACCACAAAAGTAAAAAAGAGAATATGGTTCTACATGAAGAGTACAAGCGATGTGTGTGTGTGTGTGTGTGTGTGTGTGTGTGTGTGTGTGTGTGTGTGTGTGTGTGTGTGTGTGTGTGTGTGTGTGTGTGTGTGTGTGTGTGTGTGTGTGTGTGTGTGTGTGTGTGTGTGTACTTATGTGCTGAATTTAATAACCGACAAAAAACTTAAATAATAAACGAATAATGGAAGAAGCTAGTTAGTTTCCGAAATGCATGACCAAATATTATCGCTTATATGCAGCTGAATATCGACGTACTTCACTCACCTCATGGCCTTAGCCATCTCGCTGCAGCAACAATATGTTACATGACCACTTGATAATGAGCATTTCCAAGCGGTCATGTAACAGGCCTATCTGTTCAGCAAATTGTTGAGAAACTGGGCCCTTCCATTAACAATCAGTGATACCATATTGATGTAGAAGCATAGCGAGTCAAATGCAAGTGCTACCCGCGGTGGATGATCCACCACACTCACCCAACATGGCTGTAGGGCGCTACCTAAGATAACATGTAAATTTCACCATTCGTCGCCCGATACATTGAATGCGGAGAGAGTGTAGAGCGATTCGCTACACCCTCTACCGAGCAGATGGATAGGTGTAATAGTGTGATCCTGTTTTTCATGATTTGGCCTCGGATCTCTGTTTATGGTTCCACGAACGTTGAACACCAAAATGTATCTGAACATTCAGGACAATGCAATGCTTACCACTTCGTGGCGTTTCTACGCTGACCATTGTGTCTTTCAGCAAGACAACGCACCATGTCACAAGGCTTCTGCCGTAACTGTATGGTTTGTAGATATGGACTTCATCACACTTGACTGGCTTCCACAGAGCCCTCATCTGAACCCTACTGAACATCTGTGGGATGACGTGGAGCATCGGGCGAGATCAAGAGACGTCTAACCACAACAGTCCAGAATCTGTTTACATGCCTACAGGAAGAATGGGCCAAAATTCCCATTGATCGCTAACGTTCTCTTGTGGGAAGTGTGCCCCTTAGAATTAATGCAGTCAACGCAGCGAAAGGAGGTCATACATATTAAAAGTGGGCGTCATGACTGTTTGTTATTAGCATTATGGTGTCCGTTGACTTCTTTCGAAGCCATGTATTTATTATTATTATTATTATTTTATTCACGTAATTGATACACAGTCAAAACAAGATATCATATAAACAAAAATTTGAATGGTGATGCAGAACAATTCAGATTCTACCCAAGAATCTAAGAATAATCCGTCAGGTAGCGTCGTAAAATATGGACTGTTCCCAGTAATGCTGTTTTTTGTAGGTCATATGAGGTCACTTCATTGATGTTTAATTGCTGTAAATAGTTGGACAGCTTCTTTGAAGTTGCACCAAATGCACCGATAACTATTGAGATGACTTTGGTGTGTTTAAGCCACAGTCGGCTAATTTTGATTGCCAGATCTCGATATTTAGCTTTTTTTTTCAATTCTTTGTTGTTAATGTTGTTATCACTGCGTACGGCAACATCAATAATCCAAACCTGTCGATGTTCGATAATTGTGATGTCAGGTCTATTGTGTTCCAAATGCCGATCAGTTTGTATTCTGTAATCCCAGAGAATTTTTGCTGTTTCGTTTTCCAGTACTATTTCTATTTTATGCTGCTACCAGTTATCAGAAGTAGGAAAGCCATATTTTTTGCATACATGCCAATGAACTATTTTGGCCACTTGATCGTGGCGGCATTTGTAGTCCATTTGAGCTATTTTGCTGCAGGCACTGATTGGATGTTCTACAGTCTCATCTTTCTGATCGCATAATCTGCATTTGCTGTTATTATTAATGTTGAAAATTTTTGCTTGGATGACATTAGTTTGTAATGATCGTTCTTGAACTGCTAGAATAAATCCTTCTGTTTCTTTTTTAATATACTGTGTCTGTGTTGTAGCCATTGCCATGTCTTGTTCACGTCAATTTTGTCCTCAGTATTTCAAAGAAATTGACCATGCAAGGGTTTATTTTTCCAGCACACATATCCGATATTTTGTTGTTCCTTTTTGTAATCGGATTTGGTTCCTGTTGCTTTTAGAAGGCCTTCTTGTGTAATTGCTTTAAGCATTGGCTCAGTATTATTATTATTATTATTATTATTATTATTATTATTATTATTATTATTATTATTATTATTATTATTATTATTATTACCATAAAAGAAGCAGAACTTCTCTCAGCAATACATCAAATCAAACCAAACAAAGGCCCAGGAATTGATGGTATCAGATCTAAAAATGTAAAGCAACATGCAACTAGTTTATGTCCTATCCTACTAAAACTAATAAATAAAATATTTAAAACAGGTACAGATACCGCCATAATCACGCCCATATACAAACATGGAAAAAGAAATTTAATCAGCAATTACAGACCCATAACAACATTACCAATTATCAATCAAATTATAGAGCGGATCATACTGAAGAAACTCACAGCATACACAGAGGCCTTTCATATTATCCCCAAAACACAATATGGTTTTCAGAGAAATAAGGGAACAACATCTCTCTTGGAAGACTTTACAGACGTCGCCTTAGACAAACACAAAATTGCTAAGGTAGTTTTTATAGATCTAACTAAAGCATTCGATAAACTTACACATCAAACCTTGTTAGAAGAGCTAAGGCATGTTGGAATGGACGGGCCTCTTCACAGGTGGTTTACAAACTACCTTCAAAATAGAAAGCATATCACACGTATCGGTCAAACCGAAGCAGAGAGCTTAACCTGTGGAGTACCACAGGGAACTGTACTCTCACCAATTGTATTCAACATTTACACGCACGATATTAATCAGCTACCCTCAAAGGTAAGATATTCCAATACGCAGACGACACAGCGATAATATCCATCCATAATAACGCAAGCATAGCCCAAACAAATATGCAACATGACATAAATCTGATCATAGACTGGCTCACAAAAAACTCCATACACCTAAACTCAGAAAAGAAAAAATTAATGATATTCAGAAATCCACTGACTCGACCAGTTGATAACAAATATATAACCATCCAACATCCACTTTCCAACATAAAAAACACACAGAACAGCAAAACCACTACAATCACTCAGGTTGAAACAATACGATACCTTGGAATTTACTTCGATGCAGATATGAACTGGAATAGCCACATAAACCATCTACACAACAAACTCCGAACAATAACTGGCAAACTCTACAGGTTAAAAGACATAGCTCCCATACGCCTAAAAACACTAATATACAAAGCACTCTGCCAAAATATACTAAGATACGCTATAACCACGTATGCTTTCTGTGCACCCTACAAACTAAATATATTAATGTCGCTACAGTAAAAAATGATAAAACTGATCTTTTGGGAATAAAGAGACAATAACGACTTTATATACACTGCAATTCATTATATACACAGCAAAACATTTATGTCACAATGCAGCTTTGCTAAAACATTATTTCGATACCAACTACAGGACAGTCAGAAATACATACCGTATAACAAGACCTCAGACAACTAATTATATCACATATAAATACAATAATCACTACGGAAAGGCCACGCGAAACTTCTACATCCCAGACATGATAAAGAAATTACCTTTTGAATACAGAAACCTTACAAACTACAATAGCCTGAAAAGAGCTCTAAGGACATACTATGAACAAGAAACACGCATCCAAAATATCATACAAACGCAATGAAACACAATATATTCGTTCAGGCTTCCAGTTCAGCGACGCATCAATACATTCCAAGTTGTCTTGTGTGTGTGCGTTTGCGTGCGAATTTCTCAATCAACGGCTGCAGTAGAACTCAAGCCAATTAAACGTCGATTTGATTTCATAGCTTCTCAACACAGCAAATAAACCAATAAATAATAACTGGTGTCATCTATATATATATATATACATATATATATATATATATGTAATGTATCTGAGACAATAAAATAAAATAAAATAAAAAATAATAAAAAAGAGAGAGACCTCCAAGTCAGTAACTCATCGAGGGAGACCATTCGTTCACGCTTCTTGCACGCACACACACACACACACACACACACACAAAATATATATATATATTATACAGGAATAAAAGAAAGGATAGGAAAAAAATCTGTACGAATCTCATTGTTTCAAACAAAAAAAAAAGAATTAAACCTGTTGTAAATAGGTAATCACAATATTAATCATAATTTTAATAATAAAAAAAAGAATTAATTTTTTTAAAAACGAAAAATATGTGAATAAAGTATCATATTTAATCAAATGCATGTAATGTATGTATCATAGGTAATAAATAAAAAAAATTAATTATAAAAAATTATAAAATTATTATTGTTCATTATTATACTTGACTCCAGGTATTATTATTATACCTGGAGTCAAGACTAATCAAGGGAGCCTACAGTAAGATGCATGCTAACAGATATAATGTTTATCATACCTCATCTTAAACTGGTTCAACGTCTGCTCACTGGCCATCTTAGTCGGCAATAAATTCCACTCACCCACCACTGCAATGCAAAAAAGTCATGCCGCACTCTCTTACACACCATACCTTTATACAACTTCTAAGAATGACCTCTTATCTCGGTCCCCTTCCCTCCTTCCACCCTTTGAAAAATATCCTCGGAATCTATTTGATAAGCACCCCTTAGCAATTTATATGTTTCAATCATATCGCCCCTCTTCCACCTATTGACTAGCGTCTATAATTTGCATTCTCTCAACTTGTCTTCATAGTCAGAATTCCACAATCCCGATATTGCTTTTGCTATTCGGGTCTGAACTATTTCCACAGCTTGCTTCTCACCTAGGAACACAAATGACCAAATCGGTGGGCAGTACTCCAGATGTGGTCTAATCAAAGCCTTGTAGTGTTCGTGCAAGCTCCAGATAAGATAAGTATCATTTTCAGTTATCGATACAAATTACTTAATATTGTGTAGTTTTGTTTTGTTTGCCTTGCGTATTTTAGTGCGTCTATTTTTGGTGTGTTATAACGTATAATTTGACAAAACACGTTACAGATAAATATGGCACCTGTGCGAAGGAAAATGGCGGCCAGTAATGAAGGTTCGCCATCGTTATCAAAGAACGGTAGCATAAAAGAAATGAGTCAGTGTACTAGCTGTGAAATGTACGCTTTGCGGAGTGTGGTTAGATGATAATAAAGGATTGAATGTGTGTAGAAAATGTAGGGAGAATGCGGAATTGAAGTGCATTTCGGATCGTGAGTGTGATATTTTTGTCAACCTTCAGAATGAAGGAAATAGGGATATGACAAGAAACGGCAAGGTTGTACATGAAAATTGTGAGAGTGTGAATGTAGAAAGTGTGAATGATAGTATACATGGTTTCTCAGAGAACAAAAAAGATGAGATAGATGCATTGAGTGAGATCGCGTTGTTGAATAGTGCGAGAGAAAGAGCAAAACAGCAGCTAGACTGAATGAACCAACCAATAATAAAAGGTATGACAGGAAAAATAGACGTATGAATGTGAACATGAACAAAATGAAGGATAGAGTGCTGTATGGAGACTCGTTAGTACGAGGTGTGTTAGTAGAGGATTTGACAAAATCGTACCAACCTGGTGCGACCATAAAGGACGTAACTGCGTCTATTAGAGAGCAAAAGGAAAGAGTGAAAGAAATGATTGTTGTGGCAGGTACGAATGATTTGAAAGGAGATAAAATGGAAATGATAGAAGACCTGAATGAATTGTTTGAGGTAGCAAAAGAAAAGAGTGAGAGAGTTAGAATGATTAGTCTTTTGCAACGGTATGACAGTGAAATGTTTATAAGGAGGGCTATAATTGCAAATGACTTTATGCGTGGGTTATGTATGACGAGTGGTGTGGAATTTGTGGATGTGTGGAGTAAGTTTGATGGGCGAAAGGATCTATATAAGATGGATGGCTTGCATTTGAATGGTTACGGTGTAAGAAGACTTGAGAAAGTGTTGCTCAATGTAGTGGATGTGCAAATTCAGGGAAACTAGATTTGTTAGGGGGGGGGGAGTAAAGATACGGTCCTTATGGAGGCAGTTGAATGTAAGAATGAATATAATATGCCAGAGCAAATAAGGACAACAAATCTGAGTGGGATAGTTAATATAAGGCATCAAGGTAGGGTTGGGGCTAATGGGCGTCTTAAATTCATGTACACTAATACTAGGAGTATTAGGAACAAGAAGGAAGAGTTTTTGGCCATGGTTGGCACTTCCAGACCACAGGTTATAGGTATTAGTGAAACATGGCTGACTGTAGATGATATAACTAGTGGGATTGAATGTGATGGGTATAGTGTGTTCAGGAATGACAGAGAGAATAAAATGGGGGGAGGAGTATTGTTGATGATAGCTGATGAGCTCCAGCCAAGGAGAATAGAAGTTGAATTGCAGGATAGAGAAAAGAGCACATTTGAGGCCATTTGGTGTGAGATTGTGGCTAGCAGAACTAAATATACAATTGGGTGCTGCTATAGACCAGGTGATGGAAAAGATGGTGGAGACAGTATGCACAAGCAAATAGAAGAAATGGGTGGAAGGAGGGTGATTATTATGGGAGATTTCAACTATGGTCGCATTGATTGGAGTGAGGAGAGGACACACGGGAGGAAGGAACTGGATTTTATGCGGTTATTAAGGTATAACTATCTGCGACAGCATGTAATGGAAAATACTAGGGGTCAGAGAGTGCTTGACCTAGTAATTACATCTGAGGATTTGGCTGTAACAAATATGACCACATTGCCACCAATCGGTGAGAGTGATCATAGGGTCTTAACTTGGGAGGTGGCTAAAGGTGTAGAATTTTCAATTAAGACAGGGTATATGTGGAATTATCGGGCTGGAAAGTATGACAAGCTTAGGAGTTTGATTGGTTCAGTGCCATGGCATGTACAACTGCAAGGACTAGAAGTTGATAGTGCATGGGAGGTAGTTAAGAAGTGCTTGCATGAAGCAATGGCTGACTGTATACCTAGAGTCCGAATAATAAATCAAGTAGGGGTTAAATGGATGAATAACACCATTAAGCTTGAGTTGCAAAAAAAGAAACAACTATGGAGGGAATTTAAGGAGAAGGGTGACCGGCAGGCACATGAACGGTATAAAGCGCAGGCCAGAAGGGTGACGAGTGTGGTAAGAAAAGCAAAAAAGGATTACGAAAGAACATTGGCCATGCAGGCGCTAAAGAGAATCCTAAACAGTTTTTTAGATATGTAGCAAGTAAAAGGAAAAATGTACATGGCAGATTGATTTTAAAGAATGCCGATGGTAGGGAAGTAACTGAATCAGTTGATATAGTAGAGTTACTGAGTGAGCACTTTGCAAAAGTATATCATCCAGGTGGTGACATTGCAGAAACGAATAAACCAGTAGATTATATGGGAATTGTGGTTAATGAAGTGGAGGTGAGTAGTCTATTGCATAACCTCAATGTCGATACATCTGTGGGATTGGATGGTACACCAGCTCGTGTTGTACGAGAAGCAGCTAAAGAATTGTCAGTACCCTTGACCATTTTGTTTAATTTGAGTCTCGGGTTTTGGTTGGTCCCGAGCGGGTGGAAAGAGGGGAAAATAGTTCCACTGCATAAAGGTGGTTCCAAGACTGCTGTAGTAAATTACCGACCGATTAGCATATCAGGAATCATTGTCAAGGTCTTAGAGAAAATAGTCAAGAGGAAAATACAAGATTGGATAGAAGAAAATGGGATACTGTATCGGGGACAGCATGGTTTTGTGAAGGGTAGGTCATGCCTCAGTAACTTGCTCACGTATTATAACACAGTGACGGCTGAACTGGATAAGGGTAATGGGTTTACGGTGATTCTACTGGACCTTGCCAAGGAATTTGACAGGATTCCACATGGAATTCTAATCAGTAAATTGCAGCATATGGGAATGGACATAGGGTTGGTGAGATGGATAGGAGGGTGGTTGATGGAGAGATATCAGAGAGTGGTTTACTCGGGAGTAGAGTCCACAAGACGACCTGTGACTAGTGGTGTGCCACAAGGATCTGTTCTTGGACCACTGCTGTTTAATTTGTTCATAAATGATATTGGAAATGATCTGAGAGGAACAGTTCATTTGTTTGCGGATGATGCGAAGTTGGGTAGGGCAATAGTGAATGCAGATGACGTCAAAATTTTGCAGGATGATTTGGATAGATTGGAGGTCTGGGCTAAGGAGAATGGATGTCAGTTTAATGTGGCAAAATGTAAGGTTATGCATTTTGGGGTGAAAAGATTGGCGGCAGTTTACTGCATTGGTGGAACCCTGCTCCAGGAAATTGATGAGGCACGAGATTTAGGAGTGTTGGTGGATAAGGAATTGAAATTTAGGGGACACATTGCAAAAGTGACCAAAATAGCTCATCAAATCACTTGGTTGCTGAAGAATATGTTGACAAGCAGAGACAAGCAGGTTATTGTTCCTCTCTATCGAGCCTTGATAAGACCCCATCTAGACTACTGTGCTCAGATTTGGTCACCTAGGTTTTTTCTTGATGGGGAGGAGGTGGAGAGGATCCAGAGGCGAGTGACCAAGATGATAGCAGGTCTGTGGAATGAACCGTATGAGAACAGGTTGAGGATTTGTGGGTTGAAAAAATTGGTTGATAGGCGGAGGAGGGGAGATATGATTGAGACATTCAAATTACTGAAGGGTTTCTATAAAATTAATTCAGAAGATATTTTTGAGAACAGGGCTGGTTGTGGGAGGACTAGGGGACATCCATGGAAACTGGGCAAAAGTGTGGTTAGTAAAGGTATTAGAGCTGGGTTCTTTACTTTTAGAGTAGTGAATGAGTGGAATGCGCTCCCTGAGTCTGTGGTGGATGCTGTGACAGTGAATGAGTTTAAGGCGAGGTATGATAGATACTGTATGAATGTCAAATAGTTGTGATGAATATGATTTGGGGCCTCCCTCGATGAGTCTAATGACTCCCTGGAGTTGCCCGTAATAATAGTAATTGTACAGCGGAATGACCACATCATTATGTCTACTTGTCAGTGTTCTTAATATACTGGCATTTCTTTGTGCAGTTTTTATTATTTTTGCAATATGTCCCTTCAATTCTTCATTATTTAAGTAATTTAAATAATTCTATATTATTTAATATAACGTCCATAATAGTCCAGATCGACTGGCCTGTGGAACTGTAAATGTTTATACTTGTGTCTAGTTAAATTTAGTTAATAATTTAATAAAGAAAAAAGTCTCAACTAAATAAATTAAGCAAAAAAAAAAAAGATTCTTCCATTAAGGTATCATTTGGTCAATTCGAGTATACACATTTAAGCTTGTTCTAATTTCTTTATTTCTAGTACGTGATCCTTTTTGTGTTTGTTTAAACTATTTACATAAAGTTTTAAATATATATTAATTATACTCAATTAAAACTCAAGGAGATATAATCCATTGGATACGAGTGAGCCAAGTTGCTCTGTTTTTTACCAACTACTAAATGCAGGTGGTTCCTGAGTTTCATCTTCAAAAAGCAGTTTACTTGTGTACTGCTAAAACTGTTTTCTTCGTCTTCCTTTCCTTCTGTGTCCATTACTTGATCTGTAGTTAACAAGAGCGCCTAAACGTTTGTGAAGATGGTGTCCGCATCATCTCAGTTGACTTTTATTTTTGTTTGTATTAGAGATTTTTGCTGGCCTTCTTCAAGAGTGACAGTATTAGGAATGTGATCTTGCCATGTATGTCCTACTATTGTTCGAAGGCATATTGTCCCCAAGATACAGATGATATTAACTGTTCACTGAGTAGTGATGTTCCATGTCTGGACATCGTGTGTAAATATGGCTGGACTGCTGGTTTGTACAAACATTAGTATTTGTGATGATAATATTAAGTGGATATTGAATCCAACGTTATTTCAAAGCCGAATATATAGAAACTACCCTGCCAAATATATTTTATATGTTTGGCAGGAACTATAGAAACTATAAAAGTTTCAGTGGATCCAAGCGTAAGCAACCTTTCAGGACAAAGGCAACTCGTGGCAAAGGTGGAGTAAGTTCTGATCACTTTCCTTAGTATTCTCCATTATGCAAAGCACATCTCCTTGCGGACAAGTATGATGTTATGCATTATGGGAAGGGGTCACTACCCCGACCGTTTCGACCTTTGTATAGGTAAAGCGGGCTCTAAAAATAACACGATCCCGAAAGATCGCCCAACTATGCGTCGTTCCACTCAGTGACAGGTTCACCCCATCACTGATAAGAACTTCTCAGCATTGGCTCTACCCAGTGGCAGGCTCACCCAGCCACCAAGCTAAGCTATAATCTCAGCGGTGGCTCCACTCAGAGACAGGAAAATAACCTATCCCTAAGCAGAGCCTCTCAGAGCCAGGCCCCAGACCTTTTTCGACCTTTGTTGAATGTTCAAGTACGGGTCAAACACCAAAAACTCAGAATTCTCAGAACCAGTTGGCTCTACCCCGTGGCAGGCTATTCACCACCGAGCAGAGCCGCTCATTTGCTCATCTGGAGGGGTAACAGCAACAGCCGTGCCTCAGTTAACTTCACAGGCTACAGCATTGCCATTCATTATCCCCCCCCCCAATCAGACCAGTTTCGACTTTTGTTGAGGTCTCATCAGTGAGTAGGTAGACCCAGATGTAAATATAGATGTAAAATCAAATACCCAGGTTGAAGTGATGCAGAAGTCATTCTTTTCCATACGAGTTGCCAAAAGGTGTCGCATTTTAAAAGATACCAAGAATTACTGAAATAAAGAGCCAAGAGGCTTCACTTCGGCGATGCAACACCGGTCCAGGTAGTGACCTCTTCCCATAATGCATAGCATCATACATGTCCTCAAGTAGATGTGCTTTGCATTATGGAGAATACTAAGGAAAGTGATCAGAACTTACTCCACCTTTACTACGAGTCGCCCTAACCTGAACCAGGTGTTCGCTTACGCTTGGATCGGCACGAAACCCTTGTAGTTTCTATATATTCGGCTTTGAAATAACGTTGGATTCAATATCCACTTAATTTGTATATACTGTATATGTATGTATGTACAGGGTGTTCGGGATAAATTTGACATATTTATAATTAATTATATTTTTCCGTAAGTTACATGTATTAACACACACTTCTCTTCATTTAAAAGTTTGGACCCTTCTTCATTCATATACAAGATGTCAGAAAGGATGGATAGCTGGAACCCACCTGAATCATGGAAGAGAATAACTTGTATCATGATGATTCGTGCCCGCCATCAAAATAAGGATATTACGACTGCTGCCCAATGCTCCCTGAATACAGTAAAAACAATCAGGCATGAACTAGAGACTTGCAATGGTGACTACGAGGATGTAGCAAGAAGAAAGATCCCTAGCAGACGATCTGATTGCGTTCGTACAGCAGAATTCCTCGCAAATCTGCAGGAACAGGTGTTGAAAAACCCTGGCATTGGAATTCGGGCTTTGTTCGTGGAGTTGCTAACTGTAGTCAAGCCCTGGATAACAAGGGTAGCCAATGGTAGGCCGTATGTATGGCAGCAGGATTCGGCCCCTTGCCACACCTCTGGGAAAAGTCAAAAATGGTTGTCTGAAAATTTCTACGACTTCACCAGTCCAAATGTTTGGCCTCCAAACTCCCCAGACCTTAACCCCATGGATTATTTTGTATGGGGCGCAGTTGAAAAAGACACCAATCGCACTTCCAGTAATACAAAAGCCCAGTTAATGGATAAAATTAAAACAGTTTTTGCGGCCCTTCCCAGGGAGACTGTAGCATCAGCTTGTTCGAGGTTCCGAAGCAGAATTGAAGCTGTGATCGATGCTAATGGTGGTTATTTTGAGTAAATCTTGTTGATAGTATTGTAATTAACTCTGCCTGTAATGTTTTTTTGTCAATTCATTAAATTTAATAGATACAAAGAAGATTTTCTTTTTCCTTACCAAACTGTCAAATTTATCCCGAACACCCTGTATATATAGGGTGGTTCAAAATTCCACATACAAACTTTGAGGGGAGGTAGAGAACATCACAATCAACCATATTCAAATAAGAAAGCATGACCGGAAACGCCAACCGAAAGTGATAGGTGGCGCTGTTCGCCAGAGCTCCAGATGGGCAATTGGAGTTTCCTCATTCAAGCTTTCGACGTCGTACGAAGAACATGCGTCGTTTTACGCGCTGAGATTGCAGACATGCACCTCGTTTACCATATTATGCATCCAACTACTATTGACCTGTTCACTTACTCCTAATAAAGTGTTTTACACTACTTACTGCCTTGTGTTACTTCTGTATCATTGTGTCCCTGTTAGTACCTTCCGGTGGCGTTTCCGGTCATGCTTTCCTACGTGAATATGGTTGATTTTGATGTTCTCTACCTCCCCTGAAAGTGTGTACATGGAATTTCGAGCCACCCTGTATATATGTATGTATATATGTAAACGCCAGAATTGAAACCTCCTTCAAAAGTGGTTGCGAATTTTACGATTAGTAAAATTATTAACTCTTTCTTATTTATTTATTTTTATTAATTAACATATTCGTTATTTTAAGCAAAATACAATATGCTAACTTCCAGACTCACATATGTGGAAATTTTAACACTATTCTTTGTAGTCTCTATATTTGATACGAGCAGGCCGGTCCGAGAGTATCTTATGCCCCTAGACAAAGAAAATTTAGGCGCCGCTATACATTGTCTCTCTCTCTCTCTATATATATATATATATATATATATATTTTTTTTGTCATACTCACACAAGCACACGTACACCGAAGTCTTATCGCCCCTAGGCGATTGCCCAGGTACGCCTAATGATAAAATCGGCCCTGGATACGAGATGACGCCCAGGGTTTAGATCTATCTTCTCGACTATGAGCTTCAGTCTCCCATCAAATAGTATAGTTTTAAGGCGCATTAGGGAAAAGCCGGGCCTCACTCTCTATGGGGCCACATTTTATAACCTTGCGTTTGAAAATTCGCGAAAAAAATTCTATATTTTTTCGGGGTAACTACAGTTAATAACGGATTAACTGTAGGTCGATCCACCAACAGTTAATCCGTTAACGACTTTAAAATCGCCGTTCAAGGGATTAAGGGGGGGGGGGGAGTCACATTTGGTAAGAACATATTTTTCAATGAATTTATGATTCTTATTTTAATAAAACCAAGATACTACTGTTTCTAGTTTTGTATTTTTTTTAGTGTTTAACGTAACTATTTATTTTATTTATTTATATGTTTATTTTGGATTTTATAAATACAGTATTTATTTCGCTTTTGATAGTATAATATACAAAATGATGCCAAAAAAATTTCGCATCCGGAACTAATAAAAGAAAACGACTCAGAGAAAAAGAAAAAGTCAAAATGAGATAATTTTGTCTTTCTTGCGTTCTTTTGAAAATGAAGGAAGTGAAGAATTTCTTAGAACTGAAGTTAGTCAGAAGACTCATCGTGGGACACCCAAACTATGAAAACAATATCTGTCATACCTCTTCGTGAATTCATTTACAGACGAAAGAAGTTGTTCCTCAAACTTCTCGGAAGGAACGCGAAATGAAGAACATCAAAATAATGTGGAAAACATAGAAGGAGAGAAAGAAATAAACGAAACAAATCAAGAGGGTTTCGAAGAAAATTTTTAATCGGAGTCTGTACTTATAACCAGCAAGCAAGCTATCTCTTATCCTACCGATATAGCAGTGTGGCCTATTAGTATTAATGAACAATTTATCGAGAATATTTCAATAAATATGCCTCAGAATGTTGGTAAAATCGAAAATTTAAAAAACGAATACACAGAACGCAATAGAATATATGCCAGAAATGTAAATATAACACATTTTTACTGTAAAAAGGCGAATGGAACAAAGGAGAAACGAGAGTGGCTAATTTTTTCAGAAACCAGCAAAGCAATTTATTGCTTTGTTTGTAAATTGTTTTCTAAGTCAAATAAGAGTTAATGAAGGGTTTTAAGACTGAAGAAATATAACACTAACCTTATGTGAACACGAGCATTCTACTGAGCAGATACGAGCGATGTGCACATATCGCAAAAGAAAATCAAGTTCCGTAAATAGTCGAATTAATTCTGAATTGATCAAACAAATACAATCTGAGGAAAATCATTGGAGAGAGGTTTCAAAAAGAATAATAGCTACCATTAATTTACTGAGGAAACTAGGGCTAGCATTTAGAGGCAGTACAAATTATATTTTTTCTGATTCTTGCAGAAATTATTTATCGTGTTTACATTATTTAAGTGAATTTGATGATTTTTTTAAAAAAATATCACATGAAAATGCACGCCAACTGTGGTTCTGGCAGATCAAATTATCTTTCTTACCATAGCTAATAAAACAAGAGAAATGTTAATATCAGAAATTAAGGAAGCTGCTTATTTTGCAATAATACTCGATTCAACGCACGACATTGCCCATAATGACCAACTAGCCATGATATTTAGGTATTACCTCAAATTCTGACATTAGAGAAACATTTATCGAGTTCATCAGTATTACACAACATAATTCCTTATATTTAGAAGAGGCACAATTAAAAGAATTATCTTTGGATATAAAAATGTGCAGAGGGCAAGGCTATGATAACGCTGCCAATATGAACGGTATCTAATACAGGTTTACAAGCTAGGCTGAAAAAACGTAGTCCCTCTGCACATTATATACCGTGCCCTAGTCATTCCTTAAATTTAATTGGCAACTATGCCGCGGAATCTTGTCCGGAAGCAGTGCAATGTTTTTGTTTTATTCAAAATGTATATAATTACTTTTCATCTTCAACAAGAAGATGAGGTATATACTCTTATATATATATACTCCTTAACCATTTAGAAAAAAATCTTTAACAGTTAAAAGACTAAGTGAAACGAGGTGGTCAGCAAAAGCTGACGCTATTTTGGCTTTGAAACGCTTTACTTGAACTATCCATTTCTCCTCATGAAAAACCTATTTCTAAATTGGAGAGCTCATCATTGGCTGAACATTTTGACAAACCAGAAACAGCAATTTTAACAGTTGTGTGGGACAAGATTTTACAACGAATAAATGCTACTAGTAAATCTTTACAAGATCCCAATATGGATTTGTTTTTAGCTAATAATTTGTTACACTCTTTAGTTAGTTTTATTTTAGGTATAAGAAATCGTTTTGCTGCTTTAAATGAAGAAGCGAATTTATTAACGGATGAGACAAAATTTAAAGATGAGAAGGAAAGAGTGAAAAAAAAACGAAAAAAACTGTGGGATGAAGTTCACGATCAACCGATGAGATTATATTATATGGGAAAGAAATTTTCATTTTTAATAATTTTAATGTCATCTGCGATAAGCTAATTTTGGAAATTAATGAAAGAGCAAAAAGCTATTTCGACATATTAGATATGTTTGACATTTTTTGAAGAAAGATACAGATCAAGACAAGTACAAGACTAGTATTAACAAAATTTTACAAACTTATGGGACTGATATTGATCCAGAAAAATTTAGTGATGAAGTTAAGCAATTTTTAATAATGATAAAGGAAGAAAATTCTTCAATTAAAAATATGTAGAAATTTAGAAATTATTGGGTAAGATCTACTTAGAAAGTAGAAACAATTTAGAAATATTCAAATACGAGTGCTGAACTCTCGTTTTAGTGTCGAAACGCATAAAAATATTTAAGAAGCAACTTGCACCAAAATAAAACACGTGACCTGTCGTATTATGCATTGAATCAGATGTAATGGACTCGATTAATTATGATGATATTATAGATATATTTGCGAAAACCAAAGCCAGATAAAAAAACTTTTAGTTATTTTTTTTTTTTAATTTAAATTTGAACTGATTTAATTTTATACCTTTTTTAAATACAAATATATGCACACCGATGTTGTATTCTTTTTATTTTATTAAAATGAGTTATTATGGAAATCTCAACTTTTATTTTCAATAAAAAAATTAAAAAAAAGAATTTGATTATCTGAAATAGACTTGTTCTTTTTGATATTGTATCACTTGTACAAATCTTTGTACCAGAAACTATCAAATAGACTTAATTGGTAGTCTCTGTATATGATACTAGATGGAGCCACCATGTAGATCTAGATTTATGAATGAGCTCAATTGGCTATTTCATAGAAGTAGTAAGGAAGCATACTGTCGAAATGAAATATAGATATATAAAATGCAGATACATATTTAAATATTAAAACGAATAAAAACAAATACAAAATATTAATTCAAATCAAATATCAATAATAAAATTTCAAATAAAACTGAAAATTCTTAGAAAACCTGATCTATTTCTTCCAACAGCAAACAATTCCTTGAATATGCATGATTAAGAGGGAAGAAATGATAAAAAACATAGAGGGCAATCCAATGACTTCCATTTTGGCCCTATATGCAGACGATACGGCAATACTAACCAGATCTCTCAGACCCCTTTTCATTACCAGAAAGCTTCAAGAAAACATTCTAAAGCTGGAGGGTTGGTTCTCTAAATGGAGATTGGAAGTCAGCCCCCAGAAAAGCTCAGCCGTTCTTTTCTCAAAAAGGCCAATGTCTCCTGTAGGAGATTTGTTACTATTCAATATTAAAATTCCCTGGCAGTCAGAAACAAATTACCTGGGTGTAATTCTCGACAAAAAGCTATCTTTCAATCAACACATCAAGTCTGCATGCACAAAGGCATCTAAAGCCATAGCACAGATCTATCCGCTAATTAATAGAAATAGCAAGCTCAGCAACAGAATCAAATTGCAGCTATACCAGTTGACGATTCGTCCTACAATCACCTATGCCTCTCCGGCCTGGAGCCACACCTCTAATGCTAACATCATCAAAATACAGCGAGTGCAGAACAAGTGCCTGAGAATGATTTTGAATGCCCCGTGGTATGTTAGAAACACTCAACTCCACAGAGACACAAATATTCCCTATATCTTCTCTTTTCTACGATCCTTAGCCACCAAGTTTTTCCTAAAGACGTCCACACATCCCAACGATTTGGTTCAACAAGCTACAGCATACGATCCAACGGACATATTCAAATACAGAAGACCAAAAGCTATATTGGCCTCCTTTAGTGATGCATAATCTCCATGCCCAATCAGGGCGAGCATTCTGCTCATAAATTTTACCTTCACTGCAACCACAACAGATAGCGGGGAATATGAAAAGCATCTTGCTTCACCCCTAAAGACATAAATGTCAATTGTCAACATAGAGGGAATTAATCGACCGTGATATGCGGTGATTGATTCATTCAATCCAATACCCTTGGAGGGTAATGGATAGCAATACTGTAGCTAATAAAGCTCTAACTGTGGCTCGGCTATTGCTGTTACATTGTATATTACATTATAAGGACTATAAAACATAGAGGGAATCAATCGACCGTGAGATGCAGTGATTGATTCATTCAATCCAATATCCTTGGAGGGTAATGGATGGCAATGCTGCAACCAATGAAGTTCTAACTATTGCTGTTACCCTCCTGCCATGATCACAGCTTTAATAGCTCAATAACACCTCATACCTACACTGTCCTCTACAGATAACGGGGAAGATGAAAAGCATTCTTGCTTCACCCCTTTAAGCCAGTCCTTATAAGGATTATAAAACAGTTATATTGCAGCCTACAATTCCCCAAATAAAAAACTTCTTGAATCTGACTTAGATGTGATACTAAATACAGGCAAAGCAGTGATTATAGCCGGAGATTTTAATGCCAAACATTCAGTCTGGAACAGCAGAAACTCAAATATTAACGGAAGAATACTCAACTCTTACACCACTTCAAGAAATATAACAGTAATAGGACCCACTGAACCCACACATTACGGAGCTACCGGACGTCCTGATGTACTAGATATAGCTATATTAAAAAACATAGCGCACAGCTATCAGATACAAGCAATCAACGACTTGAGTTCTAATCATAACCCCATCATATTACAACTAGGCACCATACAAGATTTAAAAGAAAACACCACCACATTTATAAATTGGAAATAACTTCCCTCAGCCTTCCCAGAAAACCTTGGTCCATTACCGCATATAACATCTGCCGAAGATGTAGAAAAAGCAGTGAAAACTCTTGAAAAACAACTGCTGACAGCTATAACACAGGTAACAAATATAACCAAATGTACACCATCAAATAACCTTCCACAGGATATAAAACGTCTTATCCAAGAGAAAAAGATTAAGAAGACAATATCAGAGAACAATGGACCCAGCGGATAAACAAGCAGTCAATAAAGCAACAAACCAGGTTCGATATGCCATAAAGGACCACCGTAACCAACTCTGGAATAACAAAATTCTCCAATTAAACACAGAGGATCAATCAATATGGAAAATGATGAAATCACTCCGTTCAAAGCGTTTTACATTTCCTCCAATCCAAGGTGAGTCTCATGTTGTCTACAACGACGAGGAAAAAGCTGAAGCATTTGCTGATAGTTTAGAAAAACAATGCAGCCCCAATTATATCAATACAGATATAAATTTCATAAGTAAAATTCACACCCAAGTGCATAAAATAACTCAAAATGCCTCAATCCAATCCAATAACAAATCCGTGTCACCAACAGAAGTATATGAGATTTTAAGAAAACTAAATAACAAAAAGGCTCCAGGTCCAGATGGAATAACAAACAAGGTACTCAAGTTACTTCCCCGCAAAGGGGTTATGCATCTAATAGCCATCATTAATGCCATCATCCGGCTAAATTATTTCCCACAACGATGGAAAATTGCCGACGTTTTCCTAATTCCCAAACCTGGGAAAAAGACACAGTTTCCTGAAAATTATAGACCAATCAGCCTTCTTTCATGCATAGGTAAGATAGCCGAACGTGCTATTCTCACACGGGTTCAAGAGGCAACAGATATCAACCATATCATTCAAGATGAACAATTCGGCTTTAGGAAATATCACTCCACAACGCTACATATTTACAGAGTTATCGAACTTATAACCCAAGGGTATGAATGGCACCAACACTCAACACCAACACTTCTAGACATCACTCAGGCATTTGATAAAGTGTGGCATCACGGACTAATTTTTAAACTACACGAAGTTGGTATTCCATTGCCTCTAGTGCTACTTATCAAATCATATCTAAATAACAGAAAATTTAAAATAAAACTCAACGGTATCAGATCCACAGAGAGGAGAATCACGGCCGGAGTACCTCAAGGCTCTCTACTATCTCCCCTACTCTTCTCCATATACATGGCAGATCTTCCCAAACTGTCTCCAGCTATCACCGCTCTGTATGCCGACGACACAATCATTATAGCCAGATCCCTCCGTCCACACCTGGCCACAATCAAGCTGCAGAGAGCAGTCAATGAATTGGAGGATTGGTACACCAAGTGGCGTATCGCAATTAATCCAAACAAAAGCTCTGCAGTACTTTTCACCAGACGTAAAGCAGAACCGAATACACGCATACAAATGTTTGGTAAAATCATCCCTTGGCGCAATTCTACCAAATATCTGGGAACTCATCTTGATAGACGTCTAAACTTCAAGTCACACATGGACAGTGTTGCCACTAAGGCAAGTCAGACTATAGCACAGCTATATCCACTTTTGAATAGGAACAGCTTCCTAAGCATAAGCAACAAAATCTTCTTTTTCAAGTCGGTAATCAGACCGCAACTAACTTATGCCTCTCCAACCTGGGATCACTCGACTAAAAGCAACATCAACAGACTTCAGATAATACACAGAATAAATGCCTAAGAATGGCATTTAATGCCCCATGGTTCATCAGAAACATCCAGTTACATCAAGAAGCCAATCTTCCAGATATTAAGACCTACATGATAAGCATTGCAGAGAAATTCTTCACAATCACGGATAATCACCCAAATCAGCTAATTCGACAAGCAGCGGACTACAAACCCTCAGATCGTTTCAAACATAAAAAACCGAAATCCTCCATCGCAAGAGAAAGCTGATACAGCCGCAGTGCTCACAATGAGCGGGTAAATTACCCTCATTAATCTCATCACCCACAATCTAAAATCCAGATGAAGGGAGAAAGAGTCAAGGACTCAGTCCATCGACCAATTAAGTTCAAAGTTCAACAGTTATAGTTTAATATAGTTTAATAAATGTTAAATTATGTGTCATGTGAAAGGATAAAGTAAAGACGATTAGGAAAAGGAGTAGACGCGTGGAAATGGCACACTCGTGCTATAACGTGACCTCGACGGTGGTTTCCACATACCAACACTCGAACCCCACTCTTCTAGCAAGGCACTATCGAGACCATGTTAAGGCAAGAAGACGGTTGGTCTCTGTATGGATGTCATTTCCGAAAGTCTGACCCTTTTCTCGCACATCTCAACGAAGAAAGGATAGCGTCACCTGCTATTACAAAATACAGGGTGTTTCAAACAGAATGACCCGATTTCAAATGCAGATTTTCAAATCGGGACATTCGTTTTGAAACCCCCTGTATAAAAAAAAAAAAAAAAAAAAAATATGCCACGTCTTCTTTAAAATAATGATTTAAACTTCAAATTGCAGTTGTTACATCAACCATAGTCCACCTTCAATGCCCAAACTACACACTTCTTACTTTGTTTCGCACAATGGTGAAACCTGTGCAATTATGATATATGGCATTGCCTACCAGAGAATGCCTAATTAAGATCCCCTCTTTCAACCCCCTCTCAAGGTTTCTTTGTCCCATTCAGTAACATTCCCCTGCAGTATTTACCACTGTAACCTCTTCGTATCCACAAATCTCGGTCTTCTACATTCAATCTATCTGAACACTGAGGAGGTTATATTTCTAGGTGACTTTATTGCCCACAACCCCAATCCCACCCACTTCAACCATTTAACCGTGATGCGGAATGTTTCCCTACGTCTTCCTACCCGAATTCCAGATAACCATCTTCACTCACGCAATACCTTGATGAGTTTTTAATGTTATAACGCAAAGATCATCTCCCCGTTCAGTAACTCCATCTGTGCTAAACCTACAGCAACACGAACAATAGCAGCAGAACATCCATTTACATGTGAACTGCTGGCACACCGAATGTGGTATTCATATTTCATTCCATCTATCTCAATTCTGTGTCTCAGTGCCTTGCCAATGAACTATTCTCCAAATACTATAATCTCCAGCTCGTAGAAAACATTATCAATAGATAATCTTTTCCGTTTACAAAACAGTGTTCAAACTAATTTTAACTTATGGATCTGAGAACTGGTTTCGAAGTAAAACACTTCACCAAAGACTAGAGACCGCAGATATGAGTCCTGAGAAAGATTAGGGGCATGAATAGATGACATCAATGGCAATATCATATTGAAAACGAGGATATTAGGAAAGAACTAGACGTTGTCAGCATCCAGGAATGCATTAGCAGAGCTAATCTCAGATGGTATGGTCACTTAAATAGAATGGGAGAGGAAAGATTAGCAAAACAAGTGTTCTCGGCCAGGTTGGCAGGAGAACGACCCAGAGGAAGACCAAGATATAGGTGGATTGATACAGTACAAAATGCCTTAGACGATAGAAATATAAGATCTGATAATGTTGGAGTCTTGACAAGTAACAGACTATTTTAAACCTTGTTTTTCCCAAGTATGCAAACAGACAAATTAGTCAAGTTTGCGCCTGCATGTATTACAAGTCTAGGTGACCTGCAAAGTAATGCAAGTCTAGGCAACTCGTGATAAAGGTGGAATAAGCTCTGATCACTATTCTTAATATTTGCCCTTAATGCAAAGCCAACCTCCTTGAGGAGATGTATGATGCTATGCATTAAAGGCAAGGGGCCACTACCCAGACCGGTTTCGACCTTTATTGAGGTCTCATCAGTGGGAGCCAGGCTTAGAAATACTAAGATTTAAGTAATACAGAGCTTATGAGTACTTTACCAACACAGGTTACCATAAGGTGCTTTGACCTTGTTAAATAAAAATCTCAGGATGAGAGATAATGTAGAAAGTTTTTTACATATATTATACCCAAGGTAAAAAACTTTCTATAAGTAACAGACTGATTTGGAGGAAAATTGTAGATAGGAAGTTAGAAATGATGTAATTGTCCATAGTACTATCATATCCTGTACACCCCTTGAGGATATATATCAGGAATCTGATGATGATGATGATTCTTTTCCCTTGAACCTCGTTCACCATGGCATTGATGGCAATGATAAAAAAATAAAAATAAAAAACTCCATTCTTTATTGTTTGTTATTGTTGTGTTACAGTTATAATGGTTGTAATTACTTTCAGACAATGCTAGATTCTTAAATCATTGCAGCTACAATACACATATGCATATACGAGGGTTGTAAATAAAGTGGTGGCAACACTGTCAATAGACTTAGTTGGTAACTCAAAGGTTATAGATAGAGGCGCTAGTTGTATGAATTGTACATGCGCACAAGGCGACACAGCCCATTCTAACAAGTGTCTTTGTGTGGAAATGGTTGAAGCCAGCGCCTCAGCGTGCAACGCTCTAAAGTATGTTGGCAAGATTAGAACAACCATCCTGAATCAGGTTGCACAAGGGAAAACTACATGGGACTGTTATCGTAGGCTTTGGGAAGCGATAGTGCCCAACCGTACCGAACTATCGCAAGATGGGTCACTGCATTCATGTAGGACAAGATCACCCGAATGATAATCTCCGTGCCACAATCCGCCATTTTAGATGAACACGTGTTGAGCTTGTTTGGAGACTCCTCGCGGTTGATCGGCGATGGGCTGTACGCCAGGTGGCCCAGGAAAGTGGAATAAATCATCAAAGTGTTCGGCACGTCCTAAAAGAGGTTGCTGGTCTTCATCTGGAGCGACACGAAAATGAAGTGGATTCATTCCTGAATCGTATCGTAGCCATTGATAGATAAGGGCTTATGAGCCTGAACTGAAGAAACAATCCAATGAGTTCCCCAAGATCATATTGTTGTCACACAGTACTTTAGACGATTTCTGCAGCACCATTTGCGTCCAGCTTTTAAGGAGAAAGGACCACATTTTTTCACAGGTCTCCGTCGTGGTTGTTGCACGCTATCATGTGTCGCCATTGGTGATTGAGATGTTGGACAGGTTACAATGGAAACTACTGGAACATCCTCCATATTCACCGGATGAGTTGTTGCGACTTTGACTTGTTCCCTCGGCGGTTTCGTGGAGTGCAAGAGGTTCTTCGAGCAGTAGGTCGCATTATCACTGCTATCAGTAGTGATAATGCTACCTCAAATTTGGAAACAAATGCAGAACATGGCAAGAGATTTTATTCGAAGGATGCATTTGCATAGACGATGAACTATTTTATATTTTGTGTATGTTGCTACTGCTTTATAACCCTCGCATATAATTATAATTATAAAAACTATTGTAAAGAAAATGAAATTGTAATAATTTCAAAAGCATAATCATAAATTGACTAATTTCTTTCAATTACATGTATCATTATTATAATAAGGTGTATTAATTTTAATTAAAAATTTTTAATGTTTTTATTTCTATTAGAAATTTTTAGAAATTTAAATAATTTAAATATTAATATTAAATATTACTGTAATATTTAAATTATTTAGATCATGATTCGACAGCACGTGATGTCGAATCATGAAAATGACGACACAGAATTTCGCCAAAAATATGGTTCCCATAAATGATATACGCTATCTACCTATAATTGTCCGGACACTTTAGCAATTTACAATTGACACCAGCAGGCGAACCCTAATATCGGGTATGTCCACCTTTGGCTTTGATCACCTCCTGCACCCTTTGAGGGATGATTCCACCAACGTGCGGAAGACATCAGGTGGAATTTGTCTCCATTCCTCCATCAAAGCGGCACTGAGTTCGGCAACAAATCGAGGACGTTCTTCTCTTGACCCGAATCGCTGATCTAATTCGTCCCGCAGGTGTTCGATGGGGTTTGACATCAGGACTCTACACAGGCCAGGGCAGTCGTTTAACACTCATCTCTTCATACCATTCCATAACAGCTACAGCTGTGTGGCATGCGGGATTATCGTCTTGATAGTAGCATGGGTCTGTTCCCATAAAATCTCCACATATCAAGGTTCTGAGCTGCCTTCATGGAACCATGGACGAATGGTTCCATTAAGGCAGCTCATGGTGCTGCCTTCATGGAACCATGAAGGCAGCACCATGCCAAATGAATGCACCTCGCACCATTACTCCTCCACCAACAAACTTTACTGTGGGTACACACTGTGGTAACAAGCGTTCACCAGGCTGCCTCCACACATCAGACTGGAAGCAGGTGAATCTTGATTCATCGCTCCAGAGTACCGTTTTCCACTAGTCAATTGTTTAGTTTGTCCAGTTCACACACTCTTTGCACCAAGGCAGACGAGTCGTGTTCGTTGTTGTTATGATGTTCGCTTGTGTGCCGCTGCTCTTCCGTGGAAACTTAGTAAATGGAGTTCTTTTCGTACAGTATTAGTGCTCACCAGGTGTTACTACCGCTGTGGACATCATGAATGGTCTGTGCCGATTTTTGAGTGCCACCCATTTTAACACCCTCCTGTCTCTGTCAGTCATTTTCGGCTGCGGCCCTGAGTGTTTTCTTGCACTCTAACTCCAGAACGTCTCCATTTGTTGATCACATTGCCATCCGTTGATTTTGAATGCTCCAGTTGAGCGTCAATTGCACGTACGGACATGCCACCAAAGTGACAGCCCACGATGACACCTCTCTCGAAGTCGCCGAGTTCGCGTCGTGTTGCCATACCACCTCTCTTCAACGGCAACGATAAAATACTGCTTCCTACTATCTATACACCGGTTTTTATGGTATTAACAAACCTGGAATGTTCCATAACCTCAAATAACAGGGATGTCTGGACAATTATTGGTAGATAGTGTACTTATCATATTGTTCAGTTATCGCTAAGTTGGTTCGTGTCCGAAATTCTCACACGCAGTAACATTAAAGCAATATGAGGCATGATAATGATAAGGAGATGATGGTTTGTTCTTAAGCCAACCTTAATTTGGTTAATTTCGTTTTGAGACTTATATAAACTTATAACCCAAACTATAATTCCGATCTTCTCTTTGAAGACTTTCTGGTTCGAATTGGCCCGTTTTAGAAACACTAATTTCATTTTTCCACTTTGCTAGAACCAATTCAATTCTCTTAAAAACATTCCGTAACCACGACATTGTCTTTCTTCTAGACTCACACCAGTTAATCTATTACCATGCTGTATGGATTCCACTATACTTAAATCCATGATAAATCTTCCGTCTTAGATCATATTTACAAGGAACAGCTATTTTTAGGGGGGGGGGGGAGAATTAGCAGTTGAACAAGCATAATCTCTACAAACACAACATCTTTAAAAAAAGAGAGAGAGAGAGAGAGAAATGCAAGGTCACATTTGTCTTCTAAGGCTAACTTATCCCTTCAGTCTTTATTGGTACAAACATCATATTCCTCGCTTTCTTAGTCTCTAAAAAGTTGATATTTTTCGTGCCCTAATCTTACTTGGCATCGATAATAACCTTTCCTTGAAAGGACCTGGGTTCGATTCGGTCTACGATGCGAAAAACCTTTATAAGGTTTTTTTAACTATTGAGTTAGTAGGTTTCATGTGGAGTTGAAAAGTTTACCATCCTGGGAACTTGGTTTTTTTTCACAGCCAAGACAGATGAACCATCATAACTCTTAGCCTTATCGCAGCTTTAGTTGCATCTTCTGCAATATTAAACATCCCTAACCCACCTGTTTCATAATATCTCGAATTTGCGCAACCTTAAGATACTTTTTTACATTTGGGATGGTACCAGTAAATAGCGTCCTATGAATTATTCATATTGAGGAAAATTTGCATGTGGTAACGTTTCTATAGTAACGGTCATTTTATCTTATAATGTAAAATAAATAAATAAATAAACAATATCCATTAACATTTCTTTTCCATCGAGAAAAGGTCGTAAGGCAATAGATGAAAACTATAAGAGACCTGGAATGATGAGATCACCGAGGAGATTAAACACCTGTTGTGAAACAGTTCATGAGAATGATGGCAAAACACCAAAAGAATGGATAAGATCGTTGCTAATATCAGTTCACAAAAAAAAAAAAAAAAAAAAAAAAAAAAAAAATTACTTATGATTATATTAACAGACAAAATAAAGTTATTCCACAGCATAGATCAGAAAGTAGCATGGGATACATGCGGATCTTTTGCAGTGGATGGGAACCGGGTGTGCCTATGGAGGAATATCAATGATAAGGTAGAGGCTGCGGAGAAAATTTTGGAGAAACAGAAAAAAAAAAAACGGTTCTGGACAGCGAGAGGCACGAGACCCACTGTCGCAGAGCATCTTTATTATGCTTTTGGAAAGAATAATTAATGTTATAAAGGAGGAAATATGGGACGACTATAAGGAGGATGTTATTTGCAGATGACATATTCAATATTGAAGAAGAACTGGAAGAAACAGGTGGCATTAAGCGAAGAAGGAAAAAGATAAGTGAAGAATGAAGTCGAGAAACCGAAACAATAATGTTTGGAGAGAGAAAGATGACGAAATGGATAAAGGTCAATGGACATGAATTTGAAGAGATTGGAACCTTCACATACCTAAAAAGCAGATGTCGGATAACAAAAGCTTACAAACAATGGATAAGTTGGGGGGGGGGGGGGGGGAATAAAGCAGTGGGCCTTGACTCGAAGCTGAGACTGTTGGAATTATTCATGATCACGAGCGGGCTTTATGGATGGGAGACGTGAAAATTGACATTTCAGCCCTCGACTTAACCTGTCAGTCAGGCTGCTGAGTGGATTGAGTATCTGTTTCCATCTAAGAGGTTGCAGCTTAGAATTCCTTCCTGGGTGTTTGGGATTTCTTTTTTAGGTGAAATTTCTTTCCCCCCTGTAAGACAGCTAACCTGCTTATTGGAGACCTGAAGTGGCTTGATAAAGTTTTGTCTTTTTGCTGTCTCTTCAGTAGGATTTCTGGTTTATGTCAAAAATACAGAAAAATAGACAAAATTAAATTAAAAATTGGAAATCTTTAGCTCACCTACGGTACTAAATGTACTATAGGTTTACGAAAATCTTTGGTGGGTGCCTATAAAACTAAGTTTGTATAATTATCGGACATCCATGACTAGTTTTCACTTATGTACACTACGAGTACATAAGAGAAACTAGCCATGGGACTCCGATATATTTGTAGTGTACTTGTTTGATACTAGATGGCGCCCTGTAACCCTACATTTATTCACCCGAAGTGTAAGTTAATACAGCTAACTAAGCAGTTCTAGCAAGGTGAGTTTTTTTTTTTTTTTTTTGGTGGAGGGGTGGAGGAGAAGAGCCTGTGCCTTTTAAGTTGTGTAAATCAAAGCAAAGTTTATATGGTCATACATGCCCCGATAAATTTTTGCAACTTTTGTTGAGTTCATCTTTATATAGTTCGCTATAAAATACATTATCAATAATAACGTGCACTTTCAATCTATAGACAAAGGAATACTTGTAGGCATAGGGTTAACGACCTTATCCTGGAATTACGGTTACGAAATCCAAGGACAGGTGGAAGGTCGTGGGCGCTTAATTGCCTATGAGAGCTCCTGATGAATCAGTGACCTAGTTTATTATATCCAGGAACGTGTGTGTGTGTGCGCGCGCGTGCCATGAGATGGCGGTAGTTGTCCGCTGTACTCCCCCGTCCAATGAAAAATCATTCATAACCTTAGGACAGCATCATTTGGGCCAGTTATATGTGATGAAGTGTGGATATTGTCTGTACTACATTCTTCAAAAGTTAAGGCTAAATGGTCTCACGTAATCCCTTTTGAAGAATAAAAGGCCTTAACATTTTTTTTTCAGTTCAGCAAATAAACACGTGACAAAAACATACCCGATATATTGTTATCCCTAACTCTAAATTGTGAATCAGATACGCCATCCATGCGTACAACATTTTTGAGAAATTGAGGCTATAATTAACGTAGGATAAATTCTTAGTAGCCGCGCGGTTAGCCGAGGTCACACAAAATTGCCATGTTCTATTTGTTGCCAAAGGATTAAGTCTATTCCATTTATAGTAAGGAAGACTAAACCACTTTTCCTCCACCATCTTTGATGGTTTTAGTATCGCTGAACTGCAAAGGATTATTAGCTCCTGAAATATTGACTATAACTACCTGGCAACGCAATTCCGTTTCTGTTTGGGGGGGAAAAAATTACCTTAGAATACGGTTTAATAAATTATAATGACCATTTATTACATCCAATTTTTTTTTCGTTTGCAAAATTTGCACATAAAATTAAATCCTATCTTTTTTATAGTTTTATTTATAAAATAGACATTTCGAATACTGAAAAATAGTTTACGAAATTAATATCAGGTGGCGCCACAATCAATTCCACAAAGTCAGTCAAGCCAATAAAGATCTGTTTAATGTTTGCTTCGTCTATAAACGAACTTGTGTCAATGCGAAAGTTGTTCTTAGATGCAGTATAAAAGTTATTCGTGTGTTCGCTTTAAACGACTGTTTTTATAGCTGTGTCAGCGTTTATTGATTTGAACCAAACGCTTTTCGTTTTTTTCCATTTCGATGTCGGAAACATATTTTAATGTGCGTTGCTAGTGAGAAATGTAAGTAAACTATTTTGGATTTCATTTATGCTTTTCCGTAGCAGGCAGTTCTTCTTAGGGCTGCATACGTTCGTAGAAATAATAGATACGCATAGAAATGCTTTAAAAAGGGATTGAAAATGTCTGTATAAAAGATGAATTCGAAGTGAGAATCCTGAAAAGTGTTGGCAGTCTTTTAGACACGCAAAATTTATTTCCCGTAAAACATTCGCTGTTACAAATCCCGCGAATTTCTTTTAAAAAAATCGGGAAACGTGTTTGAAATTAATTAGCATGCCATTTAAAGTTTGCACCTTCCATTATTGCTATCTATTGCAAATAAATATCGCAGAATATCATTCGTGATTATTATAAACTGCAAATCGATATTGCACAATAATATTTTAGAAATAAATCATTTCAAATTTTAGTTTATTTTACATAAATACGTTTACTTTATATATAGAAATTTATTTTACTTCTGTATGTAGTCATTTTTATTTATATAAATATACATTTATTTATTGGATATGATATAAATTCTTGACAATTTTTTGAACACCTTAAATAACCTTAAATAATTTTTGAATAAATGACCTAAAAACTTTTCTGCTGTTTGTTTACCCAAACCACAGTTTTTCACCCTAGTGGACGGATCCCCGAAGAAATTATGGATTAAATTAGACTGAAAAACAAAGCCAGAAAGCGGTATCATAACACAAGAGCCCCTCAAGATAAAGCAAATTTGAACAAATTAAACAGACAATACGTGAAGCCCTCCAGACACGTCGAAACCAAGAGTGGGAATCTAAGCTAACAAAATTAAACCCTGAGGACAACTCCATATGGAAGTTTCTGAGACCCTTCCGCACCAAAAGGCAACTTTTACCCCCAATTCAAACCTCGAAAGGAATAGCTCACAATGATGGGGAAAAAGCAGAGGCTCTAGCCGACAGCTTGGAAAGTCAATGCAACCCCTCATATGAAAATTTGAACATCAATCTCATCTACAAGATTCACCGCCGAGTTAGGCAGGCCATAACAGAACAAAAAGATGATCTAGAATCTCTCACACCCACTTCTCCAACAGAAGTTATAAACATTATAACCCACCTGAACAACAATAAAGCTCCAGGCCCAGATGGAATTACAAACAGAATAATTAAACTTCTCCCCAGAAAAGCCATTGTACATCTAGTCAACATAAATAATGCCATCCTCAGATTCCAGTATTTCCCTTTAACATGGAAAATAGCAGATGTCACACCAATCAAAAAGATGGGAAAAAACGCTCAACTCCCTGAAAACTACAGACCTATCAGTCTTCTGTCTAACCTTGGAAAGATTGCAGAAAAAGTAGTCCTTACTAGACTTCAATCACAAACGGACCAACTACATATAATCCCAAATGAGCAATTTGGATTCAGAAAAAAACATTCTACCGTTCAGCAGATCCACAGGCTGATCGAATACATTTCCGAAGGCTTCAACCGGAATCTTCATACAGCTGCAGTCTTTTTAGATGCTGCAAAGGCTTTTGATAAGGTGTGGCATCAAGGTCTTCTCTACAAACTCATCGCATTCAATATACTTATTAATCTAGTTAAAATAATTCACTCTTACCTCAGAGACAGATACATGCAAGTCAAAATAAATGAAACTGTATCAACCAGACGCAAGGTTCTGGCGGGAGTACCGCAGGGCTCACTCTTGGCCCCCTTGCTGTTTTCTATCTATATTGCTGATATCCCTCAAAACCCAAGCTCAACAATCACTGCATTATATGCTGATGACACATCATTATTAGCAAGATCTCTCAGCCCAAAACTGGCTATTAAGAGACTCCAAAGCAGCATTCACACGCTGGAAAGATGGTTTATGGACTGGAGAATTCAAACCAATTCACAGAAGAGCTCAGCCATACTGTTCACTAGAAAAAAGCCTTAAATCAAGGAAGATATACATTTACTAGGTGTTAAAGTCCCATGGCAGAACACAGTCAAATATCTTGGAGTAATTCTGGATAAAAAAACCCAAAGTACTTCCTTATAAGGACTGGCTTAAAGGGGCGAAGCAAGAATGCTTTTCATCTTCCCCGTTATCTGTAGAGGACAGTGTAAGGATAAGGTGGTATTGAGCAATTAAAGCTCTGATCATGGCAGGAGGGTAACAGCAATAACCGAGCCTCAGTTAGAACTTCACTGGCTACAGCATTGCCATCCATTACCCCTCCAAGGGTATTGGATTGAATGAATCAATCACCGCATCTCACGGTCGATTGATTCAATCATTATTCTAAATTTCCAAAGTACTTCATGACTACAACAAGATTTAAGAATATTTTTATACAAAATTATTTGAGGTGTTCAAATTTTGAGATCATTTTAGAAAAAAATACCTGTTCTTATAAAAATTTTATTAAGTAATTCTCTTTCTAATTTAAATAATAAGAGGTTTTCTTTTATTATTACTGCATAATGAAGGAAATATTTAAGAAATTCCGTTAACGTTATATCTCTTGCTCTTCAGTTACACCTTTGGAATTTATTATTGGGGGTGGTACACAATTTTTTATTTTTTTTTTTATTTTATTTTTTTTTTTTTATGAAGGACTGCTTCAACGTTTATTTCAATCCATGAGAAAGTTGTTAGGTGTCCCCAGAAATACGTCTACATATAATGCAAAACGAGGAAACGTAAACATGACAAATTACTTAAAACTGAATCATTCATCACGTGATCCAACACTTTCTCTATCCATACAAAGCATCATTAATCTTCAGAATAAGAAAGGAAAAAAAAAAATAAGGGCCGAAAGAATGCATTCAACCAGAAGCGACATTACAGGTGAATGCTAAGACCGACAAAATGGTTTAGTAAAAAGGAAAATTCTCATTTTATTATGAGAATTCATTTTTTTTTTTTTCCGTTAGCCTAAAACTGATAGTAGAATTAATGCATGAAACTCTGTGCTTGTGCTGTATTTCAATGCGCTTACGAGCAGTGTTTTAATTCTAAATAAAATAATGTAATTCGCTAGCAATCATTAAATTTTTCACCCTAGTGGATGTCACACACGACAAAATCTTCATTTTCGAAATATAGATTTTTTTTCAGAATTCATAAGAATCAATTGAGATCACCATGTCAGTCTGTCCGTCCGTCTAGTGGTATATAAGAGCAACTCTTGACAGTGCGAAGAAATTTTGAATTCTTGACTTCCGTTTAAATTTGTCTAGCTTTTTTCAGTTTTCACTTTGATGTCTAATTTGTTCAAATGATATGGAACGGAAGTATTTTATCATATTCTAAGACATTCATTATCAGATTTTCATGAAAAAATAGTCCAATTAATTATTAAGGGATTTTCACACAGACTGAATATAAGTTTCAGAACATGATTTGATTAAATTATCACCGAATGAAAAATGCATTCTATCATTTTATATTCATTTCTAATTGAAATGCATAATTATTACATTATCTGATATAATTAGGTAATTTTAGTCCGCTTAAGTTGAATTTGTATTTGGAATACAAAGGGAAAATAATAATTATTATTAATTTGAAAATCTAGTAATTCAAAATAACCCGTTTTGTATTCTATCAATTAAATGTCTACGACTGTTTTAGTGATGTTTATATTTAAACACACACGACTACAGTGATTATCGTTTATTTCTTTTGTATTTTTTAACTAATATATAAATTGTTACTACATAGATCCTGCACTTCTTCACATTATATATACCTATCTCATTTTGGCCACGAGATGGCAGCACCAGTCATACTCTCTCTCTTTTCCCTGAGAGTCTAAGTCATTAGTAGTCTTGAGCTCAACTAATAGAAAGAAACTGGTTACCCTCAATTTACAAAAAGTTAGGAATGAAGGAACTCCACCTGTTGGCTTCCGAAATAAAAGGCGTTTAAGGATTTTATTACGATGTGGATGTTAATATCATATTAACTTATAGATTATTTATATTGCTTTGACATTGAGATTATATTAATATATAAATATTATATCATGTTAAATATTATATCTTATACTTGGTGGGGAGGGAGAAGAGTGACGTGTTTGGCTTGTTGTGATGTAGATATAACAGCACCTCGGAAGAAATTCCTCTAAACGGTATTCGATACACTCAAGCGCTATGTTTGGAAACTGGCAGCAACATGTTGCTCGCTTCGGAAGTGAAGTTTTGATTAATGATTTTTGTGGCTGTCAAAGTTCTGTTTTGGTTTAAAGTTTGCAAATGAAATTTGTACTTGAGAGAGTTTCAGAAATCAGTGAAACACAAACACTATCGATAATTCTTATATTTACAGACTCCGTTATTTACAGTACGATATTCTCTCTCTCTTTTATATTATTTAAAATATAAGCAATGGTTCTATTAAAATAAATTCTACATAATTGAATCATTAATAAAAGATGATTCTAAGAGTGAATGATTAAAATACTAAAGCTAAAATTAAAAAATTTGTAATACACACCATTAATTGTTTTAACAGTAGTTACTTAAATAATCGCAATATTTGGTTAGCGAAATTTCATTAAATTATGTTATTAAGGATTTTTTTTTATTTCATTTATCTTTTTTCAATTAACAACTATTTGGTTGCAAATAATGAAATAAACATCCAGTAAACCCTACATATCAAAATCCACAGGCGTTCTAAAAGAAAGGCTATGGGTCATCCTGGAATTATTTATTTTATTGTACTTGGAAAGGGGGGGGAGGACTTCTGAAATCCCTCGCCTTCTGTCATAGATTGTCCCAGAGCTTACGCCTCTCTTTTATTCCACATCAGAAAAAAAAAAAAAAATTAATTAAATTAAATAAAGAGTATTATTCTCAAACTCTGTTATTTCTTAGATCAAAAGAACAACTCGTATTATTCTTCGCCCCTTGATCGTCTATCCCAGTTAGTAGAATAAATATCCACAACTTTTTTTTTTTAATCTTCCCTGAGAGAAACATTCTCCGTCCACGTTCAATCGCTCTCCTGCTTTGAATCTTGATTGCAGGCAAAGAGACTTAATGAAAGGCAATAAATGATCTCGGGAAAAGAACGAATAACGTCGATAACCACAAGCAGACAATGAAACTTCCGACTAAATTGAGAATGCTAACCAAAATCCCTGAGTCTCCTTTATTTAGTTTAAAAAATAAATAAATAACCAAGCAACATAAAAGCACAAAAAAAAAACAACATAAAATCTTAGAAAATGTAAAACGAACCAAAAATAATGTTTTGTATACAAATTATACCGTGGAATAAATAAAATTAACTGAATAATCAAATTTAATTTAAAAAAAAAACTTCGAAAACCCTCTACCCTCCCCGTATGAGACCGACTAACTCACCTTTCATCAAAAGAGACTAGACAAAAGTTCGTCCATTCAACCAACCAGACCTTATGAGAGTCAAATATAAAATTCAAACAATGCGAAACTCTTTCCAACTATAACAATGCCACGTCAGTTATGTACGCATGCTCAGTGAGTTGGCTCAAAAATGAACAGCTGACAATAAACAGTCAATACAGCAACCGAGTCGGTATTCCTACAAACGTAACTGCTTTGATGGAGTGCATCCATTTTTGAGTTCAATGCGTCGAAACTAAATGAATATTTACCTCCGACATCAAAAGACAGAAAAAACATAAGCAGCTAGCAGCCATTATATTGATGGGAAATGTCCAATAAACAGACAAGAAAATGTTTCGTTTCTAAGCATTTTTTTGCAGGCAACGTTGGCAGAACAGCTCGAGTCGAATGAAGATCGAAAATGTTCATATTAGAAAGCGTCTCGCGAGGAAAATAATGGATCCTACTTCAGTTCGTCCAGAGAATAATATATTTCCATTCTAATAACATGCTTCTTTTTTCCAGCACTTGTAACTCGGTGCATTTATTAAGCGCAATGCCTCCCCACCCCATGACTCCCCAGCACCGCTGTATCTATCCCTTTCAAGAACATTCTCGGGATGGTAAGCAGTATCCCATTCATGCCAGATCAAGTGTCTTCTAGAATCGGAGAAAAGACTAAAACCACTCGTCTGTAAAGAGTACATTACCCAATTGGTGTCTTGTCCAATTTTTATGGACACCGGCGTGATATGTATGCCACTAGCCTTGAACCTCCGTAGGTCAGTCGGTTTCGAAGACGCCCTTTGACTGGGAAGACTTGAATTCGGATCCCATCTAGAAACTCCCTGATAAACACCCTTTATCAGGGAGTTTCATTTGAAGGTGATTAGCAGGCCTCGTTGCGGTACTGGAGAGGATTTTTCCTCCGCAAAACGGACAAACCAGTCAGAAGAACACGCAATAAACAGGCATGAGAAACTACGGGAATAAAAATTAATTACCATAACCCGTCTCATTTAGTTTCAAAAGCCTCGATAGTATACATTGTGGGTCTAAGGGTAAGCGTAACACAGAAAGGCCTTAATGCTCCTCGCCTTGGTTAAGAAAAGAGCCTTCGTTTCAAATCCCAGGTTAAGTTAGCAAGCCGCTTCTATGTCATTTATCGTGCTAATAAATAATAAAAGCGATTACGTAAGTAGTTATATATTTATTTATTTGTATTATAGTTATTAATTTTTACTATATTCAGATACATAACAAGTCCGACATGTTCATCATTCGAAATTAAATAATTATTATAATAAATTTTAATTAATCTATTCTCATCATAATAACTTTTTCTCATTCTTTAATTTGCATAAATTCACTTTTAATAAAAACCCATTATTGATTTATTAGGGACTCTATTAGAGTGAGTTAAATACTTATTTATGATTTTAAACATTCCTATGTTGGAAACTTAAACACTAACTTTATTTTAATTTTAAAATAAAGTTAGTGTTTAAGTTATTTTAATTAAAATAACTTGAAAGTTCACATTAAAAATAATTAACATTTAAGGTGGATTAATCTTGCTCAAGAAGTTTTAATTAGAGCAACAATCCGAAATACCAACAGGTAAAAAAAAAAAATAGAGAGACTTAGCTGAGAAATGAAAAGCCATCGAAATATATTACCTGCACGCACTCATCTGTCTACAATCCTAAATAATGACGTATTTTATTAAGGCAGTTTGCCAAGTGCCAATAAAACCAAAACAAAACTCCATCTTTAAAAGGCTGACAACGAGCTGACACCTTCGAAATTTATTCCTATCAATTATCGACAGTCGGCCAACTTAAGTTGAGCAACACGAACGCGCGCGCGCGCGCTCTCTCAAAGAAAGCTGCAGGTAAATAACAAGCAGACGACATCCACCGCTATTACCTGTTTGCTTTCGAAAACTGCCGACAATGGCGCTGAAGTCGTTCCCCAAAGTGAAACTGACAAGGTAAGCGCGAGAAGTTAGGCAGACGATTTCTAAAAGTGAATTTCTGAACGTCTTTGATGTTTAAAGTATTAAGAAGTCGCTTTTAGGAGGGGGAGGGACGACACCATGGGGGGGTCATCGATTACCACGTGAAATCTTAGAAACTGCGCAAAGAATGAGTAATTGCAGGACGGCGTAGGAAAAAGACTTGCACCTTCTTGAGAAAAAAGTCTGATTCGACGTACGGGACGAACGTTAGACGCCGCAGGGTAGCGAGCTGAATGCCGCCTTTTTTGACGGTGTGTGTGTGCGCACTTCACAACAGACGGGGTGGTGCAAAGAACTGCACAAATTTCATTTTCTTTGTGTTGTGAGGTGAAGGGGGAAGCCACGAGACACTCTACCAGCCTGTTATACCCAGGTAAGTCTTATTTAAAATACTATTTGATCGTTCTTGTTGCAAGTTTCGTAATAGCCTCGAACCCATTGCTTGTTTTCCTATACGAAAGTATATGCTTTTTGTTCAATTACCTAAACGTGGTTAGGAAGGGATTTGTTGGCTTCTCTTGACGAAGATTATCCCACGGGGCATGATGAACTCCCCAGGGGGTGCTTCAAGGGGTAACTTTTGCTCATAGTTGTACTGAAGTCAGCGGTGTTTATTTCACGGTTGGTAGCTTACTAAAAGCAAACGTTATTAACATGCAGTGGAGCTTGACGAAGAATAAAATTATAATTTCTAAGTGAACAATGTGGGTTTTGTTTATGTAGTCTGATTTTCCGAGTTGTTCAATTTTAAACTCCATTCTTGAAAGATTTCCGAGTCGGTATTCTCTCAAGAAAACCGATTTAGACTACCTCCAAATAGTCACTTGTGTATAATACACACAAATATACGATCTGTTGAATATAAATACTTATATTTTAATTATTTGCTTTTAATTATATTAAGCATATATTTAATTATATGCGTTTAATAGTTCGTATAAAAATCCAAATAAGAAAAACAATATGAAATTAACAATGTATATTTAACTGTGCAGTAACAATCAACTGAAAGCTGGTTTCTATGGAAACTGTCACGCGATGGCTTTTTGTTTCAAGTAGATTACAGACACGCGACTTTTTACAGAAGTTATTTCGTCTGCCTTCGGAGATTTCTGCGATAAAGAAATCTCACAGAGAATTAAAAATAAAATAAAATAAAACAGAAACTGATAATTTTTGTTCGTATGTTGATTTCAATTATGTATATTTTTTTTGCTTTATATAAGGCTTGGATAAATTGTACATATCAGTTTCTATGCGATTATTTAAATATTTTTGTGGTTATAATCATTGATTTGAATACCAAGTTTCCCTTTAACTATTTTCTTCCTATTGATCGCTTTTTCTATATTTAAAACATGCTGCGCTGCTCTCTGCTTTGGTTATTTCGTAAATTTTGAACCCTTCACCGACCAAGGAACACTATTTTTAACTTGCACACAATTTCATGAGTTTCCGTATATGTAAAAAAAAAAAAAAAAAAAAAAAAAAAAAAGTTGATAAAATGAATTAAGCTCTTTCTCGCTCTCATGTTGTAATGAAAGAGCGAAAGAAAGACGTAACAGATGACCCGAATTAGTTCTGATGGGCCAAACTATAGCGGAGCGACACCACTTCAAAAATGTAATTTCTTTTTTCTGAAATATTCAAGGAAATTGCGGCTAACTCTCAACCCGTGGGCTGATGCGGAAACTGTAATTGTGCCGCAATGATTAATAAATGCTTCGTAAGTGACAACCGAATTACTTCACAGTACGCCCACACTGAATTCTGGGATCGTCTTCGAAGTCATCGCTAAATGGGAAAGTGAGGGAGGGGGGGAACGTAAAACTTGAACGTTATGTCAGAAACCATTTATTTCGTTTTAGTAGATTGCTTTAGATAAGAATATGTTAAAACTTAGCCCGTGTAGGTTTCAGAGATGTGTGAAATGTTATATGAATTTGAAATCAACAATGCTGATTGTAACAATGCGAATATTTTTAAACTACTTATTGTTCAAATAAACTTGGACATTGTTATATAATAGTCGGGATATGTTACAATTGATATTTTTTTTTCACATGATCCGAATACCTTGCACAAGTAACCAAGCAACAAATGTTATATATTTTTGTTCTTAGACGAATGTCTTAAAGATCATTTGATCAGATTTTTTTTTATATTTTTTTAATTGAAAAACGTGGTGTAAGTTTGGTCAGTGCCTGATTTCCGTTTTGGTAAGGATTTTTTCCTAACTTTTGAGGAGGTAGTGTAACTGCCTAGGTCTCCAACCAACCGGCTGCGGGTTCGAATCCCGCCGTGGATATGGATGTTTATGATTGTCTTTAGGTGGAAGATTAATGTCATGCCCCGGTGTGAGACCACAAAAAATATTTTGTGGATGGATGCATTATAAACAACAACAACAAAAAAAGCCATTTATTGTATTTTTAGCAGAGAAGTGACAAATTTATATTTGGATAAAAGAACCTTTCTTTTTCACTTTAATAAAGTTCATTTTAAGAAAGAGTAATATAAGTCTGCAGCATGAAGCTGAGGTCATTGTAAGGTCACACCATCCCCGTCATTATGTGTCTACTTCCTGGTTCTTTCGTAACTTGACCTGTCTCTCCATCAATGTCGTATAACCTTCAGAATTATGAACGATGTCTTATAAGTCCGTTATTTAATGTTTACAAATTTGCTCTATTAAAACAATTAGGCGGCACTTTGGGGGAGTTCCACGGACCAATCCCTGTATAAAAACACTCGGAAAGTGGGATGGAACGAAGTTATTGAGGAGTGGAAGAAGGTATTGGGAAGAAGAACAGAACAATGTTAATTAGATCGGAGATTTATAGGAGGGTAGCTGTTTCAAGTCTTGGAAATCTTAATATTTGTCTTAACTGCCAACTATGTATCTTTCAGCCATCAACAGAAAGCAATGTAACCAAGAATTAGTCTGTTTCTTCTCAACAATACAACAACATTGTTGATAGTATTATTGGATAGCTCATCATTATTACGTTGCAGACTCACTGGGGCGTGGCTTAGCGTACGCAGAAGAAACGAAATGCGGGAAAAGGGGAGATACGGGGGGGGAAATAATGGGGAGAAACATCCTTGTCGCGTCGCTGCCTGTGGGATGGTGATTCATGAGCAGGTAATGTGTAGGAAGCGTGCTCTCGTGCTATTCTCTTGTTTCTTGTTGTTAAAAGTGTCTGCCGCCACCGTTGGGGGGAAAACAGGGGAAGCTCGTACATTCCTGACTCTGCACATCAACTGGGCGATGCAAGTGTCAGAGAGATACAGAAAAAGGCAGTTAGCGTGTGACCTTTGTTCGCGGGTCAATACACACCGTTTGGATAGGTGGTGGATTATGTGTACCCACGAACGACAGAAAGTATAAACGCCTCGATATTTATCCCTGTATTCGAATTAGGGAATCCTATATACATAAATAGACAAAAAAAAAAATTATCGATAGAGCTAATATGCTTACTTACCCATTTATCAATTGTAATCATTTGCGCATGCGCGTTTCGCTGTTGGGAAATAAATCCCCTTACGGTTAAAACTGGCGCCATCGTTGTGATCCATCTCCCCTTACAATCTCTCCAGTTTTTTTTAAGGCTTCACGAAATCTCACGTTCTGTCTATCCCTTTATTACGATGTTCAATACCCGATATTCATCTGACCTACTGTACGCTGCTATTGAGACGCTAAAACTAGCAATTAGGCAAACCGTATTTGCTCATACTTGACTCCTCCCAGCCTCCTACCCTTCACTTAGTAGGAATAATTAAACTTTTTTTTCCCTCTCTCCCTAGCTTCTCGTAGAAAGGGGATCGACAACACATATCTCCCTATAAAGTTACAATTGGACAGATGCACGATTTTTGTCTGAATAAATGGTTGCGGGTGGATGGACAGGTTTACCAAGGCTAAGGAAGATCCTAATCTACATCTGCGTTAGATTTTTTTTTTTTTATAGTCATGCCTGTCAGAACTGGTTTGAATATCTTTCTTCAACCATTTCAGGTTGCTAAGATTAGTCATCGCTGAGATTTGTTATTAAGATCAGCAAAAAATGGACATAAACAATAAATAAAATGCCCTGTTTATCCTCGATGATTTAAAAAATTAAATGCCATTTGCTTCAATGTCAAATTGAAATTGATAATAAATTTTTTATCTATATAACAAACGAATAGTTTCCATTGTTGAAACACACACACGTGTTTTAATACTGCATGCACGTGAAATGCTCATTTCAGTATAAGAAACGTATGTTTTCTATTGTTGAAACACACACACACACGTTTTAATACTGCATGCACTTGAAATGCTCATTTCAATAAAAAATAAAATAAATAAACGAATAGTTTTCATAGTTGAAATGGACGCGTATTTTAATACTATATATAGGCGTGCGTGAAATGTTCCTTTCATTGTAAAAAATGAAATGTTCAATGTTCATTTAAATGTACCAATTATGTCTACTTTGAATTGCAATTTTTATTTTATGGGCGTACTACGAAGTTTGAAGAACAAGAATGACTGACAATTCCTTTTTTTTTTTTTTTATGTTACATTGAAACGATCCGTCAATAAAAAAAACTTAACAGAAGCAAATATTTGCGTCTAGCTGAAGCAAACTCAAGTTCGTAATCTTACGGTTTTGTGTTCAAAATTCGACTCATTCCTCCAATTCCCCCCCCCTCCCATTTCTACCAACTACGGTATTATACACTTAGGGACATCCAATTGATGGTTACGCTACCTTCTTATTCGCAACGGAGCAAATAAAACAAGAAAGTCTCCAACATGTCTTTGTACATTCGAAGAAGGATAAAAAAAAAAAAATCCCTGGTTCTGCATATTTGGATATCTGATGAACTGGCGATCTATTGTGGGGAGTTCAAACGCTCTGACTTCGCAGTTCACCTTTGCGTGAGACTGATTTCTAGGTCGATTTGTTTAATCGGCGTCTACGACTGAAGAACGCGACATCTCGCGTGCGTCTACTGCTCACGAAGAATGGAAAGAAAGGACAGGCCTTTCACCCATGTCGCAGCAGATAGCAGTTGTAATAATATTAATAAGCAGATCACTTGATGACGTCACTAATCTGTTGTTTGAGTTCTCAAATATCGTAGTAACTGATGACAAAGAAACCTGCAAGGCTAAAGACCTTGGAAAAACACAGATTATAGATCTCACTGATCATCTTATACTTTTTTTTTTCTTGAAAGACACGAGACTTCCGAGAAGGCATGATCCTTTCCTTAGAACAATACTGGCTAATCATTACTGATTCTGGTTTCTTTAATGACCGCCAGAGGTCGTTCATTTGCTTCATGATTGCTATCTAACATTGCTGCGGTCCTTTTAATTCGATTGGGATGAAAATAAATGACTAAATAAATAAAACAGTTATGCTATTTCATATATGACACTCAGATATATACATAACGTGTTCAAAATTTGAACAGCGACTTTCAGAACTAGGGGAAAAAAAATGACCACAGCAGCAGAGATAACAATAAGGAGAGTTTAGCCCCCACTGAACTAATAGGGACCGGTTTAACGGAAGTGAGAACAATGCTACAGCACCGACCCTCAACTTGGAAGGGAGAGGGGCCTGATGCTAAGATACCTTTCATATTATGGTCATGCGCAGTGGGAAATATGTCAATATAATAATCGTAGATATTTTAGACGTTTTCAGTTGGACCGAGAACTGAAATTTGGTACACACGAAGGCCCAAGTTAATACCCAGGAACTCACGGAAGTGGCATAGAGGGCGCTGTGCATGACTGCCGATTTTTCAAGTATTTCCAGTTGACTGACATCATAAAGTAAATACAACAATAAGAATGGAAAAATTGTGCATAGAAAAATATTCAAACTTCAAAAGGAAAAAATGTATAGGACGAGCTGTCAAAAATATTTTTCTATGCACAGCGCCCTCTATGCCACTTCCGTGAGTTCCTGGGTATATAACCAGAAGATAGCCGTCTATCGTCTGGTTATATAAACTTCGACATGATTTTAATGTAACTGTTCCAAATATTAAGGGAATTATAAATCCAAAAATGTATATATATTTTTTCTATCTACATTTATATTTCTTAAAAGTATCTTTCCCAAAAAAACGTAAGCAAATTTCAGTTCAAAATTTTAAAATTAAGTACAGTATATTGTAAACTCGTCATCATTAATGTCCCGATTACCGTCCATACCTTCAAATGACTGACCAGAAAAAAAAAAAAAAAACGACTCTGAATGAATCTTTTTTTTTTATTTAGACAGGAGATTTGGATCCTCTATAATTCAAGATCCTAATTTAAATGTCTTAAATTTCCAGGTGGTTGCATAAAACAATTGTGAAAACGTGCCATCTGTTTAACCAAAATCCAGATAATATTAAATTTGTAATTTGACTAACAAATTTGTTTAAATAAAAATACATTCGCAGTATTTTACAAGAGCTAGTAGTAGGGCCTTAGTGCTAACAAGCCCCGGACAGTATTTCCCCTTTGTGTCAATTATGTAGCGTTGTTCTTAAATATCCACTTATGACGTATTTCATTCTTTCAAAAAAAAAAAAAAAAAAAAAAAAAAAATGACGTAGGCAATACGTAATATACACTCAACAACGTGAAATAGACAATGAAAACACGAAATGCAAATTTCGCGTTGAATGTATATAATTGTAGTTTTCATTTCACAAGCCTAGTTTTTTATGTGATACAAAATTTATTCTTTAAGAAATAAATTAATACAAGAACGTAAAAGTTCAATTTAATCTCTCTTTACTACCTGTAAAGACAGGATCAATCCAAACTCCTTGTCAAATATTCTTCGAGAAGACAAATTATCCAAAAGGGACCACTCCATCTTGTAAAACCTTCATTTAAAGTATTAACTACGACAGCCATTCACAACCTAATAGTCAATACAAGCCTCTCCAAAAAAAAAAAAAACGGTACGTTCGATATCCTTTAGTCACATGACTACCGATAATAAGAAAAAATAAATAAAAAATGTAGTTTTCATAGTTTGCTATTGCATTCTCGGACCCAGTAGCAAGCACCGTACTCTGTGATAAATTGAGGCTGTAAATATAATTAGCCAGAGTACCAGACGATATCCAGCCATCCTATTCATTATCACTATGTTTAGAAAGTAATATTGCTAACCTTGTGCAAGGTCGAATGCTCCCAATCCCAGTGGTGTAACACGGATAAGCTATTACCCCCCAAACAATCTCCATGTAGCAAAGCCAACAATAGAATCGATGATTAGGCTTTGCTAAAGGAAAACTACTGACCAGCGGAACAATATAATGGCGTTTGTTATTTTGAGATCACCACGTGCCGATAATCGAAATTGATTAGCTTAACTGTACAAGCAATCATGAGTATTGGAATACGAAATATACATTGAACATGGAATTAACAATGGAAACAAGAAATGTAAATTTCACGTTGTTGAGTATAATATAATTGTAGTTTTCACTGTATACGTATTTCGTTTCTTGAAAGGAAATTTACATTGTTGAAATGACATTTCAATAATGCAGTCGTCTGCATTCTAACAAAACTCGTGTTTCAACAATGCAAACATTCGATAAAGAAAAGTGTTTCAATAATGAATAAGATTTCGTCTTTTTAAATAAAATATTCGTGTTTGATTATGAAACCAACTATAAATGTTTGTTCAAAAGTTAACAAATGCATTCGATGCGAGTCGTTTGGCAATCTTTATATAAAAATCTTATGCTCAATAGCAAAATATATTGCAAGTGATGTAACATTTAAAAGAAACCAATAAACAAATCGGGTAAGATGTTAAAATTTATGGTTATGTATAAGATGATCGTCCCGAAGCGGTAATAATACCAAACACCCCGTATATTTTCAGTCTCGGTAGACGCGCCTCTAAAGTATCCCTGGAAGGGAAGTTACAGTAAGTTGACCAGGTGTACAGCAATTCTCTTGTGATTTGTGTTTGAGTTAATGTTTGTTCTTAGCGCTATTGAAGTGACTGTGAATTGATTTATGTCTTCTGTTTAAACTCCTAGCATTCAATGCGATTTTTTTTCCACTTTGAGTTTGAATAGTTGATTGGTCCTTTGATGTTATTGATTTTTTTTTTTTTTTGTTCGTATTTATATACTGACAAGACCTGTTTTTATTTCTTTGAAAAGCATAATGCAAAATTCGCCCACTTAATAGATAGAAAGAAATGAATACTGATGGATCGGTAATTTGTGACTTATAAATCTTTTTTGATTTCAATCGCGATTGAAAATTCCATTTGTGCAGAGAAGTATTAATGACTCGAATTCAATGATCACTGACTTAACCTAAAACCGGTTTAAAGTGTGTATAGGATTGAACAAAAATTAAAGAACACCCATTACTGGTTTTTCTCTTTGATGTCGTCTCTTTTTAAGATTCCGTGAACATTTGCGACATAAATCGGAACTGACAGGCTAATGATACGCACATTTGCGCCGTACCCTGGAGACAAATCAGCATAAGTCCTGGAGAACACTTAGCATCGACTCAAGAAATCGGTTGTAATTTCTTAAGGAGTTTTGTACAAATCACGCAGAAGTTTTTATGAGATCGATAAAAAAATGATAATTCATGAAATATTATTATTACAATTCAGACAGTCGTAAATCCTTTCTGCGTGCCCTCCCTATTCGAGTATTATTTCGCTCAATGGTTTATGGATATTTTTCGGCAAAGAGATTTGTATTACGTTCTGTGTATTTATTTATTAGCATTAATGCAAGAGTATTAAAAATGAATGCAAATAGGTCATTACCTTGAAGGGAATCAAAAGTGAAGTGAGTTCGTTCTAGTTAATGTATTTCCAGAAGAATTTTCTAAATACAGACCATCTTAACTGTTGTTTCTAACTCGAATATTTGTTAGAAACTTATGCCCGTTTACAGACTGGCGTCATGAAAGAATTGTTATTTATTTGCTATTAGTTACTATTAAATATTCATTTAATAGTTACTAATAGGTTAAAAATATTAAATATCTTTTAAGTTTGAACTTAGTTTAAATATATTGTTTTATTCAAAACACAAAATTTTCATTTTTTTTTTTTTTTTAATATAAGCGCGAGGCTACAGTGTTATGATTCGAAATAGACACTTTTCTTGTTGTTGGTAGTATTCATTGTTGAATATTCCAATAACGAGCTCATGATTCTGTCGATTTCACCTGATTGTTTCTACTTATCAATTTCAACAATGAGTTTAATAAATTATTATAAAGCTATCGGACAACCAACAGACAATTTCAAAAATGGTTCTTGTAGCTCTGTAACATTCGGTTGAGGGGAAAAAATAAATTTAAAAAAATCTGTTATAAATTAAATACGTTTGGTCACCTATTCAGAAAAAATATAATAATACAAAAAAAAAAAACATCACTGTTTTTGTTATATGTTCATTTTTTTTTTTTCGAATTATGTCATCTGCCTTGAACTAGATTTGTGATTTCTTGGAACTTGAGTGAAGTGAAAAGCAAAATCTCCTTCCAAAAATGCTTTTAAAAAAATAAAAATTCTAATTTTATTCAAAACTATTTTTGGAAACTCAATAGACTTTTAAAAATATATATTGAAGTACGCAGCATCTTGTAGTATCGTTTGTGTGCGTGCGCGTGCACGACTGCTGATGAGCAAGAATATGCCCCTACGTGTAATTCTTGCTGGCATTCTAGGTTAACGAAGCATTTCTCTTGAACTTAACCATCAACTTCGTTTCTAAAAGGCCCACCTGCTACGGTGGAACATTTAATATTTCACGCGGCTTTTATTGCATCCCCCCCATAGCGACCTTTCCCCCCAAAGAAGCCTTCTGTTAGCACTGTACCTCTTCGAAGCTCACTTCTGTGTTTCTAGGGGCATCCTTTTTTTTCTTGTTTCTTCTTTTCTTCCCATTTTTTTTCCGTGACCAGTACTTCGCCCTTTGACCCTATCTGCGTGAGCGTTCGGGTTTGAGTGAAAACTGCACGAACTTTATGTTACAGCAGGTGGTCTTGTGAACGGTCGGGCGGAGGTTGACCCGCGACCTGTTTGCGAGCCAATCTTTGTGAGAATTTGTATGCGGGAAATGTTCACCATAGTTTTTTTTTTTTTTTTCTGTTCTTTTACGCATAGTTTTATGGATAAATTGATCCTTTTGTCTACCGAAACATCCTGATTTATGATCTTCTAAAATCAAGGGTGTGTGTGGGGGGGGGAGGGGGTAGAATAACTTTCGAATTGTCACTTATGCAACAAAACCACACACAAAAAAAATATTTTGTTGTTACATTTTAGCTGGTTGCATAATTCCGTTTTCTATTGTTGTGCGCCTGCATTATTTTCATTGTAATAGCTTTGTTAATTGTTTAAGGCATTGTTAACAACTTGATTTCCGTGCACATTTCATTCTTATGTGACTGTTTTATTTTCATTGTTTGAAATCACATTTTTGGTTTCCACAAATCTATTTCAGTGGTAGAGTAGATTTCACTTTTTTGATGTTGAAACCGTTCTATAAATCTCCCATGTATGTACATTTCACTAAATGTAACTATTTTATTTTCATTATTTGAAATCTTTTTTTTTTTTTTTTCACAAATCAATTTCAATTGTAAATTTCACTTTTTTATATTGAAACCGTCCCATAAATCTTCCATGAACTCTGCATTTCACTACAAATGTTAATTTCTTTTTAAATAACGTGATATTACTTTGCTTTTAATTTCTTTATTTATTCGTATGCGATTTCTTCCCGGTCCCTTTGCGGGGCAGGGGGTTAAGATTGAGCCCTCCTAATGAGATTTAGTATATATCTTATCCGTGAAGACACACACTGTAAATCCGTGTGTGTGTTCACGGGGCCGGTTTGCCTGTTCTGAGAGACGAAAAACCCTCTACCCCCGTATGAGACCGACTAACTCACCTTTTGTCGAAAGAGAACCAGATAAAGGTTCCTCACGGGAATCGAACCCAAGTCTTTCCGATCCAAGGGCTTTGTCTATACCGACTGAGCTACGGAGGCCCTTTTACCTTTAATAATAAAGTTTAGACTGTTGTCTCGGCCTGTTTTAAGCTACTACACGCTTCTAAAATACGTCCTTGATTTAAAGATTTTTATTTCTGATTCTTTGAGGAGTTTTTTTTTTCTTTTACTTTTTCTATCTAATCTCGGAGTGTGTGGTCCAGCAACTGTTATCTTTACTTGCTGTCAAAAGTTGCTGCTGCCATATTTTTTGCCACAGGTATCGAACTATCGGCCTACACTAGAAACATCCCCTTGAGAACACTCCGCCAAGGTCAAATAAAAATCATCTAAAAGCCTTTCTTCTGAAGATCGGTAAGCGATATCATGCTCACCCCAAAACTGTACCGTAATTCTACGCGTACGTTTTTAATGCGGTTGCTATTGGCAACAGCTGGTCCACTCTAATAATACCACTGAAGTTGTGTTGAAAACCCATAATTAGAGAATGGTGGAGGGTGATTAGTAGAGCGAGGGTGATTGGGAGATTAATAAATACAGGAATCTCCGCACATTCGTTTGCGGGCTTCTGCAACGAAGGGGTTGGAAATGGTACAGATAATAACACGGGAAAGAATCATAAAATACACCCTTTTCTTTGTTCTCTTTTTGACTCTGTTTTCTCTGAAGCTATTCAATTTACTATTCTGCTGCAAATACGCTGTTACTACAAGTCGTTGCTATAGTAACGGTGTCTCCATTGTTGGAGTTTTGTAACAATGGAAATCTTAGTAACAGTAGCAGTTGGAGAGCAACAATAATGACAGGGGAAAGTGAGTTTGACACACTCTCCTTTTAGCCCAGAGAAAAGCGAATTAGTTTCGATTTTTTTTTTTAAAGTAGTTTTTCGTATTTACTGTCTAAGATTTTACTATTTGGCATTACGTTGACATTCAAATGAGTTTCTTTATACCGGATGTTACCTACTTTCTTTTTTTTTTTTTTTTTCTCGTTCGGATTATCTGTGTTGATTACCGTCTGTCCCTGTTTGCAGCCGGTAAGGTGTGTCTTGGGGCGCTACGTGAATTCGAACACCTGTCCGTTCGCCACCGTGTGTGCATGATCGCGTGTAAGGATGTAGATGAGGGAGAAAGGAACGAAGATATACAAAGAGGGGGGGGGGAGAAGAAAAGAAAGAAAGAAAAAGGAAGTGAAAAAAAAAAAGAATAATGAAAGAAATCTAATACGCCACCTGTGTGACACATTTGAAAATGAAAGAACCAACGGTAGATTGGACTTTTCCCCCGTCTTCAATGTAACTTTGAATATCTAAACAGAAAACTCAACTAATAAATAAAATAACTTTAGAATGAAAAAATAAAAGAAAACATTGCTTGAATGATAGCGAATTTTATGAAACAGAGTAACAAAGTCAAATACAAAAACTAAATCGAAAAAGTCCGTTCCAAGAACCGGGATTTGTGTCACCTAAGCCCTATTTTAATTAATCATACTAGTATAATATTTTAATCTCGATAATTAGATAAATAATTTTATTAAATTCTTATAATTTAAATTAATTTTAAAATTTCAATTTAATTTGTGGCTACCTGGCGTGATTTAACTGACGATACTGCTCAAGGAGTTTATACATCTCGTTATAGCACGCCCATAGATACGAGATCCTTCGACACTTCTGCGCATATCAACAGAAGGAGAATCCATTCCGATAATAGGGTAATCAGTCCGTATTGTGGGATGGGTTGTTTATTATTACACCTCGGAAAATTAACTTTTTTTTTATCATTGTAGTTTTAAAGTGGTAACTAGTTTGGTGGTATAACAGTAGTTGGAAAATTTTATCTATAAAGCACGTGATTTCGCGTATTGGCGACCAATTCGTACATCGGCTTAGCTCTTTCTCCCCTTCGACATGAATTGACTTTTCTTAGCAATCTGCCAACGACAGCGCTCTCTTCTGTGGTCGATCTATACCGATCCAAAATAAGTTCCCACGAGCTTTCTCCTTTGGCCAACGTTGCATATAAGCTGGGTTCAAATCCTATTGAGGATGTGCATGCTTGTGAAGATGTTCAAGTTAATGATTTTCACTGCGTGTGAGACCACCACCATTGTAGGCTGTCATGGTCTCAAAAGAATTGCCACGTTTAGTTTAAAGAGCAGATTCGTGATTCTAAATATGGTGTCCTTACTATCTTTGTCCATCCTAAAGGAGTTTGGTCAATTGACAGCCGAAGCGACTGTTATTAGGAAAATATTATGCAGGTTAACTGTGAGTGTGGTGTGTCGGTTTTGCTTGTTTTGTTGGATGAAGAATGCAAATTTCGGGGAGAACAAACCCTACCATCTCCGTCTAAGACCAATTAACTTATCTACAGTTTAAAAAAAAAATTATAATGCTTCCCAAGTTCGATACGGAATTTGAACCTGTGGGTTTCCAACCCGGGATATGATAAGATGTCCTGTACATTCGTCAGAGACGCATCCAGTGGATATGGATAGACCGATGTCGTCTGGTCAAGGAGAGAACTTCATCCACTCTAAACAACATTTCTTTTGCGTAGATACTGCCCATCAAAGCAGCCGAAGAGTGAAAATCATGGATGATATTGATGATTTTCATATTGCGCTCGAAATAGTTTACGATGTCATCCATGATTACTTGAATTATAAGGTGACAACCAGACTTCGCTCAGAACGAAATGCAATAGATGCATTCAGTATGAAATATCTGCAACGCTATCGCGTGATTCTTCCCTGTGACAATAGATGAATGGTGAATCTAATGATACGCCTTAGATGCTACTTCACCAAGAGATTTTTGCAGTCTTCGAGACTAGTTGAGAGTGGAAATGTGTTGCAAAACAAGTAATAAAAAAAAAAGTCTTTTAAATAACTCCAAGATGCAAAAAGGCTCTTAAATTTTAATAGTCTGGTGAAGGCACAGTGTGCGTTTGTGTGTGTATGTATATATACAGGGTGGCCATAAAATAACTTTCCCTCTTTGGAGGTATCTGTAGCTAAAACCAATAAATGGAATGAGACCAAATTTTATATTGAGACTTTTGAAGGCATGGGGGAGATGATTTCCGCGAAAAAAAAATTTTAGTACCAAAATTCGCCGGTAGGGGAAAATTTTTGGCGCTGGCGGAGTCGAAAGCAGTCAAATATTTGCAATAAAACGCAGGTAAAAAGGATTATGCAAATTTTACTGTGCATACGTGACAGCAGCGCCACTAATTCCACTTAAAAAGGGATTGGGAACGTTCAGGCAGTTATTCGAATGACTGACGAATTGTGCTCAATATGCGTCCTACCTTGCCTCAGCGTGCTTTACTTGTTAAGTTGTTTTACCTTAAACAGTGCAATGCCGTAGCGGCTCTTCGGGAATTTAGAAGGCTTCATAACCTGCATACAGGTGCTATGTCAGCTCTAGCAGTGATAGCTATGATTAAGAAGTTTGAAGAAACTGGATCACTAGGAATTAGACCTGGCAGAGGACGGAAAGCAGTGCAAGAGACAGTAACTGACGTTACACAAGAAAGGTCAGCACATTGAAATTCGTGTATGTGGTCCAGGGGACCCTGATTCTGATGAATAAAACATTATTTCCTGTGAGTTCAATCACTACTTTAATTTCTATTGTCTCTTGTAAATTGTTGTTTTAGTTTAATTATTCTTATTCTTATTATCATTGTAACGTGCCTCATATCCAGCTTGAATGAGTGTCGCAGCTGTCGCTTACACCGTCGAAATGTTATTATTCCATTTTACCTGCCTTTAATGTAATTATCCGCTTGTTTTCGGCTCTGCCAACGCGAATATTTCCCCTATCGGCGACTTTTGGTACTAAATCTTTTTTTCGCGGAAATCATCTCCCCATGCCTTCAGAAGTCTCATTATAAAATTTGGTCTCATTCCGTTTATTGGTTTTAGCTACAGATGCCTCCAAAGAGGGAAAGTTATTTTATGGCCACCCTGTATTATATATAAGGGTCGCTTCTACCAATGATTTCACACAAGTGAAAAAAATACGGAATAAAACTACTGCCATCTTGTATTACTAACCTTAACTGATGATATTGTCTGGTAATGATGGTGATATATATATATATATATATATTAGATTTTTCTGATTTATGAGGATAATTCCAGAGTTTCCGAGATTTAAACGCGGAAAACAGGGAAGGAAATATTCTTTACGGGGGTGGTGATTTTCTCTGCCAACGATCAACTAACTCAAGAAATGACTTGAGGCTGTAGGGAAAAAAAAAAAAAAAACACAAAATAATAAACACTCATTGACAACTATCCATTGCATTTTAGTAACAAAAAAAAAAAAAAATAGAAATTCTAATAAACGTTAATTTTGGTTGTGATTTTCAAGAGCGTGCACTGTATAAGTATTATTATTATTATTATTGTATATAATTAGGTGGTTGCAATTCGATGATTTTTGGAAACTACATCATACCACGTCTGAAGTAGTTAATTAATTCAAGGCAACTAAGGTTATATAAAAATGGATTATGTTCTGTGAACTCTGTATTCAGAAGCGTGCATTTTTTTCTACTGAATTCTTAGATTTCTTCTCCCATAAAGCAGACAAACCAACCAAAGAACGCACATACAAGAACAGACATAATACAGACTTATGTTACTCGTATGCTATAGAGGATTTGGACTAATTAAAGATCACGTGTCATTCTTTCAACTGCACTAGCGTTCTAAACCAAAAGAAATGATCCTTTGCCCTAGATTTCTTCCCCCCCCCTCCCCAGGTTATACTCCTGACACTTTTGAACCTCTTTAATTATGATGTCTTCGGAGTAATGTTGGAAAACGCGATGCTCATTGGCCCTTTTGTATCTTGAATTTGTCAAGCTACAAAAGACCATTTTGTTAGAAATGAACTTTTTTTTTTAGGATCATATCTACAGACGATGTTACAGGGATGTTTATTCTTTTCTTGACCATCGACAAAAAGTTGCAATAGTATTTTATTATTTTTATTTTAATCGAAAGGCTAAGAAAGTCATTGTCTAACAAACGAATGCATAGGTGTGTGTGTGTGAGCGCGCAATAGGCTCTTAGATTCGCTCACTGAGCCAAATGAGCTACTGAATCCATGGAGAGGAGGGGGGGGGGATCAGAAATTATAACTCTGCCAACCTGACAGTTCCTGTTGTATTTTCTCTTCGACCTTATGATTGGTAGGGTAGCAATATGCTACTATACTAGGGGGAGATGATTATGAGCAAGGTGGTTTACGGTTGCCTTCTTTGCCGTACTATAAGTATTTATCACTGTAGCCGTGTGTGTGTTCATGGGACCGGTTTGTTACCTGTTTTGAGGGATGAAAAACCCGAGTTATCGGGAGAAGAACCCTCCACCTCCGTATGAGACCGGTTAATTTACTTTTAGCCGAAAAGATACCACATAAAGGTTCTTTCCAACCATAGGACTTCGTCTATAGACTGAGCTGCGGAGGCTCCCTCTCTCTCCACTATTATATTCACATCGTTATCTGTTATCTATGAAATCAATTAAATCTTTTGAATGTTAATGTTTTTTTGTTTTTTTTTTCAGACGTAAGCATAAGTTTAGAACACGTGTATTGATCACTAAAAATAAATCCTAGTTGAAGTTGATTCCTTTTTTTGGTAGCTAATTTGCTTTCCTAAGTCATTCATTTCCAGAGTCAGTCACTCTAGCGGTATGCAAGCAATTCATTTTTCGTCTTGGAAAAATTCGTCCGATGTCAGATGTATTTGTAACCGTAAGAATATTCGCCATAAGAATTTGCATAATATACGAACTGCATAAGTCCATCCTGAAACATCGTGACACGGCTAAAAAAACAGTCGGCATACGGAGTGCAACTTTTACCAGTCACGGAGAATAATCAGGCAGGCGTTAAGTGGTTGAGATCTAGAGTACCAGCTTGTCTTTAGATATGTTCATCTGTGTCTCGCTGTCTGCATCATTTAAGCACTTAAAAAAAAAAAAGCTGGGATGGGGTGGGGGGGAGTAGTAAGGCTTGCTGAAAAATGGAGGATAATTAAGGGAAGTGGGAAAAAGAATAGAATCGGATGCCGGATGTGAGTTTCACGACCATGTGGGATTTCAGCGTGTTCTCTCCCTCTGGCAGTGGCTCTAAATGCTACACCTGTCACATGAAAACTCCAGGTGGGTGTGCATTGAGCCTACTGCCATACACCCCTGTCACGCGCAACTAGTGGCACTCTTCATAAAATGCAAATAAATCACACCGATGATAAAAGAGAAAAGCCATAGACTTGAATAATGGTAGATACCACACACACATACACATTTTTGGAACTTCCATAAATTACGGGGTTTTTCTTCTTATTTTTTTAAGGCCAAACACATGGTAAAGTCCTTGTTAGGGATGTCCAAGATATATACCGCTTTATTCCCTAAAGAGATTAAACTGCATTCAGCTTGGAATCTATGAAATTAACACGCACTCCACAATATATATATATATATATATATATATATATATATATATATATATATATATATATATATATATATATATATATATATATATATATATCGTATGTATAAAATTAAATTAAAAACTTGAAAATTATAAAATTAAAATAAATGAAGCTAAAATTCTATGAAAAGTCTTTCATTACAATTTATTTCGTCCTTATAAGGACTGGCTTAAAAGGGCGAAGCAAGAATGCTTTTCATCTTCCCCGTTATCTGTAGAAGACAGTGTAGGGATAAGGTGTTGTTGAGCTATTAAAGCTCTGATCATGGCAAGAGGATAACAGCAATAGCCGAGCCTCAGTTAGAACTTCATTGGCTACAGCATTGCCATCCATTACCCTCCAAGGGTATTTTGGATTGCATGAATCAATCACCGCGTCTCACGGTCGATTGAACCAGTTCTCTCCAATTTATTTCGTCTAATATTAACTATTATATATATACTTAATGTTTTTATTTAAAAAAGGTGTATCACAAAATTTAAATGATTATAATTATAAAAATATTTCGATTTTAAAGCATAATTATATATATATATATATATTTTTTTTATTTATTTATTTATTTTTTATTTCAGTTTCAATTATTGTCTTCCGTGAGTGTTGAAGCAACATTTGTTTCAAAATAAATAAATACTCTGATAATTATCTCTAACGAAAGTTACTTAAACTTTAAATGGATGGCAACTAAAAAAAAAAATTAATAAAGAAATATTAAAACAAAATATATTAAACTTAAGTAGTTTTCAAAAAATGTTATTTTAAATATTTTTTTTAATTTGGGATTAAATTTAGAGAATTATTAATACACCTTAAATTCTTTTATATAAATTAAAATGACTACCATGTAAAAGAGGCTTGCCAAGTCAACTTAATTGGACTCTTAATGTTGAGCTTGTGGGGTGTTCTTTTGACTTTAAATCGAAAAAGGAAGTAATTTTCCACTTTGCTTCCTGAAAAACAGATAAATCTTATTCAAAAGCATTAAGTCATCCTAAAGAATATCAAAACCATTTCTAGCATGCAATTTTATAGCTTAACGAATCCAAAAAAAAAACAAAAAAAAAACTAATTCTCGCTTAATTAACAACAGAAATCTAATTATGGCCATACGATGCCAGTAATTTTTTAACTGACAGACCTAATTATCAGTATGTAGGTGGAGTAATTAAAGCCCGGATGCCTAAAAATAAAAACAGAAGTCGAATTAATAAAGCATTCAGAATGAAAAATGTATCACATTAACTTCATTGGATGATCCTTTTTTCTAGCCGGTGGGGTCGATAAAATATATTTTGTTTTGTTAAGTTAAACGAACATCTTGCTTCAGGAAAATTGGTCCCCGGAGAATATTCAACAGAATCATAAGAGCGTGAATAAATATCTTATGTAGGTAACAAACTTAAAGATACAATGCAACCAAAACATTATGCACTCTTGGCTTAAATAGGTAGAGGCCATTATAAACTCTTGTTCGCTGTATAAAAAATAATAATAAATAAATAAATAAAAAACTTTCGAAATGAAGGAATGTGGTTACCTTACAAGCCTGTTTGTTTTCATTGGTTAACCCTAACAGCGAAAAAGTTCCCAAAGCTATTTCAAACTACGTTGAATTCTGCACTCAGAGCCTCGCTGTTTGATAATATGTATCATTTGTCTTGCAAATAAGTGTATGAGACATGCAGATGGCCAACTTTCCTTCTTTTAAAAGAAAGTTATTTAAAAATCTTAGTTTTCTCTCCTTATTTCAGTGTCTTGCTTCCATTTTTCTCAATATTTATATTAAGTTTAGGGTAACTCCATTTACCGTCTTGTTTTTCTAATTTCATAAACACTCGCTGGCTTCAATAGTCTTTCATTTAAGTTTAAGGAATATAGAAAGTGCAGAATGGCAAAGAAAAAAAAAATAAAGGAAAAAGAAGTTTCGACTTTCCCCTTGCGACTTTCATCAGACAAAAAAAAAAAATGCACATTACCTCTCGCGTGTTTATTTTATGTTAACGTGTGATTTCATTATGAGTTAAATAATTATTAATGTGTTAGCATAACAAATATCCCTTTATTATAAAATAGTATTGTTTGTTTGTTGTCGATTAAGACGAATGTATCATACTTTTGATAAAAGTAAACTGCGTCGTCAGGGGCAAAACAGCAAGAATAAACGACGCCATTTCCACTGCCTGTCGCTTTTTTTATTTATTTATTTATTTATTTTTATTTTTATTTTTTTTACGTAATTGCGTGTTAGCACGCTGAAGGTTTAGTGTAATAGTAAACTAGTGTGAATACTCGATTTCGATGACGTCATTTGTACGATCTGAACAAAGCGCTAGTTTGGGTGTTTTGTATACAGTGAACGGATATCTAAAGAATGGATTTCTGATTGGGTTTCGATCCTTATCCACTAGGGAACTCAAAGGGTTAAATACCGCTCTTCCACAAACGCGATTACATGCGATGATTAACTTAATTCATCGGAAATGCAACGAAAGAAAAAAAAAAAAAGTAGACTTACAAATACTGGTTTAGGATTGCAATAGAATTAAAGAAGAGGCCTTCTTTATATCCTTGTAGCCTGCAACTCAATTACCCTTGTCAGGGCGTAGAAAAGAAAGGTAATCATTACATATAACAATGTTCAATTACTTCTATGATGATGGATAGCAAAGAAGAAAACTATTACTAACTTGACTAAGAAATTCCTGGATGTATTACGTTATTTATTAAGTCATGAAAACTAAAGAGGGGGGCTTTCCCCCTGCAACCTCCCCTACAAGAAACGAACGGTGGTTAGAATTTTAATGAGCTTATTTCCGTCTGCACGGACAGTATCGGTAAATATAGCATAAGGTTCCCAATAATTACACCTTTCAACTTATCAATTGCAACCGTAACGAAACCTAATTGATAAACTTGTGATGATCTTTTTTTTTTTTTTTTTCTTCATGACAGATATTGTGTAACTACCAGCCACTTACCGGTAATCATAGGAATTTTAAAAGCTATAAAAGTTAGGCTTATCTGAGAATGCCGAATTGTGGCAGACTGCAGCGACATCTAGACTCTTAACAATGAAATTCTACATTAATGTAAATTTCAATATAGTGCTCATTTTTTTCTTTCATTGTTTGAATATTTAGATTTTTTTTCGCCGATCTCGTGCTTCTGTTGTAAGTTTCACCTGCAATATTATTATTTTTTTGTTTTGTTGTTTACTGCCATTATATTTATACATTATTGTATTTTCTTATATTATTAAACTTATTAATATGAACTACATCGTCTTGTAGCATCTTACCAGAATTTTTTTTTCTTCAAATAATATTGAAAAAACGAAATTAAAATGAAACACTCATTATTATGGCCAACTTTTATTTTATGGCATACGACTAGTCACCAGCTAGAACATGACGGAGGTCGTCAGTCTTCCCTAAATGACCTTCTGAGTACGTAAAGCCACGATTAGTCGATAGTACACGTTTATTGATCCACAGAAATATCGGATTTGTCGATTACCTCTTGTTCCGATATCTGTACATCCCCCCCCCCCGAGGTCTGCGATGACCGAAGGGAAGCCTCTTCCCTATTCTCCGAAGCAATTTGGACCACCTCTTCGCAGCTGCCAAGTGATTGGTTGACTTTTTCTATCTGCAGCATTTTTACGCCTTTACGGAAATCAGAGAAAGTGTGGCTGTCTCGCTCTGTTTATGTACACTAAAGTTGCGGTTGGTTGGTTGACAGTTTTAGTCCGTGTCGCCGTCTTGCCGAACACTAAACTCGTAATCTTGTTTACCACCAACCTCTAGACGTCTCTGGGATGAGAGAATTCACTGAGATGTGAGCTTGATCAGCAGACATACTCTTTAATCCCTAAAGCAAACAAGAACCATTTTCGTAAAAGACCTGGTATGTTGTAAAACTCATTACCGCCCCCCCTTCTACGACTCGCATTCCCCACACCAGCACTTATTAAAATAATAATAAAAAAAAACATGCTTTCGCGAACTCTAAACTGGTCTGCAATTAATCATTGTCTGCTGTAGAATAACTTCGAAATATGCAAGCAGGTTATCTGGGCCGAAGATATTATCTCCTATCACTGTACACTAATTGTGGTAATTAAAATACACCAGAATGCATTTTCGTGGTTTTCGACTTGCTCGATGACAGAGCAAACTATTTTTCCTTTGTTCATGTTGCATTTCTAATGTATTTACATATCATCTTTCGATCTGCTGATAACAATAAACAGATGTTATTAACTGCGTGGTATTTTTAATAATTGTCTTGTAAAGAAATCCAGTTCGCCGATGATAATGTTATTCCTAAACGACGGATCATATTGATGTTTTTATTTTTATTTTCTTTGCGCTGCATATAAATGTGTTCTGATGCATCAACAAATTAACGAAATTAAATTTGGTGTTAGAAATTGTCTAGACATGCACCGGCGCTTCTTTAAAGTCGTATATAGAATTTTTTTTTTTTTTTTTTTTTTCGTTTGGATTTATTGTTTGAACAAGCTTTGGCTTTCGATTTTACTCAGTTTCGTTGTTTTTTTTTCATTCGTTGAATGTTTCTCATGCATATGTTGTCGATTTCACCTGAAACATTAATTTTTTTCATTGTTTGAACAAACATTGGCTTTCTTATCACGTGCTGTTATTGTAGATTTCACCATCAGTTTCATTGTTTTTTTTTTTTTTTTTTCATTCGTTGAAAATGTTTCTCGTGCCTATATTGTAAATTTCACCTGAACATTAATTTTTTCTTTCATTGTTTGAACATTGACTTTCTTATCACGTACTGTTATTGTAAATTTCAGGTTCATTATTATTATTTTCTTTTTTCTTTTTTTCTGTTTTTTTTTTTTCATTCTTTGAACGTTTCTCGTGCCTATGTTGTAGATTTTACCTGAAACCTTGATTTTTTTCATTGTTTGAACAAACATTGGCTTTCTTATCACGTGCTGTTATTGTAGATTTCACCATCAGTTTCATTGTTTTTTCATTCGTTGACTATTTCTCGTGCCTATATTGTAAATATCACGTACTGTTATTGTAGATTTCACCATCAGTTTCATTATTATTTTCTGTTTCGTTTTTTTTTTTTCATTCTTTCAACGTTAATCGTGCCTATGTTGTAGATTTCACCTGAAACATTATTTTTTTTCATTGTTTGAAAAAAGCAATGGCTTGCCTACTAATCACGTGCTCTTATTGTAGATATCGCTACTAAGTGTTCATTTTTTTTTTATTGTTGAAACGTTTCGTCTGAACTTTTCCCACTATTCTCGTGTAAATTTATTGTAGATTTCAGTTGAAACATTAATTTTTCGCTATTGTTTCTTTAAAATAAAATTAGCTACATAAAAAGGAAGGAACCTTGTTCGCAATTATTAAAACTAAAAGAAAAAAGAGTCAAGGAAATTTTTTCAAACGATATCAATGGTGACTGTCAACCCATGAACGTTTTGTAATTTGTTAAAATCTCCAAGCTTTCTGAACCCATTAGAAAAGTCAAATGATTGATGACGTCACTTCCTCTTACAATTGTATCTTTCTTAAGCATTCATCCATAGCTTTTCGTATAAGATTTTCTAGGAACTGGTATGACAAAAAAAGCATGCGAGTCTGATCTTATATCGTTCTTTTGCCAAATTCAGTTGACAGACAAATCTCTTTAGGCTATTTTCTGTTTGCATTCGAGACGGTCCTTTTAAGAAAATTGAAAACAAGCTACGAATAGTTCAACTGTTGCATTTCACTTTTCTCGTGACACTACCATTGGCATTTCGCTACGTCGAACCTTCAACGTGTCACCTAAATATTATTGAAATGTATTGAATGCGTTGCCCGACTGATTGTTAGAGGGCACTGTTGAATGCATTCCAGCAAATGTATTGAAATTACAATTCCGGTAGTTATTTTGGGGTTAAGTATATACGATGTATCCAGGCGCGATTGAAGTGTTGTTACAGTAGAAAAAAAAAAAAAAAATCTTTTTTTTTCTGTAGGGACCAATATTTATCACTGGAGATAAAAATAATGCTATATAATACCACATAAGAAAATAAATAATTATTTTTCTTACAAAATTAAAATATTGTTATAATAAAATATTAAAATTTAATTAAAAATTATTTTTATTATTTTAAATTTTATAAAATAAATTTTAATATTATTTTTATTTTAAATATTTAAATAAAAAATTTAATATTTTATTAAAACACCTTTTTATTATTAATATAGTGGTGATAGTACGAATTCTTTTCGAAACAGAGTTAATTAGGAAGAACGATCGACCGTGAGATGTGGTGATTAATACCTTTGGAGGGTAATGGATGGCAGTGCTGTGGCCAATGAAGTTCTAACTGAGGCTCGGCTGTTGCTGTTACCCTCCTGCCATGATCAGAGCTTTAATAGCTCAATAACACCTTATCCCTACACTGTCCTCTACATATAACGGGGATGATGAAAAGCATTCTTGCTTCGCCCTTTTAAGTCAGTCCTTATAAGGACTATAAGAATTTATTAGACCCCGTGTGGTGGCCAGGATAAGAATAGTCTCACTGGAGCCCATGCATGTCGTACGAGGCGACTAAAATGGGTACCCAGGGAGGGTAATGGATGGCAATGCTGATACCCTCCTGCCAAGATCAGAACTTATAGAGCTATAATATCCCATCCATAAATTTTCTTCTGCAGATAACGGGGAATATGAAAAGCATTCTAGCTTCACTCATCTAGCGAAATAAAAATAAAAAAAAGTCTGTTAGTAAAGTTTTAAAATAAATATTTTTAAGTTAAAGCAATGTATTGTTGCTTTCTTTTGAGATATCAATAATCAAAAATATAATAAATGAAATTTAGTCAAATGTTTGGTGACGTATCTTTAAGATCTGATGCTTAAACATGAAGATGATATCGTTATTAGATAACTTGATACACATTGACAAGCGCTTATTATACAAGCATGTCGAATGCCTAGCCAACTTGATGGCAGTTAGATGATTTCCTGATTTTTTTCATTTTTATATTAACTCCACATGCATGAAATCACATGACCTATAACACTAAGGGCTATACGCGATTAAGGAGAAAAATGTAGCCTGTTGATATGTTTGCTAAAGAGTGGGAAATTATTCTTAGCGGGTAAAACAGTTTTGGAGAGATTGTTCCAAAGAGTAGAGGTCGATCGAATTGAGAAAATTGATAACAAGTTAGTTCAGGGTGTTCGAAGTTTGACGGTGTATGGATGTTGACCAGTGGCTGCTCTAGTTCTCCTATAAGTTAGAAGTAAGGGGAGGAAAGTACCTATAGAAAAAGGCACAGCGCTGAAACAGAGCGTGTATGGTAAAGTGATTAAAAGGAGTCTGCGAGGGAAGGGTCGTCTATTAAGCAGATTGCCCTCTTCTGAATAATACCACGAATTCTTAGAGAGGTTGTTCGGTGCTCCACTCCAAATGGAGGAACAGTACTCCAAAGCTGGACGGATTTGAGACTTATAAAGTGTTAGGAGTTGAAAGAAAGAAAAGTTTTTATAGGCTAAAGAGGGCATGTGAGTAATCTGTTAGTGCCAGGATAAACTGGATGTGACAGTGAACTTAAAGCTGATCTTGAAAGGAAACTGGATACTTATCAAAAATGAGAGGGGGCGAGGTAGGATTTTTCTTTCAGGTAATAAGGCAGACTTGAGTTTTTGGCATTGAAATTTACTGTTATCTTCACTCCATTTGAGGAGTCAGTGTTCAAGTCACTGCTTATGGAGATCTTGAGGGTATATCGGATGATGAAGAGCATTGGCGAAGCTGTGAAGTGGATTTGAAGGCAGAGAAAGAAGATCACTGGTATAAAGAAGGAAGAGCGTGGGGGAGAGTCCAGAACCCTGAGACACTTCAGCATTGATGAGGAAAATCTGATGAGAGGATGCCATCCACCATGACACATAATGAACGACCAGTGAGGAAGTTGGCATTCCAATTACAGAGTGTGGAAGGAAGCCATAAGATGTTAGCTTGTTCAGGAAGCCTCGCTGCTAGACACGATCAAATGACTTTGAAATATCGGGAATGATATTTATGTATTTATCCAAATATGGGTTGAGTGTGTTTGATGTCATCTATCGATCTTTTATTTTATGGTTATTATAGAAATATGTAACACGAAGTAAGTTATGTGGGGAGCTGAAAATATTCTTCAGTATACTGTATCACAGAAACGCTTTTGGTTCGCACGCTTTTTTTTTTTTTTTTTTTTAAATCAACGACAACAAAGGAAGCGTAACGCTGCAAGTTGAAAACAAGATGAAAGACAAGATTTTTGTTCTTTTTTTCTTTAGGTGTTTTTCTACGTTTAGGATCCATGACCTGCAATTATCCTTGGCAGACCCTCCCCGACACATGCAGGACTCATGGCAAGAGTCCTGGAGGCCCACACACACACACACACACCATATGTCTAAATATTTAAAAGTTATAAATCAAGCTAACAAATATACTTTCATGACGATAAAAATCGTAAAATATGTTTAAATGTATGATTTTATTTGACTAAAAGACAACTGGATTTAATTATTGTGCATGTGTGGGTGTCCTGTTCATGGATCGGCGATGTCTGGATAAGTAATAAATTAAGACATAATTCGTGAATTATTATATATTTAATCCATAAAATTTTATTTTCCCATACGATTGATTGCAATCTTTAATTTTTTTTATTTCTTGTTTAATATTATTGGGTGTGTCTGTTTGTGACATGCCGGCCCTCTAAAGTGCGGGAGCGGGATTGGTGCCCTTCTTCGGTTTTAAGAGCGGCACTAATCCTTGGTTCCCATAACCTTTATTTAGCAGGAAACGCTAGTTTCTCTTATTGGAATATTTTTGTTATGAACTGTAATACTCTTCTTGACCTTTCGCCATTTTCCTGAAGGCCACCTCCTTATGAGATCGACTAACTCACTTTCAGAAAAGTTCTTATAAAAGCCCTTTTTTTCCAAACCGTATTAAACTCGAGTGTCAAAATAGGTCTCGTATCGGTTCATCTATCTGCATCCATCCAAGATGGGTTGAGTGTTCTGATTGCGAGTTATAGGCAATGACTGCGGATTAGTTTCTCTTTTGCATCCCTTAGGGGATGAGTAATTGGTTAATAGTAATTTTTTCATTTTATATTGTGATGGACTTTTTGTCAAATCCTGTGTACTATGTTATTTCAGTTGTTTTTATTTTAGCTGGTCACCGATATTATAAATAGTTTCTTTGCCAACAAACAAAACAGATAAATGTAAATATTTTTATAGATTTTATTTAATCTATAATTAAATTCAGAAATTATCCAGTCAAATCATATTACTCTTTAAAAGAAATAAAATTATCTAGTTTATTTTGCTACACCATTTTTTTTTTCCCCTATTATGACTCATAAGATCTAAGAATATGTTAATTTCATCGAACCCCGTGTGATGACTGGGATAAAAATACCCGGTGAGGGGACTTAGATTTCGGGGGATTTGCCCTGAGAGAACATTTTGAGTCTCTGAGGAGAGTGTTCTCCGGTGGCGCCCGTGAGGAGTCTTGTCGGTGGATGTCTTTCCCTGGAATATGAGCGGTTCTGCTTAGTGGTAAGTGGTGGTGGTGGGGGGGGGGGGGACTGTCACTGAGTGGAACCAACGCTGAGTTTCGTAAAGAATGGTCTGAGGGATCGTCTTAATTTTTAGAGCGTGTTTACTTAAAAATCGCCCCACTGTAGCCCATGCATGTCGTACGTGGCGACCAAAGTGGGTAACCAGGGAGGGTAATGGATGGCAATGCTGTAGCCAATGAAGTTTTAACTGAGGCTCGGCTATTGCTGTTTCCCTCGTGCCATGATCAGAGCTTATAGCCCTATATTATTACTCCACCCATACATTTTCCTATAGATAACGGGTAATATGAAAAGCATTCTTGCTTCACCCATCTAGTCAAAAAAATAAAAAAAAATTTTTTTTTTTTTTTATTTTCATCGAAAAACGTGACAAAGTATAAAAATTTCATAAGTAACTCGTATCCACACAAGATATTAACATAAATGAAAAATAAAAATAGACTAATCTTTATTCAGTTAGACTCTAAGAGCATATTTAGTGCTTGTGATTCGTTTTGTATACAGTGGGCGTGTCCTTCACCCTCAAGTTTCTGGAATATGAATTATGCAGGATGGTCTTCATCTAAGACTTTTTTTTTTTCTTATTTTATTTACTTACAAAGTATGTCTTTCATTTTGGAAAAAGGCCGAAATAAGGACCGTCTTTATTGATTCTTCATCTCTGTTTAGCTGTTTGCATCCCTTATTGCAGTGTGGGATGATTTGCGTGCGGTTTTATATTTACTAAATGTTGGTGTATTCACGTTCTTCATACTTCTGAAAAAAGGACTGGGGTGTTCCCTAACTTTTTACAGTGCTGTGTATATAAAAAGTATCTACGAACTGAGCTTTCCCTCCTAAAAGAATCATAACCAAACGAAGAATATTTTTGAGCCTTTTTTTTTGATAACTTCCCCCTCTTGTTTTCGTACCATACAGAAATAAACTTCTTTTTTTTTTTTTGTCTGTCTATTATTTTTCGTAACTTCGAAGTGCCCCATTAAATATAAACAAGTCGTTGCCATCAACTTTTAGGAATATTTAAAAAAAAAAGTCACAAAAAATTTATTTGCCTTTTTATAGATCAAAAGAGAGAGAGAAAAAGGAAGAGTAAAGAATTATCATGGGAGCTATGAAATGAATCCGATGTCAATGTTTCAATTTTTTGTACATCTATTCGTCTTTATAGTAAGTGTCATGCTCTATTTGGGCAAGTGATCTATTCTGATTATCGTTGCCATGCCAACAAGACAGATTTCAGATACTCCGATTCACCACTTGTAAATGTCAACTGAATACCTATCATACATACGAGAATTTGAATGCTCATCACACTTTTAATACTATTATCTATTTAAACTTACTTTTTTTTTTTTGTCCTCTTTAAGTTAAGATCATGGTTACGTTTTAATCTCTCATTATCATTCTTTCATTTGGATCAATCTTATAGGTAGGTCATTCATCTGCGCCTTCTATCCCCATTTCTCCCAGCATGAACTCAATTTATAATCCACCGTCTACCCCGCAGTTTTACGGTCCAAATTACAGACACGCTACAATATGTAAGGACAGTTTAACCATCATTTGGGAATGTATTTTTCGACGGCTTATAATAATTATAGATAAACGCAAGAATGTCATCTGCTTCCAGGAACTCTGTGATTATGTGGATAACTGATCGTTACTCTTTGTCACAGACCGTTGATTCTTCCGTGAGTTGACGTAATTTTGCAGGTAAACACATTGTCATCACTCAAGCCAGTCATCGGAACCGATGTCTAGAAATAATATTCTATATTAGTGGTATACGAGCAGTGGAGTTCACTTTTACGTGCCCTAGAATGTTTGTATTGTCTTGTAACGATAATTAAATAGAGGCTGATATTAATAATGAAATTATGAGCTACACGCAATACAAGTTGATCTGTTTATAATATTCAGTTATTTTAGGAGAGTTCTTGAAATTATTAAGACGTGTACTAGTGCATACCGCATTATCAACTGTGTTAAACTAAGTATTGTTTGATTTCATTAGGTATTTTCCACCCATACAGGACTGTTTTAGCGATTGTTTAATACCTATTAGAGCTAAAACAATAATGTTGATTTTCACCTCTTTTTTCTGTAATAAAAAAAAAAAAAAAAAAAAAAAAAAAACGAAACAAGTGCCATGAAACCTGGAGCCATCTGTTGGTTAAATAGGGAACTATTATACATTTTATCACTTAATGGTGAATACAAAAATGTAATTCTTACCAAATAAAAATAAGTTCACCTCTATCTGAATAGGAAAATTGCACATTTTCCTATTTTCAGATAAATGAAGATAGTTAAGTTTAAAAAAAAAATAATAATAATATAAACAATAGCCAGGACGTTAGTATCAGTGAGCAAATAATAAGGTAAACAAAGGTCAAACTTTATAACAAATGTGATAAATTAATTTTATTATAAACCTACATGTAGTTTTTGTGCATATTTGAGTTATTTTTTAATTATCATTTTCGAATCATGAAAAAAATAATTATTCCAAAATCATGAAGCCTTATAAATCTTTACAAGGACTGGTTAGAGGGGCGAAGCAAGAATGTTTTTCATCTTCCCGTTATCTATAGAGGACAGTGTAGGGATAAGGTGTTATTGAGATATTAAAGCTCTGATCATGGCCGAGCCTCAGTTAGAACTTCATTGGCTACAGCATTGCCATCCATTACCCCTCTAAGGGAATTAATCACTGCATTATTTGTGTTCCAAAATTATGAAGCATTCTTATAAGGACTGGCTTAAAGGGGCGAAGCAAGAATGCTTTTCATCTTCCCCGTTATCTGTAGAGGACAGTGTGTGGATAAGGTGTTATTGAGCAATTAAAGCTCTGATCGTGGCAGGAGGGTAACAGCAATAGCCGAGCCTCAATTAGAACTTCATTGGCTACAGCATTGCCATCCATTACCCTCCAAGGAGTATTGGATTGAATGAATCAATCACCACATCTCACGGTCGATTGATCCATTCAAACGATCATTATGAAGCATTCTACACAGAAAACATTATTATTAAAAGTATTTTTTTTCCTTGATGGTGTAAGAATTATCAAGAACATTTTTTAATTTTTTTTCTCAATTTATTTTTATACTACTTTGAGTTTATATTACTTAAAAAAGAATAAACTCTTTTTTATATAAAAAAATTCAAATATGCTCTTTGCTTATCATATATTGAGATTTTAATTCTGTATCCACTATAAGGAATCCAAAATACAGGAATGTCATAGATACTAAACATTATTTATACTCGATTTTACAAATTAGATGAATGCCATCTAGCGCCGAGAAAGTAAATTAAGGAAATTGGTAAAAATATTCCATTATGAATATATGAAATTCCGAGTCGAGGAAAAAAAAAAAAAAAAAAGCGGATCATCGAATGTGTATTCTTCTAACACGAGGTTGCTAACTGAATGAGATCACAACATACAAATGAGAATAAAACTATTTAATTAATATCAAGAATTTCTAATAACTAAATTAATTTATGTTTATTTATATCCGATGATTAAGTTTTACGTTTAAAAATTAGTGTAAGCTGTGCCTTGATCACGGTTAAGCAAATTGCTGTAATTTGTCTCGTTCTTCATTTATTGTCAACTTGGTTTAAAATTATTTACAGTGCAATATATTTATTTTGACATTTTTAGCAACCCTTCAGCAATCCGAAATTAAATTGATGGAATTTGCTCCGCATTTCGCTTGTCCCCTGTTACAATATACGTACCATCTTAAAAAATGCACAAGAAAATGTAGATCATAATAATGAGAGCTCAAACTGCATGTCCAGGAACGTAACTTCAATTCATGACACTAAGCCTAAGACAAATTAGGATTCGATTTACGACGGCTCGCTTAACGATAGTATTTTAGTAACCTATTAAGTCATAAAAGCGTTTTCATCCATCAACTAATTATAAGACGATTACTAATTAAAAAAAAAAAAACGTGTATATAATCTTATTTCGGCGTATTTGATGTTTTAATTTTTTTTTTCTTTCTTTCTATGTCCAATCGCCCTTAACTTAGCCACATCCCATTTCTATTCTACATATAGTTATGATGAAAGATGTGGAATAGCCATGAACACTCCTGCATCAAGTCTATGTCACATCTATAATAAGAAGAGATATCCGGTTCTGCAACCAGCACCCATAGACATTAAGAAAAGCGATTAAGGTAATATGTCAGCCATCTCTAATTAGCTGGTGACACAGATCAATTTCGACGTAATGGTTCCTGTTGTGAAACGTCTGTTCGACGAAATTAATGAATTAAAAAATAAAATAAAATAACAAAAAAACTTGGTGATGATGATCCAAATTGGACGATCCCTTGTCTGCTTGTTCTATTCGCTCGTTCCCTGTATCTGGATGTCGGCCAGGTTGTTTCTTAGTTCTGTTTCGAATCCAACCAAACAATGTTAAGATAAAAAATGATGGGCTGTCCTAAGTGTGTTTTGACGTAAGACATATAATGACATCTCGTGTTCGAAATGAATTAATATGGGAGTCAGCACCAAACAAAAGAAAAGTCAAGTAGCTGTTTAAAAAAAAAAAAAAGCCTTTTCTTAGTTTTGTTTTGTTTGATTTTAAACATTGCAGACTTCCGAATCTTTAAATATTACTTAAGGTTGATTTTAATTAAATTGATCATACAATACAAATCCTTGAAAGCTGTAGCATTCAAGATAGGATCGTCCGTTGATTACGCATGATATTTTCTGTATATTTAAGATCCCCAGTTAGCAATAATGTAAAGATTTCATGTAATACTCGCCTAGTAGCCTATACATCCCCCCCCCTAGAGGTTTCATATCTGGAATTTCATGATGATAATGGCGATTATATCTCACTTCTCTGCATTGAGCTTGATAAATCTCCCTCCCCCATAAAATATTACAAAAAAAAAAAAAAAAGCAACTATTCTTTTTTTTTTTTTTGTATTTTTTTTTTTTTATTCTCCACCCAAAAGGCTGTGGGATTGAATCCTGACATGCGCATGGGTACTTGTGATTATCTTTACATAGGATTTCTTCGCCAGGTGTAAGATCCCTCATTAAAATATTTTATTTTGAACTTTAAACATTTGTTTTTCATATATGAAATAGTACACACGAAAGCTGAAATATTTCCCATCGTTTACCCAATCTTCCAGTTCAAAGTGTACGCCACTACTTATTTCTCTCTGTTATTATCATTAATAACAGAGATAAATATATTTTTATTTCTTTTCATATCATTCTTTGTTATTTCTTTTTATTATTATTACTTGGTTCTTTGGTGTAGAATTACACGGCTCTAAATTATGAATGTGAATTTGCTAATACCCAATCATTAAATGTCAATTGAATATGGATTGAAACACCCAGACTCTAAAATTCATCACAAATCAATGGATTACATACAGATGAATTACATCGTTCGGTGTGAGTACATCCTACTTATTGGAGGCCTGAAGTGGATCGAAAAAGTTCCAAATTATCTAATCCGTAGTAAACTTGGTAGTATACTAATATAAGATAGATTTACAACCGTTCATGGACGAAATTCGTATTTAAAAAAATAGCAATCGTAGATTCCAGGCATGATTGTGCTAGAAATCATGACAAAATTTTGGAATATTAAAAAAAAAAAAAAAAAAAATGACAGAAAAATGTTTGTTGCATTTTAGACCCCTCTCCGTCTGCCGTAATATCACATAATTGTCTCCTCCCCTCCGCAAAACGATATGTTATATACCAGTTCAAAGAAAGATCCCTCCCTCTTTTTATGTGTTCTAGACTTCAATTTTCAACTTCGGCAATTCTGTGGGTATTAAAACAGTTTGCAAATAAAGATAAAAAAAAAATCATAGTTTTATTGAACAGATTTCAAACAGTCCATATGTTCCCAAGCGATTTATTTTGGTGGAGTTCGTATTATTTTGAAATCTCTTTTTCTTAGACAAATAAAATCCACGCTATTTCACATGCTAAGTCATTCACAAGGTTATTACTTCGCTGTCTAATCAATACACTTGGATCATCTAACTCCTAACACGTTAACACTTCCGCTATATTAAAACCAATGTTGGTGACATTAGCTTCTGGAAACGTTAAGGCAATATTGTCAGCAATTTACAATTCTACCTCAGAATATCCTCATAAATTAGCTAATGTAACTGCGGTATTTAGCAATTTATGTCGAATTTCAATTTAACAAGAGGTCCACTGATTTAGACTGACAGGATCTCGTCTAGCATTCTCAAATTAATTCATTATACTAATAATACAGTTTAACTCGACAAGTATACTGACACGAGCTTACAAACATAGTACTTTAAGCGCTGTCACTAGAAGGCGCTAGTAATTGTTGCACATTTACTTTTTAAAAACTTAAAGAAACTTCAAAAAAAAAAACGATAACGAATTAAAACTTTAGATAATTTTAAATCGTGCTCAACAGCGAAGCATTTCTTGGGATCGATTAGTCTGTCAGTAAAAGTCTTTTTTAAAAAATAATAATAAATATCTTCCCTATTATTGTTCTTAGAGGAGAAGCGCCTTATATTTGAGATTAGTTTGGTAACTCTCGCTAACATCATAATAAATTTTCAGATTTTTTTTGATGATCTCTCAAGTATAAACGACACGGGTATACCACGATAATAATATACCACATATCACACTGTACTTGTCGTAAGTTATATTTTTTATATATGGATATTGAATAGGTACAAAATATTTATTCCAATAATAGAATCTAAAATTATGTATTTTTAAAATATAACTTATTTTAAACAGGAAATATTATACTTCCATTCTTTTTTTATAGATAAATATGTATAGATTTAGAAAATTAGAAGCTAAAATCCTAATAAAAGACTAATATACGACTTCTTGGCTCATATCTCAAGTAATGTAATTCAAAGCAACTCCAATGCCGTGATTATATTGTAATAAGCTTTTCTGGTTATATTTTCTTAGTTCCTGCATATTTAGATACAAAAAATATAAATTTATAATATCCCTTATTTTTATTAATATATTGTGCAAAAAATTTAAGTTTTTTATTAAATATTTGCTGAAATAAAAGATTTCCAACTCCACCATCCAAAAGTTTCCTATATGAATGTAGTATATAAACTGAACATTACTAAAGTCACTTGCGAAACATCCTACAAAGTTTCTCTTACACGTCTACTTTACTCACCGAAGCGAACGACAGATACATGCGTCAGTAACACCTGTGGCACGTATTATTAACAAATCTGCTTCTGCAAGCCAGCTTTACTACTAAGAACCACAAAAGAGGAGTTAAATTTCTTCCAACTGAAAATTTTACAACTTTATAATTTATAATTTTCTACACACCAAACTGGTGATTTGCTTTCGCATAATTAAACATGTTCCACTTCATTTATTCCAACAATTAAAAATTTCGATAGCACTCATTTGGAAACAAACCGCACGCGGAAATTGATCAGAAACTGTGACGTCACCGTGGAATGTTCTCTAAGCAAGCTTGCTTGATATTTAATTTACTTTGGAAAATCAAATTTATATGTGAGCAGTTTCTTTAAACCCACTGAATTACACGCAATCCCTAAAGACCATCTTTCACCGCGAATATAAATACTGTTTATAAAATGCAAAGCTTGATTCACTTATCTAAGGTAATTAAGGCTTTCAAGTGGAACATCTTTTTGAATTTCGAAGAATTCTACGGGGACTGGCTTCCTTTAAATTTTCATTACAACGACACCCAATTCATTAGCCCCGTCATAGAGCGTAGAATTCCTCCATAGAAACAAGCTCCCAATCTATAACGACCTGGATTATCATAGAAGCTAGGAAAAGTGGCTACTATTTAATTAATTATATGAAATTGGTTGGTTGAGTTCACCAAGAGTACTTTACCTAGTCTTTCTCTCTATATACAATGTTAATCTTTTAAAGAATCACTCGCAATATTCTAAGTAAATAAACTCCCTCGTGTTGAATAATCACGAGTTATTTGGAGACCTTAAAATGCTTGCTCATCCGCGAACTAACTAAATCTGAACAGATGGAAAAATATTTTATTTTAATAGTTGCGTGGTTAACCTGAAGTAAACACGGCAATATTATGCTAATGATAATAAGATTAATAAAGAAACTACAATATGCATATATGTATAGCTCAGTGGAAGTGGTGTTTGCACTCCTCAGCGCTAGACTACCCGAAGAAAGAGTGTCGTGAGTTCGATTTAAGTCTCCCACCAGAAGAACTTTTTACTAAGCCTTTTTTTCGGCTAGTTCCTGAGTTAGTCGATCTTTCCGAGAGTTTTTTTTCCCATAAACTCAAGAAAATCGACTATAGAACCAACACTATTTTTTTTTTCAGACATTAAAAACTTCTGTTAGGATTAAGGACAACGAGGTCGAGGAACTAGTCGGGAAAAAAAAAGGCTTAATAAAAGTTCTTCTGGTCGACGAATTGAATCGAACTCACGACACTCTTTCTTCTGGTAGTCTAGCTCTGAGGAGTTCGAACACCACTTCCACTGAGCTACACATATATATGCATATTGTGGTTTCTTTATTGGCAGAACATGTTTAGCTGTCTTTTCACTACATTCTGCTTAAATTTGTGATAGTTTTAAGCCAGCTATCTCTAATTGGGTACTAGTGGAGATTGAACTTCCCACTCAATCCCCAAAAGTTAGATAGGGATAAAACACTTTGCTCCCCCTATAAGGGAATAAAATGGCATTAGCTGATTGTATATGTATCCTCTTGGTATGGGGGGGGGATTGTTCTCATGGACATCACTGGGTCCTTTCATCCCAAACGAACGCATCTTGACTGTTTATTGCTACCTTGAGATTGTTTCGAATAATGTGTTGCCCTATACGGTGGTAATATGGCCGATAGATCTGATTCTTCTAGTAAGACATTGCACGTGCCACCTCGTATATATATGTGTGTGTGTGTGTATATATATATATATATGGGGTGTTAAGGGTTAAAGCTGTATAACTGAGAGGAGACCTCCACATAGCCTTTAAAGGAATGCGGAGAACAGACCAAGGCTTCTGACCTAATGTCCAATCCTCACCTCATGATGCACCCTGTTAGGTATCTACCTGGATACCGAACGAACGAGGATGGGCTGGCAATTTGGGATTTAGCCGACCAAATTGCATTCTTATTGGCTTAAATCAAAATATAGAATGATGGTACAACATGGTAGAATTTCATGCCAGATGGGGTATCACCCGATTAAATAAGGCTCCCGTTTGTTTTCGCCAGGGAACTAGGGCAAACAGCGAAAAGTCAGCTACTGAACAAATACTAAAAGACACCCCAACTCAACATCACCAGAGTTCAAGGTCAGTACTATCAACATAAGAAGCCTGATGGCAAAGAAATGGAACTAGCGGAGGAATTGGATAAGTACCAGATCGACATAATAGGGGTGGCTGAAACAAAAAAAGACGAGAACTGGTGAGATCTTTCTGAGCAATAAATACAAAATGTTATATTCAGGCAATGACAATCAAGGAAAGGAGTAGCCATAGTATTCAACACAAAATACGAGACTAATCTTCTTGAATGGCAGTCAGTCTCAAGTAGAGTAATGTGGGCAAAAAATATGAGAATGGGGAACTGGACAATGAGACTTATTTGTGCCCATGGTCCCACAGTAGGTTCTGCTAAGGTAGAAGTGGAGGAATTTTTTGATGCTTTAGAAAAAGCAACTGACACAAAAAAAAAGGAAAAGTGTTGGTCCATGTTGGGGATCTAAATAGCAGAGTAGGAAATGATTGTCAGTCAAACAAAAATATTTTGGGAAAATTTGGAGAAAAGAGCAAAGCTATTAATAATGGCAAATATCTGTTGGGTTTCTGCTCAGGACATGGACTGGTTATTATTAACACCATGTTCCAACATAAAAATGTGCACAAATTCACATGGAGAGAAGAAGAAAGGAATAAGAAAAGTCTCATTGACTATGTTATTGTTGATAGTGATGTTTGCTCCCTGGTGCAGGACACCAGAGTGTACAAAGGATTTGAAACTGGAAGTGATCACTATTTAGTCTTGAGCAGGATAAAATTGAATTTCATATTGAAAGAATAACATGTAAGAGAGTTTTAAAGCGAATAAAAGTTGAGCAGCTCTCAGATGTGAACTGTAGACTAAAATACACAAAGATTATTGAAGAAAAAATGAAAGGGTTTGAAAACCAGAATCAAACCTTGGAGATTCAGTGGCAAGCCTTGAAGAAAACCCTGATTGATTTAGCCAAGAGGCATGTGGTGAGGTTGTCTGCAAGAATTGATAAATCAGGACTCCATGGTGGACACAGGAAGTAAACAAGGCAGTGAAGGAAAAGAAGAAAGCATATCGAAAGTTCCTGGCAAATAAGTCAGCTTGTGCTCTTAGGGAATACAGAAAAAAATGTAAGAAAGCCAAACACTGTAAAACTAGCTAAACAAAAAGAAGGTGGCAAAATATTCTGGAGATTGTTGAAGAAGCTCTTAGAAATGGAGGAAAGAGTTCTGTAAATGGAGTTAGAGATGCTAAAGGTGATATGAAAACAGGAGAAAAAGATATCCTTGAAGTATGGAGTAATTACTTCGAAAAATTTCTAAATGAAACAAGCAGTGATAGCACAGTGGTAAAAAACACTCAACAGGCATACAGTCAGAAATATATATCCATACTTGAAGTAGAAAAAGCCATCAAAGGCTTGAAATGCAGCAGGAGTAGATGATATTCGACCAGAAATGCCGAAGTATGGTGGCATAAAAGTCTTACAGTGGCTGCACTGCATAGTTCAGAAGCCTGGACAGAGGGAAGAATTCCTGGTGATTGGAGTAGAGGCTCTCATAAGGGAAATAAAACTGAATGTGAGAATTACTGAGGTATTTCCCTACTGAGTGTTCCTGGTAAGATTTATGCAAGTATACTTGAGAAACGGTTGAGAAGAATTGTGGAAGAAAAGATTGGTGAAGAACAAACTGGATTCAGGCCAAATAGAGGCTGTCAGGATCAGATCTTCACTTTACGAGAAATAGTTGAGAAAGCATGGGAATATAACAAAGTTCTGTATTTAAGTTTTGTCGATTTGGAAAAGGCATATGATAAGGTGCCAAGAGAGAAGCTATTCAATATACTACAGTTATATGGTGTCAATGGGGCATTATATCAAGTAATACTTAGTCTTTATTTGAGTTGTAAGTCAGCAGTTAGAATTGAAGGAAGTACAGGAAGATGGTGTAATGTTAAATCTGGTGTGAGATAAGGATGTACATTATCCCCTCTGTTATTCATTATCTATATGGATCATATTATGAAGGAAAGTGGTATTAAACATGATATCAGAATTGGAGATGTTAATGTCAGCTCTTTGCTTTATGCGGACGATGTTATTCTTCTAAATAAATCCGCTAAAAGTTTGCAAAATTCCCTGACTAAATTGAGTATCTGTTGTAATAGATATGGTATGAAGGTCAGCAATAAAAAGACAAAGACAATGAAAATAGGCAGAATCATTGAAAATGTCAACCGTGTTGTGAATGGAGAACCTGTGGAATAAGTAAAACATTTCAGCTACTTAGGCACGATTTTTAGTGAAGATGGTGAATTAAACATGGAAATAGACAACCGAATCATCAAAGCTGGTATGGTAGGAAGTCAATTGAATAAATTCATATGGAATAAGAGAGAAATCAGTCAGATCACTAAATTAACTGTATACATGACACTGTTCAAATCAGTTTTAACTTATGGATCTGAGAGCTGGGTCAGAAGTAAAACACTTGACTAAAAACTAGAGACCGCAGATATGAGAGTACTGAGAAAGATTAGAGGCATGAACAGATGGCATCAATGGAAATATGATATTAAAAATGAGGATATTAGGAAAGAACTTGACATTGTCAACATCCAGGAATACGTTAGCAGAGCTAATCTCAGGTGGTATGGTCACTTAAACAGAATGGGCGAAGAAAGATTGGCAAAAAAGTGTTCTCTGTCAGGTTGGCCGGAAAACGACCCAGAGGATTGATACAGTAGAAAGTGCCTTAGAAGATAGAAATATAAGGTTTGATAATGTTGGAGTCTTGACAAGTAACAGACTGATTTGGAGGAAAATTGTAGATAGGAAGTTAGTAATGATGTAAATTTTTCATGTAGTACTATCATATCCTGTACGCCCCTTGAGAGTTCCTGTCAGGAATTTGATGATTATATATATATATATTTTAAAATAAAAATATTGGGTTCTGCCGTCTCATGAAATACTTTACTCTTATAGACGATTCAGTTAGTACTGACCGGCTTATAATAGCATTAAAGCCTTGGTTTACCTTTAGTCTGGTTACTACACGACATCGATCGAATCAAGGAAAAGATGAACATATGTCTTCTGTCATTTGAACCTAATCCCAATTTCTTAATTTCTGTTGCTGTATTAAGTTGGTATTGTAACATTGAACTTATAGAGTTAGAAACTATCACATGATCATATAATAAATTTAACAAAAATATTAAAAAATTATTTATATGTTTCTAATATTGTTTTGTAATTTTTATTATTCAAAAGATTTCAAAGATATCTTTTCAAATTCTTTTGAATATTTAAAAATTTTTGAAGTATGTTTAAAACACCTGTATATGTCAGGTATATACTTTATAGAAGTAGAAGATCACGTAGTCCATCGCTCAGTTCTTTTAAGAACTTTCCAGGACTTGGATATAGTTTGAGTTGATGATTCAAATAGAAAGAGACAACCTGAAGTCCTTTTTAGGACTTCCAGGGTAACAAATGGCAGTGCAGTAGCCAAAGAAGTTTTATCTGAGGCTCGGCTATTATCGTTACCCAGCCATGACTAGCTGAATAACACCCTATCCACATTTTCATTCAGATGAAGCGATAAAGAGTCAAAGACTCAGTTCATCGCCCAGTTTTTTTTAGATTATTTTTTAGTAGTGTATGTTCATTGGTAGAACATATTTTTTGAAAAGGTGATTACATCCATTCCAATAATTACTAAACAAATCTGCGAATTATTATATTACTTATTTATTTTCCGTTTATATTCTGTTTAATTCCCTTTATCCTAAAATCAAAATATGCTGTTATTTTTTTATTAATCTCTATTTAACCTTCATATATATGACTTCTTTAATTGATTCTTCTGTTTTTGACAGAACGTGTTTTTGAGACCAAAAAATCATAAAAGGGCCATCTGCCATGAAAGTTCATTCAGCCACCGACTACGTCATCTACTATTATTCGCTAAGCAGGATCTTTCTTTAGACTCAGTAGGGTAGCCTGTTATCCGTTGAAAGCAGAAGGCAGATGTTTATAGCGAGAAGTTCGTGTCGGCTGACACTTTTTTTCTGTTGATTCGCGTGTGTCCTATGACTTACGGAAAATACTCGCAAGCGTTCTCGTCTTAGAGAAGATGAGAATTCACTTTCTATAGGATAAGAAAAATGAGAGTTACTTTTTCATCATGTGTCTTAACAATGTCTTTTGTGTTAAACTCGTACAAACTAATAGCCATTTTTTCCGAAGTGAATTGAGTCCCGAAACAATCCCAAATTAAGTTTCGCATACAGTCAGGATCGTATCATCTGGTGACCCTCGCCATCTCGACGAGTGCACGACATCCAGTGATTTTGCCGACAGTGATATACGGCTGTGTAGTAATTGTCACAGACCAAAGCTTTTAGTTGCAGAACAGAATCAGAGGTTGATAACTGTTATAGCGACCATTTAGTGCTAATGGCCCAGGAGACACTAAGTAGTAAGTATTATGGGTAAACCAATTAGGTGTGTCTTTCCCCCCCTCCCCCCACACACTCACCCTCGGATGTCTTTGACTGGAGCTTCCTGCTAAACAGCTTTAGAATGACACCCGTTTATCTTTCTCTCACCAGCATGTAATTCGTTCTGTTTATCATAAAGAACAGAATGTGCTTTATTTATTTATTTATTATTCATTTATCACTAAAACTTGATGATTATGGTATCGTCAGTTTCATAGCAACAATGTTTCCTAGCAACAGTACTGGAATCAGTTGCATAGCAACGGATTTCAATTCTACAATTCAAATTAGTTTATTTCATGGTAACATTAGTTTCGCTATATACAAAAAAGGTTATTTTTCTTATTTAATAATTTGTGTCATAAATTTTGATGAGTTAGCCGGTCTCCTGGACAGTGAGATTTTTTTTTTTTTTTTCATTTCACAGAAGAGGTAAGCCGGCTACGCGAACACAGACATAATATATTTGCTTAATGGACTTATTTGCTTCGGATGTAAATGCAAAATAAACAAGCAAACTTCAGTTTTGAATGACATGTTATATTCTTTTATTTTTATTCGGATATTTTATAATTTAGATGGCCTTTGTCAATGTATCATTTGCATTGTTAGTCAAATATACTAATCTCCATTTCTGCACCTTAGGAAACCCCAATTAACAATTGTCAATTTTCATTGGATCGAAACCGGATTATATTTCTTCTTGTGTATTTATTCGTTAGTCAAATTGTTACCTATAAATCTAATATTGGAAAGGGATCGCGGCAGTATTCATTCATATTTTGGAAATGTCAAAAATCTATGTATTTAGTTTATAGATACAATAATGAGAATTTTTTTATTATTATTTCGATTACTAATGAGGGGGGGGGGGATGTTGTTTTTTGATCTGCAACCAGTGAGCTAGTTCTTCTATTGTCGCAATAGCCAGTGGAGTTCCAACACTTGAAACAAACTATACCATAGAAGAATACTAACAATGAAGAGTGTGATAAGGCTCAGAGGTTACCTTGGTAACAATAGAAGCAAGCGACTAGTACTGATTTTTTTTAATTTTTTTTTTTTTATTTCGTTACTGAGAACAAACAATCGTGTGTTTCCCTAAATGAAAAAGAAAAAAAAAAAACTTTCCCTGTAGACAATAATATACGCAGATATTTCGTGCAACTTCATAATATACCCGCGGACAGATTAGAAGTTGTACAGTTTCCCAAAGTTGACAACACCAACACACGCAAACTCTCAGCTGTCCGATATTCAAAGGCCGATTACTCTTTTATGAACTACGCAAGAGCTCCCGTACGTAGAAAAGCTCCAACCGTTGGCCAGACATCGAACAAAGCGCTCCATCTGGTAGGGCATGTGCAAACAAACACACCGCTCACGTTCTTCTCATTTGGCAAACGGCCGCGTTCGACTCCGCTAGTAAAGAGTCGGGAACTCCTTTTAGCGTGCGCGAGCGCGGGAAACGTCCCGAACTTGATGACTGAATACCATCACTCACGACGGCTGCCTATTCCAACCTGATTTGGAAAAAAAAAAAAAATTGTTAATTTTTTTTTTCGAAATACCGGAACCGGAAATGAAGTTCGATATGTGCAGTGCATTGTGGGATACTTCTTAAAATGTTTTAAGATACTAGCTTATATGAAATCAAGAATGTAAATGAAATAAGAAGACATATCTATAAAGCCATTGCTTTTATTTTGTCCAAGTCCTTTGGGGGAATAGTTCGTGTCCCTTTCGGAGGGTGTGTTAATAGACTCAAGAACCAACTCTCACAAAGAGCTCCGGACCACTTGTCATTTATGTAAGTTATCGCTCATTCCAGAATTTCTCCAACGTGGGGGGAGGGAAATGGTGGTCTCTGTGTCCTTAAAATAGCCACCGCATCCCGTCAAGGCACGTATCTGTGTTTCAAGACATCTATCTACACGTCCGTGTATACATTTTGCTGAGGTAAGAGTTCTTTTGTTATTTTTTTTTTCAATTTTTTTTTTTTTTTTTTAAAGTATCTTGTTCCTGTAACTGTAGCTTCTGGTGATGGATTAATGTAGGATGTTGCAATCCTTTTAGAGCATCACTTGAGTTTCTTTAGCTACGTGATGAAGGAGAATATCCAGCTATAGCTACTGTAGGGTTCTCGGTAGCAAAAAAAAAAAAAATTGTTATTCTTAAATATTTTGTTAGCCAGCTTATTGTCGTTAGATGATTTTTTTTCCTCATAAGATTCTTTTTTTTTTTTTTTCGCCAAATACTAATGCCAGAGGTCTAAAGAACGAACCCGATGGTTTAGTCTCATCACCTATTTAAGCCTAAATTGTATTTCTAATCGCCTGTGCATATTTGACATCCAGTTTACTTAGACGAAACCCAAGTGGGTGATGAAGAGGGGATAAGTATCATCGTTATGGACATCGATGCGAAGTGCGTTATTGTAGTCGAGACCTTATTGGGTCATTTTTTTTTTCCAACTCTGTTTGCACCAGCAATATGCAGTCGCTTCAGAACATGGTTAGAGAAGGGAGATGTGGCGAAGACATTTGGATGGTTAATCAACTCACTGATACGCTCTTTGCTGCAGTAATAGAACTGTGTCCATAGCCGAAAGACGAAGTTAAAAAAAAAAAAAAATTCGGCTCGCTATTGTCGGTTTGTTCTCTTTTCTCGGACCATTTTTTTTTTTTAATTCCACTATCTTTTACTTCGTTTTTCAGTGTTTAACAAACTCTTCTGTGATCTTTCTATGTTTATTCTCTCTGTGTATCTCTCAATCTTCTTCTCTCTCTTTCGCACACTATCTGCCTCTGTTCATTTATTCTCTCTTTCTCAGTCGCTCAATTCTTTTTCTCTTCGTTCTCTGGGAAATTTGTTTTTCTCTTTTCTTGTCTTGCTTCAATCTTTTTCCTTCACTCTTTCTGCTTCCAATCTCTCTCTCTCTAATGCTGTTTCCTGACACATGACTCATAAGAAAAGAGAAGTAAATCGAACCAATCATCGTCTCTGCTTCTTTGCCATAATTCAACATCCCATCCGAACCAGCTGTTTAGTATTCCTCCAACGTTATCTCATAGACGTATCGGAAACAATACAAACGTTCAAAAGTGACGAGAGCACCCCACCCATGTGTGCTTCTATCCAGCAGTGTGTTGAAAGCTGAGTGACTGGTAATTTGACGATATTCCCTCACTGCAGAATAGAATCTCAACATCAAACGCCAACTCCATTACGGCAATATCCTTCCCGCTTCATCTGGCATACACCTATGCGAGGTCTCGCCCACTAGGCGGTGCACCTGTTTACCAAAGGAAGCCAAGTAATTATCGTGTTTGTCTACTCGATGCTTTTATAGTTAATCTGCATCGAAGGGAAAGGTCGATTCTGATCCTTGTTGCAATAAATATTGTTATGGAGTGTAGTAACTCTACATTTGACCCCCCCCCTCTCTACCAAATTAACTCGGAGATTATGTAAATTTATAGAATATTAGTACCCGTGGGTAGACTAAAGATTTTTCTGTTTTTAATTATTATTTTTTTCTGATTTAATTCATTTCATATATAAAAATGAAAGCCACTTCGTGAAGCGGAGAAGTGGTCTCATACCAGACAATGAAATTCATCTCCCAAATTCAGGTGGATTTATAGCCCAATCGGAAGAGAGAGAGAGAGAGAGAGAGAGAGATGCATGACTCATTCATTGGGAGAAAAAAAAAATCTGAAATCAGAATCATTCGAATCTGGACATCAGAAACATTTTCCATCTCTTTTTCAACTGAAGTTGATGAAAATGGTCTCGGACGGAGGTGGAGGACCTCCTGGGAATTCTGTGAGAATAATTGTTTTCTCTCGGAAAACAACTATTCTCACGAACTAAGCCACGGTGTTTCTTAAAATTTTTGAGGCGGCGCAACCCTACAGAAAAATATTTATTTTTCGTAAAAAAATTTTTTTTTCGAAAAGGAATTATGATAAATGATTCATTTATCAGCAAAATATACAATATTTTGTATATATATATAATATATACAGTACCTTTTATCTGCAAAATATTTTTATTTAAAAAAAAACATCCCATTTCTTATCCCTCCGAGACGGAGTTCGCATAGACAAACCCTTTTCAACCAAAGGGTTTGTCTATGCGAAACGAGCTATGGAGTCTCAAAAAAAATATTATTTCCCCCAATTAGCTGAAGTTTTTTTCAGAAACTACATCTAATATATGTGATAAACGTCTGTATTCTTTAGGATACCTACAAGTTTTCGCGAAACCTTGTCTAAGGGGGTGTTCTCGTTATTAGAATCAGAGGATGGGATCATTGGAAGGTTTTTCAAGTCTCCATTAAGCTTGGTGGTTTCACCCCGGAAATGAAAATCATCTACAAATATAAAAATTTACACCTTAAATTGGAATTCGGATAATACGATTTATTCAAACATACACAAAAATAATGGCAGGTTAGTGACTCTCGTATGTATGAAGTCAATGTGATCTCGCTATCGCTAACAGCACATCCTGTACAAGTAAAAAATTAAAAAAAAAAAAAAGAACCACCGTAGTTGATGTTGACTATAAAGTGGTTCTACTGACCCTCCCTCTCTTTTCCTTCATGCTTTGACATGAGGAGGAGGTTTTTCTTTCATCACAGGCCCGACTGATGTCGGCAACTGGTTGTCACTCTTTAAGTGGCTGACTGCTCTGCGTCAAAATTGATATCATCACAATGCGACCCCTGTGCGTGTGTGTGTATGTGTGTGTGTGTAGTAGACAAGTGTTTCTGTACCGGGGAAAAAAAAAAAAAAAAAAAGAAACATGCGGAACAACATGTTGGATAATAAGAGGGTGTACTGTTGACTTTGTGATATATTGTTATTAGTGCTAATTGCTAACGTGTGCAGCCTATGAAACTATACTCCAAAGACTGTAACAGAATCATTTTAAGTGTGTGTGTTAAGGGAGAAAAAACAAGTAAATAACAGATCCAGCAGTGCATTTATTTCATAATGAATTTTAATGAAAGCGAAAAATTATAAAGAGAATGAAAGCAATCCATCATAAAGGCAAAATTTCAGAATGCAAACAATATAAATTAATTTCAACACTTGAAATGAAAAAACTGTGAGCTTCCTAATAGGTAATGTGGCAGTTCAGTTTTAGAGACGTCTCTAATAAATTCTTTTAATTTAGTCCAATAAAAAGTTCGAACAAACTATGGCTATTGCTTATATAGTTCTTTAAAAACGAGCTATTTGAATAATAAAACATTACAGTGCTCTTTCATTAGCCGATATAATATTCTTACAACTGGCAGATGTGTTAAATAATTAAAGACGAATCCAACCGGCTGTGGGCATCGATGTTTGCTTGTGCTCATGTTTTAATTAAAGTTACGTTAGCCAGTCTCGTACGGAGATGGGGTTGTTTCTCTCCTAAAAGCAGCCAAACTTCCACCCCATGAATACACATCTACAGACATAAAACACTCGCCCCTAGGGGATGCAGCAGAGGAGTGGAAAGCTGATGCATTAGTTGCCTAAAAGGTCTAATTCGAGGGATGCAACCGGTCTTGGATTAATCTAACGATTAGCATACTTACAGTGCGTATGCGATGTAGGTTCACAACCTTTGGCTGGTGGGATTCACATAACATAATGTTCATTTCATACCATCAGTACTTATTTCAAGAGGATTGGCCACTAAAATGACTAGATCAGTTTTTTTTTATCACCCTGCCAAACAATCATCTTTATATAAAGAACGAGACAGGGTTATGTAAATAATGTCTATAATCAGGTCCATTTCGAAGGGAACACCGCTGTAACTCAATTAATTAGGGCATTCCAAACATCACAGGAAATTATTTATGACCAACAAAATATAATAAACTGTTTTCGAATAGCATTCATTAGAAAATAACCAGATACATAAATGAAATCGCCTATTGAGACGTCTAAACGTCACAGAATCTTTCGAGTTTAAAAGCAATTTGCGATAACATTTCGGAAACACTGTGTACAGGATGTGACGTCACAAGCGCATGCGTTATATCCATTTGAAACTATCCCACAACTCTGTTCGTTTCTACAATTTGCTTGTAGTGTAATATTGCATCAGTTATATGTTGAATGAGGAATAATTAAGATTTTAATTTTTTTTTTAATTGCTCCTATCCATTCCTTTTTCTTTATGTGCTATCATTGACGTCATTCTTACAAGAGGTTAACGATTCCTTCCTATCTCCGTGTTCCTTATTCTTTATCTCTTTTTTTTCCTCATTCATCTCGTCATCCCTGGTGTGATGCTGAATATTCCCTATCCCCTCTTCTTGCAGATTTCGGCTTTGGCTTTAAAACTCAGTTGCAAGTGTGACTAAAAATCATTTGTCTTTTACGGCCAAAAAGAATTGATCCCCGAGTTTTTTCTTAATGCGAACTTGTGTAAATGCCGATTGAAAGGCACGTTTGACGTTCTATGATCGATGGCTCTTTCTTTTGCAGTCATTATCGTCTGCTACAAACCCCCTACTACGTGACCGTAGTTCAGGAAAAACCTGAGTTGGCAAATTGTGCCGAACCCATCTTGCCACTTTAAGATACCAAACAGCTCGCACTGTTTTTATAAGTTTTTTTTTTTTTTCTTTCTTACTTTGTGATGGTGACGAGACTTGGTTTTAAATCGTAGCCAGTAGTCACAGTGTTTTGTCTCTTAGTTCGAAGACTGGATATCAGGGCATTTTTTTACTTCTCGCATTAATATTAAGTGTATGAACTGTGTTAATAGATCTTCAGTAAGAGAACAGTTTAGGCATCCAATAAAAGTCCAAGCTTCACTGGACTATTTACTTCACTGTACGGTCATTTAAACATAAAATAAAACAGTTGAATAACAAAACATTAAAAAAATTATATCTGAAATCTTATTCACTGTCAATCGTTATGCCTCCATTTTAAATTAATACTGTTTATATTTCATCTTTACGCAAATATTAAAAAGGTGTGTTAGCATACTTTAAAATACTCTGTAAAAATATCATATATGGAAACTATTTTTACTTTATTACAAATTAAATTATACTTACAATAAAATTATATTCTTAATTAATCCTTTATTCAAGCGTAAGTAAACAAAGTTTTCACGTAAATCTATTCATTATCAATTAGCTGGCAAAGCCAACTCGCTAAACATGAACATAACAAACAATTGAGAGCTCTGGAAGAATGCTTTTGCGGACAGCTATCGATTTAAGTCTTTTGCGAGACGGTTCATTCAGAGGAAAACACGGCTTTGTCACTACTCCTTGCGGTAAGATCGCCTTTGCCAGTGCCGGTAATGGACATTTTGTGCCAAAGAACCATCAGTGTCAACGATAATCCCAGCTCTGAGTGGTCCTCATTATGTTGCGCGAGGTATTACAATACACTCCTTTTCTCCCAGGGACTACTTTAGCTACGAAGGCACACTCGGATACTTCATTCTGTCACACATCACACCAAGTTGGGGGTTTTAAAAAATGTGGACCACTCAGGGGTGTCTTACAAAGCCCTGATAGCACCGGTTCTTTCTTTTTAATGTCTCCGATTTGAGATTCAAGTGGATTACAGAAGTTTTAATGGCGATTATAAGTGGAAGAAACAAATTGTTGTTTTTATATAGTTTTGGATATCGGATTTTTTTTTTTTTTTTTTTACCTCCTCAGTTATCCGATCTCATGACGAAGTGACTAAGTTTGTTTCTCAGGTTGTTCATCCCTCAAACCAGGCAAATCGGTCAGAAGAACATACGCAACCGATAGCCATAACACAGTATTCAGATAGACTTAACCGTTCTGTCAGAGCGTTAATTAGGTTATAGAAAAGCCAAGTTACTTGGCAGTGATAGGCTACTAAGCCTACCACGTGAGAAATGGAATAATAAGGAATTCGGTGGTAGCAGAGTTTCCTTCCCCTGAAACTTGGGTTTTTCATCCCACATACACGCAAATCGACCAGAGAACACACTCAAGTTAACATACCAGAATACTTAATGGAAGGTAGTAACATAGCGTGTAGATGAAAGATTTAGTGTACAACAGGGAATTATGCGATGTGGAGTTTTGGATGCCTTGGAGGCGTCACAAATAATAATATATTTCCTAGAGCCAAGTTTTTATTTTAATTATGCGTCAGTTGTATTTGAAGCTTCATTCACCTTTGCCACGAGTTTCCCCGATCTGACTACAAAGTAATGCATGTGGAGGTAACTAATGATAAACTCACTGAAGTCATTTAATAAATAAATAATCAATTTTAAGGGGAGGTGGTTCCATAATGTACACTGAAAGTCACTCGTATTCAAAATTTCAACTTCTTTAGCTTCACTACAAGTGGATAAAAGTTTTGATCTATTAGTCGTCATTTAATAGCATGCATATTTACATATGTACAAGTCATATGTGAAGCACGTTATTCAAAAATTAGTCATGCGCACAAAACCTTTTATCATAAAGATAACCAGATATAAAAGAAATAGTCTAACTCCTTTTATTCGCCAAAGACTGTTAGGCAGAATTCTTTACTCCTAACTCTTGGAAAGCAGTACGCAGCCAGCCTTCACTTTTAGTCATCACTGATAAATGAGTTTATTGTTACCAATGATTTGATGACTAAGTGTGAGAGAGTACTGCCAACTGCTTTTATCTTGTACTCCTACACGCTAAGTAGTATATTATTATTGAAGCTGTGTGAGTTTTCCGAAGTTTTACAATAAAAATTGCGAATATTATGCTACAAATTTTGAAGAATACGTAAGGCAACAATGCCTTATTAGTGTTCCCATGTATCGTTCACTTTCAAAGCTTTTTATTTATTCAACTGGCTTATTTAGCTTAAAAAATTATTTACCCGTTCAGTACTGAAGTATGACGATATACAGTGTGTCCCTCAAATTTCACGCAAGATTTCAATTTAGCGCCATTTGTGCGGTAAAGTGTTGCCAACGAGAAAAAAAAGACAGCGTGACAGCTGACAGTTCAGGGTTATTAAAAATGGAGCGCTACACGAAAGAACAACGCATTTTCATGGATTATGGAACAACAACAAGTGGATGCTTATTTTTCGAACAAAATCATCTTCAGCGATGAGGCTCATTTTCATCTTGATGGCTTCGGTAATCGACAAAATTGTCGCATTTGGGGTTCAGATGCGACAATTCACGAGTAATTGTTGAGAAACAAATGCATCCACAACGTGTCACTGTTTGGTGCGGATTTTGGGCTGGAAGCATCATCGGTCCATTCTTCTTCGAAAATGCGGCTGGTAAGGCAATAACAGTTAATGGTGCTCGCTATCGCGACATGATAATCCAGTTTTTTGTGCCTAAATTGCAAGATATGGATGTGGACGACATGTGGTTTCAACAAGACGGTGCCACATGTCATACAGCCCGAGAAACAATTCAATTACTGCATGAGTCATTTCCTGGTCGTGTAATTTCCCGTTTTGGTGATCAGAATTGGCCGCCCAGATCATGTGACTTAACGCCATTGGACTTTTTTCTTTGGGGTTTTTTGAAGTCTAAGGTTTATGCCAACAAGCCCACGACCACCCACGCCTTGAAGGAGGAAATTGAGCGCTGTATCAACGAAATTCAGCCACATTTATACAAAACGGTCATGGAAAATTTCAACAAAAGAGTGCGTATGTGCCAGCAAAGCCGTAGAGGCCATTTACCCGATATTCCATGCATAACCCTATACTGTATACTTTATGAATCAATAAGAAATTACAATTTTTAATTAAAAACCTGTGTTTTCTATCAAAATTACTTCTTACGTGAATTTTGGGACACCCTGTATAAAACTTGGCTTGCAATTCTTAAGTCTTTGAACAACCTTACTCCTGAAATCCTTAGATGACCTTCACGATTAGAGAGGATAAAGAAGCCTTTGGCTCTTTATATTTAGTAAAGGTGAAGATTTTTGTATGGAGAATTTTTCTCGTACTTTTATTTATACTATTCTGGATTTAACTCGATTTCCGGTATGACCCATAATTTTCAAATTCGGAAGCAAATTATGAGCCTCTTCCAGATTTTGGATTTCCAAATATCTTGTGAGTGAGGAGGCGGATGATCCCATTTTTGGAATTTCATAAAAGTATTTGTTGTTGTTTTGTGAAAAATACAATTGATAATCTCATTTTTAAACTAAAAACTGATTCCTAGATATCTAAATAAATATAGTGATGAGATAATAGTACTTAGTCTACTTATAAAATCAAAACATAAACAATTATTTGTAAATAGAATGACTTATTGATATAATCATAAAGTTATAATTGATAATTTGAACTAAGTCAGTTATTTTTTGTTATCTCATACTATCTTTTTCATAGTTTATTTATTTAATGAGAACTGGAACCTGACCACGCGGTTAGCCTAGTGGCTTTGGGTTCGCAACCATATGCCTAGTTCGGTGTTAGGACCTTTTGTCTAATACGTTCACAAATTTTACTCTTAACTACTCTACCGGCCAAGACGTCAAGGTTATCATGGATGCGAAGTGCATATTAAAATTTTTATACCATTAATATTACATTGAAATATATGATGGATATGAAGCGTGTGAAGATGCGTATTTGATCCATAATGACCGGTGGTTATTATTAAGAATAACATTTGCTAAGAATATGAAAGTTGTGATTTGGTTTGATTTAGTGAGACTGTCAAAGTAGAACACTGAAGCCAGTGTATTATATAGGAAAAATTGGATTCATTTTTCTGGATAGATTGCCAGAATAATAAATCCTGTCACTGCCTTATGAGGCTGAATAACACATCTGAAAACACCGTATTAAAATTTATTCGCATCCTACACAAGTTCTGAAACCAGGTCTTTTCAACCAATAGAGATTGTTGAGCTATAGAGGCGCCGATATTTTATTGCGTTTATTTTATGGGAGGAAAAACCTGATTTTCTGGAAGCAAAACTATTGCTACCTCTTAATGAGACCAGAACTCGCCTTTCGTTGGAAAGATTGGATACAGTGTTTCAAGATTAGACGAATTTGCGATTTATACAGTGTTGGTAGTAATACGTTCAATAAGTACTCTTAAAAGGAAAAGGACAATGAAGATTTCTGAAGATAGGGGCTGTGAAAGTGATGGATTTGTGCCAAGAAAGGACAGAGGTATGAATCACTTCAAAAAAAAAAAGAAATCTGATCTTTATAAAAATCGGTGGATTATCAAAGATGAGCAGAAATGAAGTGAGATCTTTCTTGGTAGTGATAGTCCTGAATTTCACTAAATTTTCCTTCGCATCGGAGAATAGCAAGGCGATTAATGTTAATGACATTGGCCATAGAATGTCTTGAATCTGCTCATTTTGCCCTAAATGATTCTTCAAATGAAAAAAGAACCAAGGGTATTGTTATCACCCAAATTATGGATTGGATTTGGGGGTTATTGAGAGAAGGTCGTTTGTGTATTGGAAGAAGACAATGAAGTCAAAGTGCATATCTTTTAGGTGCCCTAATACTGGTAGGAAAAAGAGCAAACCATCTACCATGACATGCAGAAGAAGAACGGAGAGAAAAATGCGACCTATTCGCAAGTGATAGAAGACAGCGCAGAAACTTAGTTACGTTGTTTGGAATTACCAAAAAAGTTGTTATTCACCATAACGACTGTGAATTATGATAATTATCTGTATTCTTCTGGCTGGTTTGCCTGTTTAGATAGATGAAAACACCTTACTACTTTCGTATGAAACAACTTAACTCACTTTCATTTGAAAAGTCCTTATAATAGTTCTTATTCTAGACGGGATTTTACCTAGATCTTTCTGACCAAAGAACATCGATGATACAGATTGCATTTGATAAGATGTTGCATAAGAGTAATAATTCCACAGCATTTAATAAGTTCTTCAAATGGCCAGATCTGCTGCAGAACAAGAATAGTGGAATTCATATTGGTGATCACAACAGTTTAGGCTAACCTTTCTTTTCGGAATGGACTGAATATTGGCTTTTTTTCATACTGAAGGATAAAGAGAGTAGAAAAGACTCTAAGGACGTGTATTATGGATGTTAATTTTAAAACACAATTGGGGAACACCATCAAAATCAGAAGACTTTCTGATGTCCAAGTTCTTCAGGATTTTGTTGATGTATTTCTGGTAAAAGATCTGAGTAGGCAGCAGTAGGCTAAAATCAACTATTCTTCATTTAGTGGGAGTCAACCAGCTTCGACCCTCTATATGAAAGTTGCAGGAAAAGACTCATGCCAACTGGCCACTCTTATATGCGAGTGATGTTATTGATGCTAGCTGGATATAAGATAGGTAGAAGCATGGAGGGGTAGAAGTTGTGCCCATTTAAAACTTGACAAGAACCATAAGATTCGACTGTTGTTTTGATCAGAAAGCAAGTTTTTGGAGTTAGCCCTTTCAAAGTCGTGTGCTGAGTGCAAAAGTAGGAATTTTTGACTTGAGTGACTCGAGATATGACGAACAAAGTTCGTCATATCTCGAGTCACTTAAGTCAAAATTTTGATCAGTCACTCGGAAGAGACCATTTTGCACATTCTGTGACATTGGATGTTAGATCTGAGAAAAGCGTCTATCACCATTATGATAGAAGAAATCATGAAGAGTCTAGTTACTTTACGAACTGTCCGAACTACTCCTCTCGGAATAGTTTATGTTGCCTGTTGAGGTTCTCCTAGAAACAGTAAGTCTGGTCTGGTTTCGATGCCTACAAAGGGTACTGATGCACATCAAGCACCCAAGGCTTCATATAAGAAAAACGTCAGTATTTCACCAGGAGGTAAAATTCATCTATACCCCAACTGCGTGGATGTAGTTAAAGAAACCAAAGTCTCGTAACTAAAGGTCGATAACAATAATTAATGTCAGTAAGTAGACGTTGTCTGTTCCTTTTGATTAATTGACCCACTTTTGTTTTCAATTGCACGTCTTTTACAGTAAGCAATTGTAAACTAGTTTCCATTTGTTTTGTGACTGGACAAATTATATATTCCACTGTTTTAAGAATGTTCGTTTGTCCTGTCCTCCCTTACTCATTACATCAATTTCGTTTTCTGTGCCTCACTTCTGTAGATCGAATCGATATTTGTATACTTCTCTTAGAGGATTTCATATGTCGTTGATAATCCCATTTACTCTAATTAAATTTGCATTTTAATATGTTTTACCCTTGTTTATATATCGAGCATATCGAAAATATCAAAAAAGTACGTTCTCCTTCCAATGCTTTTCCCTTTTTTGATATATCCATAGCGTAGTGCTTTCCGATCTATAATTGCATTAGACATTTTTGCAGTTTGCCTTCTGATCCTCATAGAGTTCAATTATTTTCAAAAAAAGCAAACAAACCACCCAATCTAAGCTTATTGATTTAAATAATGATCAACTAACTCCTTTATTCTCTTATAGGGAGTAGGCGAGGCCTTTTAATCCTATTTAGTTTTTGGAGCTGAGTTAGCAGTTCAATGTCCACAGGTAACCAATCAGAGATAGCTGGCCCATGACTATCACTAATTATAGGCGGCAACCGATGAAGAGATGGGCAAACAAGTGCTGCCATCTCTTGTACCTAACCCTAACAGGATGTGTTACTGTCTGAAATAATGTGGATTCTCGATTTTCTTCCGTTTACTGGAACCAGGCAAATAGAATTATTATAGCAGTGTCGCGGATTTTTAGGTGCCTTAAATCTGGCTCGAATCTGGGATCCTAATGTACAGCTATTGCCCAATATGACTGTATCTGCACTGTAAACACGATCTGACCACAGTACCTTTTTATTATTTTTATTTTCTTTCCTCCTAAGTATCAACAAACTTCTAATTTCTACTGACACCATAAAAAAAACTTGTTTCTTATTTCGTAGTTAAAAAAAAAAAAAAAAAAAAAAAAAACTGCGCTTGAAATTAGAATAGCCTATATTGACCATTGGCTTCAATCGACTAATCTCAAGCTTTATTTGTATTTCTGAAGAATGCTTATCTAAACTCTGACTATCGTGCTGTACATTATCTGTCATATAAATTAAGTTATTCATTTCAAAGTCACATTTCTGAATATCTTAAAAAGAATAAACAATAAAGAAACTTTAATAATAACACTGTAACCACGAAGTTAATAGTAAGCGTTGGATTAATTGCAAAAATCGGATTATGAATGCAAAGGCTAAGAAAATGCCATCGCTTCATTAATGGAGAATTTACGGTTTGTTACCCAGCTGACACTTGGAGGCTCTCTAGATTAGAAACTTCGGTTAAGCGTGAAAATGCTACGCCCTCTGGCATTAGTAGTTCATTCTTTATCTTTTTCGTTAGCGCCCTCTATTGTCTTACGTTTTACACCATCTATGAAGAATGACTGGAACATCATATGTTTTAACAGCAATTCAGTTTTGTATCGGGAACAAAAACTATTTTCTGAAATAACTTCATATATTTATGTTTATGCCATTTAAACTTTTTTGTTACTTGAAAGACTTGAGTAATTCTCTCTAATAAATAGTTATAATTTGTAATGCATCTCTATAAATAGAATAGTCGACTGTTGATAAATCAGTAGCGGGGGGAGTAAGGTGAATGGAAGAGCCTCAGTGTGAATTTCATTTAGTTATTTTTTGCCGGGGGGGGTAGAGTACAGTAAATGGAAGATCTTCAATGTGAATTTCATTTAGTTTCTTTCTTTTCTTTTCTTTTTCTTTTTTTTTTTTCTGGCATTTAGAAAAGGGATCACATGACAATAATTTTTAGGTGAAGATATTATGTAAAAATAATATATAGGAATGTTCGTTTTCTCATCAAATTCCTTTTCTCTTTTTATTGTTGTTTTTTTTTTCATTAAATATGATTTTATAGATGTTTAATTGGCAATATTGGTTGGTAATTAGTTTTCCAGCTTTTCCTGTGCAAGAGCTGGCTGTTTATCATATCGCAAAAAAATAAAAATAAATAAATAAAATAAATAAATAAAAATAGAATAAAATAAACTTCGCATTAGGGTAATATACTGTATATGGTCAGGTTACAGCAAATAAAGAAACTTTGTATTGCATTTTTAATTGTCTCGAGTTTTATATATGACACGAGAGGGCGCTACTCAAAACAAAGTAAACTGCTTCCAAGCAAAGTTAAATGTTGTTGACAGCTAACTGAAATGTTATTAGCACAGCGTCATAATTTTGCCGTGTAGCTCATGATTATTTTACTATTTTGGATTTTGAAACACAGCTAAATGCACTTTGCAAGCTTCTACAGAATTCTGTTTACTACGAGATGGCTTTTATTGTACAGTTTACGCATTTGACTTCGATATAGTTCTAGTGAGGTTGGAACTAACAGCAGTCATGTATTTAGTTGGCAATAGTGGTACCTCACGGAGCGTGAAGATATTACAACTCGGCATAAAATTGTTATTCACAGCTGTTAAAGGTTAGAAAAGGAAATACAAAACTTTGCTTGACGTGTATATGATCTACTAACCATCTAAAACAATTATGGCTTACAATTCCTCGGGATAACGTTGAAAGCTGATGATATAAATTACCATCAGTAGGTTGTGTTTACTTTTCTGAATTGATTTTATTCTTTAGCAATTCATTTGAATATATTTAAAGATACCTCTCGTTTCAGAATACTTTTCAAAGTTATCGATTCAAATAGTAACAAAACTGAATAAATAAATATAAGAAAAAATAAAGTACTGAGACCTTGTTTGGCTACGCTTACAATCAACTGACATGGCCCACAGTAATAAACGGAAAAGATAAATCGTTTATTGCGTCAAGGGTAAACAGGACGTTTTTTTTTTAATGGTCAAACAGTAAGTTGGCTCAATTGCTAAAAGGTCTTTACATCAAAAACAATCCACAAACGATTCTCTAAGAATCTAGTTCGGGAATGAGGTTTAGAATGACGATAATGAACAGAAAGAGAGAGAGAGAGAGAGAGAGAGAGAGAGAATAAATAAACAGAATATAGGCGGAATGAAGAAATGAGACGGCCAATGGCCAAACGTAATAATAAAGAAATCAATAGACGATGTAGCGAGGTTGGTAAGACGCATACCTCTTGGTTAAAAAGAACTAGACTGAAATTAGTTCAAGAATGCAATAGCGTGTTTAGTCCTTTTCAGGCAAAGATAAGTATATCTACGGTAAGATTTTTTTCTTAAAATATCAAGTTTATCTACCCCAAATAAAATTATGAGGAGATATTTTCCCATTCATAATTTTTCCATCATTCTACAGTTCAGACGAATGGAGTTAGACATTTTTCATCCTACAAAAAGGTCAAAAGAATACACACGAACACAATTAACACACATAACACAATAGCCTCATAGACTTAGCTGCTTCGACCGTAAACACCAAATAGTAACAACAACAACAGCTATTTAAGATAGTAATGGATATGTAAACTACTGCTATATTGTCTTTATTTACATAAAAACAATAACTTTAATCACACAACCAGCATTCCAGAGTATTAGCATTCAGGAATATTTTAATGACAAAAGATAACTCATATCTGGAGAGTAAAATGCCATAATAGACTATTGATTATTATTGGAGATTTTTTATATATTTTAACACTTAGACAATTGTGTTAAAGTCTAATAATCAGCATGTAAGCATTAGTAAAGATATTTCTGCAGAAAAGCAGGCATAAAATATTTAATCCCAAAAGAGAAAGAAATAATACATAAACACTATATCTATTTGACTCCAAAAATCTTGAATGTCTTACCTCGCTTAATACGAAACGAAACCAACTTGAAAGCATACAAAAATCTGATCAGAGAGTACTTAAATCTCTATAAGAATATTGAAAGTTTGTTTACAGTAAGTGCATAAAATGAGAAATTAACCAATTTAAAATATTCAGTGTTTGTGTACTGCGCAACTAATGTTTTTATCTAGTTTCAGACACATGCATACACTATTTTTACAAGATTTATTAGCATTTATTATTATTATTATTATTATTTATATTATTTTTTTTAACAAATAATAATGTATCTTATATTTTATTTCTAAAATAAGGGTAATATTTTTAATAAATCTAAAATTTACTTAATATTTGTAAATATATAATACACTTTAAAAATTTTGATATCACTTTACTATAATAAAATAATGAAGATTGAGGGTAACCGTCGCCCAATCTTTCAGATATTAAGACCTACATGACAAACATTGCAGAGAAATTCTTCACAATCACGGATAATCACCCAAATCAGTTAGTTCGACAGGCAGCGGACTACAAGCCCTCAGATCGTTTCAAACATAAAAAACCGAAATCCTCCATCGCAAGAGAAAGCTGATACAGCCTCAATGCTCACAATGAGCGGGTAAATTACCCACAATAATCTCATCACCCACAATCTAAAATCCAGATGAAGGGATAAAGAGTCAAGGACTCAGTCCATCAACCAATTAAGTTCAAGTTCAAGGGTAACCGTCGGTGAGAGGACTTCCAGGGTAACAAATGGCAATGCTAGCCAATGAAGTTTTAACTGAGGCTCGGCTATTGCCGCTACCAGCCATGATTAGAGCTTTTTAGCTCAATAACACTCCATCCACACAGATTTACTTCATTCAGATGACGGGATAAAGAGTCAAGGACTCAGTCCATCGCCCAGTTCTTATAAGAACTATAAGGGTAACCGTCAGGGGTTAGGACTGAGATGGAATCAATCGACCGTGAGATGCGGTGATTGATTCATTAATGCCCTTGGATTGTTTACAATAAGTGCATAAAATGAGAAATTAACCAATTTAAAATATTCAGTGTTTGTGTACTGCGCAACTAATGTTTTTATGTGCAATTGCTGCTACCCCCTTGGGCGATGAGTTTTTGAGTTCGCTCTCTTGATGTTTTTGCCTTAAGGGAGCAATTTGAGTCTCCGGTGTTCTCCGGCACGGCCCGCTGAGGGACTTTGTCGGTGAATTATTTTCCTCGGAATTTGAGCGGTTCTGCTCAGTGGTCGGGGAGCCCGTCACTGAGTGGAACCAACGCTGAGATATGGACGGTCTTTCGCCCACTATGGAGTGGCCTAGGGATCGTCCGATTTTTTGAGATTTCACCTTTACTTACATAGTCGGTGATTGATTCATTCAATCCAAAATACCCTTGGAGGGTAATGGATGGCAATGCTGTAGCTAATGAAGTTCTAACTGAGGTTCGGCTATTGCTGTTACCCTCCTGCCATGATCAGAGCTATAATAGCTCAATAACACCTTATCCCTACACTGTCCTCTACAGATAACGGGGAAGATGAAAAGCATTCTTGCTTCTCCCCTTTAAGCCAGTCCTTATAAGGATAACAGATGTGAGAGAGGAGTTCTTTTTAGGACTTCCAGGGTAACAAATGGCAATGCTGTAGCCAAAGAAGTTTTAACTGAGGCTCGGCTATTGCCATTACCCAGCCATGACTAGAGCTTTTAGCTCAATAATACCCCATCCACACAAATTTTCTTCATTCAGATGACGGGATAAAGAGTCAAGGACTCGGTTCATCGCCCAGTTCTTTTAAGAACTTTAAGGGTAACAGATGGCAATGCTCTTGTAGGTTTAATGCATGCATTTTCTTTCTTTGAAAAGCATTCTTGCTTAACCCATTTAGCCAAAAAAAAAAAATTGCAAACTTGAATTTTATTAATTAAAATTACTGAAAAATGTGTAACTACGGGAAAGTGGGAAGATTGCAGAGATTTTACAAATTTAAATTTCAAATGAAATATTCCAATCTGTATAATTTTCGATTCACAAGTGTAGATGTGGATGTAGAGTATCTGAGCATTATAATCGTTATTTAGATGTAACTGCTTTAATATATTTTAGTACAAAATCTCCGACTAATTTAATTTGAATTGCATTTATGCAGCCTAAAAGAATGCTTTGAACAACTTGCTAATCGATGCCCTTGAGATATTAATTACGGTGTACAAAATTTATGAATATCAACCCGGGTGCACTGAAAACTACTCGTGCAAATAAACATTAGAATTTCCCCAGAAAATCGACGAGTAATTAAATCCATATGTTGTAATTTATTTATACCCGAGAGCCCTAACACAAACAGAAGGAACGTGATTATGGTTAATTTAACTTTGGTAGAATATTTTCATTTTTCTTTAGATAACAAATCTCGGCATCCAGAAAGCTAACAAGGGCTGTCCAAGGGGAATTTTGCTTATTGTCCACAAATTTCTGCTTAAAAAAAAAAAAAAGATGATTTTCATATTAAATTACTGTTCGTTTGTACAGTATCCTTATATAGACAACATATTCAGTTTCCTGGGAGTTCTGCCAACCCCCTTTTTCTGGTCTTGTCTTACTTAACAACTTTAGTCAGAGTAACAAACGACTTTCAAATGGCTCATCATTTCAGATTACGGATCCTATTGCTTAGTGATGTTTGTCCTGATGTGGAACTAGAAAAACGTTTTAAGGAGCTCTTTAGCCAAGGGGAGATAGGGGGATGTGAGGAGCTATAAGGGTAAGCAATGACAGGGAAAATCAATAAGCAACTTCCCGAGAGTTGAACTGAATTTAGAGGCTCTGATTTTCAAGAGAAACAGACTTTCTCGGTTGCCCTTTGATTGATTAGGGTGTCATTGAAGAGAGAGGTATCTTGTAGCTGTATTGCCTTCGGCTAGCTTCTCTTTGTGGGAGCCTCCACCTGTATAATGAGCCATTGGGAATACGACTGGTCTTTTACATTTGAATTTTCTTCCAGCTTGATTGGATTAAAGCAATATATTTGCTTGTTTTCCTGAGAATGAAAAGAGGGAGAAAAAAATCTAAGCGGTTGTTCTCACAAATAGCAAACGTTATTTGAAATAATCGTTGAGGTTCTTTTAGAACTACTATTTAGTAGGTCGGAATTTGAATCGTGAAATACGCAGAGTAAGTTTTACTGAGCCTTTTCCCCCTCTCCATGTATTTATTCAAATTAGATCAAATTTCCGTTCTTTCTAAGTGTAGTATGGTCATTATGATTTGATCTGTGTATTTTTAATACTTATTTAATGTATAGTACTACTGAGAAACAGTACTTCTTTGGTGGCGCCAACTGGAGGAGTTTTTTGTTATCATGAAAATGCGTATTTCCAAATTTAAGCGTATTTTTGTTTTGTTTTGTTTTGCACGAAATTTAAGTTGAATCCCTTCCAGATGATCTAAGATAAACATTTTTAAGAAATTTTTAAATGAATGTACTTACTAAACATGCAAGTTAACAGTATACAAATAAATATGTTGGCAAATAGATTCTTAATTTTAATGTGGCTGGTATTACGACTTGGCATTTGGAACAATGGAATGTTTCAATATTTGTTTATCTTCAAGATTAGCAGCTAGATTTGGAAAAAGTAGGTTCTGTTCATTGTTATTATTATGTTTAGAAGATAATTATCAGATGAAAAATTTTTCTACAAGATAGACATTCTAGATGGATATGAGATTATTTCAGTAGTAAATTTATAAAGAATCATTGAATTCCCTGTTCAAGTATGAAATTGTCGTTTTTAATGTTCTCCCTCTACTTAAATCGTTGACTTGTTTTAAGATTTGACTTTTGCGTCCATGTTTCCATGGCAACATTAAATTCTGCTTGCACCAGGTGGCAGAATAATCAGTATGTTTTCGCTGTGTGGGAGTAAAATATCGTCATTGGATGTCATATTTTGTTCTTTTGTTCTAAAATTCCCTTAGGGGGTACAGCCAGTTCTCTGCTGTACACCCTAAGGGAATTTTAATATGTAGGGACCCTTAATCAGGAGACTCTATGTTATAAGGGACGAATGGATTAAAGAAGGCAATTATATTATGTTTTCGCTAAATTCTGCACCAAAAAGTACACAACAATTTGTAATTTTTCACACGCACACACACACCTATCTTTTAATTAGTGAGTTGTGATTTGAAGTCCGAAATCTCAGATTCAATATAGGTGGAAGTTAGATTAATGGCAATTTACACTCTTCCGGAAGATTCTAGATCAGCTAGACAAATAACTGTCGAAAATGTTATAATACTAGGGTTTAATTGTCAGAAAAGACTGCTTCGGGTTCAGAAAGTGACGAATTTGACACGAAGAACGATTATGGATAAGCATGCATCCGTGTTATAAAGATGGTACGATGGAAATCTTCCGAGCATGATGATATCATGTCATGCGTCACTCGATTCAAGTACTGTAGTCCACAGACCAGGGGTGTTCAACCAGTCGATCGCAGAGCGATTTTTGGTCGATCTCTTGTGTATTCCTCCTTACTTACAAATTTAATATTAGATAAACAAGAGAGATTCTGAGAGAGAGAGAGAGAGAAAGCGCTCACAGCAAATTAGAATAACGGAGAATAAAGTATAGAGTAAAAGACATCGCAAGTAATTAATAGAAATTACAAGTATGCAAAGTTAAATAATAATAAAAGTTTACAATGTCGCAGTAACGATTGGATAGCAAAAGAGTAGACGTATAACAAAAGAACATCGTTTGCGTTTCGTTTAATTTGAGGATAACCATGAGTGTATCAAAGAAATCGAAGACGTATCATTTTCACAAGGCATGGGAAACGGATTTTTTCTTCACAATGGTAAATGGAAAGTGTTGTTGTTTGATTTGTAATTCATTTGTAATTCCGAAATACGTAAATCAAAAATTATAAATTTAAAAGCAGGACTTTCTTGACAACAAAATATGATTTCGAAAGTAATAAATAAACAATATCAGTCACTATTGCATCTTTGAAAGGGTGTCATTTATTAGCAAAAGCAAAAAAAAGCCGTTTACTGATGGAGAGTTAATAAAAGAATCGTTTCTTGCGGCAGCAGAATCTTTATTTTCTGATTTTAAAAATAAAAATGAACTCATTTCGAATATTAAAGATTTACAACTTTCCAGAACAACGGTTATGAGAAGAGTTGAAATTTTAAGTGCCGATCTGAATACTCATTAATGTCAGACATTCACCAGTGTGTTGCGTTTTCATTACAATTTGATGAATCAAACGACTTCACTGATATTGCTCAGTTAATGGTATTTATTGGCACGGTATTTCAAGATTATTCAAGTAAAGATGAACTTTTGAAAATTATACCATTATTGGGAAGGACCAGAGGAGAAGACATTTTTTCGGCATTTGATGAATTTGTGAAACAACACAAACTTCCGTTTTTTAAACTTTTGTATATTACTACAAAAAAAAAAAAAGTGCTCCTGTAATGATAGGTAATAAATCAGGCTTCATTTCATTATGTAAAAGCGATGACAAATATCCAGATTTTTTAACGTACCATTATATTATTCACCAACAAGTACCGTGCAGTAAAAGATTAAACACAAAAGATGTTTTGGATATTACATTTTGAATTGTAAATTCTGTTCGAAGAAAAGCCCTGCAATGGCGGTTATTTAAATTACAGGCAGATGATGATAGGGAACTTCTGTTGTACAATAATGTTCGCTGGCTCAGCAGAAGTCAATTTTTAGAAAGATTTATTTTATTAATTAACGATATAAAAATTTTTCTTGATGAAAAAGGAGATATTTATCCACAATTGAGTGATAAAAGATGGTCGTTACACTTACCATTTTTAGTAGATTTCTGTACGAAATTAAGCAATTTAAATTTAGAGTTAAAAGGTAGAGATAAAAATTTAATTGATATGTTAAGTTCAATAAAAACTTTCCAACAATACTTACTTTTATTAAAGAAAAATATAAATGACCACGAATTTAGACATCTCCCATATTTATTAAAAAAATTCTGAACAAAATCAGGAAATTCTTTGCTATGATTTGAAATAATTTATTCGTGAAATAGAATTAGTTGAGGAAGAAATAAATTCAAGATTTAAAGATTTTAATAAAACTAAAATGATGGTATCTTTTATCAATAATCCATTTCAATAAAACTTGAACATCACAGAAATTTCAAATAAAATTAGTGGGCTGTTTGATATAAACCAAGCTGAAGTAGAACTTGAGATAATAAACATTCAGAATAGTTTATATTTAAAATCAATAAACAACGAAGTCATTTGGAAGTATGCACAGGAAAAATTCTCAATATTAACTGATATTGCGCGAAAAATTCTGTCGTGTTTCGGATCGACATACTTGTCAGAATCCGCTTTTTCAAATATGACCGTCATAAAAAATCAATTAAGAAACCAAATTACAAATGATCATTTGGATGATCGTCTGCGATTGGCCACTTCTTCATATCAACTTGACTATGAAAATATTGCGAGGTCCAAACAATGCCAAATTTCACTTTTTTTTTTTTTAATCAACCAGCATTTCCTGTAACTTGTGAGTTTGTAATCAGTCTGTTTGGTTTTCCAAAATAGAGAAATACATATTTTATTCCAATATATATATTTTTTGTTGTTGTATTTAAATAATTTAAAGTGATAAATAAATTTTTAAATATACAAATAAAGTTTTTAGTTGTTTATTTGTGCGTAATGTTAGAGGAACGTGATCTATATAAGAGAGTAGATCGCCGAATAACTTTTTATAGAAAAGTAGCTATCGTAGTGAAAAAAAAGGTTGAATACTACTTCCAAAACACAGAATCATCTTGTTGAAATGAAACAACAAAAACCAATTTGTATACAATCCTTATAAGGACTGGCTTAAAGGGGCGAAGCAAGAATGCTTTTCATATTCCCCGTTATCTGTAGCGGACAGTGTAGGGATAAGGTAATTGAGCTATTATTAAAGCTCTGATCATGGCAGGAGGGTAACAGCAATAGCCGAGCCTCAGTTAGAGCTTCATTAGCTACAGCATTGCTATCCATTACCCTACAAGGGTAATGGATTGAATGAATCAATCACCGACTATGTAAGTAAAGGTGAAATCTCAAAAATACGGACGATCTCTAGGCCACTCCATAGTGGGCGAAAGACCGTCCTAATCTCAGCGTTGGTTCCACTCTGTGACGGGCTCCCCGACCACTGAGCAGAACCGCTCATATTACGAGGAAAATAATTCACCGGCAAGTACCCCTCAGCGGGCCGTGCCGGAGAACACTTTCCCCGGAGACTCAAAGTGCTCCTCCCTTAAGGCAAAAACCTTAAGAGAGCGAACTCAAAACTCATCGCCCAAGGGGATAACAGCAATAACAGCAACAGCTGCACCTCAGTTAAACTTCATTGGTACAGCATACATTGTTGCCATCCGTTACCCCCAAGGGCATTAATGAACCAATCGACTATGTAAGTAAAGGTTCTATCTCAAAAATATGGACGATCTCTAGGCCACTCATTCGTGGGCGAAAGACCGTCCAAATCTCAGCGTTGGTTCTACTCAGTGAAACTCGATTACCGAGCAGAACCGCTCAAATTCCGAGGAAAATAATTCACCGACAAAGCCCCTCAGCGGGCCGTGCCGGAGAACACTTTCCCCGGAGACTCAAAGTGCTCCCTTAAGGTAAAAACCTTAAGAGAGCGGACTCAAAAACTCCTCGCCCAAAGGGGTAGCAGCAACAGCCGAACCTCAGTTAAACTTCATTGGTACAGCTTTGCGTTGCTATCCATCACCCCCAAGGGCATTAATGAACCAATCGACCGACTATGTAAGTAAAGGTGAAATCTCAAAAATACGGACGATCTCTAGGCCACTCCATAGTGGGCGAAAGACCGTCCTAATCTCAGCGTTGGTTCCACTCAGTGACGGGCTCCCCGACCACTGAGCAGAACCGCTCAAATTCCGAGGAAAATAATTCACCGACAAAGCCCCTCAGCGGGCCGTGCCGGAGAACACCTTCCCCGGATACTCAAAGTGCTCCCTTAAGGCAAAAACCCTAAGAGAGCGAACTCAAAAACTCATCGCCCTAGTGGGTAAGAGCAACAGCCGAACCTCAGTTAAACTTCATTGGTACAGCTTTGCGTTGCTATCCATCACCCCCAAGGGCATTAATGAACCATTCGACCGCATCTCACGGTCGATTGATTCACTTCCTGCTCCCAATTTGTATACAATCTTAATCAAAATTTGTTAAAACACTATGATAAGAAAAATATATAGGTGTTTTTTTTTATTTTTAGAATTTCAAAAATTATTTAAACAAATATTAAATATAAATTAAATATAAAAATATTATATAAGTTCCACTATTATTTCTAAGATAAAATATAAATTTAATTGATAAATCAGATTAAGGTAGTGCTTTATTCAGTTATACATATAATGGATTCGGATAAATTTAAATCATAAATAACAGAATCTGGAAAATATTGAACCCGTGTCCCCCCCCCCGATATTCTAATAAAGTTTGGCGTCCCGAAGTAAAAGAAATGCGATACACAATATCCCGAGGAATATACCGTTCAATTCTGTCTTTTTCAACTAACAAAAATTTAAATTACTTTTTAAGTGTTATCTGCGACCGTATTTTACTACCGCGCCCTCTGGTAACTCTTACGGTTATCGCACAAGCCTTACCTAAGAAACGGAGTGTCACTTACTCTTTGTGGCCTAGTAATATTCGATCACCTTTAATTCTCTCTTCAGGCAAGGCAATTCAGCTTACGAAAAGGGAAAAAGATGAAGAAAGAAAAAAAAAAAAAAGCTCAAGCATGTCAATTTGGTTGCTTTCACTAGCTGCAGATAAGCATTTGTTTTTGACAGAGAGTTTGAATAATGTGCATTGTACCATACACGCAAGAGATAAAGATAAAAATCGAACCAAAAAAGAGAGAGAGAGAGATGCTTTTGCCTTTCATACGTTAAAGCTCCTTCATGGTCGTAATGCTAGCAGCTAACACCCATTTCTGAGTAGGCGGTTAATATTGTCGTAAAGCTAATGGGTTCTTTTTGACTGGCTTCGTTTTACTTGGCAATATCTAATGGACATCATACCGTTGCTAGCTTAGTTAGTTTTACGACTTTTCAATACTTTTAAGATGATTGCAGATGTATATCAAAATCTGGCAAATACTGTTTATTTACGAGCATTTCGTGTTTTTGCTCTCTCATCAATTAATGTTTCATTTGAGGGGTTTTATTATTTTTTTTTTTCGTCACCTGTTAACTCTATCTTGCTATCGTGTAATCCAAATCTTCATCACGATCATTAAACAATTTTCTCATAAAAGAAATGCACGTATTCCCTCCGTTCAAAGCCTCTTATTTAATTATCCAATAAAGTATTGACGTGTAATTGATGATGATTCGATCAAGAACTACGATAATCATTCTTTAAGCCAAGTACTGTAACGAATTAGTTATTCTTATTACAAGAATCATTAGGACCAATATTCGCTCTTCTGTTACTTTAGTTTTATGTTCAATGCAAAAAATTCATTACTTTTATTCGACAGAGGTATTTAACAGGACATAACCTGCATAAATTTGAAGCTTTAAACCCAATGTAAAAAATGCATTATATTAATTGCAATTGAACTGGATAACGTCTCTACTCTCCAACCAACTGTTGAGTTCGGGTTCCTCTGTGATGGATGCTTTGTTAATGTCTTTAGATGGTAAATGATTTTCAATCCCGATGTGATGCCACTGTCCACTTATCAGACATTTCAGGTGACTTACAGGGGAAAAAAAAAAGTTTCATGTTTGTTCTCTGATCTTAGTCCTCCCACGGTACTACATTCATCACCAGACATTCCGAACCACAGCCATACGTAGGACATGACTCTTTGGGTGGAAAGATTTACAGAGATATCTGAATAATGTGTTGGCCATGAGGAATTAATAAGGGCTTTTCAACCCAAGGTCAAGGAAGCGATCCTATACGAAGTAGACTGAATTTTCGATTGATTACAAACTAAGTTTGTGTGTGTGTGTGTGTGTGTGTGTGTGTGTGTGTGTAATGCTTTTTGGCGTTACATATCAACTGTGTTGCTTTATCCTTCTTCTTTTTTTACCTGGCTAATTTCCTTTGACAAATATTTGTGCGCTATCCTACATAGCTCTTTGCGAAAAAGATCAACAGTTGAACTACACGATAGCAAGATAGTATTAACGGGCGAGGAAAAAAAATAATAAACCATTCATATGAAACATTAAATTACACCAGATGTCACAAAAAAAAAAAAAACTTGTGACATCCGGTGTATAGTACTTAGCAGTTCCTCATGATGGCGCTACTGTTCATGGCTATTTACATATGTATAATAAGTGTATGCGACTAATATGACACTGTGTGTGTGTGTGTGTGTGTGTGTGTGTGTGTGTGTGTGTGTGTGTGTGTGTGTGTGTGTGTGTGTGTGTACTTCATAAGGTGAGTTTTGATTCACAGCTCTAAAACAGTTCTCATATGTTTATAAGATTATACCGGGGGGGGGGGAGAGACGTGTTCACATAATTTTCCCTCAAACTACAGTTTCTTTCCTCGTAAATTCAGGAAATATTCATTTGGGTGTGTCCTCCAGTTATACTGAAGTGGGGCAATAAAAAAAAAGAAAGAAAAAATACTTTTCTATCTTATATCTCCTCCTACGTCTTCCTGTTTCCCTCCTTGACATCCTCTAAATCGCTCTTTATCCATCGTTCTCTTTAGACAAACTGTGCATCACTTCCTACGGAAACAAATAAACAAATTGAGAATCAACTTGAACGTCGTTTCGAAAACTTTTCACGCACACATTTTCGTAGTGCTGTTTAAAGTTATTACACAAACCGTCGTGTTTACACTCCACCTTCATGCTTATTAACGCAAGACCTTCGCCCTTTTCTGCCAAGGCATTTAACTTTTGCTAACGTGTTCGGTAGGTGGTCGTTTCTCTGCTAGCCAAGAGGTCAGCGAAACTATCGAACTTAGCTGTCAAATCACAGACACCGATGTAATTAATCTTAGCTTATTTAAGTGCCTTTCACCAAGTAGGTGTATTGGTAAACAGTAAATACTCCATCGTAAACCTTAATTGTATACCACGCCTAGGAAAGACCGTAGTTTGGCCTTTTAGACGTTTGTATTCATGTCGTGTCTATCGCTTGAGTACTTGCTGAAAGATGACTTCGTATCGACAAAATAGACTTAAATACTTTTTATTTATACCGTGGATCGTAAAAATTATCATTTTCTTTTTCTCTAAAATGACAATTTCTTCTTATTATTATTAACAAGAAGGTGGAGTGTAAACATACTCTTGAACACGTTTATATATCTTTAGGACTTTCTAAATCTGTTAGAACTATCGTATGCGCCAGCCTCATATTTGTAGGATAAGTCGGAATCGAATCGAAAACAATTTTAACCCTGCGGAGGTCGCGGTCGAAAAAATTGCAGCATAGGTCGATGTATCTGAGAGATACATTCATTACTAGTATGTGCTAAAATGCGATAAAACTTAAAAAAAAAAAAAAAAAACTGTAAAATATCAGTGGAATATATGTGTAAGAATATTTATATTAAACAATTTGTTTGTATCTGTCAGATCAGCCGCGACCTCCGCAGGGTTAAGTAATAGCGTGCACCTTGCCACTCAGTTACGTAACGTGGGACGTAATAATTTGTTACTAGCAGCAAAATAGGATGCCCTTCATAAACAAATAAAACTTTTATTATATGGAGAGGTTTAACTAGATGTTAAAAATATGCGCAAACTCATTTAAAAGTCATTACATATCACAAGAATTAAAGAATAAATAGCTCTTCACAGAGAAGTATTTAGTTGAGCTGACAATGAGCTTATCCCTTTAACAAGTGATAAAGATAAGTTATATTGTTATTATCTTAAAGCAGAAAATATAAGTTAGACGATAAAGAGAAAATTAAAGTCATTTCCGTCTCATACTCCAACTACTTCCAGAAAAAAAGTGCATCATCACGTGTTCTAAGTAACTATTTGTGAATGCAGTTGATCACAATGGGAAAAACAAATGATCGTTCGGAGTTCGATAAAGGGCTTATTGTGGGTGCCCGTCTGCCTGGAGCCACAATTTTGAAAACTGTAGAGCTGACTGGTTTCTCAAAAGGTAAGATATCCTGGATGTGTTTAATCAGTGGAAAAATAACTCGCATTGCTTGTCTATGAGGAGTAATAACTGTAGTCTTAAGATAGTCTGTTCCGGAACGAAATCGCCGTAGTCTGAAAAGGCTTGTACAGACAAACAGAACTGTTTTGTGTGCATCCATTGACCGAAGCATTTAATGAAGACTGTTCCCGACTCATGTTATCGAAATATGTGCAGGGAATTGAAGAGGATGCATGCCTGTACGTAAACTATTTTTTTTTTTTAATGCAGTGTCCGGTGCGTGTAGTTTAGTTGGCACTGAGTTACGCTTTTTCATCTGAATGACCCTGGTTCGAATCCCATCAAGGACGCACATGACGTAATTTAAGGGCTTGTTCAAGTTAAGGTAAGTTAACCGGTCTCAAATGGTAAAATTTTTTCTTACCAACTTTTAAATCTGATAAAAATCACAAGAACACGTGAAATTTAGAGAGATAATACGCTGCCTTCATATCATGGGTTACATCAGGCATCATTCCAGACAAATATGGCGTCGTCCAAAAATAAATCTTTAACGTGCTCTTGACTGTTCATCACGTTAACTACTGCTATGAATAGCGAACGCAATCAATTCCGAATTCAAAAAATCCTCCTTATCAGTAAACGAACCTCTTGATCAGAAAAAAACTTAAGTTTGAATCTGAGGTAAGAATAGAGATTTTTTTCTCTCCTTCTCCAGCTTATTATCCCTGTAGCAAAATATACAAATGAACAGATAAAAAAAGACATACAATTAATAGACATAGTGCATTCACTTTATGGTCTTTGTGGTACTGATAATTTCTAAGAAACTTATCTCAAAATCAGCAAGCAACAATTTATATATTTTTGTTGTTGATGATGTTAATTTTATCAGTTCTGACTTACAATGATAATGAGAGTTGTGAGAGACCTAAAATGGATTTTGTATAAGGGGTAGTTGCACAAAGTCGATGTACCAAAGCTTCTAGAGATCGGTGACCATTAAAACAAAATACTAAGCACGGATTACTGTAAAGACAGAATTGGTCATAATGACCTGTAGACATAAACACGATCGTTGTCTATCGATCCCAACAGAGAGAGAGAGAGAGAGAGAGCATTGACAGATGCCTGTTTATCAGTCCATCAACGATGGTCAATACTCTACTTGGCAATGAATGTTTAATAAACTGCTCTTAATAAGACAGGTTAGCAGGAGCATCACGGAGGCTAATTTTAATTACTACACAAATGGACATTAATTAGCTTTGGCTCGTCTACCAGTCTGTTGGCTTCGCAACGTACTAATGAGAAGCGTCTATTTAAGCGCACCACATTGCGGATAGGATTTAAACACCTCGCCTCCGCTTCGGTGCTTCTCTTTAACAGCAACCTTACATGACATTAATCGAGAAAGCCATTTCCGTAAGTTTGTTGCGAGTCGTTCTGCGTTCAATTCTATTATAGAAGATCATCATAAATTTTATCCTTCCACCGGGTTAGGTAGGCAAATAGCGTGAACTCTTAAAGTCGACCATCTGCGAGAAATGCGTAGATAAATGGTGTCTGTAATTAGGCTTTTCAAAAGTTCTATACACTTCCTGTTCGTTTTAAATGAGGGTATTTAAGAAAACTGTGCACTAAGAAACCACAACTTCCTGAGTTGTGATAGTAGGTCAAGAACAGCTTGAATTTGTTTCTTTTGGCTTTTAGCGATATCTTAATTTCTCTCATGCATATATTAATATAACGGCAGTCATATAGTGCTGATTACTTTTTATTTTAATCATGTGTGTGTGTCCTACTCACGAAAGGTGTAAGTGTAAGCCTATAGTACTGTAAGTAGGCTAAAGATTTTTCTACTTTTTATTAATTTTACATTTTTTTTTTTCTGAATCGGAAATATTATCTTAATGTAACTGTTTAAAATACTTAAAAACATTTTAAATAACTTTATTTTAAAATATTTTATCGTTCTAAATTTAGTTAAATTCATCTATTTTGTCATTTTTTTTTACTTTATATATATACAGGGTGTTCGGGATAAATTTGACAGTTTCGTAAGGAAAAAGAAAATCTTCTTTGTATCTATTAAATTCAATGAATTGACAAAAAAACATTACAGGCAGAGTTAATTACAATACTATCAACAAGATTTACTCAAAATAACCACCATTAGCATCGATCACAGCTTCAATTCTGCTTGGGAACTTCGAACAAGCTGATGCTACAGTCTCCCTGGGAAGGGCCGCAAAAACTGTTTTAATTTTATCCATTAACTGGGCTTTTGTATTACTGGAAGTGCGATTGGTGTCTTTTTCAACTGCGTCCCATACAAAATAATCCATGGGGTTAAGGTCTGGGGAGTTTGGAGGTCAAACATTTGGACTGGTGAAGTCGTAGAAATTTTCAGACAACCATTTTTGACTTTTCCCAGAGGTGTGGCAAGGGGCCGAATCCTGCTGCCATACATACGGCCTACCATTGGCTACCCTTGTTATCCAGGGCTTGACTGCAGTTAGCAACTCCACGAACAAAGCCCGAATTCCAATGCCAGGGTTCTTCAACACCTGTTCCTGCAGATTTGCGAGGAATTCTGCTGTACGAACGCAATCAGATCGTCTGCTAGGGATCTTTCTTCTTGCTACATCCTCGTAGTCACCATTGCAAGTCTCTAGTTCATGCCTGATTGTTTTCACTGTATTCAGGGAGCATTGGGCAGCAGTCGTAATATCCTTATTTTGATGGCGGGCACGAATCATCATGATACAAGTTATTCTCTTCCATGATTCAGGTGGGTTCCAGCTATCCATCCTTTCTGACATCTTGTATATGAATGAAGAAGGGTCCAAACTTTTAAATGAAGAGAAGTGTGTGTTAATACATGTAACTTACGGAAAAATATAATTAATTATAAATATGTCAAATTTATCCCGAACACCCTGTATATATATATATATATATATATATATATATATATATATAACCTCAGTAATAGCTCACCCTGTTACTCAGAGGAACTCCCAGCTTTTGGCCCTACCCAGTGGCGGGTTCACCCCACCACCAAGCAGAGCTGCTCATGTTTCACCTGAAGAGTAACAGCAACAGCCGTGCCTCACTTAAAACTTCATTGGCTACAGCATTGCCATCTGTTTCCCTCTGAAACTGATACGTAATTATTACGCATTTTAAGGTAAACGACATTTTCTAACTTTGTGAAGTTTGTTTTTCTTGCAGTCGAATTCCTCAAAAAAAAAAATGCCATCAAAAATGCCATGAAGGTTTTTACTTTAAGGGAGCACTTTGAGTCTCCAGGGAAGGTGTTCTCCGGCACGGCCCGCTGAGGGGTTCTTGCCGGTGAATTATTTTCCTCGGAATTAGAGCGATTCTGCTCAGTGGTCGGGGAGCCCGTCACTGAGTGGAACCAACGCTGAGATATGGACGGTTTTTCGCCCACTATGGAGTGGCCTAGAGATCGTCCGATTTTTTGAGATTTTACCCTTTACTTACTAATCAGGGTAACAATTAGCAATGCTGAACCAAGGAAGCTTAACTAAGGTTCGGCTGTTGCTGTTATCCTGCCGAGTTTCGAAAGTTCGCTCTCTTAGGGTTTTTGCCTTCAGGGAGCAATTTGAGTCACCGGGGATAGTGTTCTCCGGCACCGCCCGCTGAGGGGTTCTTGTCGGTGAATTATTTTCTTCGGAATGAGCGGTTCTGCTCGGTGGTCGAGTTTCACTGAGTGGAACCAACGCGGAGATTTAGACGGTCTTTCGCCCACGAATGAGTGGCCTAGAGATCGTCTGATTTTTTGAAATTTTACCCTTTACTTAAACAACAGGGTAACGAATGGCAATGCTGTAACCAATAAGTTTTAACTGAGGCTCGGCTATTGCCGTTACCCAGCCATGACTAGAGCTTTTTAGCTCAATAACACTCCATCCACACAGATTTTCTTCATTCAGATGACGGGATTAAGAGTCAAGGACTCAGTCCATCGCCCAGTTCTTTTAAGAACTTTAAGAGTGCGGCCTATATGAATCCAATACCCTTGGAGGGTAATGGATGGCAATGCTGTAGCCAATGAAGTTCTAACTGAGGCTCGGCTAGAGAAATAAAATTCGAAATTATTGTCAGATCAGTGAATCTTTAGCTAAAGCATTAAGAAAAGGCAATTATAAAGTTTAAGAACATCACTTTTAAACCAAAATTATTTCACCTATTAGCTTCTATAATTAAATTTTGTAGTTGCTTATTCATAACAAATTCAGTAAAAAAAAAGATAACATATACCTGTTTGATTTTTTTCGTTTTAAAATCATTCATTTAAGTTTAAAATATTAATTTTATTTTAATAAAATATTTTTAAATAATTTAATAGCCTCATTTTTTATTCAATTTAATTTTATTTTAAAATATAGCTGATACACGTATAGTAGAAAGGATGCGAAGAAGAGGAGTTAATGGTGATAATATCGGGACTGTGGAATGTAGTCCAATATTACCACCATTAGTTTAAAATAAAATTAAATTGAATAAAAAATTAGGCTATTAAATTATTTAAAAATATTTTATTAAAATAAAATTAAATTTTAAACTTAATTGAATGATTTTAAAACGAATGAAATTATTTTTTTTTTATAATCGATAAAAACAAATGAGTTAGTATTTATAAGTAAAATGATGGATAAATCAAAACAGGATATGTGGTGATTAAAACAACTTTAAAATAATTGCATAAATATATTTCAAAATAAAGGAGTTACTATGATAACAAGAAACAATAATATATCCGATGAAATTAATAGTAGAATCATGGCTGGAAAATATTTGAATGGAAATCATTAGGAAAAAAAAGGAAGAAAGATAGGCCAAGTAAAAGATGGATTGATGATGTACAAAAAGATCTTACAACTTTAAAAGACGTCGTTAGCACTATTACACACTACATCTTTAATTACGGTTACGTTATTTTTTGTAAAACTGACGATAGGTAGATATTCAATTTCTTTTTAAGGAATTTTTTTCTGCAGAATAATGCGCTTAAGTTTCCCGTTCTCTCAAAATTTGCATGCCATGAGGAATACACACATGAGACAGCTACTCTAGAATACTCTAACGTCCCAGGAAAATAAATCGATCTGGGAAAATCGCCCAGGAAGGTAAATATGTATTAAGGAAAAGGATTAATGGGGGAAAAGGACTGGTAATAGTATAGTTTCTGGTTCTAACTGAATGGAGGAAAAGAGGGGGGTAGTAGAAATCGAAACTTTTACCAAAATCCCGAAAGTTTTGGTGTAAATAGCGACCCAGTAAAGGACCCACCGTGCGGGTACAAAAATTATGATGCGGAACCAGCTTACAGCAAGCAGTCTACGATAATATCTTAGAAGAGGAAGGGAAGTGTGGCAAATGAGAGGCTGGAGAATACAGGGCAGGCCATTAGAAGGTAACGAGCGATTTGCCTCATTTACAACCAGCGTATCACACTGTCAACAAACGATACAGGTATTTGCTATGGTCTTTCTTTGGGAATCGTCCATGCAGTTTTTACGCTTCAGTGAGCCCAGCGATCATTTTGGTGTGAAGAAAACCGTGTCTCGTGTGTCTGTGTATATCTGCGAGTGTGCATCCGTTTTGCCTTTGTTTTTTTTTTTTTTATGTTTTTTTTTTCTCTCTTTCTCTTTAACTTTATAAGAAGTTTCGCTTACTCTTTTGCACCTTTACTATACTGCGCTGTCTGATTACTGTAGCTATGCAGCAAATTACTCAAATGACTCCATAACGTCTGACTAAAAGAAAAACTTATCAAAGAAATTCATCATAGGAGACACGTCGACAAAACGTCAGAGGTGAACGGTGAAAGAAAAATATTCGAAAAGGCTGCAAGAAAACTGATAAGAAATTCCTAAGGGATAATGATATTAAAAGAAATTATTCGAACTTTCGTTTCTTCCAGGAAATATGACACAAAGGATTGTAACTTATGTTACAATAGTTAAACAGTTTGTTTTCAAAACAGGAAGCAAAATGTTACTAGACTAGTGGCGCCACCTGGATTTTTTTTGCTGATATTCGAAATCTTGCTATAAAATAAAATAAAGGCTTATTCTAGGTACAGTTTACACCCAATTTAAATGCATTTAAAACATATATTCCGGATGATTTCATTATCCTGCAACGTTAATAAACCATATGTGAATTGCATGTATGTTGAAAACAAGAATAGGATTTCTTGTATATTTTAATTTATTTCATTTAAAGTGAAAAGAAGAAAACTATTTCTTTTTACACCATTTTATTACTTATATATAGAAAATATATAAAATTTACTCCCCTCTCCCACAGAGTGCTACAAGCAATGCATACGTTTGTAAGGTAGTGTGTTTTTGCGTAATAGGAAAAATAGGAAATATTAACCCTGCGGAGGTTGTGGCTGATCTGACAGATACAAACAAATTGTTTAATTGAAAATATAAATATTCTTACACATATCCAGTGTATAGCTTCGAGGTCATGAGTAGCTGCGTATGCATATATGCATATATTACGAGTGATATTCCATACTGTTTTTGCGTCTTGGTTTAACACATGTTATGTGAAGGTGCGTGATATTTCATAGTAAATTGTATCTGAGAGATACCGCGACCTCCAATGTCAGTATTGCATTTTTTTAGTTGTTTCTTTATTTACCGTTGAAAATGGCTGGAAAAATATATCGATTGGATAATCCATCAGACGTTGAAGAGATTCAGCGATTTTGTTACTCGAGTCCGATGATGAGAATGATAGAGTCGAATGCAAAAGTGATATTTCACAGTACATTGTATCTGAGAGATACCGCGAACTCATCAATAATTTATAGATTGTAATTGAAAATAAATAAATCATCGTGTTATTTGCTGTTTTTTTTTATCGCATTTTAGCACATACTAGTAATGAATGTATCTCTCAGATACACGCTACCTACGCTGCAATTTTTTCGACCGCAACCTCCGCAGGGTTAATGTAAAGTCAATATTCTCTATACAGGAAAACCTCGCTTAACGCGATGAATTAATTCATCAATTAATGCACGCTAAGCAAAATCGCGTTAAGTGAATACAATAAGCAATAGAAGTCATAATTCATCCATCAGTTAGCGTAAATTTGGAAAAAAATTACAGTATAAGCTATATTAGAGGATAAAATCATCAAAGTTAATAAAATCAATTGATTAAAGTTTTATTTAAGGTTTAAACATTTGCATTTGATTGGGCTACTTTTTTTTACAAAAAAATTAAGTAAAGATATTTGAATCGGGCTCGACTTTTTCATCTTAGCATATAATTGCGGTAGCTGGCGATCGCTTTATCAAGAATTCGGCGGACTTCGAAGCTTCGTTCCATATCAGGATCAGCATCAAACAAAATTTCCTTAGCATACTCAATGTGATTGAACATTATCTCAAGTTCTTTTGCAGTTAGCTTCTTAGTCGTAACATTCTCTTCTTGTTCGCAATTCTTATCTTCTTCTTCTTCGTATGCACGCCATTCTTCTAGTTGAGATTAATCTCGCTGAACTGTTCTGAATGGGAATCGAGCAAGTTTCTCACATCATCTTCATTATCCAGTTCATTAAATCCAAATTATTTTCCAATTGTGCTGATTTCTTCAATCATGTTAGATCTTGGATTTTACGCACGATAAACTAGCATAGGCTTGAGTTTAAATTCGCCTTGTTCTTTATATTCTTTGCTTTTATTTAATATAGTCCAAACTGTAGACTCGCCGTATCCCATGTCTCGCACAATCAGTGTATTACTAGCACCACCTTCATGTCTTTTAATGACATGAAGGTGGTGCTAGTAAGTCCAGCTTTTCCGATCGCTGCAGATTGAGAACAAAAATTTTTTCATAACGTAAAAAAAATCGTGTTAAATGATTAATCACCCGGGAAATACTATCATTGCATTCAATCGCGCATGTCGAATTCGCGTTAAGCGAGGTGTTCTTGTATACAAGTAGCGTACTCGTGAAGATGCTTTACTCGCAAATCCTGTTTGCCTTCGCTTGAGTATAGAATTAAAATAAGAATATCTTGTCTATTATAATTTACATCGAATAAGTTGTGGGCGTCATAAGTTTGCTACTATTATTAGCTGTATACTCTTTCGCGTTATTTGAAGAAGGTCAAGAATATTTAGATGAAACGTCTACTGTGAGATAGAACTGTTATATTTCATAAAATTGAGGCCTCTGCTTATCTGTTGAAATATCATTCTAATAAACGTGCAGTAAACGCTTCATCAAAATGATATTTTGAATATAGGCATGCTTCTTGTTGTCTTGGATGATATTTCGTTGTTAAGCATTTTAACTGTACAGTGCAACAATATGCTTAGGGTATGTTCTAGAGGCAACTGAAATCAACCCAAACCTATGTTCTCTCTCTTGGTCTCTATAAGCTTTTTATAGTTGTAGTAACAAGATAATCACGGTGTTCCATCCTTGAGAGATGATAAATGAAAGGAATAAGAATTTCATTTAAAAATATTAAAGGATCCAACCCACATCCATCCTTGAGCTGACTACTATAATGGTGGTTGAAATAGATAACAAAATATCTAAATTTTGTTCAGCCTATTTATATCTAAAGATTTTATACATCTGTGGAAGCGAATATAAGTATAAACACATTGTTCGAAAATTAAAAATCAAAGGCAGAAATTCAAGATGAGAGTAGCCTGTTGCGCGTCTACGTTTTTATCATGACCTACCTCTTCAGATGAATTTTAATGTCTTTCATTTATTCTAAAAATTATGTATGAAAAATATATTATTTTCGTATCAATGAAAGTGAGCATTAAAATGCATTTTGCACAAAACCGAGTATTTCCATAAACCCTTTGGCTTGTGGCCATACTCGATTAACATAATTGATTAAATAGGCTGTGTACACAGGTGCTCAGTTTTTATTAATTTATTTATTTATTCTTTCCCTCGAGTTGCAACTAAAGATAGAAAAAAATACAAACAAGTACTAATGAGTAAACAGAAAAGTACTACTTTTCTACTACTACTTTGAGTACTACTTTTTACTACTCTTCTTTAGGCAAAGTACTAAAGAGTAAACAAAAAGTACACACAAACAATTAAAGTAAATAGCCAAAGTACAGAAGACAAGTACTAAAGAGGAGACAGAAAAGCATTGTAGAAATGACAGAAGAGTATACTGAAGAAAGCCTAGAAAAATATAGAAAAGTACTGATAATGCACAGAAAAGTATAGATCGAAAAATACAGTACTAAATAACAGACGAAAAAGTCTAGAAGTATTAAAGAATAGACAGAAAAGTCCAGAATTCAATACTATATTGACATGTCGAATTCCTCGTTATTTAGTTGATGCAAGTAAAGAATATAATACTTAACTTTTAGTACGAAGTACTTAAAATCTTTCGGTAATGAAAGATTTTAAGTACTTTGTACTAAATGACAAGAAGACAAAGTGGTTGGATTTAAAATATTAATAATAATAATTTACATCGACAAGTTACAAGAAAAGTTACATCGACAATAACTCTGAGCCAATGCTTCAAGCAATTACACAAGAGGGCATTCTAAAATCAACAGGAAACAAATCCGATTATAAAAAGGAACAGCAAAATAACCGATATGTGTGCTGGAAAAATAAACCCTTGCATGGCCAATTTCTTAGAGATAGTGAGGACAAAATTGATGTGAACAAGACGTGGCAATGGCTACAATATGGACATATTAAAAAAGAAACAGACGGACTTATTTTAGCAGCTCAAGAATAAGGCATTACAAACTAATGCAATCAAAGCAAAAAATTTTGAACATCAATAATAACAGTAAATGCAGATTAATTATGCGATCAGAAAGATGAGACTGTATAACATCTGATCGGTGCCTGCAGAAAAGATAGCTCAAACTGACTATAAATATCTCCATGATCAAATGGCCAAAATAATTCATTGGCATGTATGCAAAAAATATGGCTTTCCTACTTCTGATAACTGGTAGCAGCATAAAATAGAGACAGTATTGGAAAATGTAATAGCAAAAATTCTCTGGGATTTTCGAATATAAACTGATCGGCATTTGGAACACAATAGACCTGACATCACAATTATCGAACATTGACAGGTTTGGATTATCGGTATTGCAATACCCAGTGATAACATTAACAACAAAGAACTGGGGAAAAAATACTAAATATCGAGATCTGGCAATCGAAGTTGGCAGGCTGTGGCTTAAACACACTAACGTTATCCCAATAGTTATCGGTGCACTTGGCGCAATTTCAAAGAAGCTATCCAACTATTTACAGCAATTAAACATCAACGAAGTGACCCCATATAACCTACAAAAAACAGCATTACTTGGATCAGTCCATATTTTACGACGCTACCTGACAGACTATTCTTAGATTCTTGGGTAGAATTTGAATTGCTCTGTATCACCAATCAAATTGTTGTTTAAATAATATTTATTTATATAATATTATTTAAATCATGTTTTGACTGTGTATCAATTATGTAAATAAATAATAATAATAACGTTTCCTCTTATCAAAATGTGTTTAAGAAGTATGTTGCAACCAATCAAGCAGCTACCAGAGCAAGTTTTCGCATGAAGAATATTATATTGATCAGACATATCGGACTCCAATTGCAATGCAGCATGAGACCGAAGTTTTTGGAAAACTGAAACTAAATAAATACACCAAGAAAGGTTCATGCTAATATATGCTAGTAGATCCACAAAAACTTAATAATAAAAAATATATTTTAATGCTCCACATGAAGTCTTCGAAAATAAAGTGCATATTTTTATCGGACATCTATGCGTTTATTGATTTTGTGAAAGAACTGATTGTTGCTGTTGAAAACGTATCTATAGGCTTTTTTTATATTAAATACCGAAGTCTCTTTTTCTCTTGGAATTGAAAGCTATCTGTGTACCAGTATTCAGGTAGTTTTACATCTAATAGAATCTCGGGGGAGGCTTAGAAGAAGAGAAGGATCGCCCTTCTGTTAAATCATGAACACCAAATACTAAGACGAAACATTTACTTTTGGCATTTTGCCAACTCTTACAAAGCAAAAAGGGGGGGGGGAGGTTAAAATTGCTTTAGGTGACCTTAACATGTCTGGACAGACACATCACAGTGGGTGGGGTAGGGAAGCTCTGGTAGAACGCTACTTCCTGGTAATCATGTTAAGGGTATTGTTTCCTTCCTGGATATCCGTATAATTTGGTAGGGGGCATTTTCGGGATCGATTGCACTACGAGCCGACATGTCGTCGGTGGGACTTGATGAGATTTTGGATGTTTGGCGAGGATAGAAGGAACTTTAGCATTTTCTGGTGTAAAAAGGAAGAAATCGATGTCGCTTGTCACAGTTAATTCTCGCTAAATGATCTGTTGGACAAAGTGCTAATGGAGAATTATTAATAGATAATAAATTTAGAGACAAACAAAGATTGATTGGAAAGAGGAACGATGAAATGTACTTTTCTTTAATGAAAACAACTCCTGGTTAAATTCATTAGGGTTGGAAACTGTATTCCTGGAGACAGAATGTCAATAGAAAAGAGTTAGTTATAACCAATATTTGCTTCATGGTGAAATGGTCTAACTTTAGTCAAAGCTGTGTGAGCGATTCTTGTCTTCATTCATTTGGAGTTTGAAAATTTTCGAATGTCCAAGTCCAAACTAATAACTATTGTACCTTTCATGATTACACTTAATTTTTTTTTTTAAAAAAAGTACCAGTATTCGTTCAAGTATTTTTTAACTACCGCAAAAACCATAAAATGATGGATTTATGTAAAAACAAAGCCTTTGTTTCATGTTTTTATTTTTAAATGAAAATCGAGGTTTGAAAAATGTATCACTATCTTCTTTTACTACGGCAAAAGCCACGTGTCGTAACCATCAAGTTCTCGAAACATCCATTGAGCTAGTAACACAAGATCTCAAAGTAGGTAAAGATGTCCTTATAAGGACTGGCTTAAAGAAAGAATGCTTTTCATCTTCCCCGTTATCTGTAGAGAACCGTGTAGAGATAAGGTGTTATTGAGCTATTAAAGCTCTGATCATGGCAGGAGGGTAATAGCAATAGCCGAGCCTCAGTTAGAACTTCATCGGCTACAGCATTGCCATCCATTACTACCCTCCAATGGTGTTAATTAATCACCGACTGCTTAAGTAAAGGTGGACAAAAAAATTCGGACGATCTCCAGGCCACTCCATAGTGGGCGAAAGTCCGTCCATATCTCAGCGTTGGTTCTACTCAGTGACGGGCTCCCCTACCACCGAGCAGAACCGCTCAAATTCCGAAGAAAATCATTCACCGACAAAGCCCTTCAGCGGGCCGTGCCGGAGAACACTTACCCCGGAGACTCAAATTGCTCCTTTAAGGCAAAAACCTCAAGAGAGCGAACTCAAAACTCTTGAATCTCAGCGCCCAAGGGGGTAACAGCAACAGCCGAACCTCAGCTAAACTTCATTAGTACAGCATTGCCATCCATTACCCTCCAAGGGTATTAATTAAGCACTGTAATAATAATAATTTGTGAGTTCAACAAATCTTCGTCATCGGCCTGTAGAGTAAGATAGACTGAGAGTCAGCAGATAGTGGGAGAGGAAATAAAGATAGAGTGCATAGTAGTAGGGTAGGTAAAAGAGGCCTCAGTTGACCTGTTTTAGCTGTTTGCCCCCCAGGGGCGATTCTAAAACGGTCGTTGATTTTTCATTTTAGAAGAAAAATGAAAAATCCTAAAAAGGAAACATGGAACAAAAACAAAAACATGAAGTACAGAGAAATTAAAACTACATAGAAAGAACTGGAAACCAAAAAAAAGATGGGGGGGAAAAGGGTCTGGCCTAAGTGATGCAGCTCTCAAGAAGCTGCACCGCCTCGCTGTAGGCCTTCGCCGCTCAGGTTCTCAGGCCCTCCCCCACCTGTTGGAACTAGAGAGCTATTGCTGTGGACAGGAAACTATGGGATGGTTATTGTGACTGTCGCTTTTTGTGGGCAGTCATTATTCTTTTAGACACCTCACTTCCCTTGGCCATGTCTAATTTGGAGAGAGCTATGAAGAACGCCGATGCCGCCTCCTCGTCTATGTCCATGGCTAGCTGTACTTGCTCAGGGGTGATTTGGCTGATGTCTTCAACAAATAAGTCATCCCATTTTGCACTAACTACGTTTGGACCATATTTCCCAGTGAGGAGGAGCTCAGGTTCCCCTATTCTCACTATTGCGTCTTGAAATTTTCCTGCCACCCCAGGGATACCTTTAACTAGATGCTCTAGAGTCTCCCCTGCTTTTGCATGAGGAGTCTCCAATTCTTCTGTTTCTGCTGGTTTTCTTTTTTTCATCTCTTTTTCCTCTGGACTCAGAGGTCTTTTGAAGGGGGCGCTGCTTGCCTCCATGTTTTCTGTTTTATTTACTTTTCCTTCTGCAGTGATTTCATCATGTGACACAGCTTGTTTATTGGCTGTTTCTCGCTTCTTCTCTTTCTTGGGTGTGCAGGCTATGGTTTCTGTGGCGGCTGTCTTTTCTTCTATAGCCGTTATTTTGCCGTATGCCTCGTTTATAGTTGGAAAATCCGTGTTTTCCGACTCTTGTTCTGTAGTAGCTGTAGGCTTCTCTACTGAGGAGACTGTGACTGGTATAATAGCACCTCCCATCCTTTCTGCATGCGTTCTTGATGGGCAGGTGTTAACTTTGTGGTCTTTGGACCCGCATTTGAGGCAAGCCATGAGACATTTGTCCAGTGAATGACTTGTCGTTAGGCAGTTTTTGCATGTCAGTTTTGGGCAGTTCGCTCCTAGATGGTCGAAGGATCCACATCGGAAGCATTGCTTCTTAACGCCAGGGTAGTTTACCATTACCCTAGCGGATCCGATGCTGACGAAGTTTAGAACCGCTGTTTTCATCTCGAGCGAGATGTTTACTTCCCCCGACTTCCATTGGTGGTTGTCTGCATCGTTTAAGATTTGTATGTTTCGAACAACACCCCATTTCCCAAACACTTCTGTAATAATAAAATAATAATAATAATTTGTGAGTTCAACAAATCTTCATCATCGGCCTGTAGAGTAAGATAGGCTGAGAGTCAGCAGATAGTAGGAGAGGAAATAAAGATAGAGTGCATAGTGGTAGGGTAGGTTAAAGAGGCCTCAGTTGACCTGTTTTAGCTGTTTGCCCCCAGGGGCGTTTCTAAAACGGTCGTTGATTTTTCACTTTACAAAAAGGAAAAATCCTAAAAAGGAAACATGTAACAAAACAAAAACAAAAAAAAAGTACACAGAAAAGCAAAAATTGAAAGTTAAACTTCTGTATCTCATGGTCGATTAACTTCTTAATAACCCCGGTGAAAATTTACCTGCTTAGAATTGAAGTACAAATATTATGTAAAGAAATTAAAGGTGTTGTTATAAAATTAATTTTAAGTTAGTTAATTAAGTAATTTTTAATTGTCTAAGTTTCAGTTGTCAATAATATTATCTGTTGTAAGTTTTGTTATAATTTTTTTAATATATTTTTTGCCAGAAAGATAGTTATACCATATCAAATTGATATTCGAAGACAGCTTTGTTAACTTTTATAAACACGTAGTACACCCTATTTCCACTTGTTTATATACTAAAAGTATTTATTTAAAAAAAAAAAAAAGCATTCTCCCATCTTTTTTTTACCTTTGCATGTAATTGTTTGAATGTTCTACAATAAATGTATTTTAAGTATGATTATTTTATTTTAGTAATGTACCACTATTTTCTTTTACTATATCAGAATCAAGTGGAGTTTCATCTCCCTTTTCAAAACCTCCTTGAAAAGATCATGGCCTATCTTCTTCTTCTAGGTTACAATGGCTTGTTGAGCTTTAAAAAAATAAAAAAATAAAATAAAATAAATGCCCCGAAAGATCCTGAACAACAACAACAACAAAAAATAATAATAAATGTTAACAAATTTAACAATAAGCAATTACCAGAATCCTGAACTACAAAGATATTGCAAAAAATCTTCCTTTAAATTTAAATATAAAAAATCTTCCTTTAAATAAATGGACGCAGGACATATATGGCGCAGAGGGTGAAACTTGACGCTTTTCATATTCCCTGTTGTCTGTTTCGGGAGCAGTGATGGGAGAGATTTGTGAGCTATTTTAGCTCGCCCTGAATGGGCAGAGGTGGTTATTCGTCGTTGAGTGTTAGGATGGCTTTCGGTCTTTTATGTTTCCAGTAGTCATTACCGTCATAGTTTCCGGCTTGTTGTATTAGTTGGTTTGGATGCGTAGATGTCTTCATAAAGAATTTTTCTGCTAGGGAACGTAGTAGTGGAGAGATGTAGGGGATATTTATGTCCTGGTGGATCTGGGCGTTCCTGATGAACCACGGGGCTTCCAGTATCATTCGCAGGCACTTTTTCTGTAGTCTTCATAGCTTGAGAATGTTTGTCTTGGAGGTATGGCTCCAGGCTGGGGAGGCGTATATAATTGTGGGACGGATCACTGTCTTGTACAGTAGAATTTTGTTTCTTGAGCTTAGTTTGCTGTGTCTGTTGATCAAGGGGTATAGCTGAGCGATAACTTTTGAAGCTTTGATGCATGTGCTCTTGATGTGGCTGTTGAAGCATAATCGTTTGTCGAGAAGTATTCCGAGGTATTAGCTTCAGTTTTCTAGGAAATTTTAGAGTTGAACAGAGTGATGTCTCCTTTGGTTGATGCTCGTCTTCTTGTGAAGAGTATCGTTGTGCTTTTCTGGGGGTTTAATTGTAGTCGTCAGTCTGTAAACCATTTTTCTAGATTCAGGATGGTGTCTTGTAGTTTTTTGGTTACGAGATGTGGTTGGCGGGATCTGGTTAGTATAGCCGTGTCATCTGCATAAAGGGCGATGGTGGATGTGAGAGGATTTTGAGGGATGTCTGCCATATAGATGTTGAAAAAGGATCGGGGCTAGCAGTGATCCTTGAGGAACTCCAGCGAGGATTTTCCGTCGGGTTGAGACTGTTTCATTGATTTTGACTTGCACCCTCCTGTTTGAGAGGTATGATTTGATCAGGTGTATCATGTTTAGTGGAAGGCTAGCGATGATAAGTTTGTAGAGGAGGCCTTGGTGCTAGATCTTATCGAAGGCCATTGAGATATCTAGGAAGACGGCTCCAGTGTGCTGATTCCAATTAAATCCTGTGGTGATGTATTCTACCGGTCTGTGGATTTGATGGGTGGTGCTATGATTTTGACGGAAGCCAAATTGTTCTTGTAGAATGATAGAATGTAGAATGATATTTAGTTGGTTGACATGATCTTGGAGTCTGATGAGGATGATTTTCTCTGCTCTTTTTCCTAAGTTGGATAGCAGGCTGATGGGATGGTAATTTTCAGGTAGGTGTGGATCTTTGCCTGGTTTGTGAATTGGGATGATGTCAGCTATTTTCCATGACTGGGGGAAGTACTGCCATTTGAGGATGGAGTTTATGATGTTTGCCAGATGTGTGCTATGGCTTTGCATGGTAGTGCCTTGATGACTTTGTTAGTGATGCCGTCAGGACCTGGGGCTTTTCTAATCTTGAGATGGTTGATGATGCCGATCATTTCTGTAGGTGAGGTAGGCATTATAGGGCTTGGATTGTCATCGGGACGATTTACTGTGAACCTGACTTTACGATGGATCTTGTATAGGTGGCTGATGTTTAGGTTCTCATATGCAGGACTGCACTGTTTCTCTAGGTTTCTTGCTATGGCTTCGGTTTTGTCAGCATCTGTGTATGCAAGGTGCTGTTCTGCTTGCAGAGGGGGTGGGGATTTGCGCTTGTCCCTGAGGTTGTTTATGAATTTCCATATGGAATGATCTGCTGTGGAGATGGAGGTGAGCTTGTTATCCAATTGTTGATCCCTGTGGTTCTGGAGAGCTTCTCGGACGGATTTGTTTAATCTGTTGAGGGCTGTTTTGTCCTTGGGAGCACGAGTGTTGTGATATCTTTTTTTTGTCTGTTTTTTTCCCTTATTAATCCATGATTTCTTCCTGAAGACGGTTTTGTTTGTGGGTAATCGTGGATAGTGTGGCTGCTGTTATGGCTTTATTGATTTGATTGGTGAGGTTCTTTATTGCCGTGTCTAGATCCTTGGCTTTTATATGGGGAACCAGACCAATGTGTTCTGGTAGCACTTTCCTAAGTTTCTCCCAGACAATGGTGGTTTCGGGGGAGGTGACTGGTCTTTGTTCCCTAAGTGAAGTAGGATTGGGTTGTGGTCTGATGATAATTCGTTCAGTTCTTGAATGCTGTGCTGATATTTGATGTTGTGTAGGATGGGATGTCTAGGATGTCAGCTGTGCCAGTCGGGCTGTGGTAGGTTGGTCCTGTTACGACAGCGTTGTTTAATCCTGTGTAGCTAAAGAGGATACGGCCATTTTTATTTGTGGTTCTGCCGTTCCAGGAGGGATGTTTGGAGTTTAAGCTCCCAGCGACAATGATGGATTCATTTATACCTAGTACAGCATTCAAGTCAGAAAATAGCAGGGTCTTAGCGGGAGAGTTGTAGGCGGCGTAGATTTTGAGTCTTCCAGTTGAGTTTGTGTGGACTTCGACACCGGTGAGTTCTAGGTTGGAGGTTGGGGGGGGTGAGTATTCCATTGTGCCTGATGCAGTTCCTGATAAATATGGCTGTACCACCGCCTCTGTAGTCCAGTTGGTCATTTCTATATAGTGTGTAACCTCTCAGTTTTGGATTGTCTGCAGGTCTTAGATGAGTTTCATTAATTAGGATGATGTCAGGGTTGTATCTGTGAGAGATTTCTTGAAGCTCTATTGTCTTGTTTTTTAGGCCATTGGTGTTCCAAGCGGCAATCTGTAGTGAGTCTGGGAGTAATATAGTTTTGTTCATTAACAAGCATTGATAAGATGGTTTGAGTTTCTTTTAGAAATCTTTTTGGGTGTTCGGTGAAGGGTTTGATTTACTGCATGTTTGCCAATGAGGCTGTGTTGACTGTTGTCATGTTTGGAAGAATTTGGTCCTGTTGAATATCTTTGGATGAGCGGGCTACTTCGGCGTATTTCCTGCTTCGACGGTGGCTTTCCAGACTGTTGGTATTTTCCATTTGTGAGAGTTGGTATTTTGTTGTCTTTTGTTGGGTGTCAGGCAACTGGGGAGCCGTCGACTCTGGTGCCTGTGGGCAGGGTTCAGAGATCTGTTTCCTTTTGTTGTCTGTTTTATTCTTAGGATAGTGACTGCAACCTCTGTAGTTTGCCGGGTGTGGGGCTCCCGCAGTTCGCGCATTTGGCTGGTGAGGTCCTAGGTTTTGAGCAGGTTGCTGCGGGGAGGTTTTGCCCACATTTGAGGCATTTGTAGTCTTCTCTGCAGAGTTTCTGTGCGTGTCCGTACTTCTGACATCTGTGGCACTAGCTCGACGAGGCTCTTTTCCTTAGTGGTTCAGTTGTGATTTTCAGACCACAGATCGTTGTTATGTTGTATATGTTCTTGTGTGTGTGTGTGTGTGTGTTGGGTATCTCTACGAGTACTAGGGGCATTGGACTCTTGTCGGCTCGTAACATTCTGCTGACTTTGACAGATGGGAGATCGTGGTGGTCTTCAGTTATTTCATCTGTGCAGATGTTTTCTGTACTCCCCTGAGTAGAACTTTTAGGTTTTTCTCCGACTTCAGTGAGTAAGTATGATATTTAATATCTAACTCCTCCATGGTTTTTGTGAGGTGTCTGTAGTTGCCTACGGTGGCAGGCTGGATTTTAACTCCGTCGTCTACGTTTTCTGCAATTTGGTGGTTTTGCATAATAGGCCTAAGGGCCGTCCAACGTTCTTTTTCCCGTAGAACAATTGGGGGAAACTTTTTCGTTGTTGGGTGTGGGGAGGTCAGTGTTGGGGGTATCTTCTTCCATCCCCTCATTTATGTGGGTCTCCGCTGTTTTACGTTTTTTCTGTGCATGGGTTTCTGTATCATGTTTTGGAGGAACAGAGATTATCAGGTTCATCTTCCCCTTATGTTGAGTTGTCCCCTTCTGTGGAGTCATCTGTCGCTGAATATAGGTTTAGAAACCCTGGCAACTCTACCTCAAATTTCTTCAACAGTTTTTTGAGGAGGTCGAGCACCAGCTTCTTATCCAGAGATTGGACAAAGTCGTCGGGACTTAAACTGTTCATGTTTAAAAGTATTCAAATATGCTTACCTGAGAAATATTTATAATGGCAAAGAGAACGGGCAAAGGCCAGAAAATTGCATCAAAAGTGAAAGCCTTACCTTGTATTCCGCTATCAAAGAAGATTCACAAAATCTAAAACTCACTAATCACCACTGAAATCAAAAACATTCTTCGCAACAACAACCATCAAGCCGGTATTCATCTTCCGCCATCTTGAATCCTAAATAAATAAATAAATAAATTGACAATTGACAATTGACATTTATGTCTTTAAGGGTGAAGCAAGATGCTTTTCATATTCCCCGCTATCTGTCGTGGTTACAGTGAGGGTAAAATTTACGAGCAGTTTGCTCGCCCTGAATGGGCATGGAGATTATGCATCGTTATAGGAGGCTAATATAGTTTTTGGTCTTCTATATTTGAATATGTCCGTTGGCTCATATGCTGCAGCTTGTTGAATCAAATCATTGGGGTGTGTGGACGTCTTTAGAAAAAACTTGGAAGCTAAGGATTGTAGATAAGAGAGAATATATGGAATATTTGTGTCTCTATGGAGCTGGCTGTTTCTAACATACTACGGGGCGTTCAGAATCATTCTCAAGCACTTGTTCTGCACACGCTGAATCTTGATAATGTTAGCGTTAGAGGTGTGGCTCCAGGCTGGAGAGGCATAGGTGATTATGGGACGAATCGTCATCTGGTAAAGTTGCAATTTGATTCTGTTGCTGAGCTTGCTATTTCTATTAATTAGCGGGTAAATCTGAGCTATGGCTTTAGATGCTTTTGCACATGCAGACTTGATATGTTGGTTGAAAGATAGCTTTTTGTCGAGAATTACACCCAGGTAATTTGTTTCTGTCTGCCAGGGAATTTTAGTATTGAATAGTAACACATCTCCTGCAGGAGACATTGGCCTTTTTGAGAAAAGAACCGCTGAGCTTTTCAGGGGGTTGACTTCCAATCTCCACCTAGAGAACCAACCCTCCAGCTTTAGAATGTTTTCTTGAAGCTTTCTAGTAACGAAGTGGGGTCTGAGGGATCTGGTTAGTATTGCCGTATCGTCCGCATACAGCGCTAAAATGGAAGTCATCGGATTGTGAGGGATGTCTGACATGTATACAGAAAACAGCAATGGAGCCAGTAGAGATCCCTGTGGCACTCCAGCAAAGATATGGCGCTGGGACGATATAGAACCGTTAATTTTAACTTGCATTGTTCTATTCTGAAGATATGAACGGATTAGATGAACCATTTTTAGTGAGATGCCGGCTGAGATAAGTTTGTGCAGGAGTCCAAAATGCCAGATTTTATCAAATGCTTTAGATAGGTCTAGGAAAACAGCTCCTGTGTACTGGCGCCAGTTGTAGCTGGTGATGATATATTCCACAATTCTATGGATTTGCTGGGTAGTACTATGGTGTTGCCGAAAACCAAACTGTTCTTTAGGGAGGATGTTTAGGTCATTTATTGAGGTTTGGAGTCGTGAGAGGATGACCTTCTCTGCAATCTTACCCAGGTAAATAAATAAAGTTCCTCCTTTAATTTTTTACTACAAAGATTCTAGTAAAAAATTAAAGGTGTATTTACAAACTCACTTGGTATTTAGTTTAAATAAGTAAAGTTTAATAATCTAAGAATATTTTGCAATAATATTATATATTAAAACTTTTTGAATATATTTATTTTTAATTTAAAGATAAATTTTCTGTTTACTAAAAAGTTACCGTATTATACAGACAGTCTAAAGTTATTGTATGTTGGAGATTTATTGAGAGCTATACATCCTGTTTCTATCTGTTTATATACACTAAAAGTATTTATTAAAAAGATTTTTCTCTCTACTTGTTATTATTACCTTTTTTATGTAAATGTTTTATTTATTTTTTATAATAAATATATGTTAAGTATGATTATAAACATGAAAAAACATAACAGGAATCAATTTTATGAAAGTGATTTTTGTTTTGCCACTGTTAGATTAAATGTCGCTAGTAGTAAACAAACTATTGCTTACTACTAGCGACATCTATCATCTGCACATTTCAGTGATCTACAAGAATTTTACTGAAATAAAAAATAAATAAAGATACTTATCAAACACGTAAGCATGATATTTTAACCAGCGCAATGGTTTGAACTTGTTAAAGAGGACAGAAAAATCTTTCAGCACGTTGTACCGATATTAAACTTAAAAGTAGAGTCTTGTATTTCAACTTTTACCATAAGATTTGTTATTTTTTAAGCGTGTAACGTTCAGTGCGTGACTTTGAACACTTTAGTAAGCACGTTCTCTCTGTAAATAGACACATACATAGTATCATTTTCTTATTTTTTCCCCCTTGAGGAAACGCGTGAAGAAATTCTAATAAAAAAAAAAAAAAACGGTTCTGTTATAAACGAGTCTCTTTTAAAGGTGTTGATCCGATACGCTTACCTGCTTCTATCTGAATATTTCATCAAAACTTAATTTCATTGATTAATTCATTGAAATAGTTCAACCTCATTCAACTATGGTAAGAAAAACGGAGCGTAAAATTAATTGAATATATTTTGGAAGCCATAATATCGTGCAAGTTTAGTAAATCACTTTTATGTAAATTTCATAGCCACGTGCCAGGGGAAAAAAAAAAATGTTCATTTCACCACAGCTCGCTACTTAACTACGTGATAAATTAACCTCTTTGTTCTAAGAGAAAGAGATTGTTAATTTTGCTGAGCACTAAGTTATCTAAAGAGAACGATTAAATATTGAGTGCCAGCATCTTTTCGGAAACAACTGTCTTCATATTTTAAGTCGTAATTAGTTGGAGGGAGGAGTTCAATTCTGTTATTGCCTATTAGCAGCTGGCTTTTCCCTCGCACAACGAAAATTTCCATCTGACCTTTAATAGCTTTTGTGTAACACGAACGGGTATTACCTTATCGGAGTAATTAAATATCACATTCCACATTATAGATACAAGCATCCGAGCCTTGTATTGCTGAGTCGTTATTCCTTGTTCGTCGTGTAGATTGGATGTTTTGCAAAACAGTAAATTGTAGCCAGCTTTAACTTGTGATTAATACATGACATGCCTTTGCTATCATAATTATTGAGAGATTTAATTTGACGTCAACGCAACTGAATTTTATACACGTAAAGGAGCAACAGTAGACACACACACACACACACATCTCGTTTATTCATTTATTTTTTTTTAATTTTACTCGGGAGTTTTAAATGATTATCGTAGCGAGCCATGTTCGCGTCAGTAAGCTACTTGCATTGCTAGCATTTTTCTCTGTTGGGTTGAAAATAGATGAGAACATTTGTTTATTTTTAGCCTATTGATTTATAAAAACGAATATCTCACTACTAAACCCCTTGTTAATGTTACGCTTTGGGAATGGGTGATGAGGGGGGGGGGCTAATTATATAATGTGTATAATTTATTAAAAAAATATAGGCAGACAAAAAAGATTTTAGAACATTATGTATGTATTATGCAAACATAAGCAAGGTGACTTGATGGCGAAGTCATTCTGTTGAAGTACTCAACTGGAATCTAGTTGTTGTCATTGATGTTTGTGAACGTCTTTACGTGGACGATGATTTTATTGCCTGGTGTGACACCACTATCCTGCCTTTGGGAGAAGGACCTGACGATGCTTGAAACAGTTCTATGTTTGGTTTCCATAGCACGGATTCAGACTATTTTTCTTCAATGAAATTCAATTTTAATTTTTTTTTTTTTAAATTATTTCACGCAAATAATCAATTTAAACCAAACATGTATTAAAAGTTTGTGCGAAATGTATTTCGAAGGCCTCGTCTTGTTGGTGACTCATTTGCTAATTTTTTGTTCAGAAACTACTGGACAGACTGATAACAACCAGCAGCTCTAGGAAGGTTATACGTAATGTAATTAAGTTTTATATCTTATTTCTTTTTCTAATCTTTCTTTTTTCCAGTATAATTCTCCAATTTCTCCTTTTTCCTAATGTATTTCCCTAATTTTTCCTAATGTATTTTACTCTTTTTTCTCATTTTCCTATTACAGTATATTTTTTCTAATTCTTTTTTCTAATCGATTTTGCGGATATTACTATTTTATCTTTTTCCCAATTCTTTTACCATTAATTAATAGTTATGCATGGATTACACATTGTTTACGCTTCCATTCTCATAACTACATAGACGATAGAGACCGAATTAAAATCAGTTACTCTATAGACTGTTCAAAAGCAGTGTGGCAATCAACTGTAGCTAAATAATCTCTAATAAAACTGTAAGGCTCGTAGAGATTTGATAACTTGTGAACTGACGAGCGTGAACGGGCTAACCAAAGAAAATAACTCTCTCTCTCTCTCTCTCTCTCTCTCTTTTATTATTTGTTAATAACGCCTTGCTCATTTCACGCACGTGTCTTTTGTCGCTCGTATTGTAGCCAGAATAGTTGTACTCTTCCCCCCTCCCCTACCAAATCCTGTCTCTGGTATCTCCTCTACCACCTTTTGACCTCGTGCATAGATCTGTGACATTACTCTCTGTCATAGATGAATGTTCTGTCTTGAAACAGACCACCTGCAAAGTCAGGAAAGGATAACAAAAAAAAAAAAAAAAAAATCAAAGTTCATTACTAAGGGAAGTATGTCTTTATAACGGGTCTTGGACAACAACAAAAAAAAAAAAAAAACTAATAATTTATAGCTTTAAATCTTGTTTTGTAACATTTAATAACTTCATATTAGTCAACTGAAATGAGAATATTATGACGGGTTCGTGTGATCTTCCGTCTTTTAAGTGATTCTACTTAATAAAGCAGGTCTTGAAGAAGCAATGCTCTTCTAAGGGACCCGACTGACTCCGTATCGATTGCTCCATCGCTTGGCGGAAGATCCTAGCGTGTCGTTGATGGTGAAATGATTACAGGGGGGACATCAAGGGAAATTGTGGTGGGAGGGAAGCGAAGCGTTCTTAGAGGCGATCATGGGTGTTCGTCTATTGAGTAGCCAGTTGCAGTGTTGATTGTGTTATGTTGTTATGACATGTGCTTTATGCTATTCCTATTGATTCGTCGCAGTTAGACGCCATCTGACCCCCCCAGGAGGTAGCAGTTTTGGAGCTAAATCGGACCGATTTGTTGTAGCACACAGGACCTTTGTGACAGAAACGTATGGATTCACTTTTTTTTTTTTCCTTTTGAAGTTCGAGGACAATCATAGGCTCTGTGAAGTGTCCATTGGCCACTTGAGTTATGGCTATTGATAGCTTGACGTTCTCCACTTGAGGAATTTTGTTTAGTAGCTGAAGATGACGTCATCACTCAGAGATTACTTCAGCTTTCTTCCTCGGGTAGACTGTTTTTTTTTTTTTTTTTTATGCTTCGTTACTTAAATAAAAGACTGACGTTTTTTAACGTGTGCTAGCTTTTTGTTCGAGTTAAATCCATTGAATGAAAGCAACACTTCTTTTGGTTGTCATGACAAAAACCTCGTTCCCAACTGCTGTTCATTCACTTATAGTAGTGACGTCACAATACATGTGTTTCTCATAAGTTGAATTTTTGAAAACGACAAGTATTACAACACGGGATTATTATTTTGTTTGTTTGTTTTTTTACTACTGTCGTGGCAATTAAAACCAGTCTGAAAACAACAGGGAGGGGGGAAAAAAAGAACTTTTCGACACACCTGACGGGATTTTTCGTCTGGTGATCAACCAAACATAACTCCGCTAAAACCGTATCTTCTTTGTTCCCACGCCGAAACTGCCAACAAGGCTTTCACTACTGTCACTTCGTCTAGCAACGTTAACCTTACGTGCCTATCGTTACGATTACTGATCGGTGACCTTCGGCACCATCCCGGTTACAGTCACGGATCGTGTGTCTACTTCTTTTTTTTTTTTACCTTCTTTTTTCACGTTGTCGTATGATGAGCGTCTATGCAGTCTAACCTATAATAAGCGAGTGATGTTTGTTAACGTTGAGGAGTGTCGTACGTTGTATACAGGGATACGGCTTGTTCCCGTAGGATCGTCAAAGGATGTCTACTCGCATTCGGTGAAATGGCAGCAAAGGAAGACATAAAGCTGAAGCATTCGCCCGAACAAACAACGCTAATTTATTCCTGAGACTTTCTTTCTATCCATTGCTTTCTGTCATTTTTTTTTTTATTCGATAGAAAATCAAGAATAGAGAGACAGAGGGAGAAGCGAAATATTTTCCTCTTTATTCTTTCATTTTTGTATTTTTATCCTTAGATTTTTTTTTTCTTCCTTTTTATTAGTATCATTTGATCGGTCGGTCGGAGTGCATATAACGAGACCTACGGAGCTCAGAGGATGAATTTTGCTGAGATTTGACACTTCGAATCATTGACCGTATCAATACATAATTTTTTGATACTCCGATCACTTCTCGGCATGATATTTGTTTTTCTTTATTTATCATTCTGTCTCTCCTATTTTCTCTATCTATCTCTCACTTCCCTGTTTTGTTTGGCTTTTGTTTTCCTCTTTTTTTTTTTTTTTAATATTGTGTTTCTTTCTTTCCTCTTCTATGGCACCTTTAAAGAAAGACGCGTTTTTTTTTGTTTTTTTTTAACTGAATAGGTTAACGTTTGAATCCTGCCTAGGAAGTTATTGGTACTGGTTAGAATTACTGCGAAAGTAATAAAAGACAGAATATTGTGTCTAGTAACTGCATGTGTACTCTGGTCAATTTTCCTTTTTCCTGAGATTTAAAAAAAAAATCATGTAATTCATCTTCTAGGATTCAAACCAATGTTGCATCGTGTTCACCAGAGCTGTGGGGGGGGGGGGCACTTAAACTAGGAAACAGATCATTTTCATAAAACCTCCTCAAACAGAAGCTGACCTTTCCATGTAGGAGGTGTAAGATTTTTACGTGTCCACAAAACAGATAAATCGACCACAGAACACACGTATTAGATCCGTGGTTTTAATTGCCTTCTTGTAAACTAAACAACTACAGCCATTCGTTCATCTTTATCGAGCCTACTATCCTCTCTTTCTCTCTCTCTCTCTCTCTCTCAGCTTGTCGTACTGTCAAGAAAATTGACCGTATCAATATTTCAGTGTGTTGTGTGAAATACGTATGATTTTACATAGAAACTTAATACATTCAAATTCTCTTTCATTTCTCTAAAAAAAAAAACTAAAGTGTTTCCATTCTACTGCCAATGAATCTGGAGTGACAAGCCTTCGACTTTTGTCATTTGTCACTCCAGTGTGAAGTCATGTAGGGATAAATATCTTTCTCGTTGCCATTTACTATCATCGGACTATGAATTGCTTTCTTGGGGAATAATTTCATTTCTGCAGACAGCGCGAGCAACTAAAACACCCCAGGATGTCATCCTGAATGGAATAGTCAGTTGTCGCTTGTATCTGCTGCGCGATTCGCAGGCCATCTGTCTTCCATGTTGGAAACAGGAAGTCGCGGACAGCATTTGGGACACCCTGTCCCGAGAGTGATGCCATCCCCACGGTACGCCAATTACTGAGTGCAATGAAATATTCTTGCACCACCGTGCATCTTGTAATGCTTCTTATTTGAATCCATTAATTCTTCGTACGTCATCTAAAAAAAACGAAATAAAAGACTCCACACAATTCGTTTCCATGCTGAGATGGCTTCAGTAACAGTAGGAGACGTTGACCTGTTCAGTCACTGGGACTACCAAAACTGAGCATGCGCTGATTTTTTTTTTTTAACGCTAACGTTAAACAATGCTAACGTATAATTAGGATTTTTATACCTTTGAATTATTCTCAAGTTCAGTATCATTTTACGATACAAATAAAACAAGTTGAGATAATTCTAAAGTGCAAAAGAATTCGGCATGAAATAAAATAGGTTAACAAAAAGTTCATAGTTATAAGAGTTGTCCTAAAAGTTCAAAAAATTCATACTTCTGAAAGGTATTTTTATGAACTTATTTTTTGAACTTTTAGAACTATAAGAACTTTTTTGGCACTTTTAGAAGTGCAAACTATTTTGAACTATGAACTTTTTTGGCACTTTTAGAAGTGCAAACTATTTTGAACTATGAACTTTTTTGCACTTTTAGAAGGAACTATTTTGAACTATGAACTTTTTTGCACTTTTAGAAGGAACTATTTTGAACTGTGAACTTTTTTTACACTTTTAGAAGGAACTATTTTGAACTGTGAACTTTTTTGCACTTTTAGAAGGAACTATTTTGAACTATGAACATTTTTGCACTTTTAGAAGGAACTATTTTGAACTATGAACATTTTTGCACTTTTAGAAGGAACTATTTTGAACTATGAACTTTTTTGCACTTTTAGAAGGAACTATTTTGAACTATGAACTTTTTTGTTAACGTATTTTAAGTTATCTTACATTTTCCACTTTGGAATTATTATTTAAACTTTTTTTTCTTTTGCATCGTAGAATTATACTGAACTTTTTTTTGGCACTTGTGAAATAGGATGAACTTTTCTGCACCTTATGCTAAATCATGGTAACTCTGCTTCTTTTTGAAGCAGAGAACTATTTTGAACTATGAACTTTTTTGCACTTTTAGAAGGAACTATTTTGAACTGTGAACTTTTTTGCACTTTTAGAAGGAACTATTTTGAACTGTGAACTTTTTGCACTTTTAGAAGGAACTATTTTGAACTGTGAACTTTTTTGCACTTTTAGAAGGAACTATTTTGAACTGTGAACTTTTTGCACTTTTAGAAGGAACTATTTTGAACTATGAACTTCTTTGCACTTTTAGAAGGAACTATTTTGAACTATGAACTTCTTTGCACTTTTAGAAGGAACTATTTTGAACTATGAACTTTTTTGCTAACGTATTTTATGTTATTTTACATTTTCCACTTTGGAATTATTATTTAAACTTTTTTTTTTGCATCGTAGAATTATAATGAACTTTTTGTTTTTGGCACTTGTGAAATAGGATGAACTTTTCTGCACCCTATGCTAAATCATGGTAACTCTGCTTCTTTTTCTTTGATAAAGCATGAACCTTTTATTATGATTTCTCCCCATCTCTTTGTTACAAAGCCTTCATGCAGATCTAGTGGCTGATGTATCAGCGTATTTTGCAATCGAAGGACCGGTCACTGCTCAGTCTCGTGAAGATCGATACTATCGAACTCGCCACATCGATTCTCATGTTTAAGCAAGACTCTTGCATTGAAAGAATGACCTCTGCACTAAGTGGCCATCAACAGTGAGCAAGGAAACTCCCGATTTCTTACCAATGCTTATGCTTAACTTTCTCACAGTGACTAAACTCCGGTAATATTAGCATAAACCGTTCACTTAATATAATTTCTTTTTATAACTCAGTTTCCTATCAGAATAATACATCAAAAGCTGTTAAATATCGAGACACTAACACTGTGGTTACTTGGGTACAAGATGAATCTTAATGCTATGAAACCAAAATACAATCCTTAATCAACACTATGGTCTAAAATTAAGCTATTATCTATAATTCTATAATTATAAGCTAATTCTATTAAACCAAATTACAATCTGCAGTGTACAGTACAGTCTGCAATCAGGTATTATTATTATGTAATTTTAGGCTAATCCTATGAAACCAAAAATATAGTTCACGGTCTAAGCTATATTTTGTAATCTAGCTACTATCCTATAGTTATTGGCTAATCCTATGAACAAAAATACAGTTGTAGTCTATAGTTTTGTTATTATCCTATAATTATAAGCTAATCGTATGAAACCAAAATAGGTGTAGCGCATGCTACAGTCAACAATCGGGTATTATCCTATAATTATAGGCTAATCCTATGCAACTAAAATACAAACCTTAATCCGCACTACAGTCTACAATTAAGCTATTATTTAGAATTATAAGCTAATTGTACCAAACCAAATTATAATCGGTAGTCCACACTAGTCTGCAATCATCTGTTATCCTGTAATTATAGGCTAATCCTATGAAACTAAAATATGATTCATAGTTTATGCTACATTACAATCTGAATATTATCCAATAATTATAGGCTAATACTACGAAACCAATACACTGGGTAGTATAGTCTTGTTATTATCCTATAATTATAGGCTAATCCTATGCAACTAAAATACAAACCTTAATCTGCACTACAGTCTGCAATTAAGCTATTATTTATAATTATAAGCTAATTGTACCATACCAAATTATAATCTGTAGTCTACACTAGTCTGCAATCAGCTGTTATCCTGTAATTATAGGCTAATCCTATGAAACTAAAATATGATTCATAGTTTGTGCTACACTATAATCTGAATATTATCCTACAATTATAGGCTAATACTACGAAACCAATACGCTCGGTAGTATAGTCTTGTTATTATCCTACAATTATAAGCTAATCCTATGATGCCAAAATATAATGTGTAGTGTAAGCTACAGACTGCAATCAGGAATTGTCCTATAATTATAAGCTAATCCTATGAAACTGAAATACAATTCGTAGTCTACGCTGCAATCTGTAATCCATAGGCAACATCCTTTGATTGTAGATTAGCCAATTAACGCAACCAACGACTTTTTTTATCTTTTTTTTTTTTTTTTTCGCAAATGAGATCCGCGCCGAAGGCCTTTAATTTAAGGGTTTTCCCAACTCTTGTAAAACCTTTTAATGTATTATAACGAAGATTTTTCGTGTTTGAACGTAACGAGGGACCCCTACAATTTTCTAGATGACACAGCAGCATCGTTCTGAACTTCAAAAAAAGCCCAAAGAAAATCTGTAATTACAGCCGAAAGGTTACCACAGTATAATAGAACTGCTTGTTAATTCATCTCATGTTTTCCATTATAACGGGACTTAAAGCCTGCAGCTAAACATATAATCAATGATGTTATGAACAAAGAAACTGATGCGTGGGATATCCTGAGGCAAACATCCCGACTTTGAAACATTTCGGTGTCGGATATCTCACCTGGTGTGGTCTTTTTGTGCGTACCGATGATCTAGCAACACCCCACTGTTCTTTTACCAGGATCTGAAACACAAGGGAAGTCGTGGAGCAAAATCACGTGCACTGGTAGTCGGGCTGATTGTTCCCCCCCCCCTTTTGAAAGTAATGGTTGTAAATGATCTTTCACCTTTGATCTTGCCGAAGTAGGTCACTTCCTTGGTTTAAGCCAAGCATCCGAAGATCATCTCGTGGTGGGAGGACGATTTTATGTTTTCGAGGTGTCTTTTAAGGGCGTTTACATCTTTTGACCTTTGACCTTAACCGTGCATTCGTATTTCGCAAGAAATAACGATTCGTACAGGATGGGAGAAGCGTAAGGATCACCACATGGTACATTTGTTTAGATATGCTTAGGGAAAGTAGGGGGATCGCTCCCATACGGGTCACAAAAATCCTCCCCTTTTAGAACAGAAGGTTCCATTATTCATTGCCAGTTCGGTGTGTATTTCTAAACTTCGCACAAGAGGTCGCTTCGGATGTTTGTCTTGTGAGACCGTAAAAATAAATGCTATTTTCCTATTAACCTGATGTTTTTACTGGGCTGCAAACATTTCGACACTGTATGTGGGAATGTAAAGGGCTAGTTTCCCTTTGGCAAGACGGATGGATTTAATTCCTTTTGTCTAGTAGAACATATGTGTTTGCACTCGTAGTCTCTAGGGCCATTTGTTATTTATGTTACGCAACCTCTTGACGCCTTCCGCACATGTGTAAAGGTTAATTGATGTTTGTATTCTTTGTCAGGGTTAGCTAAGCCTAGAATTTCAACAAACTCCATGTAAAAATAGCATTGGAAGTCACTCTTGGGGATCCACTATTAATTGTCTAATTTATCTGTTTCGTCTGTGGGCGAGAGAGAGAGATTGAGAAAGCAAGAGAGAGAGAGGGGGGAGAGGGGGGGCATATTTATCAGTTGTATATGGCAGTGCTTTTCGTTCAAGGGTTGCATTTCAGAGTGACGGTAATTAGGCTTAAATCTTCTTAGCACTAATTAAAGGTGTCCGCTCATTTCAGTTGACTATCAAAGTGTAAATTGACGGCTACAGGAGTTTCGCTGACAAACGAAATTCTGCGTTAGTCATACGTTCTTTGAAATATTTCGTGTAGTTCCTAAACGGAGAAGTTAATTATTATGATTAACTGGGGGTGACCAATTGGATTCTCAAGATAGCACTGTTTTAAGTCCATGAAGGATCATAGTTTAAACTCTCGCAATTTTAGGTGCAGATTTCAACTGCGAGTCCTTTGCTTAGTAGGTAATTGTTGTGCTGATGAAGATTGCCAGAGGCTGCAATAAGCGATACGAATGCAGTTGTTAATAAACTAATTTTAGATGGGAATTCGTTTGGTCGCGCTTAAAGACAATGTACGGAGTTGGGCTGAAAGGGCATCCGGGTCATTCAAAATGCACAAATTAATTGTACTGGAGAGTTTAATCATCCCTCTTTTGAATCTCTCTCTCTCTCTCTCTCTCTCTGTCTCAGACACATACGCACGCGCGTTAGAATTTTAAACGTGTTTGTGTGTCGAGCATCAAGAGAAATATCTACCTTTTGAATTCGTAGGTGGAATGTCAGCCGACCAACAAGAAGCATATTTTGGTTATTATTTTTAATTATTTCATCACTTTTTTTTTTCTCTTAATCTTTATCACATCTTAAGCGGGATTTACGTCACTACAAATTAAGATATTTGGTATTGTTTTATGCCTTGAATAACATTCAATTTATTCATAAATTGCGCCTATATTTTTCAAATAAAGAAAAAAAGTTAATCTTCCAGTTCAGTTATATTTCTCAAAAGAACTCTTTTATCCTTAATTTGTTTGGGGGGAATAGGTAGGCTTTATGATTTTCACTTTCAACCATCGCTGCAGCTGAGTGCATCACCTGCGGCATGCTAGATGAAAGGCAAAGAGAATAAGAGAGATAATTGCTGATGTCTAGTGTTTCTAACTGTAGCCAGTATATTATATGTATACAATATGTGCATGGTCTGTGGTTGGGGATTAAAAACTTAAGTTTCTTCTTGTATTAGAGAGAGCTTGAAAACAGTTCCTCTAGTAGACTACTAAAATCGAACCGATTACACTTTCTTTTGCTGATCTAATTTCCTTATAGTATCTACTAAGCCACTCAAACACTTATTTTTTCAATAACTTTTAAACTGAACTTTATGTAATAATTAAGAAATACATACCACGTCCAAAGTTTCTAGAAAGAGAGATTATGTTAAAATTGAAGTTTTAAATTATTAATTTACTTGATCTTATCTTTATAGATATTAATATTCTAGATTAGTTCTTAATCCCTTTTTTTTTTTTTTTTTTTTGGAAATGCTCTTAATGACAGCTGTGAATTTTGCACCTTTTTATTAATTTAGCATAAGGAGCAGACAGTCAGTAAATTAGGTTTAATTAGATATTCAAGTATATGTGGTAAGGATAATGGTACTGAGAAAGAAAAAAAAAAGTCCATGCAGACGTAACTATAAAATTCTCTTTTAGAATACAAGCAGAGAAATTACATGAGGCTTTAAATTAAATTTTAAAAAAAATGTAAAAATATTTTCGTGCCCTAAGACCAGTTAGAAGTTCACAATTTAGCACACTGGCTTAGAATACGAAATGCAATTTGTACGTGCAGTTATTTTTGATTCTCCTGTTTTATGTATGCAAATTTACCACTTAGTGGTGAATAAAAAAAAATCCACAGACTGTTGATTCGAGGATAGAATTTAAAGTCGACAATCCGTATGGTGGGAAATTCTAAATATGTTATGAATAACAGGAGTCTAAGAGAATTTTTTTACTCGGTGATTATTTGTTCTGTTTGAAAATTGAAGCAGTGGAATCAACTCAATTGTCATTCCAGACACTTAAAACGAATTATATAAAAATTTGATTTTAAAAAACTTCATTGAACATTATAACCAATTAGCTTAAGATCAGTTATAATTTATGTAATATTATTTACAAAACATTATGAGTTACTTTAGAAGGTAGAACACGATTTAAATATAATATGTAAGGAAACTTTTGTTACGTTAGTGTATACATTTTTATAACATCAAAGATACGGGTATTTTTGCATGCTTCAGGGCAGAAAATGTGTAGAATAACTAGCATACTTGCAATCAACACATAACACAAAAGTCATAAAACATTACTATAATTTTTTGCACATGCATCATACCCTTGAATAAATTCAAGAATGCGTGTACATTTCATATTTATATTTATAAACCGAGAAATATGCGCACTTGTATATTGCTAACAATGATAATTCAACAATAGATGATTGTAGATTGCATCATGGTAGAATTTAAATATCGACTTCCAAACACGATTTAATTGTTACTTGGTGGTAGTCGATTTCAGCCCTGTTAAAAACACTGATTGTTCGTTTGGACGTTTACAATTTAAATTTAATGAGGTAACGCGAGAAGTGAACGAACTCATTGTTACGTCATTCTACCCAACAATTGAGTCTGTATGCGCTAGCAATTAAGTCTGCTTTTCCGAGTAAACTGTTGAAACAATAAATGTTTTCTGTGAATAAAGGAACTCTTCTTTCAAGAAGAGTTCCTTTCTTCTTGAAAGCGCTCTTTTCATCCTAAGAAAACTGTTCTTAATGTTTCTTTTTCATTTCTTTCCGGAAATGAAGTCACATAGCTATCTTTCTTTACCTATTCATCAGCGTAGAGAATATCCAGGTTACTGTTGTCTCTGGGGAATAGATATAGATGTATTGACACTCGCTCTGTCCATTAGGAAGAAAAATAAAGCTTTAGGTAAAGCAATAGTGTTTCTTGATTTGTGACCCCGCGTTTCTAGGGGGGGGGGGTGAATGAGAAGTGCAATGGAACACAATTTGTTCCTCGCTTATCGAAGTAATTAATAATAAAATAGAGAAAAGTATTGCATAATTATAAACAACGTATCTTTATTAATAAATAAATAGAATCTGTTAATAAACCCTCTTTGTTTCTCACAAAGCATGATAATACATTTTTATAACTACATGCTAATAAGCAAATGAACTTTTCGGATTAAACCTCTTTAAGAGTACATCACAATGTTTTATTCAAAACATTTGAATGTTTCTATCAGCTTAAAGTATTAAGAATGTAATCCTAGAAATTATTTAATCTAACAAGTTGAATTCCATTGTTGTTATTTATATTTTTTAAACTATTATCGTATTAGATTGTTGTTAGAGATTAACATTTAATTATCAAAAGTTAATGGATAGCCTATAAAAAATGCAGAAAAGGTAGATTGCATGACAATCAGATTAATGAAGTGTTTTCTTCCCCCCCCACTTCATTCTAAAGACTTAATTCGAGATAACAGGCCAGAGAATATTTAAATTTAGTATTTGTTAGTTTCTGTGTTAGGCAGGATGAAAAGTCCGAAATTCTAGGAAAAAAAGCTTCCACTGCTGCATGAGATCGACTAACTTACCTTTAGCCAAAAAAGGTTATGTAGGGTTCTCTCGTACTACAACGCGATGTATACCTCCATGACGGTTGGTAATGATATTTTTAGTAGATAAAAAATCCAATCTAGGATGGCAAGAGACTTTACAAATGAAGGTGGGTTAGCTGATCTCATACAGGGATGATAGGGTTTTTCTGCAAGAAACTAGTTTTTTTTTTTAATATAGTGAAACAGGCGAAGATAAGCCAGAATACACACACACACACACACACACACACACACACACACACACACACACACACACACACACACACACACACACACACACACACACACACACACACACACACACACACACACACACAAATTAACGAAATCATATTCTGTCTTCATAACCTTGATGGCTTTGGTTGTAATTCCAAAATAACTCAATCCACACTAGAGAAGAATGAAACCCATGCAGCCAAGAGACATCGTCACGACTACGTTACAAAAGAGCTAAGGTCATGAGACAAGTATATGTCTGCCTGTCAATTGTGTTTGTTTACTAGTAGGTTTATGTGTTCTACGGGGGAAGGGTCTGAATTTTAGGGAAAAAACACTCTGACATTTTTTTTTTAATATATGAAGCGATCAGAAATAGGATGAGTTAGGGAAAGAAAGCAAAGAATATTTTGATTTCGTCTTTCATTATATACAGGGTGGCCATAAAATAGCTTTCCCTCTTTGGGGGCATCTGTAGCTGAAACCAATAAACGGAAGGAGAGACCAAATTTTATATTGAGACTTTCGAAAGCATGGGGAGATGAAGTCCGCGAAAAAAATATTTAGTATCAAGAGTCGCCGGTAGGGGAAATTTTGGCGCTGGTGCAGTCGAAAGCAGTCAAATATTTGCAGTAGATGCAGGTAAAAAGGATTATGCAAATTTTACTGTGCGTACGTGACAGCAGTGCCATCAATTCCACTTAAAAAGGGATTGGGAACGTTCAGGCAGTTATTCGAATGACTGACGAATTGTGCTCAATATGCGTCCTACCTTGCCTCAGCGTGCTTTACTTGTTAAGTTGTTTTACCTTAAACAGTGCAATGCGGTAGCGGCCCTTCTGGAATTTAGACGACTTCATAACCTGCATACAGGTCCTATGCCAGCTGTAGCAGTGAGAGCTATGATTAAGAAGTTTGAAGAAACTGGATCACTAGGAGTTAGACCTGGCAAAGGACGGAAAGGAGTGCAAGAAGAGACAGTAACATGGTATTATTCCATTTTTAAAAATGTTATTATTTCATTTTATCAGCCTTTAATGTAATTATCCACTTGTTTTCGGCTCCGACAGCGCCAAAATTTTCCCCATCGGTGACTTTTGGTACTAAATCTTTTTTTCGTGGAAATCATCTCCCCATGCCTTCAAAAGTCTCAGTATAAAATTTGGTCTCATTCCGTTTATTGGTTTTAGCTACAGATGCCTCCAAAGAGGGAAAGTTATTTTATGGCCACCCTGTATATTCGCAAAAATTAATGTTCCAGAAATAAAATACACTGTTTTCATGTTGTCGTTCAAAAACTAGTATGTTATCTAGATAAAGTTACCTGTAATTAAATATAAATAACTATTTCGTTTAATTGCTTTAAGGTTCTAGCTTAAACGGCCAATACAACTTGGTATGTAAATTTCGAGCGAGTTAAAATCCGGAAACTGTACAAATATCACGAATTATCAACAGTATTCTATGATTAACTAAGTTCCGAATGTCTGTCATTGATCTTGGCATAGACCATTAATAGCAAACTTGCGTTGAATTTACTGTACAGCAATATTTATCTTCCCTAGACAAACAATTTCGCCCACTTAAAATCCGCTTAAATTTTTATGCTTCAAAAAACGGAACTAACTTAATTATCGGTTGTGTTTATGCAACTCAGACATAGGAACACACCTTAATTGTAACAGACAGTCATTATATGTAGTTTGCAATCACAGATGCTATTGTAAATCTCAGTTAAATCCGGGCAACGAAACCTTATCATTATAACCGGATGTTAGGCTTAAAGTCGGGCAGAGTCTTTTATATTATTTAGCGTGATATATCACAGATGTGTATTTACATAATTACAGCGCATGTGCAAACTGAACAACCAATCAGATCCGAGTATGATTTTTGCGTGCCTTTGCAAGCAAAAGTTCATAGTGTACAATTTTAGGGGGTTATCTACGCTGTAATTGAATACTAAGAATTCTTTTTTTTTTTGGATGTTTTTGATAGTTTAGTCCTTGTTCGATAGATCCAAGTAAATAAAAAATGCGAGTTACAAGAAAACCAAATTTCTAGCTAAAGATATTTTGTATATTAAAAACGAGTGATTTTTTTTTCTGCATGTAGGACGTCAAAATAAACATGAACATCAAAATAATTTTCAAAATCACTCGCCATCCCAAACTACGCAAGTTTGCAATATTCAGTGACTATTCCTTGTTTCTGGGTTCTGCACGAAAAACTGAAAGCCGTGATTGACCTTGTGCCTTGTCGTGGAGCATTTGTTCTACTTTAGCGTAAACGAAGAGTGTAATGAACTTCATCTCGTGCATAAGAATTAGCGATCAGCGCGTGTAAGCAGGTGATGCTGTTGACATCATCGGCCATCTGCCAATAATTATATGCGATTGATAACACCCATCGTGCGTGCCTGCGAAGCATTATTATGCAATTTGCTTTTTTCTTTCTTTTGCAAATGAGAAGTTTTCAAGAGAAGCACTTCCTTTAGCCATCTGCTGAAAATCGGTCCTTATCCTTATAAGGACTGGCTTAAAGGGGCGAAGCAAGAATGCTTTTCATCTTCCCCGTTATCTGTAGAGGACAGTGTAGGGATAAGGTGTTATTGAGCTATTAAAGCTCTGATCATGGCAGGAGGGTAACAGCAATAGACGAGCCTCAGTTAGAACTTCATTGGCTACAGCATTGCCATCCATTACCCTCCAAGGGTATCGGATTGAATGAATCCCTGGAAATCGGTAGAATTACATTTGCTACTAATAGTCATATTATTATTTTTTGTAAAAGGTGTGGAAATAAAACTTGCTTTATAGTTTAAAGTTTTTTAAAAAAATTGAATATTTGAAAATAATAAAATTAAACATATAATTTTATTTTTTATTTTATCTAAAATATCTAATTTTTTAAATAAAATATAATTAATGTTAATATCATTTTTATTGATATTAACATTAATATCAATAAAATGAGAGCCATCTCATGTAAAATTTAATGTTAATATAAACATGGAATCGTAGACTTAAATAACCTAACAAGACATAATATGTCCGACAAAGAATGCATTAAAAATGCTCTGTATATTCTAGTTATTTACGCAGTATTCTTCATCTATTTTTTGTTTGTTTGTTTATCTCTGATTTCCATTTTAATTTAGCTATTGGTAATCTTTTGCATCGCTGAGATTTAATTTGTGTGCTATTTGTGATGTTATCCTTATCTTTAATATGTGCAACAGATGTGAAAAAGTGATTAAAACGGAAAAATCTCAAAAGACAATAAAGAAAAAAAAAAATACTGCAGACATGTAACAATTGAAATGGTCGCAGGAAATATACAAGAGTTGAAAGCTGCTCACTAAACAATTGAGAGATTAACAATTAAAATAATAACAATGCAATAGATTTCTGTTAACAATTAAAATAAGAGTTAAGTAATATACTAGAATTAGAAATCACGTGAAACAAGAAAAACAGTTTAAAAAAATGCAAAAAATAGGTTGCAGAGACAACATCAGAACTCGATGTGCGAGCTTATAAATGATTCAGTAGATAAGAAAAGGAGAATCGATTTTTTTTTTTTTTTTCGTACTGAACTAAGCATTTGGCTTTATTTCCCAACAAGCAAAAAAATAAAATAAATAAAATGAATATCACAAATACGGAAAATAAATGCATTCAACTTTGCACTATAATATTATTAAAGAAATGTATGCATTGAGATGTGGAATTTGTTTGAACGAATGTTGGCACTAGCATGATATCGTATAAAATTCTAACTATGCAAAATTAACATCCGGAAGTGGCAGATAGGGACTTATTTGTCATTTGGACAATCTGAATACAGCGAGCAAATATTACCATATTTTCCCGACGGCCACAGTGACACCGAAACGTCGAGATTAATAGCGAGCTCTAGAACCGTCAAATATTTCACTTCTCCCGGCAAAGATTTTGTTGCTTACAGACAAAACCAGGAATTAAATTTGCATTTAAAAAAAATAAATAAATAAAACATCTAAAGAAAGCGCCAATGTGCAAGTATAGAGAATAATCTCGAACTCAGACTGCATTTTGCAGTACTGACTCTTTCGCTCAATTAAATGCAACTGATTTTTTTTTTTTTTTATACTTCACACGTACTTTCTTACCGCTGAGTTTAACCACCCTCCCGTGCACCTAAAAGAAGCTCTGAGCAGTTATTTCTTTCTTTTTTTTTTGCCTCTAAATCACTAGAGAAGTGATTCCTTTCAAAGTAGGAAAGATAACCGCGCCATCTGCTTGCAATACTGATTATTTCCTTTTTCACTCATTCGCGAGTTTTATTTGTTGGGTTGTTTTTGGTTTTCGGGTCACGTTTCGAAGGTTAAAACAGCTTCCGCCATTACCAGCAAATTCAATTTCGGCCATCAATATAAAAAAAAAAGGTGTGGCTGAAGCATCCTCTGAGTGTGAAATTTAAGGGTTGCTTTGGTAACGCTTTTTTTTTTTTTTTTTTTTTTTTTTTAAGTGACCGCTTATGTTGAGTTGCTTTTCGGAAGGAGGTGATTTGTCATTGGACTCTTAGGCTGAGCGGACGATCTCGAATAATCATGTTGTAAAGCGTTTATTTGTGCCCATTTTGTGGTCGATTCTCCTGATGTCTTTTAAGTATTATCCTTATACTTCGATTTTCTTTTTCTCAACTGAGTATTTTTCATTCTTTGTTCTTCATTCCGTTTTCTAACTAAACTTCATGTTGCTTCATTGCAGATGCACTTGAACCCGTATTTTTTTCTTTCTTTTTTAATCATAGCAGATGCAAAACTTCCAGTGCTTAACATATTTTTATTTCGATCCTTATCAATGCAACAAATAACTAAAAGGACTTCGTGTTGAATCTCTAGCGTGTTCAATATGTCATATGCATTGCTAATCAAAATGATATAGAACAACTGACATTAATTTGGTTTTCACTTTCTTTTTTTTTTTTTCGAAATTTTCCCCCAGTCACCACCAAGACCATTTCAATAGAGATCTTTTATTATTTATTTATTTTTGCATCATGTTTAAGAATGCGATTTTATTTTAGTTTATTTTATTCGTATAGGGTTCCCTGTAGGTAACCCGAGTTTCCGGGTTAAAAAAAAAAACCCTTTACCTTTACGACCAAAGGGTTCTATATCGCCTGAGCTACGGAGGCTCTTACGGATGCGGTGATATCTGTAGATCTCTCTCTTTCTCTCTATTTATAAGTGTAATTTATTATTCGTAAAGCAGTAAAGCATTTACGCTAAAAAATTTATTGTAGTAGTATAGTATTTTTTCCGATATCTCCGTAAATATCTTTTATACAACAAATAGTATTTGTCTGTTGTTTCAGAAGGAAAAATTTACCCACAATACTAATCGTAGATAAGTTAAGGGTTAGATAAGGGAGATTTACTCTAGCGACAAACAGGAATTTTCAACTCAGCATCTTTAAATAAACTGGTCAGTGGTTTTGCACCTGGAGGCGAAAATAGCTAAAGGGACTTTACCAGTGGCGCACTCAGGATTTAATCTTGGAGGGGGCCAAGCGCTCAGGATTTAACCTTTGGGGGGGGGGTGAGTTGAGTAGACGTTTTGCGAATACACAGTACACATCGCATACGATCTATAACTGAGCATCTGCAGTGATCGCTAATTCATATGTAGCACACAACATAAATAAAAAAAAAAAAGAATTTTAATTAGGAAAAGATTTTTGGAAATTTTTCTAGTGTTTTTTTCCTTTTCTTTGGGGGGTGCCCGGGCTCCTTCCCCCCCCCCCTCTGGGTGCGCCACTGGACTTTACAAATGTCCATGTCAGAGTGGGATTCCAACCTACAGATGGGAGAATGGAGACGTTTATCATCTTAATGGATTATGAAGATCTGGCATCTAGCGATTTTTTTTTCCTTTTCCAAAATTGAAGTTAACATGGAAGGAAAGAAGACTTTCAGATATGATGACATTGCAATAAAATAAATTTAAAAAAAAATTGCAAGGTTTGATTTCTTTGGTTCAGTCCAGACCAGTGTGTGTGTGTGTCCAGACTGAACCAAACTTGATGTTCGAAACTATGACGTTCTTGGTTCATATTCAAGAACATATTCCGAGCGTTATTATAATCTTAAGGAATCTTAAGATTATAATAACGCTCGGAATATGTTTTGAATATGAACCAAGAACATCATAGTCCAAGGCTCTGGTCAGTTGGTGTGTTGTTGGATGAAAAACCCTACCCTCTCAATGAGGGTGGCTAAACTTACCTTCAGTTGAAAAACATCTAGAAAATTCCTTGGTTCATAGGCGGGATTCGAACCCTGCTTGGTACAACAAAATGAGAACTATCGCTGCGCTATGGAGTGCCTCTTTGTAGAGGAACAGTAGTTTATTAGGGATTCCTTATAAATCGCCCACGCACTAAAAGCGTTAATCGGCAAGTGTCAAATGAAAATCCCATATTAAAGTCACGGTTGGATGTCGCCATAGAAAGAGAGAATACCAGCAGACACCTTCCTAATCAACCTGGTCTAGCATGGTTCACACACACATCACGTTCGTGATAAATTACCGGAACCCCTTTGTATAATTGATTGGAATTCCGAGGTGCAGGAAATGTTTGGTTGAAATGTGCGTTGTTCTGAGCTGGAGCAGAATATCACTTCCTGTTCGCCTGAATTGATGAGTTACTTAAATAATAACGAATAATAAATTAGTTCTTTTACCTACTGGCCCGTTTATATTTAGCCGTGTGGATCGTTTTTTCCTAGACTTTCATGCTCGACTACGCTACAAGTCAAGGCCATTTGGTCTTCCGTTGAAGAAATGAGCTCTTTGCGTGACTGGATTTGTCCCTCGCTCAGAGTAGTGTGTGATGTATGCAATATTACACGGTGGTTTCATAATTCTACGCAGCGGAAACTGAAATTCAGTTCCCTAAATATATTTTTAGGGAAGTGATTTTAGCAGCGCGAAAGAATAAAAAAAAAATCTTTTTTTTTTTTTTTTTTTTTGGTGCTGTTATCACCAACACAAGAAGTGCCATCGGGTAAATTCAATAAAGAAGAAAAAAAAAAGCGTCAACAGAGCATGCCTTTAGTTATCATTGTTGCTCTATCCAAGTCTTCTGCCACTCTTAGATAAACGCGTAATGTTCTGTTGTCGTTACTATGGCAACTGATCGAGCCGATATCATAAAATACATGAAATGGACATGTGCTTTTTTTTTTAAAAACCAATCTAGATTTTCAACAATCTTAACACGTTACTATGGTAACCTAGAGGAAATGAACAAACTTAATTGATGTTCGGTAGACAATTTTATATAATTAATTATGAAATTTCAATAATCGTAAATATAAAAAAAAATGTTTTAGAGATTATTCGATTTCGTTCTTAAGTATTAATAGACAAAAGAATCTTGAATTTAAATTATATTAATCGCCAAATGGTGTGAAGAGAATTAGGAAGTTTTGCAGTGTTCCTTTTAGAATCATAATGAGCTGAACTGTCTGCGAGCGATAAGAAATTTGAGTTCCTTTTTTATTTTTTTAAACTCTACTTTTAATCCACCCGAAGTGTCTGTTGTTTCGTCGACTGTAACTTCAGGGTAGAAAGGAAGTTGGGCTTAGCTTAACAAAGACCCAAAATAGCTTCTCTATGTATCGCTACCTTTTTCCTTTCCTACCACTTTTTTTTTTTTTTTTTGTGACAAAGGCATTGTGCATAAATCAGCCGCTTTGTAATGTCGAGAGTCTTTGGGCAATGCTGTTGGCAGTCACGGGGGGGTGATGAAGATTGTCTAGTCTCACATAAGGCTTTATTACTAAGTGTAGGAATGTCGAATTCTCTTCTGCCCCTCCGGTACTGATAGTCAATGAAATATAATATGTAAATGAGCTTCAAGACCCTCTTTTACAAGAGATTATGAAAATAAAAATTACTTTTTCATTATAAGTGCACCTGCTTCCTTTCCGACATAATTGCAAACAAAATTTAAATACAATTTAACATGTGCAGTTGCGAAGAGACTCCAGATTTTGCATATGGAAATGTGTAATAAAAACAAAACAAAATTGATTTATTTTATGAAGGATTTCGATAGAAAAATTTTAGAAAACATCTTTATATCGGAAGTAATTTTAAAAGATTTAAGAAATAACCTCTGACTTCTCGCACACCATTTCATAAAAATAATCTGCTATGTATTATTAATGTAGTGACGTTTGTGTATTGATTACTTAGTTAAACGTAATGGAATAATTTTATTATTAAAAAATAAAACAAGTTAAGTAAAGATTAATCGGAGTTTGGATAAATTGCAACTGACTCAGTGGGGGATGGTGTGTTGCTGAGTTATTTCACGATTCACTGCATCAGGAAATGATGGCGAGATAGGATTTAACTTTTACCAGACGAGAATCTCCTTTCGTGTTCCATATAGCAAATCAGTGCCTATTGTTAAGAGGAATTCATGCATTGGATATTAAATAATGCTGATAAACAATTTCAAACGAAATTTTACTTCCGGCAATTCTTTCTTTTTTTTTTTTTATCTATAAATAAATAGTTTCTTAGTTTTGTTGTACTTCGCTAAAAAAAAAAAATAAAAAAAAAAACAAGATCTCGTTTAGTGCAGAAATTAAAGTAGTTTTTAAGAAAATTCAATTGAAACCTTTTTTGGGGGGGTTTATCTCTTTTCCAAGGGCGATTAATGTTCAGGTATTCGAGGAGATTGCCATGTTGAACCGCTATGGAAAGATAAGATAACATTCCAATAGATAATCGTGTCTCTTCTGCTTCTTGGCTATTTGTCGGAGTTTCTCTTTTACTTTTTTTTTTTTCGTTTCCTCCCAAATTGCCTAATCTCATTTCCTTGTATTTTAGATATTCTCTTATTCTTCTACATTTTCTCTTACTCTGTCATTTCTTATTTCTTCTTGCTTTTACTGATAAAATTCTAGAATATTAGGATTTTTTTTATTATTTTGGGGTGGGGTGTTTCTTCAGGGTGGATGTATCTTCCCCTGTAATCTTTTCTCTCCCCTTTGTTTATTTTCATAACTTATACCTTCTCATTGTCTTTTCAATTCTTCGTTCTCAGCAAGCTTCTTTGTGGCAGAGTTCGGAAGAACTAATTTTAGTGCTTTTTCGTTGAAAGAGTTCAAAGACCCTGGTCTGAATGTTATTACTAAGTGGCGATATGGGAACATTATGAAAGTATAGTGGAAAAGGATGGATTTACACACACACACACAAAAGAATCCGATCCATGTAAAGGTTTCAAAAACTCACTGAAAAATTTTATCGGAGAGAAAGTAAATCGTAGATTTGAAGACGTTGTGATTATTTTCTAGGTCTTTATAAAAGAAATAGAGATGGCAGACTTTTTTCCTCCATGAAAACAGACAAACTAGCCCCAGAACACATGCAGTTAACAGATCTAATACACTCGGCCCAGCTAGCTTAGTATCAGCTCTAAATAAGCGATATAGTTTATATTTCCTTTATTCGGATCATTTCTGTTTTCTTACTTTCATTTGAAGTAGGTTTTATATAACCATTTTGCCTTAGTACGTGACGTCACACTTCCACGTTTCCAAGGCAACAGTGAGATTTGCAGAACAATAATCACTGCAAGTTTCCTCTGTAGTCCGAAAGATGTCGCCAGTAAATGACACGTGTTATTCAATTTAGTTTGCTACTAGAAATTTAGATTTTTTTTTTTTTTATTCATTTCGTTATTATTTTGTGTTTTTGAACGAAATTCGGAAACTTGCTGTAAAGACCAAACATGAAACTGTTTCCAAACGAATTTAGAACTACATTTAGCGGGGTGATGTTTCATCGAATCCAGCCGTATACATTAACCCACTCGGCCGAACCAGGTCATAAAAATTTTGAGGCCATGTTGTCTGTGCTATTGGATGATATGGTTCCCTAGTGTCAACGTTGAACGCCGTGTCCTTTTTAGGATAGGTCGTCCGTCGCCTTTTCTTACGATACTCTTACATGGAGTCTTTTGTTTTCATTTGTCATTTCTTTTTTATTCTATTAAGATTTTCTCTTCCTTCTCATTATCGCTCCATTTTTCATTTTCCATTTGTTTTCCTTTTTACCTATTTCTTTTACTTCTCTCTCTTGCTTTTCTCATCCTCCTTGGACTCTTAAAGAAAACTATATTTACCTACTTAACCAAACAGACATTGTTAAGCTGTCACTTATCTCAAGATTTACGTACCATAAGCCTTTAGGGATACACTTCGAATGTATTGTGCATTGTGTAATAGTTGTGCCCAATGCAACTGCATGAGCTTCTGCCGGTTTTATGACTTCAGTTAGCACCTCAGATTATCCGAAATGCATATTTATCGAATTCCGTCACTAGTCATAACTCATTCAAACCTGTTTACCTGCTTAAGACTTAGGCAATGAATCGTTCGGTCATCTCCACAAACACAGCGATATTTTCTTTCGTCTTTTACCGTCAATAAAATCGCATCCTGATACAAACTTCAATGCACTCATCGCCAAAACCATCCCCACTCTAATAGCATCCTTTCTATTATAATAGGGAAAAAAAATAATAATAAAAAAATTTATGTTACTCGTCTAACGCAAACACTGCTGGTTTTCCTTAGACTTCCGTGTATTATCTCGCCTTTCATTTGTACACATTCCCCCCTATTCTCCTCTCCCCCTATATCAGCAAATCGAAAGATCTTTACCTTAATCTTTGTAAACACAAAAGCGAGATCTGCGCTATTGCGTTTGCCTTTGTTTGAACTTTTATGAAAAGTCCGTTTATTCCTTGTAGTATATTGAAGTCCCGTAGGGGACACGATAAGCTCAAAGATAAGTTCTTCCAAGTGATAATAGGTCACGAATAAAAGTAGTTGGTTGGTTGATTATCTTTCCTTTTGTTTCCTCTAAGGTCCTGTAGTCATGTTGGCCCATTTGGTATTTTAATCTAAGCTTTGTTTAGTGAGCAAATAGTGCGTTCCAAAGGGGGGGGGGAGACACACACACACCGGTCTTTGAGTAAATGATGAGTTGACAATAGCAAGCAAGTGCCCTTCGAGTGTTGTCTTCTTTTGCTCCCACTTCTGCCCTTAAAACTTCTTATCTCTGTCATGCAGCACGGCAAAATTGGGAATACCGCACCATGAGAAAATTAAGGAAGTTATGAGTTGCGTTTACGCGTGTGAAGTACTTGGAACTTGGCTGGATATTGCAGTTCTTTGTAAGAGATCGCTTGCTGCTGCGGTAGGCAATTATCTTTACAACAGTATTCTTACTGAATTTGCAGCAAGAAGGAACGTCTCAAGGACTGACTAGGGCATAATACGAAGAAATTTAAACTGGGTCTTGTAATAAACATTTAAGAAGGGGTTGGCTACAGTTTATTCTACTTTAAAACAAACAGGGGGTTAAAATTATATATATATTATATAATTTAGGTCGTGTATATATAATTTTAATTAATGTATTATTAATTTATTATTTTTATTATAGTCTATCAAAGAACTGTACTTTAAGTGGCACTTCATATGTTTGCTTGAAGTACTTCTTTTAAATCAATACCTAATACTTAAATCTAAAGAATTTAGTACTTGTACTTTTGAAAATCAGCATCGATTGTTGAAAACTTCTATAAAATAAGCATACCAAAACCGTTATATAAAGTTTTGAAACACTGCTATACATTTTCGTAACTATAACTTAATTAAGATTACTAATGATTTTAGAAGCCTACTCAGTCTCCAAAAGCTAGATAGGGTATAAAGGCCTCGCCTACTCCCTATAAGGGAATAAAATAAAAGGCATTAGATGATTTATTTTTTTACTAATGGTATAAGGGATTAAAATAAAAGGCATTAGATGATTTATTTTTATATTTTTTTACTAATGATTTTACTTAAAAGCACGAAAATAGTCTGTTTTAGGCTTATGGTTCTGAGTTTGGTGTTAGATACTTGAAAAATAATTTTTTTATGTAAAATAAACCTTCCTTTTTTAGGAGGTAGTTGAAAATTATAAATAAATGATCATTACTAGATAAAGGTGTCTTTTTAAAATATATTTTTTTTAATATTTACTTAATAATAATTGAGTATTAAGCATTTTTCACATATTATATTTCATATCCTAAAAGGTTCTATGCAGAATATGTTCATAGAGATTAAAATCTTATATGTAATATACAATGATCATTATTCTAGTTTGAGGTTTAAACAGAACTAAATTCTATTTATTATGCCTAAAGAGTTAACTGAAAAAGAAACGTGTAATTATAGAAGTTTATTCATACTCGTTTCATCTTCTCAAAATGTCAACTATTTTTATTTATTTTATATCTATTAGTTGCTGTCTTACTGCATTGAAGCGATACACTAACACGTGACCTTTTCAATAAAAGCAATAACATACATAGAAACTGCCTCGCCACCTAAAGTTGCTGTTTAGGAAAAAATCCATAAATAAAATAAATACAAAATATAACAGGAAATCTTAGAATATCCAATACAAGCAATAGCATACATAAAAACTGCCGCGCCACCTGGAAAATTGCTGTTTGGGAAAAAATCACTCAATAAATACAAAATATAAGGAAATCTTAGAATATCCAATCTTTAAGCATCCCGAGCTCATACAAAATATGTTTTAAATCTATTATCTTACCATGATGAAAATTAAATCGGTTTATTTTTGAATTTTGGTTTCTTCTGTTCATAATTAGAGCGAAGAAAAGCCAGAGAAACGAATACGCCCCTGTATCATTTATAAGAAGTAACTAATTATGTACTCCAATAAGCCTTCAAGAAAGAATTCAAGTTGGGTTGGTGAGTTAATTAGGTGATTTATAAAAACTGTGAATTTGGTGGCAAACAAACATAAGGAGGGAGTGTTACAACTACAAATTTCACTCATCTTTAAAGACTAACACGTAAATAACCAAATTAAAAATAAATGAATACAAGTAGTTTGATGAAAGAAAGAAAGAAGATGAAAGAATTTTTAGTTTCTCTGGAAGCTAAGGATTCCAAAAGGATGGAAGTTAAGGATGCCATTTCTTTCACGTCGTTGAATCTCGCTCTCTTTGAGAGCAGAAAATTTACAACCGAAGAAAAGAGATCTCGGTAGCCCCCATCAATGCCATTTTATTTGAATGCCACCCCTCTATGTAGTTAGCTGATACCGAAAGGTTGAATGGGAGCAAATGAAGTTTTGGCTCTTGTCCAGAGTCAAATGGTCGCTTTTATTTCACTAATAAAGTAAGCCATAAAAGGTTCGAGGTGGTCTTCTTAAACAAATGCATGTTATGGGATGAGCAATTCTTACCATTTTTTTTTTTTTTTTAACTGAGTTCGTTGACATTTGTCAGGTTACGAACATGTGTGGAAAAACAGATTAAAATAGAAAAACAGAATATGAAGCAGAAAATTTCGTATTTTGAGTTATATTGAAAAGGGCCATGATGGCATTCTGTTTAGGTGATATCTGAAAACATTTCGAATCTAAACGTTTTCCTGAAAAACTCCTGAAAATAAAACACTAAAATGGAGGATATTATAGATCCATCCATATTTTATAGCTAAATATAGAAAGACACTTTATATATTTTATAAAAAATATATAACCTTCGGCATCAGAGTTATCTTGGTTTGCTCTACTTAATACACAAGCTCTGCCCAGGAGCCCGTATGTTCGCCTTACTGAGAGTTCATTTTAACTTTCTGCCCTAGGATTGCTACGATACTCAATGGGTTTTTGCGCTCTTTTGGTTTCTACCTGGTCTCTGATGAGAACCAACAGTTCGAAACAGCTATCAGGACATTAATATCTAATTTAAATATTTAAATAAAGTCTAATTAAATTTAATTTATCTACTAATAAAAGATGAACTCATGAGGGAAGAGCTCGTGTCTTTTAAGTAATGCAAACCAAGTCAACTTCGATGTAAGGTTTTATTCTCATAAGCTCTCCGGTCAACGTTCGATAATTTTTTCTACATATGGCTATAAAATATGAATGGATCCATAATATTCTCCATTATAATATATTATTTGTGGCAAATTAAAGCCTTCCAGCTTTATTCTTTATTAGTCTGAAAAAATGATTTTTTAATTTTGTGAAACTAGGGAATTTTAGACAGTATGACATGAGCTCTCTTTTCCTGTTACAAAGGTGTCTTAAATGCAAGCGAGTATCGCCGTATCTTGTTTAATTGAATGTTTTAAGCAGGCTGTAGTCAGTAATACCACATACCAATGACACCCAACCAATAGATCACACCAGTATGGCATGTTATCCAATGGCCCGTCTGTATAGGCAAACAAATTCATTTACCGGAATGTTAAACTCTCACAACATGCTTTCAAACACTGACTTAATACTACAAAGAATTCCGATTATCATGAGTTGTTCATCATTTTTAAAATGTCGACTTGTTTTTATCAATGGTGAGGCACTCTCGAAAGCTCTTCCCCCCTCCCCCCCTCTTTTGTTAGATTCACTTGTCTAGTATATTTTTTAGGTAGCTTGTCAGCAGTGCGACTTCTGTCAGATCGAAGAGTCGTAAATTTTATCGTAATTACAGTGGGGTGCTCTCTTCCCGTGTAGCTGGGTGATAATCGATGTAGGGGAGGTTTGTGAGTGCATTCCCACAAAAGAAAATTAAAATAATAATAATAAATTGTTCTTTTGCGCTCCCTACTCGATAAAGTAATTCAAAGGAAAATTTACATTGCGTAGCTTGAAGAAGTTATAACAATCATGTCGCGATGATGAAATTCTTATTAAACTAGGACATGTCAAGCAACCTATTTTTGTCTAGACCTTGTAGAGAAAAAAAAAAATCTACACAAGAAAAGATATCAATGTAAGAGATTCTGCAATTCACGTTTCCATAGATACCAGGATCACGTGAGCCAGTTCTAACATTAAAAAACGCATGTTCTGAAAATAGGGTGTAATTTTCATTGAGACAACAATACTCGGTTTTGTACATTTCAACAATGAAAGAGATTTCATAGTTACTATTTCAGTAGATCAAGGCAATCGTTAGAGCATGCGTGACTTTTGGCTACAAATATGCTTTTTTAATCTCTCTAATGTATCATGATATCGATATATTTAAGTGTTTAGTATAAATCATATCTGTCAGCAAGGATTTTGTAATTCGGATCGATATCGGTGGATTCTATTATTGTGTCAATTTCAGTAGATTTTTGGCCATAGAATTTTTAAATGTATCCTTTTTCTTTTCTTTTTAAGACACCATAAATGTAAGGTGTATATCAGTGGCGGCCGATGAAAATTATAAGTGGGGGTGCTGCATATACAAAATAAAATTAAAAAAAAAATTTTTTTTTTCCTAATCAGTAACCAATTTATTAATAAATAAATTTACATGTTAAAAAATTGCTTTATTAAAATTTACTTTTTTTTAATTTTTTCCTTGGGGGTGCTGCAGTGTCGCAGTGCTTATGTACGAGCCGCTTCTGGTGTATATATTATATGTATCTTACTTTATATAATAAAATTTAAATAAACTTAATTAATTGCAGTTAAAAGAAATAAAATAATAATGATAATAATCTGTAATTGTATAGTATGAACAGACGATTTTCGTTCTCTGGTTATTAAATGACAGTTGGGATCTCAAATTAAACCTTGGTATGTTGTTCACGTGCTGAATACGCCTCAGTCAAACAATTCATTCAAAACGGAATAAGTTTTTTTTTTTTTAGACGATTACTTTGACACACGCAGAGTTATCCTCCATAATTAAGTAAAGTACATTCGCTTTTTTAACAGTCACGAAGATTAGGGTTATTGGAAATTCTCAAGAGGGTAAAAGAGTTCATAGCGTGGAGCTAAATTATTATGAACAGTTCATTGAAATATGAAAGCGTATTATGTTGGTTGACGCTATCGTGTCTCGCACATGACCTCATTTCTCGTCTATCTTTAGGTCTTTACCTGAATTTCAGCACAAGTAAGTAGAACATTAACAGGAATTGCTTTTTCTTTAGTGTTCGAGAAATTCTAGTGCTCAAATTGAAAAGGGTACAAATGAATTAATTTTCTATTAGAATGTTTCATTTTTTTTTTTTCCCGCTACTAGAGTGAGCTCTGTCTGGTTAGTCTGGAATTTAGATAAAAAAAAGAGATGAGGGTTAAGAAAATTTGAGTTTTTCGTTCTCTATTTCTATCCCATCGCATCCTAACTCGATAGATTGATCATCTAGACTTTGTTTGTTCAAATAAGCCGCTACTTTGATTATTGGGAATGAGTAGCATTCTAAACAAGCTATTGACTTGAATGTCGGATGGTAACCAAATAAAATTCTGGAATATTCGATTTCTGTAGTTGTCTGCTTACTTTTTTTCTGAAGACTTCCGGTTCTAAGGACAAGTTATACATGCGCTGCAGGTTTTTTTTTTTTTTTTTTTTTTTTTTTTTGGTGAAGCATTTTCATTATCGGAATCCATTTCAATAGATAGCCATAAAATATCTGACAACAAACAAAACCATTTGTTTATTTATATTTATTTATTTATATAAAAAAAATCATCCCAAATTGAAAACAATCTTAGAAGAAATATTGCCAAACCACTCAGAAATTGCCAAACCACTCAGAAAAACGTCATAAGTATTGTATTTCGGCAAAGTTCCAAAATGGACAAAATTAATTTTGACATCGAGACAAAAAAATGCTGTAACACAAAACAAAGGGATGTAAAAATAATAAAAGTTTTTCAAACTTCGTCAAAACTTAAAAATAATTCATTATGGCTCGAATATAACTAGCAAGAGATTAATTATGTTAAGCGGACATTATTTTTTGAGATTGGTGTGCTCAGCCAAAAAAAAATTTCTCTCTCTCTCTCTCTCTGTAACGTGCATATCTGAGAGAAAGAAAGAAAAATTCCCTTGCAATATTATTGTTACAGAAAATGTTTATTTTTCAATTAATGTTTGTCTTAAAGTGTAATCAAGTTTTAACACTTCATTTCTGATCGATTATTTCTTCCAGGTTTCCTTATAATGTTTCCCGTGATCTATCTGGTGACACTTTTGTGGACTACAACAGCAGCCCAGTATGGAAGGCGTGGTGAGAATGAGATTTTTCGGGATCGGATAAAATTAGAACCGTAAGTGTTTGTTGGTGATTAAGATCCATTTAGATTTAGTTAGTTTGTTTTGTTTTTTTTTCCTATAAGATTGCTTTGGTCTAATGGAATGGTCATTCCATGATCAAGTATAAGATTGGATATCGAAAAGAGTGATTGAGTTTGTAGTGTTAAATGTGAAATGGCTTCAGTGAGGTGATTTAGATCGCGTTGATTCTATCTTAAGTGTAATTAACTGAAGTAGAATGAAAGAAAGAGCCAGTTCGTAACGAAGTTTTTTTTTTTTTTATCTAAAACGATCAAATCTATAAAGCTATAGATTTGATATAAGGTATTCTGATTGATAATTGCATGTGTGTTCCATGGCTGATTTGCCTGCTTTGCTGGTTCTAGCTGTGATTACTGAGAATTATAAACTCGTCATTTGCGTATGACAGCAGACAATTCGTGTTTAGTTGAAAATTCATTATTAATATTCCTCTCATTCTAGAAAGAACGAAACCCAGGGATATTTCTAACAAAACGTCAGTCATTTTTATGATTATAGGGTTATGCAATGACAGCTTTTAATTGCCACAAATACAAAAACACAAGGAGATCGTTAATCCAGTATCCAGAGTATTGGTGGATCTAGACTTTAGTTTTGAGCCACAATTGACAAGCATTGCAGTGAGAATAACTGAAAAATTCCTATTAGATGCTTTTAATATTTCTTGTTTTACAGTTATTCAATCATGATCCAATACACTTATCTAGTAGCGAATTGGTTCTCCTTTGACGGGTGAGTCAATTCCACCTGTCTTGGAATTGACTCCACTAGGCCACGAAAGGTGTCTTGAGGTATTCTGGATCAAAGTGACAGAAAAACGTCCGAAGTCAGCCCCAAATTAGGCACTGTATCGACAGGCGGACGGTGCGTTCCACACGATCTCACAATTGTTCGATGGGATCCAAATCAGAAGAATTAGACAGTCAGATGAGCACACGAAATGCTTAGACAGTGGCGCAGCTAGAGGGAACGGTCCGCCTCGGGAGGCACTTTGAACCTTTTTGAACTTTTGCAGTTAATTCTAAAATACAGTCTCGAGAACCCAGTTCCAATTATTGTAATACTACTGCGAATTTTCCTCGCGATTGATGTTGCTAGTTGTGAGAGGAGTTTTTCTAAATCAAATTGATTTAGAATTACCTACATTACTATGAAATAGACTTCGCCAATGTCATCGATGATTTTGTTAACAGAAAAGCAAGAAAAATAACATTTTAGAATGTTGAAATTAAAGTTTTACTTCAAAAATAAACATAGTGTTTTAATTTATTTTCCTATACGTCGTTTTGACTTTTTGTAGTATTTTTAGTGTGTATTGAGAGAGACGACAAACTCAAAGACCGTTCCGGGCGGCAAAAGCTCTAGCTACACCACTGTGCTTAGATATGCTATTCAATCCATGAGTGCACAATGCGAGTCTTGGGATTATTTTACTGGAAAAGTCCAAATCCATCGGTCCACATTGTCACTATGTAGAACAATACTTGGTCAGTACTTGGTCAGAAACAATCCCAAGCTAACAATTAGCTGTGTTGAGGCGTGTTCAGTGGGGGATGAAAAGACCCAGTGTTTCATAAGAACAAATTCCCATACAGAAATATTATCACCACTGCTTATTTACGGCCAGTTGTGTAGTCTGGTTGGCCGCGTGGTCATAATGTTTTAAATTATGAGTGTCATTTACCAATTTTCATGATTTCAAAATTTTAATTCAAACAAATGTCGACAAGAGCTCCGAAACATTAATAAAAAAAAAGTATGTTAAGGTGCGTTTTGCAATGCCATTGTTCTATAGTTAAAAGCATTCATTATTTTTTATTATTTTATAATGAAGGACGATTTTTTTTTTATCATTTCTAACTGAGATACTTTGGTACTTTTTTTTCTTTTTAATTATTTTTTTTAGGCACGAAAATCTTTGCAACCTAATTGTCGATAATATAGTCTGAATTGAAATAATTGAACAAATGTTAGTAAAGAACTCAAATACCGAATCTCAATAGCAATCATCCACATATGCGTACAGACGGACAAAAGGAATCAAATTGGTTGTTATTTATTTATATGAGAAATTTTACAATTTAATTTTAGCTTGATTTCTTAATGGTGGCGATCTCATTTTCTTTACAGTCATCATTAGTAAAGACACGGATCCTTATTTAAAAAAAAAAAAAAAAAAAAGATAATTTAAGAGCTCTTCTATAGGTCTAAGTAAAACAAGAGAGAGAGATAACTGCAGTCATGAGATTTATAAATCCTTTGGTCTTAACGGATTTTTCAAATGCACAAAAACACTTTAATGGATGACCGATAACCTCCATTCTTCTAGGAGAGACAGAAGGGAAAAAAAGCAATCGGGAAACTCGTTAAAAGACAAGGTAATGTGATTAAGAGTTGTGTCGCCAGCCAAATGTTCTTATTTTGTTGCCTTTCGTTCATCAATTAACGTACTAATCCTGGATCGCAGGATAAACGAAAACATATTTCAAATGCTTCTGACTTGTCGTCAAGACATGCTATAATCGTGTAATTGATTGCGGGGGTCTTTGTCTAATGGGTTCGTTTCTTTTGATGAGAGAGAGAGCGTTCTTTACTCGTACCGGTTTTGTTTGATCTCCTTCATCATTTATCCCCATATTACGGATATCGCATTTGTAACAGCTGAAGTTAATCAATTACCAAACAGTAAGTTTATGTTAAGTGATTATTGGGCTGTACAATTAGTCAATTTCGTAGCAACAATGTGGGCTTGCAACAATGGAAGAACTGTTGCATAGATTTCCATTATCGCAACAATTAGAATTTTTTTTCCTGTAGTCAATGGTTTTTTAAGTGCTAGTTTTCGCATGCATAAACTCTATTATCACACAAACTTGACTTAAATGGTATCAATAAAAAAATAATAAAAAAAAAAAGTACTATCTCCCTCAACGGGGATACACGTAGACCAGGGTTTCCCAGATTGTGTTCAAAGCGAAAAGTGAATAAGTGTTCCGTGATGTCAGTGACCAAGCCGTGTATTTTTAAACATAGAAGTAATTCGGGAAAGGGAATACCGCTATTTATGACCAGTCATAAAAATTGCCTGCAAGCCGATTACAACAATGGGTGGCGTATCCTCTGTTCTCAAAACTGAACGAAATAACATCCGTGTTGCAAATGTTAGTGACCAATCAAGAACAAAGTATAAAGAAAATTTTTTCACTGAAATTGAAGATCAAGGTAGTCTGTATCCGGTTCTCAATTCTAGTAATACTGAATATTTCTTCGCAGGTTCGTATTATAGGGTAAAAGTGCTTGTTTCGAAACCGTAGTGCAGTGATTTTTTAAAAGTAATATGCCTACAGATTTAAATTTTAATATGAATAAGCGACAAGGGACTTTGTTTAATTTTGGTGTTAAGAAATTATTAATTATTAATAATTAATTATTAATACATTACAAAATAACCAAGGTGTTCCGTGAAAATCTCAGGATTTATGAAGTGTTCGTAGGAAAAATCTGACGTAAACCATGGAGTTTGTTTTTGTTAGGACAGTAGCGTACAGTTTCACACGTTTCTTTATAAACACGTTCTATGAGGAAACGACTTTTATGAAGGTTGCATGTTTTATGAAGCATGCTCCGCAAGTTCAGATTCATGATATTTAATATAAGGCTTGCGTTCTTCTGGAACACAACGAATAAAAGAGATCTTGTTTGTCGAAAGGAATTTTTTTCTATAATTCTTTTTATGCATATGTTTGCTTCAGCCTTCGAAATAAACATATAAACATAAACAAAAACATAAAAAAAATATTAAATATTCACTAAACATTCATGCTTTTTTTAGAACTTATAAGGACTGGCTTAAAGGGGCGAAGCAAGAATGCTTTTCATCTTCCCCGTTATCTGTATCGGACAGTGTAGGGATAGGGAGTTATTGAGCAATTAAAGCTCTGATCATGGCAGGAGGGTAACAGCAATAGCCGAGCCTCGTTAGAACTTCGTTAGCTACAGCATTGCCGTCCATTACCCTCCAAGGGTGTTGGATTGAATGAATCAATCCACCAACCTCCTCCTTCATGCTTTTTTAATTTTTTTCTATTAATAATAATAATTTGTGAGTTCAACAAATCTTCATCATCGGCCTGTAGAGTAAGATAGGCTGAGAGTCAGCAGATAGTAGGAGAGGAAATGAAGATAGAGTGCATAGTGGTAGAGTAGGTTAAAGAGGCCTCAGCTGACCTGTTTTAGCTGTTTGCCCCCCAGGGGCGTTTCTAAAACGGTCGTTGATTTTTCACTTTAGAAAAAAAGGAAAAATCCTAAAAAGGAAACATGCAACAAAACAAAAACAAAAAAGTACACAGAAAAGCAAAAATTGAAAGCTAAACTTAGAGGTGGAGGAAGGATCTGGCCCGAGTGATGCAGCTCACATGGAACTGCACCGCCTCGCTGTAAGCCTTCGCCGCTCGGGTTCTCAGGTCCTCCCCCACCTGTGGGAGCTAAAAACCAGTGAAGCTGAGTACAGTAAACCCACAAAGTGGTTACTGTGTCTTTCTTTTGTTGTGGGCTGTTAATATTCTCTTGGCTACTTCACTTCCCTTGACCATGTCCAGTTTGCAGAGAGCTATAAAAAACGCCGAAACTGCCTCCTCATCTAAATCCATAGCTACCTCTACTTGATCAGGGCTGATTTTGCTGATGTCATCCACGAAAAGGTCACCCCATTTTGCACTGACAACATCAGGTCCATGCTTCCCTGTAAGGAGGAGTTCAGGTTCTCCTAATTTTGCCATCGCTTCTTTGAATTTATCCGCCACCCCAGGGATACCTCTAATAAGATGGCTTAGAGTCTCCCCTGCTTTTGCATGAGGAACTTCTGGGTGAGCGGTCTCAGATAGTTTTGCTGTTTTTGGCGTTACCAACTCTTCTTCCTGTGGGCTTAATGGCCGTTTGGAGGTGTTGATGTTCACCTCCATCTTTCCTTCTTCTGTATCTATTTCATCTGTATTAGTATCTATATTGGTATTGATGGTTTCAATAGCCACTGTTTCTTCTTGTTGGATTTTACTGCTTGTGGAAGTTTTTTTCCCCTTTCGGTTTTTCTTAGAAGTGGAGGTATGGATTTCTGTTATATCAGGATCAGGAGCAGCCTCGAAAGGAGGAGAAGCTTCCTGTGGTGTGTTATTTTCATTGCTTGGTGGAGTTGCTGGCGTGATTGCACCGCCCATCCTCTCAGCAAGGGTTCTGGATGGGCATGTGTCCACTTTGTGGTCAATTACCCCACATTTCAGGCAAGCTGACTCACAGTTGTCTTGGTTGTGGCCTGCTTTGAGGCAGTTTTTACATTTCACTCTAGGACAGTCTGCCCCAAGGTGAGTGAAAGCACCACATCTGAAACATTGTTTTTTAACACCAGGATAATTTATCATTATCATTACTCTGACGGATCCAATAAAAATGAAGTTGGGAACGGGCGTTTTCATCTCGAGGGAGATGTGGACTTCACCCGACTTCCATTTGGGGTTTTCTGCGTCATTTAGGACTTCCACCTTGTGTATAACGCCCCATTTCCCGAATATTTCGTGGATGATCTTTACATCCGTTTCAATATATTCTAAAGGGAATCTGGGGATTCTAAGTAATTTGGTAATACTCCCTACCAAAAATGGAACTATTGTTTTTCCATTACATTCGAATCCTGCAAGTAGTTTGTCTCTTGTTTGCTCACTCCTTACTACTACTTGGAAGCGGCCACCACCAAAGGGAGTAAACCCAAAAATCTGCTCAGCACCGACGCTTTCGATGAGGGCTTTGGCCAAACATCGAGGTCGTACATCAGCTTTCACTTCGATTCCAAGGGTCCGCGTACGCGGCAAAGGCATGCTGGTGAGGCCTAAGCTATTCCCACCACCTAGTGTGTTATTGTTGCCCCAGTCTGGGGTTTATTCTGTATTTGCTGCTGTAGTTTATTATCAAGTGTCTCTATGAGACGCTTTGCCGATAATAACTGAGCTAACATATACTATAATTTGCGCTTAGCTAAACAATTTGCTAATCACTTATGGGGAAAGTTCACAAAAAATGAACTACACGCTAACCATACTACAGAAATGATCCTGTGAAGTATGATCTTCACAGGATCCTGTGAAGATCATATTGAAGTATGATCTTCACAGGATAATAATTTGTGAGTTCAACAAATCTTCATCATCGGCCTGTAGAGTAAGATAGGCTGAGAGTCAGCAGATAGTAGGAGAGGAAATAGAGATAGCGTGCATAGTGGTAGAGTAGGTGAAAGGGGCCTCAGTTGACCTGTTTTAGCTGTTTGCCCCCCAGGGGCGTTTCTAAAACGGTCGTTGATTTTTCACTTTACAAAAAAAGGAAAAATCCTAAAAAGGAAACATGTAACAAAACAAAACCAAAAAAGTACACAGAAAAGCAAAAATTGAAAGCTAAACTTAGAGGTGGAGGAAGGATCTGGCCCGAGTGATGCAGCTCACAAGGAACTGCACCGCCTCGCTGTAAGCCTTCGCCGCTCGGGTTCTCAGGTCCTCCCCCACCTGTGGGAGCTAAAAACCAGTGAAGCTGAGTACAGTAAACCCACAAAGTGGTTACTGTGTCTTTCTTTTGTTGTGGGCTGTTAATATTCTCTTGGCTACTTCACTTCCCTTGACCATGTCCAGTTTGCAGAGAGCTATAAAAAACGCTGAAACTGCCTCCTCATCTAAATCCATAGCTACCTCTACTTGATCAGGGCTGATTTTGCTGATGTCATCCACGAAAAGGTCACCCCATTTTGCACTGACAACATCAGGTCCATGCTTCCCTGTAAGGAGGAGTTCAGGTTCTCCTAATTTTGCCATCGCTTCTTTGAATTTATCCGCCACCCCAGGGATACCTCTAATAAGATGGCTTAGAGTCTCCCCTGCTTTTGCATGAGGAACTTCTGGGTGAGCGGTCTCAGCTACTTTTGCTGTTTTGGGCGTTACCAACTCTTCTTCCTGTGGGCTTAATGGCCGTTTGGAGGTGTTGATGTTCACCTCCATCTTTCCTTCTTCTGTATCTATTTCATCTGTATTAATATCTATATCGGTATTGATGGTTTAAATAGCCACTGTTTCTTCTTGTTGGATTTTACTGCTTGTGGAAGTTTTTTCCCCCTTTCGGTTTTTCTTAGAAGTGGAGGTATGGACTTCTGTTATATCAGGATCAGGAGCAGCCTCGAGAGGAGGAGAAGCTTCCTGTGGCGTGTCATTTCCATTGCTTGGTGTAGTTGCTGGCGTGATTGCACCACCCATCCTCTCCGCAAGGGTTCTGGATGGGCATGTGTCCACTTTGTGGTCGATTACCCCACATTTCAGGCAAGCTGACTCACAGTTGTCTTGGTTGTGGCCTGCTTTGAGGCAGTTTTTACATTTCACTCTAGGACAGTCTGCCCCAAGGTGAGTGAAAGCACCACATCTAAAACATTGTTTTTTAACACCAGGGTAATTTATCATTACTCTGGCGGATCCAATAAAAATGAAGTTGGGAACGGGCGTTTTCATCTCGAGGGAGATGTGGACTTCACCCGACTTCCATTTGGGGTTTTCTGCGTCATTTAGGACTTCCACCTTGTGTATAACGCCGAATTTCCCGAATATTTCGTGGATGATCTTTACATCCGTTTCAATATATTCTAAAGGGAATCTGAGGATTCTAAGTAATTTGGTAATACTCCCTACCAAAAATGGAACTATTATTTTTCCATTACATTCGAATCCTGCAAGTAGTTTGTCTCTTGTTTGCTCACTCCTTACTACTACTTGGAAGCGGCCACCACCAAAGGGAGTAAACCCAAAAATCTGCTCAGCACCGACGCTTTCGATGAGGGCTTTGGCCAAACATCGAGGTCGTATATATTCTAAAGGGAATCTGAGGATTCTAAGTAATTTGGTAATACTCCCTACCAAAAATGGAACTATTATTTTTCCATTACATTCGAATCCTGCAAGTAGTTTGTCTCTTGTTTGCTCACTCCTTACTACTACTTGGAAGCGGCCACCACCAAAGGGAGTAAACCCAAAAATCTGCTCAGCACCGACGCTTTCGATGAGGGCTTTGGCCAAACATCGAGGTCGTACATCAGCTTTCACTTCGATTCCAAGGGTCCGCGTACGCGGCAAAGGCATGCTGGTGAGGCCTAAGCTATTCCCACCACCTAGTGTGTTATTGTTGCCCCAGTCTGGGGTTTATTCTGTATTTGCTGCTGTAGTTTATTATCAAGTGTCTCTATGAGACGCTTTGCCGATAATAACTGAGCTAACATATACTATAATTTGCGCTTAGCTAAACAATTTGCTAATCACTTATGGGGAAAGTTCACAAAAAATGAACTACACGCTAACCACACTACAGAAATGATCCTGTGAAGTATGATCTTCACAGGATCCTGTGAAGATCATATTGAAGTATGATCTTCACAGGATCCTGTGAAGATCATATTGAAGTATGATCTTCACAGGATCATTTGATAATATATTTAACAGAAAAAATCCATGCTTTTTTAATTTTTTCTGTTAAATATATTATCAAAAATGTATTAATATAAAATGGTGTATTGTAATATTTAGTATATAAATTAAAGAATATTTAATTTTTGAATCATTTATTTTAAAACTATTAGATTATATAATTTCCTTTTTTATTTTATATATATAGTTTTAATTAAAATAAATAATATTTTACTTTATATGATTTATTATTAGTTTAAAAGATAATGCGTTATTGGAGTTCAAAAGCAAACTACAAAGTAAGGTGATTCATCTAAAGGGAATCACGAAAGACAATTAAAAACATTGTTTCATAATAACCTCATAGAGTTAAAGCTTGTAACGTCAGTAGAAAAACACAAATTCTTCCTAATCTTGATATCTCATATCTCAAACTTTAAGGCAATACGACAGAGAAATAAGATGTCTACGGAGGATGTGATGGCCAGCCAAAATAACTCGACTGTAGATTCTTATTCCAAGAATCTCTAAGTTTTCCATCTCAATTTTGCAATTGCGTTCACCGACTATCCGCAATCTTATTGGCCTGCGATTATATCGCGAGACTCCTTATAATATAAGGAGTCTCGCAGGCTTATATGAAGCGATTAACGTACGGAGAAATATTCTTTAAGGGGTAGATTAGGAAACTCAAAGAAAGCAGCGAAGCTTCGGATATTTGCGAACAGTATTTGTACAAGTCACTGTTTTCAGATACTGAAAGAACGTCTCAAAGATGTGCCGTAAGATAAGGGTATTAAAAATAAAGGTAACGCATAGATGACCGTGAGCCAAGAAGCTGAGAACCCTTTTTTTGCCTTTACAATAAAGTTTGCTAAGCGTGAAGTTGAATAGGCTTAATACACCAGCCGGAGGCATTCAAGTTTGACTTCCGAAGTAAAATAATAGAAAGTTAGCATTTCTTTGTGGATAGATCACGCATGCGCAGTTCTATTCATGAATTTTTTTCCCTTCAATTTTAACCCTTATCAACTGTTAATCAACCACTTTATCAAACGTTTTACTTATTATTTAAAAGTATTTTAAAATATAAATAAAATTTATAATATAATTTTATATACTTATTATGTTTTATTTATAATTATTTGCTTTATATTTGATAATTTGCAAGATTTTGTAAAATTTATTAATACACCTTTCATTTTTTTTATATAAGAAAATATATAATGTTAAATTTGGTGGGCTAGCTAGATTTAGATTATGCTAACTCATGAGTTAGCATAATATACAGGATAAAAAAAGGCCGTATTCAATTATCCGGCCCTGGAATAATTTGTGTGCAAGTGTGTAGTTCATTTTTGTGAACTTTCCCAATAAGTGATTAGCAAAAATTAGCAAATTGTTTAGCTAAGCGCAAATTGTAGTACAGTATATGTTAGCTCAGTTATTATCGGCAAAGCGTCTCATAGAGGCACTTGATAATAAACTACAGCAGCAGATACAGAATAAACCCCAGACTGGGGCAAGAACAACACAGTGGTGGGAATAGCTTAGGCCCCCCCTTCACCAGCATGGCTTTGCCGCGTACGCGAACCCTTGGAATCGAAGTGGAAGCTGATCTACGACCTTGATGTTTGGCCAAAGCCCTCATCGAAAGCGTCAGCGCTGAGCAGATTTTTGGGTTTACTCCCTTTGGTGGTGGCCGCTTCCAACAAGAGACAAACTACTTGCAGGATTCTAATGTAATGGAAAAACAATAGTTCCATTTTTGGTAGGGAGCATTACCAAACTACTTAGAATCCCCAGATTCCCTTTAGAATATATTGAAACGGATGTAAAGATCATCCACGAAATATTCGGGAAATGGGGCGTTATACACAAGGTGGAAGTCCTAAATGACGCAGAAAACCCCAAATGGAAGTCGGGTGAAGTCCACATCTCCCTCGAGATGAAAACGCCCGTTCCCAATTTCATTATTATTGGATCCGCCAGAGTAATGATAAATTACCCTGGTGTAAAAAAACAATGTTTTAGATGTGGTGCTTTCACTCACCTTGGGGCGGACTGTCCTAGAGTGAAATGTAAAAACTGCCTCAAAACAGGCCACAACCAAGAAAACTGTGAGTCAGCTTGCCTGAAATGTTGGGTAATTGACCACAAAGTGGACACATGCCCATCCAGAACCCTTGCTGAGAGGATGGGTGGTGCAATCACGCAAGCAACTCCACCAAGCAATGGAAATGACACACCACAGGAAGCTTCTCCTCCTTTCGAGGCTGCTCCTGATATAACAGAAATCCATACCTCCACGTCTAAGAAAAACCGAAAGGAGAAAAAAACTTCCACAAGCAGTAAAATCCAAAAAGAAGAAACAGTCGCTATTGAAACCATCAATACCAATATAGACACTAATACAGATGATATAGATAGGGAAGAAGGAAAGATGGAGGTGAACACCAACACCTCCAAACGGCCATTAAGCCCACAGGAAGAAGAGTTGGTAACGCCCAAAACAGCAAAAGTATCTGAGACCGCCCACCCAGAAGTCCCTCACGCGAAAGCAGGGGAGACTCTCAGCCATCTCATCAGAGGTATCCCAGGGATGGCGGAAAAATTCAAAGAGGCGATAAAAAAAATAGGAGAACCTGAACTCCTCCTCACAGGAGAACATGGATCTGACATCGTCAGTGCAAAATGGGGTGACATTTTCGTTGATGACATCAGCAAAATCACCCCTGAGCAAGTAGAGGTAGCCCAGGATTTAGACGAGGAGGCAGCCTAGGATTTAGACGAGGAGGCAGCCTCGGCGTTCTTCATAGCTCTCTGCAAACTAGACATGGCCTAGGGAAGTGAGGTGGCCAAAAGAATAATAACTGCCCACAACAAAAGAAAGACACAGTAACCACCTTGTGGGCTTTCTGTACACAGCTTCACCGGTTTCAGCTATCACAGGTGGGGGAGGACCTGAGAACCCGAGCGGCGAAGGCTTACAGCGAGGCGGTGCAGTTCCTTGTGAGCTGCATCACTCGGGCCAGATCCTTCCTCCACCTCTAAGTTTAACTTTCAATTTTTGCTTTTCTGTGTACTTTTTTGTTTTTGTTTTGTTACATGTTTCCTTTTTAGGATTTTTCCTTTTTTGTAAAGTGAAAAATCAACGACCGTTTTAGAAACGCCCCTGGGGGGCAAACAGCTAAAACAGGTCAACTGAGGCCTCTTTAACCTACCCTACCACTATGCACTCTATCTTTATTTCCTCTCCTACTATCTGCTGACTCTCAGCCTATCTTACTCTACAGGCCGATGATGAAGATTTGTTGAACTCACAAATTATTATTAATCTAAATCTATGCACTTTGTAGATTATATATCCTTTTCATGTATTTACATATGGTTGTATATATATATATATATATATATATATATATATATATATATATATATATATATATATATATATATATATATATATATATATATATATATATATATATATTTTATATATTTTATATATATGTATATATATTTTATATATTTTATATATATATATATATATATATATATATATATATATTCTAATATTCAAAATATTAGAATATTCCAAATTTTTCCTATTGGTTTCGAGAGCATAGAAATAGCATATATTTCAGTAGCTGATGAACTGACTCGTGTGTGAGGAATCGTTTGCGAGTGGAATTCAGCTAATCATTTGCTAAACATGGGTCGACCAAGTGACATATCGGAAACTAAGTTTCGTATGGTGTCACTACACAAAGAAGTCTAAACTCAACAGTTCATAGCTAAGGAATTTAAATGTTTTCAAGCAAGTGTCAGTAGAGAATTGAAATAGTGTTCTAATAACCGGAGTTTTCAAAATAATCGCTGCAATAGCAGTCGAAAGGTAATTACCACATCAAGAGATGAGAGTAGATCGAAGAATATCGTGAAGAAAACCGCTTCCGAAGTGTAAGATATTTTCACAGCAGATGGAAAGAACTTGGTGTGAATGTGTCTAAATCTACGACGTTGAGATAACTTCACAAATTGGGTCTTAAATCATTTTCTATGCAATAAATTAGAATTGCAAATCATTCAACACATTTTCTTTGATTATTCTAATTTTTTGATTCGGAGATGCAAATAGTAGTTTACAAAAGTTTACGATAATCTTGGCTCATTATATTTAAAATCCTCTATTAAAACATAACTCACTAAATTTAGATTTAAAAGTTCGTATTTTTCTCCTATGAATGACATTGAGCCAATTTGTGTGCGTCCCTTTTGAGAAAAAGGATCCACTCAAATAGAAATGTTTGCGGAATATTTCAAGTAGTTTGTCGGCGAGTTCGATAAAAGAAGTTACTGTAGAATCATTGAATAAATGGATAAAATAAAAATAGAGATTTCCTAGTAACAAGAAAGAAAAGTTTTGGAAAAATACGAAATTCGCACAATCAATAAACTGCCGAAGAATTGCTTCGTAAGGGGAGACGAAGAATTACCATTTCATCGGTCTACCTGAATAGGGTATCATGAAAAAAGTTTTTTCATGTAAATGAACTTCAAATATTTATGTCAAGCCAACTGCAGTATTTGAAAGGGGGGAATATAGGGGAACTGCATTTTGGAAGTAAGCAATCGTGGTTCGATTCTAAAAAATCAATATATGTAAAGAAAATTATAGTTAAGCTGTGTATAGAGAGAGAGAAGAAGAAGAAGAATATAGCTTATATATATATACAGGGTGTCCCAAAATTCACGCAAGATTTAAATTTAGCGCCATTTGTGCGGTAAAGTTTGCCAACGAGAAAAAAAAAGACAGCGTGACAGCTGACAGTTCAAGGTTATTAAAAATGGAACGCTACACGAAAGAACAACGCATTTTCATTGTTTAGCAATATTTTAAAATTAATGAAGGTTTGGCAGCTACAGTTCGCAATTTTCGTACAAAATATGGTCGGAATAGTGATTTAACTTCATCAACTGTGAAAAGGTTAATTAAAAAATTCAAAGAAACTGGATCAATTAGTGATCTTATACACTCTGGCCGTCCTTCAACAGAAAACATCGAAGCAGTTGGTGAGAGTGTTGCTGAGAGTCCAGGAACAACAATTCGGCACCGTGGTCTTGAATTGGGCATTTCGAGAAGCTCTCTACAGATATTCTCACGAAAGATTTATATCTTTATGCTTACAAAGTTCAATTGACTCAAGAACTGAAGCCTACTGACCACACACAACGAAGAGAGTTCGTTGAATGGATTATGGAACAACAACAAGTGGATGCTTATTTTTCGAACAAAATCATCTTCAGCGATGAGGCTCATTTTCATCTTGATGGCTTCGTTAATCGACAAAATTGTCGCATTTGGGGTTCAGAAAATCCACGAGTGATTGTTGAGAAACAAATGCATCCACAACGTGTCACTGTTTGGTGCGGATTTTGGGCTGGAAGCATTATCGGTCCATTCTTCTTCGAAAATGCGGCTGGTAAGGCAATAACAGTTAATGGTGCTTGCTATCGCGACATGATAATCCAGTTTTTTGTGCCTAAATTGCAAGATATGGATGTGGACGACATGTGGTTTCAACAAGACGGTGCCACATGCCATACAGCCCGAGAAACAATTCAATTGCTGCATGAGTCATTTCCTGTTCGTGTAATTTCCCGTTTTGGTGATCAGAATTGGCCGCCCAGATCATGTGACTTAACGCCGTTGAACTTTTTTCTTTGGGGTTTTTTAAAGTCTAATGTTTATGCCAACAAGCCCACGACCACCCACGCCTTGAAGAAGGAAATTGAGCGCTGTATCAACGAAATTCAGACACATTTATGCAAAACGGTCATGGAAAATTTCGACAAAAGAGTGCGTATGTGCCAGCAAAGCCGTGGAGGCCATTTACCCGATATGCTATTCCATGCATAATCCTATACTGTATACTTTATGAATCAATAAGAAATTACAATTTTTAATTAAAAACCTGTGTTTTCTATCAAAATTACTTCTTATATATATATACAGGGTGTTCGGGATAAATTTGACAGTTTCGTAAGGAAAAAGAAAATCTTCTTTGTATCTATTAAATTTAATGAATTGACAAAAAAACATTACAGGCAGAGTTAATTACAATACTATCAACAAGATTTACTCAGAATAACCACCATTAGCATCGATCACAGCTTCAATTCTGCTTCGGAACCTCGAACAAGCTGATGCTACAGTCTCCCTGGGAAGGGCCGCAAAAACTGTTTTAATTTTATCCATTAACTGGGCTTTTGTATTACTGGAAGTGCGATTGGTGTCTTTTTCAACTGCGCCCCATACAAAATAATCCATGGGGTTAAGGTCTGGGGAGTTTGGAGGCCAAACATTTGGACTGGTGAAGTCGTAGAAATTTTCAGACAACCATTTTTGACTTTTCCCAGAGGTGTGGCAAGGGGCCGAATCCTGCTGCCATACATACGGCCTACCATTGGCTACCCTTGTTATCCAGGGCTTGACTACAGTTAGCAACTCCACGAACAAAGCCCGAATTCCAATGCCAGGGTTCTTCAACACCTGTTCCTGCAGATTTGCGAGGAATTCTGCTGTACGAACGCAATCAGATCGTCTGCTAGGGATCTTTCTTCTTGCTACATCCTCGTAGTCACCATTGCAAGTCTCTAGTTCATGCCTGATTGTTTTTACTGTATTCAGGGAGCATTGGGCAGCAGTCGTAATATCCTTATTTTGATGGCGGGCACGAATCATCATGATACAAGTTATTCTCTTCCATGATTCAGGTGGGTTCCAGCTATCCATCCTTTCTGACATCTTGTATATGAATGAAGAAGGGTCCAAACTTTTAAATGAAGAGAAGTGTGTGTTAATACATGTAACTTACGGAAAAATATAATTAATTATAAATATGTCAAATTTATCCCGAACACCCTGTATATATATATATATATATATATATATATATATATATATGACACCTAAGTAGACTTTGGTGTACTTCACGTTTCCACATCGTTAAGATGGTTATGATGACTTTCTGAACATCCAGGTATTCAAGATGGCCGTGATTGTTGTTGGGGCATAGTACTCAATAAAATAAAGCTCTTGTAATGTCACTGACGACAAACATCACTGTTCTCGTCATTGCTGTACTTAGACATCTAACCTGCCTGCGAAATGCATTACACCAAATCCTGCAACGGATGATTTAGCTACGATGCCTGTGATGCCATCTGGTGATCGTATGAAGAAACAAGTGATCAAATTCTTTACGTATTCACAGACTTCTCCTCAAGATGCAGCCCACGATGTGCTTTATCTTTATCTTTTAAAGTCCTTAAGCAGGTACTGATTTGCAAAACCATTACCAACTTTGCCAGAAGAAAAAAAAAAAGTTCTATGTTAATGTACCACAATAATGGAATAGCGTAGAACACGCTTATGAAATAGAAAAATTTATATTTCGGTTCCCAAGCCAACGAAAAATGTAATCTAGCCTCTGTACATTAGCTTAAATAATCTTATTATGTTTAATATATGTGGCTTATGGATGAAAAGAAATCTTAGTGTGCATTACTACATTTTGAGATTTCTTTTCATGTAAATCATGAATAGCTAAGAAATAATGCGAATAGCGGCCGGAAATAGAAGTTGAAAGAAAGGGAAAAAGATAATCCATTGTTTGTCAATATTAAGCTTTAATAACAAATGAACAACACCGCTTACTAATCCTCTAAATCTCGAAAAATACCTCCGCTAAGATTTTCAGTAAATAATTACCATGTCAACGTTAATTTTGTTATTCGATGTTTCGAAGTCTTAAAGTCACCAACTGAATACGTTTATTACAATTTTGCTTGTTTTTACGCAAAAGTTTCACACTTATTATATTCAATGGTATAATTTGTGGTTTATATATATATATATATATATATATATTACGCGCTTCCCTTTTTTTTAAAAAAAAGGTGAAAGCATTTATAAATTTAATAACATTGACAACCTCAGTCGTTATCTCAGCAGACGACATGTTACAATCACTGAAACAAATCGCCCCCATGCGGGCATTTAATGAATTACTACGCTCTGCGAATTTGTCTTCTGCTTTTCCGTAAAATTTGTTATGAATATTTCCTTTTTTGGTTGGAATTTATCTCTTTATTTATTGCTGTTCGAAATATTGGAACCGAGCACTGTTCTGTTTGAGGATATCACTCACAGTAGAGCTTTTAATATCTACGAAACAATTTTTTGTTTTAAAAAAAAAACAAAACGACCACTTTAAAAGATTAAAAATTTTGAAGGTTGTGTACCTCTGAAGTTTTTTTTTTTTTTTCTGTCATTTCTTTTGAGATAAATACGACCACATTATAAGTAACAATAAAAAAAGAAATTGGCTTATGACAAAACGCTTTTAAAATTGTTTATGATTACAATCTTTAATATTTAAGTAAATATTAAAGATTGTAATAAAAAAAAAACTGTTACTATTATAAAACTCTGTGATTTGTGAAAACGATTATTTAGAGTTAAAGCAGACGACTTTTCATATTTATAAAATAATGAATTATCATATATAAGCATAATTAAAAGCGCTGCTCAGACACCCCGTGAGAGGTCGCTGTGCTGTGGATAAAGTTACAATTGTAAACTACAATCTTTCATGATAATCTGAAGTATGAAAATTTGCTGAAGTAGTAGTACCAGGGTTGTTAATTTATTTTTATTCTTTCTTTCTTTTTTTAATTTTTAAAGAGAAAATCTTTACAGCGAGCTGAGATTTTAAGTGTCTGTTATTTTCGTACCACTAGGACAACGTACACATAATTACTACTGAATGTGTTCAAGGTCGGTTTTATATTTGTGAAGGGAAAAAACCGGATTTAGAATCACGTGAATATGATGTGCATGAAGCATTGGGATGTAGATCAAAACAACTTTGTCTTTATTATTAAAGAACATCAGTTACTCAAGAACTGCTACTAATCTATAGATTTGGAAACCTCTGTTATGTGGGACATGTGGAAATAATAATAATATTATTATCAGTCAACAGATTCCTGCATTTCAATACGAGATTATTTAGAAGACATTCTGGTTGTCCAGCCAATCTTTTGCAAAAATATTCATAAGGTATTTCCAAAGATGTATGCCTTGCACGAAGCAGTTATTGTTTAGTTTAAGATTGCAGCCAATAAATGACATAATCTTTACCATATGCAGTTTTCTCGAAGCTGAGAAAAAACAATATTTCTTCATGGAAGACGAAGTCGTTTTACATTTCAAAACACGGAGAAAAATCAACTCCCAGGATATGATTTTCAGGACAATACTGTATCTATCAATGACATAAATGCGCTACAATACCTTTGGGTTTAGTTCTAAGAGAGTTTACCTAAGCGGTTCTCTTGTAGAGATGATCGATTCCCTTTAGTTGTGACACGTTGTTTTGCATTGGGAGGAAGTCCTTTCTACGATAGAAAGTTAGTTTTCAAGAAGTTCTCTTAGAGATAAAATAGGTATGTTTTTCCCAGTGGAAAGTCTCCGAAGTTTTGAATGGTCAGAAGAGCTTTCAAGTCCGAAGATACAGCGACTGCTTTAATTATAATGAGAGTTAAAAACTCCATACAGACAGAGAAGAAATAAGACAGGGTTTTAAAAAGAGTACCAGACAGAATCAATACGTTACAATTTCCTCTCCAAGCCGTTTTTCCATTTCCATTTACAAAGAGAAATAAAGAAAACGGTTTGGGGAGGGATTTGCAAAAACTCTTCACGTAAGAAAACATAGCATTGTACAGTATAGCAGCAGTGTAGTATTGCAATGATACTTGCGTGTAACTAGTCATAAAATGACAGTTATGAGGAATTACTACGAACATTACATATTTCTGTGATGTTCCAAGCTTTTTTGTTTGTTTTGTCTTCGTGTTTATTTATTGAACTATCACCGTTATTATTTATTTTTTTATCGTAGTCAAGTTCCGTTTCTGCCTGTTGTTTTTATGATTTTTTGATAATAAACAACCAAAAAAAAAAAGAATTTAACACACAGACAGATGTTCTACTTTTATTGTTCTTTTAATTTGTTCTAGTGGTCTGCTTTTATAATTCTCTTTTTACGTTTTAATTGCCTACTCTCCTTTTCCTTTTTTTTTTTTCATTGAATATGGGTGTTTTTTTTTTTTTTTTTTTTTGCACAGCCTACCTTTATCTGGTGTCTTTCGACGAAAGGTGAGTTAGCCGGTCTCATATAGTTCGCCCACCGTTTGTAGATCTCTCCTTGGCATTTTGCCAAGAATAGTCGATTGATGCTGAAGGGGAGAAAGAAATGAAAGATGTACGAATTGTTCGCCAACATGCGAAATCACGTGCTTTTTTGTCTGTCGCTGTACTAGCTTGATTTTTGTTGTCGCTTTTTTGCATTAATTTTTTTATTATTAATTTGTATGATGGATCCAGTACAGTCAACAAGTTCTGTTGACGTTTCAGTAGCTCTTGCAAAAGGATATTGAATAATGTGCTGACATTCTGCGAAAAAGAATCGTCAGAAGGCCGTCTTCTTGTTCCCCTTTCTCAAGTCATAAAACGTGCAAGTGCAATTGCGGGCGTATTGGGGTCGACTGTTAAAAGAATTCGTAGGGAATCAAAAGGTGAAGGTAAGCCAAAATTTAAATCTCCTAAAAAAAAAGCGCCAGAGTAAAGAAAACCATCGAAACCGTAGCTTTGAATGATTTTGATGGTGACGTTATAAGAAGAACTATTCGCGAATTTTACGTGGTCGAGAAAAGAGTGCCAACTGTTCCGAAATTGATTCCTGTGCTTAAAGAAAAAATTATTTTCCTAGGAAAATAGAAACTTTAAGGAAAATGCTTCATGAAACCGGATTTTGTTTCAAAAAGTCCCAGAATAAATATCATGGAGCGAAGTGACATTGTTTTATCTAGAACGCAGTATTTGAGAGCAATAAGACGTTTCAGGGAGGAGAAAAGACCGATTGTGTATCTAGATGAAACTTGGATTGATAGTAAGTTAACTTATGGAAAATGTTGGCAGTCTAAAGAAGAATGTGAAGTGCTACAAACCGGAAATGCCTCGCGGCGCCTAATAATTTTGTGTGCGGGTGGAGAAATTGGTTTTTTTTACCGAATTCAAACTTACTATACAAAGCCAATTCAACTACTGGAGATTACCATGGGCAAATGAATTCTACGATCTTCGAAAAGTGGGCAGAAGAAAAACTGATTCCAAACCTTCCTAAAAATGCTGTTGTTATAATTGATAACGCTTCATATCACTCTATTCGATTAAACAAAGTTCCAAATTGGTCTAATAAGAAGCAAGTTCTTATGGATTGGCTCTCTGCAGATAACATTTCTCATTCCCCAGATATGCGAAAAATTGAATTGCTTAATTTGGTCAAAAGAAACTCGCCCACAACTAAACTATTTAAATTCGACACGATGCTCAAAGAGCATGGATTTCTAGCTTTGAGGCTACCACCATATCATTGCGATATTAATGCTATTGAGTATGTTTGGGCAGAAGTGAAAAGTTTCATTCGCCATCGCAACGTAACTGGAGATATTGGCATGTCGAAACTTTTTAAGCTTTCAGAACAGGCGATTGAAAGTATTACAGTTCAAAACTGGGGAAAATATCTTTCATGTCACCTCATTGGAAAATATATATTGGGACAGTGACGGAATTATCGAAGAATTAAGCGAACCTTTGGTGATCAGTTTAAGTGAAAGTGATGGCAATTCGGACATCGATTCAGATGACTATGAAGATTAAAAGGATTTGATAATGATATTTTTTTCCAATATTTTTTTTTTGCATGGGTTTGTTAAAAGAGTCACAACAAATCATAAATAATTAATCAGTTTAGGACATTAAAGTGTCTCAGTTCTCTCAACTGTAAGTTTAGAATATTTAAGTTCATTTGAAAAAATTTCTGGTTTTCTGTATAATTATTTTTATTTTATAGAAAACTTTCTTAAAAATAAACTTAGTTAAATTTTTGTTTTATGCTATACTTTTTTAATTTTGTTAATACTCTGCGTACATTTTCCCAATTATACAAACAAAATAGTTACACTTTAAAAACTACAATGTTCATAAAAGAAAAGCTAAATTTTCCGACCTGTAATAATAAACAAACTCATCCCAGAAGACTCATTGATTACCCTATCATCGGAATGGATTCTCCTTTTTCTGATATGCGCAACAGTGTCGAGGAGCTCTAATCGGTGGGCGAACTATACGGAGGTAGGGTTTTTTTTTCACCCGGAAACTCGTGTTTTTCATCCCTCAGAACAGGAAACCAGTCCAGTAAATCCGTGTGTGTTTACGGGCCTGGTTTGCCAGTTGAATACTTATGACACTGTGTAAAAGAGATAGGGGTCCTGACCACATGTCGTTACGCCCGTAGTCAACCATGAGTCGCATCATGATAGCGAACCTCCTGGAGAGAAGATATGACAGTCCAATGGGATTTTTTTTTTTTTTTTTTTTTTGTAACGTTCCGTATACGTATATCGATTTTTTTAGTATATTTTCTGTTCTTTCTAATGTAAAGATATAATATTTTGCTATAGGTATCCTAATCTATTTAGTTGTTTGCGCTCTTAAATTGTAACAGACCATTTTCATGATTGACTCTTGACATATGTCAAATCCAGGAGCGGCTCGTGCATAGGCACTACAGGACTGTTGCATCCCCCAATTTCTCAATATATAAATATATTTATTAATTTATTTATATTTGCTTGTAATATTTAATTTTATCATCAACAATCCTATACAATTCTCTTATTTTGTATAAAAAAATAATAAAAATCCATCTTGTAGCACTTAGGAGGATGACGACGCTACCAGTACTGTGTTTACCACAGTGTCATATTGCTACGCGCGCAAACATATGCACGTTATAGTGAGATGCGAGCTATTAGCGTAATGCGGCACTGTCCGTCGCGCAGTTCCACTGTTGTTTATATGCAGTTTGCGCCAGTAGTAGAGTGTTCGTAGTGCTTATCGTGTTTACTCCGGCTCTTTAAATATTTGGACATTACAATTAAAGACATAACATTTGTTATAGTTTTTATTTTAGAACATTATTGGAGTTATGATAATGGATTTATTTTTAAGTAATTTTGAATTATACTAAACTGTATAATTTTATCGATAATAAACAATATTTTTTCATTTTTCATTTTTTTAAAAATTTTCCCATAATTTTGATATTTTATCCAAACACGTATACACTGTACTTACAGTGTGTGTGTGTGTGTGTATGTATATTTCGAAAGTTACAGCACTCACGATTTCAAGCCACGAGCCGCCACTGGTCAAATCCCTAACAATCTGCTTTTAAACATAGGCTGCTTAGTCAAGTAGTTGGCTTACTAGAGTTTTGAGGTGGCTTGAGGAAGTTCCATGTTTGGTCTATATATATCCTTGAGGACAGCACACATTGAGCAGGACTTTACACTGCCAGTAAAGTCCTGTGACATTTTATAGCTACCAATGACTTAACAAAAAAAAAGGGGGAGAGACTGCCTATTCGAACTCCTTTTCTCCTAGCACAGTGTTTCTCAACGTGGGGCGTACACCCCACAGGGGGGAATTTGAATATTTTGGGGGGCAATTAAAAAATGTACATGTACAAATTCATACTATACTTTTTCAGAACTTGGCTGACTATTATGCTAGAAGAGGGGGGCATCAAAATCTTTGAGACGTTGAGGGTGGAGCATGATCCAAAAAACGTTGAGAAACAATCTAGCACCATTAGATCCCGTGCCTTTATTTTCCCGTTATTAAGCGGTTCAGGGATGACCATACAATCTTGTGGACCCCATTCTGTCGTCTACGAACAGCAGGGTACACTTCGGTGATGTCCTGTTTTCTGAGGAGAATCTCAGGAAGATTTTCTCAGAAAACGAGTTCCGCTCCATGTTTTTGCAGGAAGATATATGTGAGCACTGAATTGGCCCCTTGAGGAATTGAGATCTTGAAATTTAGCGGTTACTGAATCTTTAAACCAGGACTTACTTCCTTGACATGACTGTCGTCACTTCTTCTGATTTTTATGAAAAATTACACCCAAATTATCTCCGCCTACCTCTCAGAATTGCCTTTCATCTCTCTCTCTCTCTTTTCTTATGATTGATTTCTGTCAACTGTTGATCTTTACTCGCTAAATCGACAATAGCCAATCGACAAAGACCGCACCTCTCTTTTGAGGTCTGCTTTCACTGCATTCTGTTCGGTATTCCTAAGCTAGTTTTACTCTTGTTTTAAGAATCATTTGCCCGGTTACTAGGATTAACTTATTTGACTTTCACACATCGTACTTTGCTCTATACTACGACTTGCGTTAACGAGAGAGCAAGGGCCTTGGATGGATGCTTTTCACTTTCATGAAAATCCACTTTAAAAAATGTAGAGATTAAAATAATGTATAATATGCATATTGTGTGAGTTCAAGTCTATCCTCATTGGCCTTTTTGAGCATAAAAGTGATGCTGAGATTCAGCAGAGAGTAAAAATAAAAAATATATTGACAGTGAAGAGAAAGAGGGCCTCAGTTGAACAATTTTAGTTGTTGATCCACCGGGTACTTCTTTAAAATAAAAATAAAAAAACCTAACAAGAGTAAACAGATAAAAAGAAGAACATTAAAAATTACTATAAAAACCAGTATGCGAAAAATAAAAAAAAAACTTGTAAAACCTAATAAAAACAAGTGAATTAAAATATATTGGAAATGCACAAATTAGTACAACTACAAAAATTATATTAAAAAATAAAAGGTGTATTTCTAAAATTCTCCATTGATCAGACCATGGCGATTCTGCTCTGAAGGGGCTCAGGATCGTCTCGATGTTGCGCTTCGCTTTGGTGGCCTACACCAGTGCTTCCCAAACTTCTGGATGTCAGGGACCCCTTTTCAAAAATTAAAATATTTCACGGCCCCCCTCGAAAAAAAATCGTAATAGAGAGATATATTATTATAATATTTATTGTATTTATATTCAATACAAAACATACACAGCGAATATTGCAAAAATCAAATGCATATATTACATTTTTTGCCTCTTACCGTTTGGTTCTGAAGACGATGCGGGCTGTTCTGGTAAAATATGAAATACTGTCCTTTTTTTTTTTTTGAATCTGTTTCTGCTTCTTCTGATTGTTCGCAGGATTTTTTTTATTTTTTTTTATCAGCCACTTATCCATCTCAGGGTTAAATTTTTTAACGTAGAATAGATCAAATAATGTCACCACTTACCGATACTGGCACACCACAGACTGATAACATGAAATTAGTGAATATTACCTGAATAAGGGAATCCGCAGACCAGGAACATTTTTCTCTTTTGTGACTTTTCTCCCTTTAGTAATTAAGCCTAACGCGAAACAGACGTCAAAGGCAGGTTATTAAAACGCATATGATTGGTGCGGTATTAACAAAAAATCGCGCAACCGAAAGATAAAAGCATAGCTGACAATTGAGTTGAAATGCTAACTCTCTTCAACCGAATTCCATATGTGAAACTGCCATAACATTCATTATATATATATATATATTAGGATAACCAAGCAATTTTATATGCTTGGTTATTTTAGCTCCTAATCCCAAGTATGCAAACAATTAAGTTTGCGCCTGAAACAAAGTTCAAGTCTAAAGATGGTACAACACCAGGGCAACTCATTGTAAAGGTGGTAAAGCTTTGATCACTATTCTTAGTATTTTCCCATAATGTAAAGCACATCTCACTAGAAGATGTATACTGCAATGCATTATGGGTGGGGTCACTACCCAGACCGGTTTCGACCTTTTTTTGAGGTCTCCTCAGTGAGTAGCTAGACCCTAAATACCAAGGTTTTAGTAATACAAAGCCTTATCAACTTTACCTATATAAGTTGCAACAAGGTGTATTAAGTTTTAATAAAAATCTCTGGAGGAGATATTGATGGGAATAAATTTTTAACTTGGGTATATTGTATATTAGGATAACCAAGCAATTTTATATGCTTGGTTATTTTAGCTCCTAATCCCAAGTATGCAAACAATTAAGTTTGCGCCTGAAACAAAGTTCAAGTCTAAAGATGGTACAACACCAGGGCAACTCATTGTAAAGGTGGTAAAGCTTTGATCACTATTCTTAGTATTTTCCCATAATGTAAAGCACATCTCACTAGAAGATGTATACAGAGATTTTTATTAAAACTTAATACACCTTGTTGCAACTTATATAGGTAAAGTTGATAAGGCTTTGTATTACTAAAACCTTGGTATTTAGGGTCTAGCTACTCACTGAGGAGACCTCAAAAAAGGTCGAAACCGGTCTGGGTAGTGACCCCACCCATAATGCATTGCAGTAAGTATACATCTTCTAGTGAGATGTGCTTTACATTATGGGAAAATACTAAGAATAGTGATCAAAGCTTTACCACCTTTACAATGAGTTGCCCTGGTGTTGTACCATCTTTAGACTTGAACTTTGTTTCAGGCGCAAACTTAATTGTTTGCATACTTGGGATTAGGAGCTAAAATAACCAAGCATATAAAATTGCTTGGTTATCCTAATATACAATATACCCAAGTTAAAAATTTATTCCCATATATATATATATATATATATATATATATATATATATATATAATGTTTTTAACACTTTTTAATGTTTTTAACAGTGTTAAAACTAATTTTATATATATAAAATTAGTTTTAACACTTTTACGAATTTTAACACGTTCGGTTGAATTTTGTTGCTGCCTTGGGAAATCGAACTCACACACATCTAATTAATAACAATAGTTTTTAGTTAGATACTGTGTTTGTCCATGCAACATATGGTTTTGTTTCAGTCTATACAGCATAGTTTCTGTATGAGGGGACATGTGATTCATTAATTAGTGTGTTTTTATCCCAGTTGTCTCTAATTGCACTGTTTGTTGAGAAATATATTACACAGACTCCTCATACCTTATTCACTGGCATAATAAAAGTACTTGTTTTTATTGCCTCTGCAGTATAGCGGTTGTTAGGGAGGGGTGTTGTTTACCACTGCAAGGGGGTTACTATCTCCCCACATGAACTTGTTTAAGCTTTTTTTCATGTGTGAAATATATGCGAAACTTTTATTGGTAACAGAAAACTAGCTCAGATGACAGTGATAATATAAAACGAGTTTTGATATGTATATAAAGTCAATATCAACGGTCCCTGATTACGAACGCGTGATGAAAGGGACAGGAAGATTTGGAACTTCCCTGGAGAACATTCGAAGTAAATACAATTAACCACTGCTTTGAAATGAAACATATGAATAAGCAATATTTACTAATATTCATTAAGCGCCGAAATACGCAGGAAGCAAAGTTTGTGAACCAACACCAATGTTTGAATTTTTGCATTAAAATATAAAAAAAATAAGAAAAAAGAAATAATAAAAGTTTACGTTTCTTTTAAAATAAAAAAAAATTTACTTAGTCTTAAAACATTTTAAATTTGTTTTCATTATTTCACGGCCCCCAAGGGGGCCGCGGCCCACAGTTTTGGGAAGCGCTGGCCTACACAATCCCTTTAGGAACTGTACTTTGCCCAAGAGACATCTTTCCTGTTCAAAGAATCGAGGGAGATAGGCGGAGAACCAGTGCCTAATTTGATAATAAATTATGTTTTCCTCAGTGAGGAGATGTTTTTTACGTATTTTCCATATGTGATACTTTAGAACATTTATGAGAAAAATACCTTAGAACATTCGTGTTTATGAGAAAAATGTGGTATTATTATTTTTTTCCCTCACCGGAGGAGGAAACTGCAACAGTATTAGTCGGAGAAAATTGGCACCAGGATCCTAAATGATTCTTCAACCATCCTCTGAAAAATGTGCTGCGCTAATCGGAGAGGTACCCTACTGTTCAGCTACAAATACAAATTGCAAATGCACAAATTTTTGTATAACTACAAAAATTATATTAAAAAATAAAAGGTGTATTATTAAATTCTCCAAAAAATCGAAAAATTTTTAATTACAATTATTTCAACTATTATATTGGAAAATTGATTTTTTATGCAATATTAATATATTACGTTTATTGTAAATTAAGCGATTAGCATTTTTCTTTTCACAATTCACAAGCAGTCCGCTTAACGCAATTACTGAACGATAATGCACCAACAGAAATCATGGATGTCGCTTGCAAAGAAAATCACTTCTGCACATTGATCATAATAACATATTAAAATAAAACTTAAAGATAATTTATCTCTTTATATTTATTTTTTCAATTCCTTATGCAATATGGCGCAAAAAAAAGTACTGAATAACTACAACGATAAATGTTATGGAGTAAACGGGTTTATTAACAAAGAAATATATGTTTACACATGATGATATGTACTTCCAGAACTATTGGAATCTTGGTCGAATGAAGCAGTAACGACAGCACATTACGTGTTCGAAAGGGGTGCCTTATCTTTCAAGACAGGTTTCGTAGCGCATGCGAAGGTTCTCTGTCATCTTGAAGAACAAGGGTTGGGACATCTGCTGGACATATCGTCTTCAAACCTTAGTACATCAAGGTTTGAAGGCGGGTCATGGTGGAATAGGCATTCCTTCAACATACCCCAAACGAAGGCATCAAGAGGACGTCAATTCCGTGAACCTCGAAATGTGTGTTGGGATAAACAGGCTCTAGAACCACGTGATGTGTTACAAGTTGCTCCGTCCTTTAAAACACTAGTACACAAAATAGAACGTTTTTTTGCGAAACCCAAATTTCTCTTGGATAAATTCGGGTTCCGCGAAACAGAAACCTGCAAGTTTGTCTGTTTACATGACTGCTTAGATGGAAATGTGCTTCGTCCAAGAACCAGACATTATGGAGGAAGACGAATCTTCATAGACATTGGCCAGCACGTGAGCACAGTATTTCCGCCGTGAAGTGTAATCCGTTGCTATTAAACACTGACCCTCCTGAATGACGTACGAAAAGGCACCCAGCTCCTTAAGGATTCTCTGTAATGACTCGGTATCCCAACTTTTATCGCATTTCGGCGTTGAACAGCGGTAAAACTTGGAGTTGTGCGTTTCGGAGACTGTAACACTTGATCCAGCACTTTCCCGTGGCTCTCGTTGGTGTTAAGTTAACATTTCGTGGTCTCTCCGAATGCAATTTACATTGCGGCAAAACACTCGCGATACGTCAGAACCTCTCGATTAACACAATGATGACACTATTGCTTGAGGTACGTTTACGGAAACGACGAACAAACTGCTCATAAACATGTCGTAGGCTCTACCAACTCCGTATGAACGTAAATAATGCTCAAATTAGTCCTTCAGTTAGAAGGACTAATAGATGAATTCTAATCTAGTCTTGGATACGATAATTATTTCCAAGGCCTTCTCAACTGAATATGAGTTAACTGGTCTTGTAGTTAAAAGGTTTTTTCTTCTCGAAAACTCTGGTTTTACATCTAGAAAAATAAGCAACCCTGCCAGAGTATTACGTGGTTAACAGATATTACAGTAGCTACATAAATTTAGTTGCCTCTTCCATTTCTCCCTACTCCCCCCCCCACCCCCCAAAAAAAAACAGATAAATTGGATGGGAAATAAATCGGCAGAAAATAGTGCGACTAATGATTATGGACACTTCTTTTCTTCGCGTAATCCTAAATTTGCTTAGCAAATGTCTTTGCACTTAAGATAGAACCGTTTTGGATGGAATGGTTTTTGAACGAAATTTATTTTTCGAGATCTTTATTAAAATTTGTTGGGTTGTTTCAGCTTTTGGACAGTTTAAATTGGCATTAGGGATAAAGCCACTCTATTGTTATTGCATTGTTTTCATACTTGTTTATTAGAATTTGGGATTGATTTCACTAAAAAAAAAAAAAAAAAAGAAAAAAAGAAAAAAGAACTGAAAGAAGTAATCATGGATGTTTGAATTGTGTCATAACATACCTGTCAACACTATCTTTTAATTCTTCCCTAATCAAAAATAAAACATACAACTAATAATGATGGTATCACTGATATTTAAATAAACCTCCATCAAAACAAATCCGCTTGATCAAATCTATGTCATAAACTCCAACATAAGCGATATACACTATCAAACATCTGGAACATACCTCCTATTCTTGACAGAAACCCAAATTACAATTATAACCAGTACATTCATACTCGCTGAACAAATTGGGTTTGTGTCATTCTCTTGCAAACAAGCCGAATTTAGAATTCACTCCTTTTAACCTCCTCTGACTTAAGGTTTTCATTTCCCATTCAGCAACATTCATCTGCTGTGTTTACGCTCTCCAAATTCTGAATATCGTTACAGCCATTTCATCTTCTTATCATTGAAGTTCGACTTCCTATAATCCGGGCTATCCAAATAGCAAACTCATCTTTCTAAGTGACGTTAATATCTGCAAGTCCAGCTGGATTCTATTTTCCAACACTTGACCAAAGTGGATGAAATACAGAAAAAAGAAAAATGTGAATAGAATTCTTCTTCCCAATCCTTTCCTGCATCCCACACACAACACTGATGTGCTGTAGGTCTTCTAACTCTCGTATCGGATCTAAAAAAATAAATAAATTCAATTAAATATAAATAAAATAATAAATAAATAATACGGTGTCTATTGCTAAGTTTTTACAACACTGTTGCTCTTTTTGTTAGTCTCGTATTCCAGTAACGATAGGTATTTGTTACAGAAATATAAATACTGCACTGTTCAGGAAGTATAGTGCCTGAACAGTGCAGAGACGGCACCTCAATGCACGAATCTTTGCAAAAATAATTACATATTACTTTTATGGTGTCTAGGAAAGAAACTGCAGAGCTAACGCTTTAAAAAAATTACTACTTCCATGATATACCAATATTAAAATTAAAATGGTATATTAAAATATTAATGTATCAATATTAAAATTAAAATAAAATGTGATATTTATCAGAAATAGCCTTTAATAAATAAAATTTAAGCAGTTTTCTCAATAAAAGAGACAACTACGCTAAACAGCACAAATGTAATACGTAATTATTTTTGCAAGCAAGGATTTATGCATTGAGGCGCCATCTCTCGGTTATAATTCCAAGTGCATGGACTTCCATTTTTGGGAACGGATGACCATACAGAACATATTTAGAGCTACTAATTCAAAATTGTTTTTAAAAACAAATTCAATAACTTGATTTCATTCATAACAGTTTCCTACATGTACAAGAAATATATAAATTTTAGTACATTTCTTAGATACATATATGTTGAAGCGCCATCTCTCGGTAATAATTCTAAGTGCACTGAGTTCCATTTTTGCAAATGATATAGAAAATATTTAGTGCTACTCATTCAAGATTGTTTTGAAAGCAACTTAAATAACGACGAGATTCAGAACAGTTTCCTGCATTTATAAAAATAGATATAATTACGTTTCCTGCATATTACATATATAATAGTTTCCTGCCATGTATAAGAAACATAAGTTTAATATATAAAAATAATCAGAATTACGTGATTCTTACATTTTAGTAGATTTCATAAAAAAAATATCAATTTCTATAAAAGTCAGTTACTTTTATATAGATCGATAAATATTCTTCAATTTTAGCATATTAATGAAATATTTAGAGCACAAAATTAACGATGTTTAAACCAAAATCCAGAAACAAATCGATTGCGATACATAAGTTTCTATTTAATGCGAAAAAAAATATATCACTCATGCTGACAACAGAAACCAAGCAATGTTTGGAATAACTATTCTGGACAATTAAAGTATTGGACTTGAGACTATCTCATCTCAGGCACGCAGACGAAAACATCCCTCTGGTGTACGAAGGCGAAAAGTAATGATTTGTCCTCGCACGATCAGTCCCTGTTCTCTGGTAAGTATCGCTTGGCCATTAGTGTTAAACAACATGCAGGTCAACCGTACTCATTAGTTCATTAGGGTGTTTACCGACACTTCTTTTATTTCTGCTGACTACCCCTTTTCAGCTCACTTCACCGGTACTCCGTACGAAAATCGAAATTTCCTATCGGTATAGCAATGCATTGCCTTCGGGCAGTTTCATGCTACCAAGCATGAAACTACATTCGAGAACAAGGCGTCTGGCTCTTCACCTGCTCACTAGCTATCCTTTAATTCTAACTGGCAGGTGTCAATTAGATTTAATTAACGCCAACAAACCAGCATCGTTCACCTGTGTAATGGTCAGTGTCTTCGTCTGGTCTATGTTTAGCAGAAGTTTACTGTCCACTGACCATAATTGTTGGCTTTGGATTTTTTTTATATATATTTTTTTTTTCCCAGTGAAGTCTTCCTATGCGAAGATCTCACGAAGTTCGTGCCGGTAGCAGGCAATTACTATTAAAGAGGCATAAATCACCTCTTTTTGGATATAATTATTTTGTTATTTTTTTAGTCAGCAGTTATATTTTAAGGTTAAAGGGCATTGTAAACTAGTTGTTGTCCAAACGTTAGAATATATTTTGAGTCTCCAATGTGCGTTTCACTCATCGGAATCTGTGATTACTGACCTTGCTGAAAACCTCGATGGTAAGCGAGACTGCTTCGTTTGATGTCTCTGTTGTAGTGGTCCAGGTGTGTGTATATAAAAGTTTGGTCTCTTGGATAAAGAGGAAATAAAAAATACGTAATTTTATTTATTTTTATGATTTTTAGGTTATCTCCCAACAGCTGAATTTTTGTTTGTCAGTTGCGGGTCTTCTCATGGCTAATTTGTCTGTATGGCAGTTATAGCAAGAGATACTCAGAATTATTTAAATTGTTTTTTATTTGTTTAATGTGTATCCCATCCACGAAATGTTAGAAAACTACCATATACGTTTAATAAGGTAGTGTGTTATATATTGGAGATAGAAAGTCACTCATTATCCTAATTAGTGTTATTTATTTATTTTGCCTTTTTTTTTCTTTTTTTTGTCTTGGTGGGTTGCCTGTGGAAATGGAATTTGTTTTAGCTTTAAGCTGCAGGAAGAAAGACATCTCTAAGCTTGATTCTAGTTGTCGATTAGACGAACTTTCTATATAAACCCTGGTTTTAATCCCTCAATCAAAGAAAAGCGACCGTAGAACTCATGCCATTTCAGAAAATAATATACAGTGTTAGGGATCACGAGATAGCAATTGTCATTTGCCATACTCTCCTTCTTAGATGCTTTAGATTATGACAGTCTTAGACAAGCTGCTTCTGCTACCTTAATTTTTCTATGAGAAAATAATTACCTTTTCATATTGATGGTTGAGTATTTAAAGAGATTGCAAACCTAATCTTCACAGCACCCACTACTTTACATTCTCATAGTTCAAAAGTATTAATTGCAAGTATCATCTCATCCTTATTACTTAAGAAAAAGTATCCAGAAATTCCACTTTTCAAGATTTTTCTGTAATACTAGGCCTAACTTATTATTATACAAATAATAGTTAATTCAATTCATCTAATTAGTTGAATAAGTAATAACCATTCTATATTCATATCTAAAAGATGTGTTAGGTTCTCTGTGAATTTGGAAAACTATCCGATAGAATATTGTTTCTTAGCATTCTAAAGAACGACAAAGACTTCAATATTATAATTTTATATTGGTTAATATAAGCTCGCATAAATATGATGTTGAAAACTGTGACAAAATTTTCAGTGCCCTTGTGGAGAGAGCTTGGTATTCGGCTTGGACAAAAATCCAAAATTCCTCAAGAGTTATTTCAGAGAATTTCATTTTTAGAATACGATCCGTTGACAAGGTAACTAGTTGTTCTTCTTCTTGTGACGAAAATTCACAACTCGATATATTAACTATGCCAAATGGATTTCGTATTCAGTCATAATTGGGTGTATTTAAGCAAGGAAAGTAACTTGAAATCTTTTCTTCTAATATTGTTAAATGTTCTGTTATAACAAAAATAATTCCCTCGACATTTTTATTCCGAGTAGCCAATTACACTCAGAACTGTGTCATGTGACATCTTTCACCGGCAGAACACTTGTAACCAGTTCGCGGAACACAAGCGTTCTGGGGAACGCCGGTTAAGAACCACTGCATTATACAAATACATCACTTAAGGTTATATTAAACTAGGATAATTTAACATGGAATATTTTAACTTTTTTTTGTTTGTTTGTTTCCGAAGAGCCAGAGGCTGTGTACAACCAGGAACACAGTCATTGAATGCGCTGAGAATTTTTTGCTTTTGATGTTGGCGATTCTACTGTTCCTGGCGAAGTAGAATTTTGAACTGTCACATTTTGGCTCTATGAATTTCATTCCCAATTATCTCCAGGTTACTAGTTGCATGGTTTACAATTCGTTATACTCCTGATTCCTTATAAGGAAGTCCACAACGTCCTTATCAGGGCGTTGTGGACTTCCTTTGTAGTAACTGGTCGATCATTTACAATAAATGATAATTTCTCCAAGTTTTGGTCTATCAACAGGGAGAAGGTATGTTTCATTCATATAAAGATGACTTTGGAATGGTATACACGAATTCCTAAAGTTTATGTGTAATAAACTAGACTTTCTCTTTGAATTAGCCATCGAATGGCTAAAATAATAGATAAAATCGTTTCAATATGCCTTACATAATGAAACGATTATTTTGTTTTAGTACGATATTGATATCGTACTAAAGCCTTAAGTAAGGTTGGTCTTGTTGAATTTAATCAAAATACCGTTAAAGCGGCATTATTTGGTTTGAGTAAGTGAGAGTTTTGATGGTGACCTATGGTGACCTATGTGAATCTCGATGATCATTCGGTAGTTTCAGTCTTGCATGACATTTGCTTCATCAGATGGTGGAATTTTTATCACGGATCTTTCCATGGTGTTTGCTGTTTTCAAGTTTGACAGGAATTGAATGCAGCTAACTTCAAAGTGTAGTTGGGGAGATGTGGATCGCTGCAATTTGCACAGTTAGTTGATTCTCTTTTTAAGTTTCTACAGGTTGTAGAGAGGGAAAGAGGAAGTTGATGAGTTGAGTGCTTATCTCCCATTCCACACAATGAAATTGCCTTGATGCACAGCTACTTATGCCCAAATCTTTGACACCAGTAGTATTGATTGTTCCTTCATCTGCATCATTCGTTTATCTGCCTTAATCACTAATCGCAAACTATTTAGTGATAATAAATTCGAATTGTTCTTTATCGATTTCGACCAAAATAGATAGGCTCGGTCGTTTATTTTCTTTGAACACAAGGCTAACTTTGATGGGACTGAAACCTCAATTTGATTCTTTTCAAGCTTGCTTCCAGGGATCACTTGATGTGTCTTAGGTCGCTGAGCTTTTCGATTTTTTAGGGGGAAGTTATAATATAAAATATTCCTGTAATTCTTTAAGCATTTGTAAGGCCACGATAGTCAGGGACGTCTCAGGCTGAATGTGGACAATTTCGACCGAGCTTTTAGTTCTGTCGAAAGAATATCGTAAGAATATTACGATTTTTAATGGCAGTCACGATTACCATATATTTTTATTTCTGGTTCGGGGCTGGCACTTTTTATTTATAATTATATAGAAGTGAAGGAAAATGAAATTTTAAAATGTGCAAACATCCTGTATGTATTACGAGTATATATCAATCCCACACAACACATCATTAAACCTACAATACAAGAGTACCTTATGTAGGCAAGTTGTCAAGAAGGAATTTGTAGTTGCTTTTCTTGAACATCTGCAGGTCATAGTCCTTAAAGAAACAGTGTGAGAAAGGCTGCTTCAAAGAATAGAGGCAGTGGAAATGAAAAGGTATCCATGGAATTTTTACTGGTAAGTGAAATCTTTGTTTCTTTCTTTCTTTTTATCCTGTTCATGTCTTGGTATTCTTCATAGCCTCCTTTCTAATCTTGGGATGTCTCGGAAGTGGACGGAGATGGCCAGTGATTGAATGATTTCTGTATTATCTAGTTCTGAATGGGGTGTGATTTGGTGACATGACCTGCATCCTATTAGCCATTTTGCATCGAGAATTCACCTAGCTTTCGAAACAGCTAGAGCTAGTTCAAAATCCCATTTCTTCCAGACACTAAGGTTGCCCATTAGGGAAAAACACAGTCGCTGTTTTTCGCACGAATAAAATCACATGACCGTCAAGGACGATATAAAAACTTACCTGAAGTGGACAATTCCAAAAATGGGATTAGAATTAATTCGAAAAATAATAATAATAAAATCTCCGAATTAATCTTATTACACAGCACTTCCTAAATCCATTATTTAGGAAGGTGTTTTTCAGGAAGTTAAGTTCTGTTTTTGAAGGTCTTCTTCCGTGGAAGTAAGACATCTTGCACGATGGGCAATTGTGGAGATGATGCCAAGTTTTTGAGGAGGGAAATGATGAGAAGAGGCATGCAAATATCTATCAGTGTGGGTGGTTTTTCGAAAATTTTAAAATTTAAGACACTCAGGTAATCTACTGATCTTTAGATCCACGAAGGGGGAGAACGCCGTTAATCTCTAGTTCTGATGTGAATTTAATGTTCTGATGTTGATTATTTAAATGGGTTAGGAAATTTTATAGTTCCTCTAAACCATAGCAAGCGGTCACCGATTCAAATATGACTGTTACTATTCTTCTTCTTTTTATTAAGCTGGAAAGCCCATCTTTTTTACCTTGTTACTTTTATAAGTTTTGTGTTATTTCTTGCACACTCGAAGAAGTCGGGACACCGATGAAACTAGTCGTGATTTATTAAAGTTTTTTGTGTTATACTTTCTCGGGTTCTAATCAGTTAAATATTAATTTTATAAACGTATACATCCCTAGTCAATCCTAATAACAACATATATCTACCTTCTGTCCAATCTTTACCAGAATTTTCTGATATTCCTTGATATGATGAGGTACATTAAATCAAGGAATATCAGAAAACTCTGGTAAAGATTGGACTTTTCATTAACAGGTTAGTCTTTCTGAAAAGATGCAAATTTCACTCTGTCATCCCCAAGTTTTTAGAGTTCAAAGAATCGATTCGCACTAAACGTGCTTATAACATCTACCACAAGGCTAAACTTGATTTATTAAATGAAAGAATTGCAGATACCAAGTCCACTTTAGCATCTTTTTTCTCTAAAAGAGATTCTTTAGAAAATAACTTAAGTTCATGTTTAGATAACAGTTCCTGGATTGATATTAAAACATGAGCTCTCTCCGTGCTTCTAGATCGCAACACTCCAACAAATTAATTCTTATCAGAAAATTCAACCAACTTAAACAGGAGCAAACTCGCCAACCTCATATCAATTCACAAAATTTAAAAATGCTGTGATTATCAAATCCTCACACACACACACTTTCTCCTGCAGAACTTAGTGTGCTCTCAAAAGGCCTTAACTTCGTTCCTTCTCCGACCTCCATTCCTAACGAACTCTTTCTTACAAAAGTTGAAAAGGCAGCTGCGCAGTTACCAAAACAAACTGCGAATCTACTTAGGATCGATGCCATCTTCACTATAAACAACAGTCGTCGTCCTACAGATAATCTGTCTCCGACAGTAAGAAAAGCAATCCACTTGCTTCCCAACAACAATGATATTATTATCTTACCTGCTGATAAAGGGAACGCAACTGTAATCTTAGACAAATCTGACTATCGTTCAAAGATTAACAACTTATTAAGTTCTGATACCTATTCTATCCTAGAAAGTGATCCCACAAGAGAACTTCATAACCGTACAAACAATCTTCTGAAATCTGAACTTCCTAGATACACAAGACTATCTCTCCGCTCTCTCTCTCCATCCCCTCATTCCTCGTTTGTACGGCCTACCTAAGATCCACACGGCTGACACTCCTTTAAGGCCTATTGTGGAAGGTATTGACTCGCCTACTTACAATCTGTCTAAATATCTTGCAACTTCTTTAAAACATCTAGTTGGCTATTCCTCCTCCTTCATCAAAAACACTGAAGATTTCATCTGAGAAATAAAAAATTTAAATCTCAAAGACGGACAATGGTGAGTTTTGACATCGTGTCTCTTTTTACGAATGTACCTACAGATGAAGTCCTGACTCTTCTTAAGGACAAGGTTTCTAAGAAAATATTTGCTCTACTAACGCACTGCATTAATTCCGGCTATTTCTACTACTTCGTAGTAGAAATAACCGGAACAAACAAACAAGCTGGTTAGCTATGGGCAGCCCTCTATCCCCAGTCTTAGCTAACACTTTTTTAGATTTTGAAGAGAGCTATTTCTAGTGCTACTTTAAAACTTAAACTGTGGTTATGTTACATAGATAACGTCTTCCTTATCTGGGAACATGATTTAGAGGAACTATAAAACTTCCTAAACCATTTAAATAATCAACATCAGAACATTAAATTCACATCAGAACTAGAGATTAACGGCGTTCTCCCCTTCTTGTATCTAAAGATCAGTAGATTACCTGACTGTCTTAAATTTTCAATTTTTCGAAAAACCACCCACACTGATAGATATTTGCATACCTCTTCTCATCATTTCCCTCCTCAAAAACTTGGCATCATCTTCCCAATTGCCAATCGTACAAGATGCCTTACTTCCACGGAAGACCTTCAAACAGAACTTAACTCCCTGAAAAACACCTTCCTAAATAATGAATATTCATCTAGTAACATCACTAAACGTTTCAGACCATGTCAACAACCTCGACAAGAAGATGAATCCAATCCTATCACTCACATCCAGTTACCATTTATTAGCTCTCTTACCCCAAAACTATCTAGGATTATGAAAAAATTCAACATAAAGACCGACTATACAACTCTGCCAAAACTTCTTTCTTTTCTGAGTCGACCAAAAGCAAAACACAACCAACTGCATTTTCCTGGTGTTTATAAAGTTATGTGCGACTGTGGCCGACCTTATTTTGGTCAGACAGATAAATCTATTTCACTACGTCTTGAGGAACATAGACGTGACATCTCCTACAGTAGAACACGAGCGAGCGCACTTTCCAGTCATGTTCTTTTCTCCGCCAACTCTAACCTCGAAGAACGTCAACACCAAGTTGACTGGGACCGGACAACCAATTTATATATATGCAATGATGAATTTGAAAGACAAATTGTAGAATCCAAAGAATTAGTTCTGGACCCTTCACATATGAACAACAATCTGAGCTACAGTTTGCCTGATTCCTATAGCGCAGTAATCCAGTACTGGCGCTCTAAAATTAGCTGTCACTCACATTCAACTCATGCTAACAATAGCACGCGGTCACCAATTCAAATATGACTGTTACTATTCTGCTTTTTATTAAGCTGGAAATTCCATGTTTTTTACCTTGTTAGTTTTAATAGTTTTGTGTTTATTTCTTACACCTGAAGAAGTCGGGACACCGATGAAACTAGTCGTGATTTATTAAAGTTTTTTGTGTTATACATTCTCGGATTCTAGTCAGTTGAATATTAATTATATATATGTGTGTGTGTGTGTGTGTGTGTGTGTGTGTGTGTGTGTGTGTGTGTGTGTGTGTGTGAGTGAGTGATAACGTAGCTAAGATAATCCACTGGCATTTATGCAAAAAGTATGGGTTTGAAGTATCTAAAGACTATTGGAAGTATAAAATTCACCAGAAAGTGGTTGAGAATGAAAAAGCTAAAATACTCTCTCTCTCTCTCTATATATATATATATGTATATATATGTATATATATATATATATATACATACTGACAAAAGCTTGGAATGTAATAAACCCGATATCACAGTGGTTGAAAAAAGTGAAAACAAGGGTGTTAAGTTTATCGAAATATCAGTACCAGGAGATAGTCGGATTGACGACAAAGAAAATGAAAAAATTACAAAGCATCGCGATTTGCAAATCGAAGTTGTACGAATCTGGCAAAAGAAAACGAAAGTTTTTCCCATAATAATAGGTGCTTTAGGCGCCATCCCTAAAACATTGAAAAAACATCTAGAAGCACTGGAGTTAGATGGATTAAAAATTGGGCAGCTGCAAAAGGCCGCTTTGTTCGGAACAGCTTTCATTTTCAGAAAATATTTCCACAACTCATAGGTAGGGCTCGAATTAGTGGAATATAACCAGCCTTTTCTTAAGACCGAGGAAGCAAATCAAGCTTGATGAATATTATATATATATATATATATATATATATATATATATATATATATATATATATATATATATATATATATAAATCAGTTCAATTTCAGCTTGCATTATAAACAGCTGTTATCACGAATTTTATTTTCAGCACTTGAAAATTTGAAATAGGTTGATAGGACAATCTTTTTTTTTTTTTTTTTGTAATTTAAAAGATAGGACAAATGTATTTAGTTAAATACTGTGTTTTTAGCTAAATGAATCTCTTTTGCTTGCCTTTATGCAGATATATAGTCCCTGTGGGAGAGGAGCTGTTTTTCATTATGCGTTTTCATTCCAGTTGGCTCAGATTTACACTAAATCTCACAACATATAGTACATACATGTAATTAGTATACTGTATTCAATGATATACCGAAGCTACTTGCTTTTTTTTCATCTGCAGTATGGTGTCTGTTTAGGAGGGCATGTTTATCACTATACAGGGACATTTGCATAGCAGTCTTCTGAAAGGATAGGCGTCAACAAAAATGAACAAAAATGTTTATTCTAGTGAACGAAAATAAACCTTTCTACGTTTTTTGGCAAGCATATCCATCAGATTAAATGAAACATTACCTAATTTGAGTTTTTGTATTTTATTTTGAGGTTTTTCCCCTATGCTGTATGTCAATGTTAATAAAGTAATATTTGTTATCAACCTGTTTAGATTTTTATTTTATTATATGTAGATACATATTGTGAAACCTTTATTTCAGGTGATTATATATAAATATCAAATAAAAAAAATCGAAATCAAATCAGCTAAGGCCTTTTATTTCCTTATAGGGAGTAGGCTCTTAACCCTATCAAGCTTTTGGAGACTGAGTGGACAGTTCAGTCTCTATCGGTAGCCAATCAGAAATAGCTAGCCCAAGAATATCACTAATTATAAGCTGCAACCGATGAAGAGACGGGCAAACAAGTTCTGCCATCTCTTCATACGTAGCTGTCTGAAATAATGTAGGTGCTCCGGTCGTTTTTCGTAAGTTTATGGGACAAAACATGCTTTCCTGGAGTTAAAAACCCGCTTACCTCTGCCAGAGATCTACTAACTCAGGAAGTGGTTGAAGAAAGGCTGAACCTCTGTAGCTCAGTTGGCATAGACAACCCCTGTCCGTCTACGACGTGAGAGACCCTTGTCAGGCATTTTCATTCAAATGTTGAATTTTGCTGGTCTCAAATGGTAGTAGAGGTTTTTTCCTCCCGTCGCTAAGAACAGCCAAACTCACCCCGTACACACATATATTGCTATAGACATAAAGACTTCAGGGATGCAGCAGAGGAACAGCAAGCCTGCTGCATTAAACTGCCTAATGTCTCTAAGCAGGAGACTCAACCCGTCTTCGACGGATGAAAATGGCTGATGGATGGTATGTGTACCGGGTTACGATGTAAAATGTATTTTTTACATGGGATTATTTTTATATGGGATTGGATGGTATACCAGCTCGTGTTGTACGAGAAGCAGCTAAAGAATTGTCAGTACCCTTGACCATTTTGTTTAATTTGAGTCTCGGGTCTGGGTTAGTCCCGAGCGGGTGGAAAGAGGGGAAAATAGTTCCACTGCATAAAGGTGGTTCCAAGACTGCTGTAGTAAATTACCGACCGATTAGCATATCAGGAATCATTGTCAAGGTCTTAGAGAAAATAGTCAAGAGGAAAATACAAGATTGGATAGAAGAAAATGGGATACTGTATCGGGGACAGCATGGTTTTGTGAAGGGTAGGTCATGCCTCAGTAACTTGCTCACGTATTATAACACAGTGACGGCTGAACTGGATAAGGGTAATGGGTTTACCGTGATTCTACTGGACCTTGCCAAGGCCTTTGACAGGATTCCACATGGAATTCTAATCAGTAAATTGCAGCATATGGGAATGGACATAGGGTTGGTGAGATGGATAGGAGGGTGGTTGACGGAGAGATATCAGAGAGTGGTTTACTTGGGAGTAGAGTCCACAAGACGGCCTGTGACTATGGTGTGCCACAAGGATCTGTTCTTGGACCACTGCTGTTTAATTTGTTCATAAATGATATAGGAAATGATCTGAGAGGAACAGTTCATTTGTTTGCGGATGATGCGAAGTTGGGTAGGGCAATAGTGAATGCAGATGACGTCAAAATTTTGCAGGATGATTTGGATAGATTGGAGGTCTGGGCTAAGGAGAATGGATGTCAGTTTAATGTGGCAAAATGTGAGGTTATGCATTTTGGGGTGAAAAGATTGGCGGCAGTTTACTGCATTGGTGGAACCGTGCTCCAGGAAATTGATGAGGCACGAGATTTAGGAGTGTTGGTAGATAAGGAATTGAAATTTAGGGGACACATTGCAAAAGTGACCAAAACAGCTCATCAAATCACTTGGTTGCTGAAGAATACGATGACAAGCAGAGACAAGCAGGTTATTGTTCCTCTGTATCGAGCCTTGATAAGACCCCATCTAGACTACTGTGCTCAGATTTGGTCACCTAGGTTTCTTCTTGATGGGGAGGAGGTGGAGAGGATCCAGAGGCGAGTGACCAAGATGATAGCAGGTCTGTGGAATGAACCGTATGAGAACAGGTTGAGGATTTGTGGGTTGCAAAAATTGGTTGATAGGCGGAGGAGGGGAGATATGATTGAGACATTCAAATTACTGAAGGGTTTCTATAAAATTAATTCAGAAGATATTTTTGAGAACAGGGCTGGTTGTGGGAGGACTAGGGGACATCCATGGAAACTGGGCAAAAGTGTGGTTAGTAAAGGTGTTAGAGCTGGGTTCTTTACTTTTAGAGTAGTGAATGAGTGGAATGCGCTCCCTGAGTCTGTGGTGGATGCTGTGACAGTGAATGAGTTTAAGGCGAGGTATGATAGATACTGTATGAATGTCAAATAGTTGTGATGAATATGATTTGGGGCCTCCCTCGATGAGTCCAATGACTCCCTGGAGTTGCCCGTAATAATAGTAATAATATCTATAAACCCACATTATCTGCTTTACACCCAACGCCATCTACTGCCCATTAACAGTATTTTTGTGTCTGTAAACTGCGGCCGATTCGAATGCAATAATAACCTGATAATAATTCCCTAATAATAGTACTTCATAATTAAATGCCCACAAAGGAGCCTTTATCATTTATGAAATACTATTATATGATGACACAATAAAGGAAACAAAACAGCATTTCGTGTAAGTCAATTCAGTACGAAAGCTAAAGTTACTATACAGCCCGTGTCCCAAAAGACGCTAGTTTTGTTCAGGTTTTTGCATGTATTATTATTATTATTATAACCTGACATCTCCAAGGAGTTCAATAGCATAGCAAAAAAAGTTTTTTTTTTAATCAAACAATCAGACTGGATAATGTTTATCACTTTTGATTAATGATTATGTTTCTACGAAGCGCACGGCTTCAATACCATATCATCTAAAATTGTAATTTTGATTAATTTTCGCGAAGCACTATATGGCTTCTAAAAGAAGACATAAATTTAATAAAGACTCACAAAAGGAATTCAGTTTTATTTAAAAAATGAAATCTTACAGTGAACACGAAGCAATATGTGATATTTGAAGAATCAAATTTTCTTTATCTCATAGCATCGATCTTTGGTGGACTGCTATTTTGTCTTGGTCTGTCTTTCTACAAATCTGACCACATTTTCTTGAATATATCTAAGCGCACGACTTCGAGCTGAGCAGGTAAAATAGAATGAAAAAATGACTAAATAAAGGTTTATGTCGAATTTGCGTAAGGCGAACACGCTTAAACACAGGATTTACGTTAATTATGCACATCATAATTAACGTAATAATAAATAGAAAAATAATAAGAAAAATCCAATTTTATTTTATTTTTAAATAAGTGTTTTGCAGGGTTCATGCTATAATGATGATGATATCTGCAAAATCCATGTTATTTATCTGTGTTTCAAAATATGGAATTTGAAACCATGAGAGTAATTGGAACTTTTAAAATCAAGATTTTGATATATTTACTTTATAAAGTATGTCAAGTAGTCAGTTTTCTTATCAGTGGACCTGAAGAAATCAGAAAAAAACAAAACAAACGAAAAAAAATAATAATAAAATAAAATATTTGAATTTCCACTTAAATTATAAAAATCATATCTCTAAATATTTATTATAATAGAAATAAAAAAATGTAATGTTAAGGATGAAAAATTATAAAATGCATTAATAAAATAGTGAAATAACTATTTTGTTTTGCATTTTATTTGCTCTACTAGCTGATGTTTTTTTTTTTTTTCTTTCTTTTATACTATCAGCTAACGCCCTACTCCCTGTACAGGAACAACATAGGCATTAGCTGATTTTTTTTTTTCTTTCTTTTATACTATTCATTTTCAAAACCATCAATTTTTTTTTATGTATCCACCAGTACTCTGAATAAGTAAAATAAGAGATCAAATGTTGAGGCTCAAAATGTTAGGAGCCTCAAAATAAATTTTGAGGCTCCTAATATTCTGTGGCCCTAAATTGTAGTGCTTAGCATATCTAACTCTGATACTGATGGGTAAGAAATCTGTAGCAGTTCCAGAACTTAACAATAGGAGATATCAGCAACCACTTCTGCCAGTTGCTGATATCTCCTATTGTTAAGTGCCTACTGCTTTACAATTTACCTTCAGGTCAAAATTTGTAATCTAGCTGGGGAAGGATAGAAAGAGGTGTTTTCTTAATATGCTTGCTTTTTTTTTTTTAATCTATAAGAGCCATCAGCAAATAATTGTTGCACCCTAGATCATCTCCGATGTCATCAGCACTGACTTCCTTTTTTTTTTTTTTTTTTTTTTTTTTTTTTTGTTAGGTAATGATCCCTAAGCAACTCAAGAACTTGTTGTTTTTACTTTCATGTACTCTTTCCGAGATAATAAAAGACCAAAGTCAAAATCTTTCATAATGATCACCTCTCATTGGAAATTTATTATTGGTGGGAAACATGAGCTCAAAATAGATCATTAATAACAAGATGGAAGCAAGAAATCCTCCTTTAATTCCTTTTAAATAGTTTATTATAAACTGTCCATAATGAATGTTTTTTATTTAATACAGTTTGGTTAATCACTGTTCGACAGTGTATATGTAGTGGTAAATAAAATTCTGGGTTGTGGTGTACCTTTCCTCAAAATGAAAGTTAAAATAAAAAGAATATGGTAAAAAAGAAAAGATTAAAAGTTTGCACGTGAAGTGACTTCACAGGATGGGCTACTTGTATATAGAGGTTAATGATTTCACATTAATTGCCTTAGTATCCCATAATGCAAAGCACATATCCTTATGGGCATGTATAATGCTGTGCATTATGGAAAGTGCCACTACCCAGACTGGTTGCTAATTATATGAGACCTCAGTAAAAAATCAAAACCTGTCTAGGTAGTAGCCCTTCCCATAATGTATAGCATTATACATGTCCATAAGGATATGTGCTTTGGATGATGGAATACTAAGACAATTGATGCAACATTATTAACCTCTATATACAAGTTATCCAGTTGTGAAGTCACTTCATGCACAACCTTTGTCTGCTTACACCTGGATAAAGGATTAAACCAAGAATATAATTTCTTGGCATCTTTAATTTATAGTATAAGCGAGTGAAAAAACTTTCAACATATATCTCTAATCCAGAGTAATTTAGTAATAAGGTGTTACACCTTTTGACTACTGCATGACTTCTGCATTACTTCGACCTTTGTATCATTTCTGGGTCTTGCTTCCACTGATGAGATCTCAATAAAGGTCAAATGTATAAAAATTTGTGAACTTTAGTGGTATTTATGGGCTAAGATCAAGTGTGTAGGTGATTAGCAAATTGTTTAGCTAAGTGCAAATTGTAGTATCTGTTAGCTCAGTTATTATCGACAAAGCGTCTCATAGAGGCACTTGATAATAAACTACAGCAGCAGATACAGAATAAACCCCAGACTGGGGCAAGAATAAAACACTCGGTGGTGGGAATAGCTTAGGCACCCCCCCCCCCCTCACCAGCTATGGCTTTGCCACGTACGCGGACCCTTGGAATCGAAGTTGAAGCCGACCTGCGACCTCGATGTTTGGCTGAAGCCCTCATCGAAAAGCATCGGCGCTGACCAGATTTTTGGTTTTACTCCCTTTGGTGGTGGCCGCTTCCAAGTAGTAGTAAGGAGTGAACAAACAAGAGACAAACTACTTGGAGGATTCAAATGTAATGGAAAAACAATAGTCCCATTTTTGGTAGGGAGCATTACCAAACTACTTAGAATCCCCAGATTCCGTTTAGAATATATTGAAACCGATGTAAAGATTATCCACGAAATATTCGGGAAATGGGGTGTTGTACACAAGGTGGAAGTACTAAATGACACAGAAAACCCCAAATGGAAGTCGGGCGAAGTCCACATCTCCCTCGAGATGAAAACGCCCGTTCCCAACTTTATTATTATTGGATCTGCCAGAGAAATGATAAACTGCCCTGGTGTAAAACAATGTTTTAGATGTGGTACCTTCACTCACCTTGGGGCAGACTGTCCTAGAGTGAAATGTAAAAACTGCCTCAAAGCAGGCCACAACCAAGAAAAATATGAGTCAGCTTGCCTGAAATGTGGGGTCATTGACCACAAAGTGGACACATGCCCATCCAGAACCCTTGCTGAGAGGATGGGTGGTGCAATCACACCTGCAACTGCACCAAGCAATGGAAATGACCCAGCACAGGAAGCTTCTCCTCCTTTCGAGGCTGCTCCTGATATAACAGAAAACCATACCTCCATGTCTATGAAAAACTGTAAGGGGAAAAAACTTCCACAAGCAGTAAAATCCAACAAGAAGAAACAGTCGTTATTGAAACCATCAATACCAATATAGATACTAATACAGATATAGATAGGAAAGATGGAGGTGAACACCAACACCTCCAAATGGCCATTAAGCCCACAGGAAGAAGAGTTGGTAACGCCCAAAACAGCAAAAGTATCTGAGACCGCCCACCCAGAAGTCCCTCACGCGAAAGCAGGGGAGACTCTCAGCCATCTCATCAGAGGTATCCCAGGAATGGCGGAAAAATTCAAAGAAGCGATGAAAAAATAGGAGAACCTGAACTCCTCCTCACAGGGGAACATGGATCTGACATCATCAGCGCAAAATGGGGTGACATTTTCGTTGATGACATCAGCAAAGTTACCCCTGAGCAGGTAGAGGTAGCCCAGGATTTAGACAAGGAGGCAGCTTCGGCGTTCTTCATAGCTCTCTGCAAACTAGACATGGCCAAGGGAAGTGAGGTGGCCAAAAGAATAATAACTGCCCACAACAAAAGAAAGACACAGTAACCACGTTGTGGGGTTTCTGTACACAGCTTCACCGGTTTCTGCTATCACAGGTGGGGGAGGACCTGAGAACCCGAGCGGCGAAGGCTTACAGCGAGGCGGTGCAGTTCCTTGTGAGCTGCATCACTCGGGCCAGATCCTTCCTCCACCTCTAAGTTTATCTTTCAATTTTTGCTTTTCTCTGTACTTTTTTTTGTTTGTTTTGTTACGTTTTCCTTTTCAGGATTTTTCCTTTTTGTAAAGTGAAAAATCAACGACCGTTTTAGAAACGCCCCTGGGGGGCAAACAGCTAAAACAGGTCAACTGAGGCCTCTTTAACCTACTCTACCACTATGTACTCTATCTTTATTTCCTCTCCTACTATCTGCTGACTCTCAGCCTATCTCACTCTACAGGCTGATGATGAAGATTTGTTGAACTCACAAATTATTATTTATTATTATTAAAAGCAGTCACTGTAGTGGCCCTTCCCATAATGCATAGCATTATACTTGTCTATAAGGATATGTGCTTTGCATTACGGGATACTAAGGCAATTGTTGTGAAGTCATTAACCTCTGTATACAAGTAGTAGTCCAGCCGTGAAGTCACGTCATGGGCACACTTTGTTTGTTCACACTTGGATAAAGGATTAAACCAAGAGTATAATTTCTTTGCATCTTTAATTTATAATTACTATAATCAGTTTTAAATTTCTTTCTACCATAGAAATGCTAATACAGGTTATTTATCCAAATAGGTTTATCCTTTTTATCTCCTTTATCCATTTTTCAGCTTTTTCAGGACCTGATTGCAACCATTAAATTCCTTATTACTTAAATAAGTTTGTAGCAAGTTTAGCTGATTGGTAATTTAAAATTTTAATTTCAACTCTTTTAGATTCACATAGAATTCTTTAGCTATTCAGTTTATATTTTATTATTTTATTATTTTCAGAACATACTTTGTTTTAGCATCCAAAGTAGTGCGTCCAGGTCAAGTATATAGGATCAGTGTAATAATATTGAAGTCATCACTCCCTATAACAGTCCGAGCCTCTATACAAAGAAATGCAGTGGAATTAGTATCTTCAATGCAGGAATGTCATGCAAAAATTCCAGAAACACTCCTCTTAAAAGTATGTCAAATTAATTTAATTAGCCAATTTTTTTTTTTTTTTTTAACAGTATTGCAATACAGTGATCTTACTCAATTATCAACCTTCAGGGGAAACAAACCCTCAGTTAATCAACCTTTGAATCAATTTGTGTGTCAACTGACTTCTATTACAGCACAATGTAATTGTACCTTCAGTTATCCAATCCTTTAGTTATCTCACCAGAAAATTGTTTTCTGCAGTGGTTGGATAATTGAGAGATTACTTTTATTATATTCAAAGGAAAAAACCCAATAAGAAGTAAAATAGTGATAGATAATAAAATATTAGAACAAGTAAATACTTTCAAATACTTGGGATGTGATTTATCATATGAAGAAGAAAAAGACATAGACACTAAAATATCAAACTTTGTCAAAGTAAATGGCATAATAAATAATGTATTTAAGCCATCCCTAGTACAAAAATACACTAGAATCAGATTATATAATGTCTTGTCAAAACCAACTATACTATATAGAAGTGAAACATGGACCATAAAAAGGAAAGATGAAAAACGAATTCAAACAACAGAAATGAAATTTCTCAGATAAACAGCTGGATATACCAAGTAGGACCATAAAACAAATAGAGAAATTTTAATCCGTGAATATAAAACCACTTAATTACTACATAAGACAGCATAAACAATAATAGATAGAACATTTAAATCGAATGGACAACAGAAGGCTAAGGAGAATGGATATCAATTTAATGTGGCAAAATGTGAGGTTATGCATTTTGAGGGTGAAAAGATTAGCAGCAGTATATCACATTGGTGGAACTGTACTCCAGGAGATTGATGAGGCCAGAGATTTGGGAGTGTTGGTGGATAGGGATTTGAAGTTTAGGGGGCACATTGCAAAAGTGGCTAAATCAGCTAATCAAATCACTTGGTTGCTGAAAAATACTTTAACAAGCAGAGACAAACAGGTTGTTGTTCCTCTGTATCGAGCCTTAATAAGACCCCATCTAAACTACTGTGCCCAGATATGGGTGCCAGTGTTTCTTATGGATGGGGAGGAGGTGGAGAGGATCTAGAGACAAGTGATCAAGATGATAGCAGGTCTATGGAATGAACCTTTTGAGAACAGGTTGAAGATTTGTGGATTGCAGAAAAGGGGTGATATGATTGAGACATTCAAATTACTGAAGGGTTTCTTTAAGATTAATTCAGAAGATATTTTTGAAAATAGGACTGGTGGTTGGAGGACTAGGGGCCATACATGGAAGCTGGGCAAGAGTGTGGTTAGCAAGGGTGTTAGAGCTAGGTTTTTTATTTGGAGAGTGGTGAATGAGTGGAATAAGTTGCCAGAGTCTGTTGTAGGTGCCATGCCTGTAAATGAGTTCAAGGCGAAGTATGATAGATACTGTGTGAATGTCGAATAGTTGTTCTTGACGTGATGTTAGGGTCTCCTGACATGGACTCCTTGGAGTTGCCCGTAATAATAATAAAATAAGTGGAAAAAGGAGAATCGGAAGACCAAGAAAGAGATGGCATGAGACGGAAACAGGCCACCTAGCCTAAAATCCAGGATCAGAAGAAGAAGAAGAGAAGGAGAGGTGATATGATTGAGACTTTTAAACTGTTGAGAGGTGGTTACAGGGTTGACACTGGGAAGTTTTTTCGCTTGGTTTAACAGCAGGAAGGAGTGATGAAAAAGGGCCATCCCTGGAAGTTACGAAAGGAAACTGTGAGCAAGAGGGTGAGGAGTGGTTTCTTTGCATGGAGGGTGGTTGAACCATGGAATGCATTGCCTGATAGAGTGGTGAGAGCAAGAATGGTCAATGAGTTTAAGGAGTGGTATGATAGATTTTGTGTTTCCTAGGATGGGCCTCCTGCAATGAGTTTTTTGACTCCTTAGAGGTCTAAATAATAATAATAATAATAATATTTATGAAATTCTGCAGTTAATCTTTCATGCTGTTGATCAGAAAATACTTGTTTGTGCACTTTGTCCATGGTAACATTGACATGCATACACGTCATGGCTGATTGGATGGTTATTGCAAAAAAAAAAAAAAAAAAGCTTTTTTTTTTTTTTTTATGTGTTCATAAATATTTTATATTTATCATAAATATGAGTTATATGATATCCAGTCTTCTGGCAACCCACCATTAAGTTTCTCCTTTTATTTTGGATTTTACTGTTTAGTTCTGTCTTTGATCTAAGTATACTTTCATATCTTCACTGTTTTTCTTGTATACAGTTATTCCTAATAGTTGACCCACTTTGGAAGTCAGGTGTTACATGATATTCACACCCACACTATGTATGAGCATAAAGATACTTTCAGTATACACTGAATCTTTAACCTGAATATTCTTACTTTCTTACTAAATAGCTTAAGGAAATTACAACGTACAATAGAATATACATTAAAATAAATTTTAATACACTTCCAATATTTCGGCAACATCACGTTGACATTATCACAGGAATTTAAATACAAGACACGTGCACGCAAGAACAACACACAGTAAATGAGGAACAAAGCAGGAAGCTATTCTTTCTCCTAAAAGTCCTGATGGTGCCCCCTAGCGGGCAATGTTGGTATTCTTGGCCGATTGGGCTGAAGGTCTTCCGATGTAGGTTTCCCAGATTTGGGGCAGTCTCATGCAACCAAATTTGTTGAGGTTTTTGGATTGTTTCTTAGGAAAAAAACAATCCAAACCTCAACAAATTTGGTTGCATGAGACTGCCCCAAATCTGGGAAACCTACATCGGAAGACCTTCAGCCCAATCGGCCAAGAATACCAACATTGCCCGCTAGGGGGCACCATCAGGACTTTTAGGAGAAAGAATAGCTTCCTGCTTTGTTCCTCATTTACTGTGTGTTGTTCTTGCGTGCACGTGTCTTGTATTTAAATTCCTGTGATAATGTCAATGTGATGTTGCCGAAATATTGGAAGTGTATTAAAATTTATTTTAATGTATATTCTATTGTACGTTGTAATTTCCTTAAGCTATTTAGTAAGAATGTATAACCAACATCTAAGCCTTTCCACGAGAATTTCCATGAGAACTGAATATTCTTAATCTTCAGAATAGCCTCAACTCACCAGGGTGTAGACTTCACAAGGTTGTTAAAAGACTTTCACATAGATGACACAGATTGGACCTACAGATCTCACAATTTTGCTGGCGGTGTCATGTCGAATTGTGAACTGTAGCTTTCAAACATCATTCCATCGATATCAAGACCTAATGTGTGTCAAGAACACACCACACCACACCACTACCAGCCTGAAATGTTGTCACCAGCATAGGGAATCCATTAATTTATTTACATTGCTATTATCATGCCTAGTTCTACATCATTGAAACATCTGGGGGTGAGATTTTCCACTCTTCAAACCTAATGGATGTTTTTTGGTTGTTACACCATGAAGCAATCTTGGTACTTTGATCGTGAACACTCTAGAAGGCAACAGTTTCCATGAAATTTGCATCACTGAGTTAAATTCACAGGTATAGCCATCCCATGGGTTTACATCTTTTAAATAGTTTGAAACAGACAAAAGACACATCTTTAATGTGGTGGATTCCATGGATGACAAAGCAATGCCTAATAAACTTGCCATTCGCTGTATATTGCTTTATATAATCTTCTAGGAATGGAGGAATAATCTTTATAGGAATTTTCAGCTGAAGATAAGTTAGCTGGTCTCATATGGAGGTGGTAGGTTTTCCTCCTGAAAACTCAAGTGTTTCATCCTGCAAACAAGGGGTTGAAGAACACACACACACTCAAGCTTAAGTTGCCCTGATCATGATTCCAACCAACTCTTTTTTTATAGACCTCTTGCCCATGAAAGGTTAAGGATGTAGAACACATTGCCATATGCAAATATTAGTTAGAAAAGTAGTAAAAGAACCTAGTAATAGGTTTATTAGCAAGCAAAATCTGAGTGATTAATTAACCTTTCTAGAATATTAATTTCCTCACTTGTGTTAGGTTTAATAGATTGTCATTGCCCACCTCTTTTTTGATCCACTTTGTAAATAGAGTTCTGTACATTGAATCATCATAAAGCCATTTCCTTTATTCAACACAGCCATTGCTCTGTCATAAAAAGTTAGCAAATTACTAAGGCATGACCTACCATTCACAATACCCTGCTGCTCCCCTCTCTTCCAACACAGAGTATCATCTTTTTATCATCTTGTCTGATACCTTTACCACCACAAGATACTGATTGGTCTATAATGTAATGGAATTATCTTATACCCCTTTCATTTAGACGTTATCAGAGCTGACACTTAAAAATTAAATAGCCTAATTAGAGGCAAGCCAATTCTTTTTCGCATACTCTTAATACACAAGCTAATATCTCATCTGATCTCACAGTGATATTTGCATGGAGATTCTGAACTATGCAAAGTACTTCAAAGTCATCAAACTCTGTTCTTCCCATATTATTTTCTCATACATCTGTCATAATAATATATTCATTTGGATGATAGGCCTTTAAAAAGGGGTCACTCAGTAAATTTGTCTGCTTCTCTCATCTTGCTCTCATCAACACTTGTTAAAGTTATCCTTCCATAGTTATTATTCTTCCTTTTACTTGCTACATAGCAAAAGAATTCTTTAGGATTTTCTTTGGCTTTCTCAGCTAGCCTCCTCTCATAATCTGCTTTGCCTTCCTTGCCATACTGGTCAGCTTTCTTGCCCATTCCTTGCATATTGCTCATGAATTATCTTTCTTTATGAAGATACACTACCATGTTAGAGAACTTACTTTAATTAGATTAAAATAAAATTCAGTGTTTCGACTTTTATATCAAGGTCATCCTCAGGAACACACATGCGTGCATGCACGCACACTGAATCACAAGCTACATAATGCACTGATGATGGCCCATTAGGGACATAACATTTGTTATGGTACATAAGTAGGTTGGTAAAACATGACCTTGTTTTAACAGACCTGTGCTGCTATTATCACCTAGTATTATATCCTGGCTCTCAACAACCTCTCCAGTGCTTTAACTACAACTCCAGATATACCAGTTGGTCTATAATTTATAGCCTTAGCCTATCAACACCTTTACGAAGTAGAACAATTTTACCTTCTTTCTACTCCTTTGGGACTTGTGTTGTTTTTTCAATACTCTTGTTAAACAAGTAAGCCAAGGTGGATGCTAACTCTCTAGAGCATTCCCTTAAAACATGTGGTGATATATCATCAATCTTATTGCCTTATTGACATTTAGCTTGCATAATTCCTCCTATCCTCTTGCTTATTCACCAGCATGTCTTTGCTCATTTCATTCCCTACACTTGAGCTTCTGATTTCACATTAAGAGACAATGATGAACTGCTCACTGAATACCTCAACTATGTCCAATCTTCCATTTTCATCCATTAACATGATCTTGCCATAATCATTCTTCTTTCTACTTGCCACATATAAATAATAAATAAATGAAAAACTTCCCTAGGCTTTTCTTTGCCTGATTTGTTAAATTTTTGCTTGTACTGCACTTTTTGCTGTCCTAACCAACTGATTCGTTCTCCTTAATACCTCCAAAGTATTTTGGAGGCAGCACAAGTACTTTATTCTGTCAGATTTTATGCTTAATCCTCTTATTCATCCATTGGACACCTACCTTATTCAGAATACATTCACACATTAATGCTGTTAAGTATATCTTTGTAAATTGTCAAGCAGCATTTATTTCTTTTCTGCTCAACTCCTCATTCCATGCTATAGCTACAAGCTGTCTCTTAATCTTCTCATAATCACCATCCTTGCAATTCTATCTATATCCTTTCCTCATTACCTAGATTGTGGTTAGCCACAATCCAGGTGAAGAGGGAAGTGTAAAACTAGAGGTAAGTGCAAAACCCCACTCACAGTCACATTCTCTGATGACATAATGAAATCTAAAATTCTTGATCCTTTTGTGCCTTCCTTTGCTATCCCTTCATCTAAATCTATACTGCCTTAATTATAATCACCCATAATAATTACCCTTCCCTTGTTCACTAACTTAAGATGTTTATACATCTCTTCCTTGCTACATTCCCTGGCCTATAGCAACATCCAACCAAATATCTCTCTTCCTGTCAACTTCCACCACATACCACACTACCTCAAAACCATTGTCACTATTTCCCTTTTTCATGTCTACCTTATGTCGACATAATTCCCCTGCTGTCACCAGTAGTACTCACTCTCCCTTCTTGTCCTTTCTGTCATCATGAAAAACATTGTACTCTTCCATTTCTATACCTGTTGGGATGTCATTCTCATTCAACCATGTTTCATTCATTCCAACAATTTTTGGACAAATGAACTCGATCATTGAAACAATTTCATCTCCCTTATTTCTGGTTAAATAATAGTAACCAAGAGAGACAGAATTCTGTAGTACTCCAGTTTTCAGCCTTCTTTTCTAAATTACTGCTTTCCCTATATAGTTGGCTGATAGCAGTCAGTCTCCTTTACAAATTGCCAGTCTGTTATAAATGCTTTGTCAGTAATATTCTGTTAAACATCTTTAGAAATTCCATGCCTGTTGGTCATGTGTATTCCCAATAATGAATTTCAGTCACTTATTCAACTGTTCACTACTAAGAAAAATTTTATTCCTCTTGCCTTTATCTCTTTATACCTCTTCTGTAACATCTGTAGTAGCTGCCCTAATTTTTAATTCTTTATTATGTTCCTCATTACTTATTTTTTATATGCTGTACCTTTTACCATTAGGAAGTAGATGAGATATAAATTATATACTTTGTCATTATTATATCAGAGGATTGCTTGGATGTTGAAGAACTCATTAACAAGTAAAGATAGAGGTGTTATTATCACTCTTTATTAGGCTATGATGTGGCCACATGTTTACTAGAGGGCACAGATTTGCTTGCCTGCACTTATTGAAGATTGGGAGATGGTGGAGAGGAATCAGAAACAAGTGACCAAGCTAGTAACAGGTTTGTGGAACGTTTCCTATGAGCATAGATTGAAGGTGTGTAGGTTGCAGAATCTGCTGACATACAGAGGAGAGGGGATATGATAGAAACTTATGTTACTAAAGGAATTCTATAAGACTGATACAAAAGAAAATTTTCAATATATGGGGAGTAGAGGAAAAACAAGAGGTCACACTTGGATGTTGTCTAAGAGTGTGGTTAGTAAAGGTGTTCAGATTAGGTTCTTTACTTGGAGAGTGGTGAATAAATTGAATGGATTGCAGAGGTGGTTGTGAGTTCCCCAACAGTAAATAAGTGCAGGAGATGTGTGGTTCTACCACAATGATTCTTTTGACTCTATGGAGTACCTGTATAAATAATAATAATATTTTATACAAGATAGTGACTTGTGAAGAGCAAATCACTGTTTTCATTTTGCTAAATTCTACTCTTTTCACTGTACTTGAAAAAGCAGAATTTAAACTTTTTGAGCAGATGATTAATGCAGTTCTGTCCACTGTCATTCTTAGATCTTAGAAGAAGCCCGTTTCTTTTCTATTTCTTTCACTGTTCCCAGCACATTGCCTTCAGTACACACAAGATTCAATGCCATAATATGTAATTTTTGATCCTCAAAACATCTAAAACAGATTTGAAGGCAAAAATTTTTATTCTGTACATCCAAAGGAATTTTAGTAATTCTAGTGTAACTTAGAATTGTATAATTCTGTTATATTATAATATATATTACAATATATTATAAAATATTGTAACTTATAAACTCTTTCAGATACCTCCTACAAGTGTTCCTGGAATATATAAACTTAGGGTTGAAGGAAATGTTAATGGTGTATTGGGTGGAACAGCTTTTCTTAATGAAACTTATCTGGAGTTTTCTCAGCGATCTATGACTATTTTTATTCAGACTGATCAACCTATTTATATGCAGGGACAAACAGGTACAATTATTTAATAAAATTTTACTTGTCTAGCAGTTATTAAATATTAATGCACTATTCACTTATTCTGCTTTCTGCATGTATGTATTTGTAACACAGACACATGCACAAGATATAAATACATTATTATTATTAACATCTGACCTCTGTGGAGTCAGAGACTCATCATGGGAGGTACACACTATCACACCTAAAGTTCATCCAACCTTGCCTTAAGCTGATTCAATGTATCTACATTCACAATACACTCCGGTAATGCATTCCATTCCCCAGTCACTCTCCATGCAAAGAACTTTTTCCTCACTCCTCTGCCCACACTCTCCTTATACAATTTCCAGGGATGGCCTCTGGTTCTAACCGCCCCCTTCCTCCTCTCCCATTTTATGAAAAATTTCTTCCATGTTAAAAATACTTCACTAACTTATATGCCTTAATCATATCCCCCCCACCTCCTATTCACAAGACTTACATTCTTTCAATCTATCTTCATGTCCCACATTTCCAAAGACCACTTTTGTGAATCTTCTCTGGACCCTTTCTAATATATTCTCATCACCATGAAAACCTAGTGATCAAATCTGTGCACAGTAATCCATATGAGGCCTGATCAAGGCCGCATATAATTTCATACAATGAAGTCTTTATTTCTTCACTTCAAGGTCCCCCACATCATTGCCATTATCTGATGTGACAACTTTACAACTTGTGCAATATGTCCCCTAAAGTTCAGGTCCTTGTCACTACCACTTACAGATCTCTCATCGCCTCTGTCTCCTTTAAAGTTTCCCCACCAAGTGTATACTTGTATCCCATTGGTGCATAAGAAATTTCAAAAGCTTACACTCTGCAACATTTATAAAATCAGTAATTAACACAATAGCTTTGTTTTTCCCAGAGATAGTAGATAAGATAGTAGCAAAAAAATTCTGCTCCCCAGCATGTGATATTTGACAAAAAATTATATTGTTTTAATCCTTACCCAAGTATAAGCAAGCAAAGTTTGTATGTGAAATATCTTCATGACTGTTTACTTATATTATATAGAGGCTGTTGATTCACATCAGTTTCCTTAATATCCTCACATTTACTACAAGAATGTGCAAAAGAGCTGGCAGTGCCCTTGGCTTGGTTGTTCAACAAGAACCATCCTAGAAGAGTGGAAAGAAGAACAAACAGTGCCACTGCATTAAGGAGAATGCAAGTCAGTAGTGTGAAACTATAGGCCACTGTGTATATCAAGTGTAGTGGTGACAATGTTAGAGACAGAATACAAATCTAGATTGATGAGAATGGAAATCTTTCAAGAGAGAGCAGGGGAGGGGAGGTCATACTTTAGTAACTTGGTTACATTTTATAATAGAGTGACTAGTGTATTGGACAGAGGAGATGCTTACACTGTGATTTATCTGGATTTTGCTAAAAGCCTTTGATCGAGTACTGCATAATAAACTACTGTTGAAATTAAGCAGGAATGGGGATGAATAGTCATTTGGTACTTTGATAAAACTTTGATAAAGGAGTGATTGACTGATAGGTGGCAGCGAGTTGTGTATGGAGGTGCAGTGTCCCAAAAAGAGAAAGTCATGAGTGGAGTACCACAGGGTTCTGTTTTGGAACCACTGTTGTTTAACTTATATATCAGTTATATAGTTTACTGTGTGAAAGGAGATATTCGGTTTGCTGATAATGCTAAATTAGGAAGAGTAATCACAGGAAGTTCTGATGTGTTTTTGTTACGAGAGGATTTGAATACATTAGTGCTTTGTTATTTGATTATTGCTTAAAGTTATGCTGTTTGGCCAGAGAAGGTGGAATGAGGTTTATCATATTGGAGGAACTTTGCTTCAAGAGGGAGAGGAGGCAAGGGATCTGGGGTATCTTGGTTGACAGAGAACTGAAGTTTGGGGGTACATACTGCAAAAGTTTTAAGGTTCACTCAGTTCAGAAAAGTTCTGTTATAATGCAAAGAGCTCTGACATGTAAAAATAAGGAAGTAATAGTTCCATTGTATAAGGCAAATGAGGCTAATTGTAATTAGGTACTTGGGTTGAATCATATATTTTCACAAACATATATTTTCCATATACAAGTAGTATATAGAAACCGGTCTGGGTTAGTACCTTTCCCATGATATTTCTAGCAGGCTAGAAATGATGATACTTTATTTGCTTACACATGGAGGAGGATTAAAACAAGAATGTAATTTCTTGTCAAATATAATGTTTTGTAACCAAGTGAAAAAAATTTCCTGCAATTCCACGGTTTATAAAAAAAAAATAACTGTTGCAGATTTTTTGCCTTATCTGCTTAATGTATTTTGATAAGTTTCATATAGGAAGGATTACCTAAACACAAAACTGAAATTCTGTCCACTTTCCATGGAGTGCAGTTCATCTGCAGTCCACTAATAAAAATCAGTTAACTATGGCTGGTTAGTTACATGTGTATATGCTACTGCTAGCACGACACACTAGCAGACTAGTGCTGCTGCTGTGTTGGCAACAGTTTGCTGATGCATCTACTGAGGTGACAAAATATGTGCCTCATGATGAAGATTCTAATTAGAAGCTGTTGGTCAGTTTTTTCCTGCTTGTATATAGTGAAATTGATGATGAGATAAATGTAGTCAGCCATATGAAGACTTTTGTAAGGAATGGATATATGTGGAACTGCCTCCACTAATAGACTTGTGATGAACCTCTCAGCCAATTCTGTCCTAATTTTCTATGTTATGGCCAGTATCCACAGCTGGAGGATCTTTCATGAGGCAAGTATTACTATTTTAAAAGTATAACTCAGGAAATGCCATCTGGGCTCCTAGTTGGTAGCTAATATTCTCACTTGGTGAACACTACCATCTTGTTATTGGAGGCCATGACTAGTCGTCAGAGCATTTTTTTCTCCTAGCTATTGTTTCTTCTCCCTCTGCATTGCAGGTGAAATCTTTCATGTTCTCACTTAACAACTATAGTTAGGGAAATGCTATCCATTTCAAAGTTGAAGTAATTGAGTAATAGACAGAAGAGAGAAGACATGACAGAAACCTATATATCACATACTTCTTATACATCAGTGACCTCTCACTAACATTAAATCTTATTTATAATTTTGCTGATGACATCACACTTTATTCTTCTTTTTAATGAACAAATTAAAGCTTGTGAATGAAGAAATGAAATGTAGGGTACTGTAGTGCTGAAATGATTCAAACTTTAAAATCTTCTGTAACTAATGCTTTAAACATTGATCACTTTTTTTTTTCTTTTTTTTTTTTTTTTTAAGTGGGAGTGAACTTCAATGCTACAAAAACACAATCCTATCTTATTTCTCAGAAGCAAGATTATGCTTCACTCTCCCTCATTGTTTGATAATTCTGTATTTTGACTACCTGTCAAGATCAGTTTTATCTTCTTTAGTTGATTTTCACATCTGGTATTCTGACTAGGCAACAGACAAGATGCAAAAACATCTTGTCTGTTGCCTATTCAGTCTTCAAAAAAACTTTGTGTTGTTGTTTTTTTCATTCTAAATATTACTTCTCTTCTGCTCAATTCCTGACACTTTATAAATCCAAAATTTACCTGTCTAGAATATTGTTCTTACGTTTGGAAGAACCCGAAACCTTCAAAGTGCTTGATTTTATCCTCTTAGGCTAGCTGCTTAATAAATGTATCCCCCCCCCCAAATGTATCTCTCATGATCACTTTCCAATAGACAGATACTACAAAAAAACATTAATCCTCAGAGATCCCAGTTTACAACCTAGACCTCCTACAAACACCCATAGAGGGTGCACCACCTAGATATGACTTTAAAATCATGACCATGTGTTTCATTTAGTATTGTGTTACCTTTTCATGTGTGTTACAAATGTTAGTTATACTCCCTTAAGATGTTCTTAGTGACTGACACAAAATATTGGAAACATTAAAAATAGTTTTAACTCCTTGCTTAGTGCTGTCAATACTCCATTAAACCTGTAACATTTGGAAAACATTAATCCTCAGAGATCCCATACAACCCTCCTACAATCTTGCAGTATTACAAAAAAGTGAGAGTTTACAACTGTTGATAGGCGGGGAGAATTCAGAGTCATCTCCAGAAACTGAGTCAGGATGTGATTAAGAAGTATGTGAGATCCAGATTCTTTTCATGGCATGTGGTGAGTGTGTAAAATAATGGACTATCATTGGATGTAATAAACACATCTTCAGTGAATATTTTCAAGGAGAGAAATATAATAGGTATGCAGACATTGTGTAATATGAAAAAGGTCTTTTCATAGTGAATTCTTAATTCCCTGCAGAAGCCTTTATAATGATATTATAATAATATTATTATTCTTATATCCCACATGCATCTTCTGCTTTTATTAATGTATTGGCTTGGAACTATGTTCAAATGAGTTGAAATAGGCATTTTTGTAATATGAAATACGTCCTTTCTTAATGAGTTCTTAATTCCAGGAGCCTGTATAATGATATAATCATCATCATCGTCAAATTCCTACCATGTACCCTCAAGGGGTGTACAGGATATGATAGTACTACATGAAAAATTTATATCATTACTAACTTCCTATCTACAATTTTCCTCTAAATCAGTCTGTTACTTGTCAACACTCCAACATTCTCAGATCTTATATTTCTATCATCTAAGGCACTTTGTACCGTATCAATCCACCACCTATATCTTGGTCTTCCTCTGGGTCGTTTTCCTGCCAACCTGGCAGAGAACACGTGTTTCACTAATCTTTCTTCGCCCATTCTGTTTAAGTGACCATACCACCTGAGATTAACTCTACTAACGCATTCTTGGATGTTGACAATGTCAAGTTCTTTCCTAATATCCTCTTTTTTAATATGATATTAGCATTGATGCCATCTGTTCACGCCTATAATCTTTCTCAGGACTCTCATATCTGCGGTCTCTAGTCTTTGGTCAAGTGTTTTACTTCTGAACCAGCTCTCAGATCCATAAGTTAAAACTGGTTTGAACACTGATACAGCTAATTTAGTGTTCCAACTAATTTCTCTCTTATTCCATATGAATTTATTCAACTGACTTCCCACTATACCAGCTTTGCTGATTCTGTTGTCTGTTTCTATATTTAATTTACCATCTTCAGTAAAAATCGTGCCTAAGTAGCTGAAATGTTTTACCTGTTCCACAGGTTCTCCATTCACAACACAGTTGACATTTTCAATGATTCTGCCTATTTTCATTGTCTTTGTCTTTTTATTGCTATCCTTCATACCATATCTATTACAACAGTTATTCAATTTAGTCAGAGAATCTTGCAGACTTATAGCGGATTTATTTAGAAGTATAACATCATCTGCATAAAGCCAAGGGCTGACATTAACATCTCCAATTTTGATATCATGTTCAATACCACTTTCCTTCATAATGTAATCCATATAGATAATGAATAACAGAGGGGATAATGTACATCCTTGTTTCACACCAGATTTAACATTAACCATCTTCCTGTACTTCCTTAAATTCTCACTGCTGACTTACAACTCAAATAAAGACTAAGTATTGCTTGATATAATGCCCCATTGACACTATATAACTGTAGCATATTGAATAGCTTCTCTCTTGGCACCCACCTTGTCATATGCCTTTTCCAAATCGACAAAACTTAAATACAGATCTTTGTTATATTCCCATGATTTCTTCACTATTTGTCGTAAAGTGAAGATCTGATCCTGACAGCCTCTATTTGATCTGAATCCAGCTTGTTCTTCACCAAACTTTTCTTCCACAATTCTTCTCAACCGTTTCTCAAGTATACTTGTATTTATCTTACCAGGAACACTCAGTAGGGAAATACCTCTGTAATTCTCACATTCAGTTTTATTTCCCTTTTTATATATGGGTACTATGAGAGCTCTACTCCAATCATCGTGAATTCATTCCTCTGTCCAGGCATTCTGAACTATGCAGGGCAGCCACTGTAAGACTTTTATACCACTATACTTCAGCATTTCTGGTCAAATATCTCTATTCCTGCTGCCTTTCCATATTTCAAGCATTTGATGGCTTTTTCTACTTCAAGTATGGATATGTATTCCTGACTGCATGCCTGCTCAGTGTTTTTTACGAACGTGCTGTCATCACTGCTTGTTTCATTTAGCAGTTTTTCAAAGTAATTACTCCATACTTCAAGGATATCGTTTTCCCTGTTTTCATGTCACCTTTATCATCCCTAATTCATTTTACAGCACTCTTTCCTCCATTCCTAAGCTTCTTCAACAACCTCAAGAATATTTTGCCACCTTCTTGATATTTATTTTCTGTGTTCTTGCCAAAGTCCTCCCATGACTTTTGTGTAGCTAGTTTTACAGTGTTTAGCTTTTTTACATTTGTCTCTAAGAGCACAAGCTGACTTATATGCCAGGAACTTTTGATATGCTTTCTTCTTTTCCTTCACTGCCTCTTTAACTTCCTGTGTCCACCATGGAGTTCTAATTTTTCTATCCTTGCAGATGACTTCACCGCATGCCTCTCTAGCTGAATCAATCAGGGTTTTCTTCAAGGCTTGCCACTGAATCTCCAAGGTTTGGTTCCTGTTCTCAAACTCTTTCAGTTTTTCTTCAATAATTTTTGTGTATTTTAGTCTACAGTTCACATCTGAGAGCTGCTCAACTTTTATTCGCTTTAAAACTTTCTTACATTTTATTCTTTTCGATATGAAATTCAATTTTATCCTGCTCAAGACTAAATAGTGATCACTTCCGATTTCAAATCCTCTGTACACTCTGGTGTCCTGCACCAGGGAGAAAACATCACGATCAACAATAACATAGTCAATGAGACTTTTCTTATTCCTTGCCTCCTCTCTCTCCATGTGAATTTGTGCACATTTTTATGTTGGAACATGGTGTTAGTAATAACCAGTCCATGTCCTGAGCAGAAATCCAACAGATATTTGCCATTATTATTAGCTTTGCTCTTTTCTCCAAATTTCCCCAAATATTTTTGTATGACTGACAATCATTTCCTACTCTGCTATTTAGATCCCCAACAAGGACCAACTTTTCCTTTTTCATTGTGTCAGTTGCTTTTTCTAAAGCTTCAAAAAATTCCTCCACTTCTACCTTAGTAGAACCTTCTGTGGGACCATAGGCACAAATAAGTCTCATTGTCCAGTTCCCCATTCTCATATTTGTCCACATTACTCTACTTGAGAATGCCTGCCATTCAAGAAGATTAGCCTCATATTTAGTGTTGAATACAATGGCTACTCTTTTTTCTTGATTGTCATTGCCTGAATATAACATTTTGTATTTATTGCTCAGAAAGATTTCACCAGTTTTTGTCTTTTTTGTTTCAGTCACCCCTATTATGTTGATAGTACCAATCTTTAACTCTGGTGATGTTGAGTTGGGGTGTGTTTTCAGATTTGTTCCAGTAGCTGACTTTTCGCTGTTTGCATTGGTTCCCTGGCGAAAACAACGGGGGCCTTGTTTAACTGGGCAACACCCCAGCCGACATGAAATTTTGTCATATTGTACCATCATTTTGTATTTTGGTTTAACCAGTAAGAATACAATTTGGTCGGCTAAATCCCAAATTACCAGCCCATCCTCGTTTGTTCAGTATCCAGGTAGATACCCAACATGGTGCACAACGAGACGGTGAGGATTGGATATTAGGTCAGAAGCCCTGGTCAGTTCTCCGGCTATGTGGAGGTTCTCCTCTCAGTTATACAGCTTTGACCTTAATCACCCCTTGATATAATAATAATATAATAATGATATAATAATAATATTATTATTATTATCCACAGTCCTCTGGAAAGTCAAAGACTCATCTTGAGAAGTCCTTATCAAATAAAATGTACACCATATCTTAAACTTGTTTTTCCATGCTTACTGCCACACACATTGGCAGTGCATTCTACTTACTCACTACTATCTAAACAAAACACTTGCTACTCACGTCTTTACTTATATCCTCCTTATACAGATAAAAATTCCTTCCAAAAATTGCCTGGACAATCCAGTCCACATCTAGAAGGAATGGCGTATTGTTATTCTCATGTCGCTTCCAGTCTTTGAAAAATATCTTTTGCAATAATGTGGTACAAAACTCCCACCACCTTATATGCCTCAATCGTGTAAAGATTCTTCCTCCTCTTATCCACTAGACTCTGCAAATCATGTCTTTCTCTGTCTGTCATCCTTTCCTATCCAATATTCCAGAGACCAGTTACCACCTTAATTACTCTTCTCTGAATCCTCTCCATAAATATCTTCATTACCTTAAAAACAAGTAACTAGATTTGTGCTCAATAGCCCATAGTTGGACTGATCAAGGCCATTTGTTCTCATTTGCATATAGAAACAGTTTATTCAGATTAATTTTGTTCAGATTCATTCGGCAAAGTTAATATATTAACTTTGTCAAACTTACTGTTATAAACAACAACTTGACATCTCCAGGCAGTGCAAGGACTCATCATGGGCGGGGACACCACTATATACATCTCACCATCTCTCCTGCTACTTAATTTTCCTACTACACAAAACAACAACACCACTACCATCAATGCCATCCACCAACAGTATTTTTTTGTCTGTAAATTGCATCTATTCTCATGGCCCATTTGCCTGTATGCGGGACGAAAAAATCTTGCTACCTCCATATGAGATTGGCTAACTCGCTTTCAGTTGAAAAAAGCTCATGATAAGATTCCTCTCATGATGATGAGGATGAAACTTAGGTCTTTTCTAATTGAAGGGTGCAATGCTTCGTTGTTGAAATGAGTTATCTATAAAAGAATAACCATTTATTTTATTTAAGATTCACTTTTTTTTTTTTTTTTTTTTTGTATTTAACTGTAGTGACACTCCATGGCACAGTTGAAAGAATGATATGGCATGCGCCATTAGTTGGGTTTGAATTGTATAACTAATATGAGGAACATTTTTTTTTTTTTTAAATGAAAGGCATGTTTCAGCTGAAGGTGATTTAGCTGATTTTATACAGAGTTTGTGGAATTTTTCCTTCAGCACAGAAATTCTAAGACTTTACAGCAGAGGTGGTCACAATAGCAGCTAACAGCAGACCTGAAAAATGTTGTTTATATGTAGGGGCTAGTTTATTACAATCTGGGTGATGGGGTGTTGCTTGAGATATTGCTTGGATTTAGATGCTGAATTATCAAGAACCTGGATAATTGAAAGGTGCTTGACTTGAGGAGGCAACACAATTAGGACTAATAATCTCCCTCCCCACTCCAGGTCGCATCCAACCAGCTTTCAGTGATTACTATACCGAAAAAAGTCTATACTATACTGGAAATCAGTATTGTTGAACAGTTTATTTTCTGCTTTTATTGATATATTGGCTTTGGAACTATGTGAAATGAGTGATAATTGCTATTTATGAAATTGGAAATTAACATCGTAAACAATTGTCTGATTTACAATATTTTTTTAATTAATAGTGAATGACTTAATGAGATTGTTATGCAATATTTTGACCAGAGAATTAAGTAAGTTAATAACATTTTAAAATTATATAAAGTCTTAAACTGCAGTAAAGAATGGCTTTGAGGCTCTTGTATTTTATTTATTTAATATACTTTGCCATTTATGAAAATCCAAATGCATTGACAAACTTTTACCACTTTGTTATTGCAGGCTTTATCTCATGAAGCCACAAGCTATATTTTGGCTTTTGGTAATTGCTGTGCCATTCACAGCCAATATATTAAATTCTGGTTCCATTCCAGATACAATTTGTAGATTATTTAAATATTAGTTATTAATACTTATTTAGGACAGCCACTTTGATCTCCACTGTTTTTTCAATTATGTTCCATCTACAAGCCTCTTAAAATAAAATCTTTAACTTTTGAAACTTCTTATTATCTGACACTTAAATGTTACCAAATATCATAACCCTGTCTTGATCACACTAAATGAAATCTACTATAATTATCCAGTTTGAGATTTGTTTTAATATCAGATGTAATTTTTTCAGTTCGATTTCGTGCAGTACCTGTTACTACTGATCTGAAGGCTTTCTCAGATGCTGTTGATGTCTATCTGTTAGATCCTAGAGGAACAATCATGAGGAGATGGCTGTCTAGGCAAACTAATTTAGGTATACAGTAATTGTTACTTGCTCCAATACTTTATTAAAATTAATGATGATATGTTCATTTTGAAAAAATTAATATAATAACTAATAATGATAACTAATAATTAAGGAATTGACAGCGTACACTAGAAATATAAATTAAATAAACTTTAATATATACTTTCCGATATTTCGGCAAACGTCACGTTGCCATCTTCTTGGGAACTTAATACAAAGACAAGTGCACGCAAGTACTACCTAACGGCAAATGAGAACCGAAGCTAGGACGCTAACGTTTTCCTAAAGTCCTGATGGTGCCCCTGGTGGGCTATATTGGTAGTTCTTGGCCTTTGGGCTGAAGTTCTTCTGATAAATGTTTCCCAAATTTGGGGCAGTCTCATGCATCCAAATTTGTTGAGGTTTGGCATGTTCCTAAGGGCTGAGGCTGATTCCATGAATAGTCTTTCATATTTGAACTTGCTGTGGTGTATTACTGTGGCTTTCTTCCATCTTATTCTGTGGCGAGTATGGTCTGCAAGCCCAGGTCAAAGGCACTGTCAGTTCCCTAGCACATTCTCTCAAAACTCGTGGTGAAATACCATCCAGTCTCACAGCTTTACTGACATCCAGAGTACTCAGTATTTGAAACACACTTTCCTTGTGTTCTTTGCATGAAGAGTTGTCTGTGAGTATAATGTATTGCCCGAGTGTGTAAGGCATGGTTTAATGGAGGTCAAATTTTAATAATAATGATAATAATAAAAATATTGGGGAAATTATGAAAAGCTTGTTAATCGATCAAGGAAACTTACTGATTTCCTATGTGATATCATAAGAAGATTTTGTATGATCTTGTTGAAATTATTAGATTAAATCTATTTTTGTGATGAGATATGTATTTAATCATTTATGAAACATGTAAGCACAGAATGTTTATTATTAATGTTTATACACATATTTTTCAGATATTTCAATCTGAAACTTATAGAACATCTTAAGGTGAACTAACAATTTACAACATAGAATAACAACAAGTGATGTCACAAGCACGATAATGTGAAATACATTTTTTTTTACTTTTTGATTTATTCATTTATGCTGAAGACGATCTGTTAGTGTCATTTTGAAGATCTGTGTATATACATTATTAAAAAACTTTCTCTTACTCCATGTTTAATGGGTTATTTTTGAAGCATCTGCTTAAAAGTATTATGGTCAGTAATGCTTAAGTATCAGAGCTGTATAACTGGGAGGAGTCCTCCACATAGCCTTTTAAGGAATGTGGAGAACCAACTGGATTCCGAAAAATAGACCTGACCTGATGTCCACTCCTCATGGTGCATCCTGTTAGGTATCTACCTTGATTCTGAATGAATGAGGATGGGCTGATAATTTGAGATTTAGCCAACCAAACTGTATTCTTATTGGCTTAAACCACAATGGAAAATGATGGTGCAACATAACAGAACTTCATACTGACTGGGGCATTGCTCAATTAAACAAAGCCTCCTTTTTTTAAGGAGTATGAATATTGAACAGGAATATGTTTTGCAGTTTCATTTGGGACAAATATTGAAATATGCTTCTTCAGTTTTTTCATACAAATAAGTTAACTAGATAAAATGCTGATGGGGGACCACATTCTATGTGGTCCCCCATCAGCATTTCTCCAAGAATGCTTTTCTTGCAGATAGACAAACTGCCTTATGAGTATATGCATTTCCACAGAGACAGAAGATTTTGTACATATGGCTAAACATCTGGGAAATTAATGAAGCCAGGGATTTGAGGGTGTTAGTGGATAGGGAATTAAAGTTTAGAGGGCATATTGCAAAAGTGGCTAATTAGTTCATCAGATTATTTGGTTACTTAAGAATAGCCTAATGAGTAGAGACAAGCAGGTTATTATGCCTCTTTACAGAGCCTTGATAAGACTCATCTTGACTACTGCATGCAGATCTGGTCACCTGGGTGTTTTGGGAATGAGGAGGTGGAGAAGATTCAGAGGTGAGGGATCAAAATGGTAGAAAGTCTATGGAATGAACCTTATGAGGACAGGTTGAAGATTTGTGGGTTACAGAAATTGGTTGACAAGCAGAAAAGGGGGGATATGATTGAGACATACCAATTACTGAAGGGGTTTTCAAAAATTTTTCAGAACAGATCTGTGGTGGGAGAACTAGTGGGCCATCCTTGGAAACTGAGCAAGAGTGTAGTTAGCAGGGGTATCAGGAATAGATTTTTTGCTTGGAGAGTGATAAATGAATGGAATGGTTTGCCAGAGTCTGTTGTGTGACAAATGTGAATGAGTTTAAAGCTAAGTACAATAGATACTGCATGAATGTTAGATAGTGCATAGCATGACATTGAAATCTTCTCTTGATGAGTCTAAGGACTCCATGGAGTAGCCCATAATAATAATAAACTTTAAAATTTTTATTATGATCACAGTGTTTTCATGGATTCATGAGACTTATTGTGGGAGATCTGCTCTAAGTTCTACATAGTCAATGATGACATACCTTACAATCATTCACTGTCCTAAATCTCCTTTGAAAAATCTCTCCAGTGTCTATTTGGTAAAGGCTTTTCAACTAATTAGATATTACAGTCATATCATCCTTCCCTCTGTGTTCTTGTAGAGGGATATTAGCTATTCTTCTAGTTTGTCCAAAGTAAGTTTATAGGAGCAAGAGATATTGCAGACCATGGTAACCTGTATATATATTTGTACATACTAGTAGTGTACAGAGCCTGGTACTATAGGACTCTGTACTTTGGCTGCCATTTTGGCCACCAATTTGTATGCCAGTAATACAGGAAATGATTTAAAGATAAATATCCAGTTGTTTGCAGATGATGCACAACTGGGAAAAGCAATAGTTAGTAAAAATGATATAGAGATCCTGAAGGATGACTTAAATAGACTGGCAGTATGGATAAAGAATAACAGCTATCAATTTAGTATAGAAAAGTGTAAAGTCATGCACTTTGGAAAGAAGAGGAGATTGCATGCTACATTAATGGAACTAGACTTTGATGAGGCAAGGGATTTGGATATGATTGTGGATATTGTAAAGAGTGCCTTAGAAGATAGAAATATAAGATCTGATAATGTTGGAGTCTTGACAGGTAGCAAATTGATTTGGAGGAAAATTGTGGATAGGAAGTTAGTAATGATGTAAATTTTTCATGTAATACTATCATATTCTGTACGCCCCTTGAGGGTATATGTCAGGAATTTGATGATGATGATGTGGACAAGGAGTTGAGATTTAGAGAGCATATTGCAAAAGTGGTCAAGCTCATCATATTATTTGGATGTTGAGGAACACCTAGACAAGCAGGGATAGGGAGGTGATTGTTTCCTCATTATTACAAGGCTTTAATAAACTGCATTTTGATTACTGTGCACAGTAATCTTGCCTGGTTTCATTAGGGAAAGGTTGGTGGAGATAATCCAGAGATGAATAAGACTGTGATAAGTCTATGGAATGCTCCCTATCAGGACAGATTGAAGGTTAGTGGGTTCCAAAATAGGCACAAAAGAGAGAATATGATGGCAACATATTAAATGAACCATGAACCAACAGGTATATAATCTGGAAATTTTGCTCTAGAGACTAAACATGATACTTATTTATGCTGTTTCAGGCTTCTTATTGGGATTCAAACTGTAACCTGTTGGTTGGAAAGCAGAAATGTGTTTTTACTCAGCTAACCAGACACAATTAGTTTAATAAAACTGCTTTTATTTTGTATGTCATAGTAAGAAGAAAGTCACTGTTACCATATATAGCTGACTGGTTTCTCAAAAGATGAGAAATCCTGAGTGTTTAACCAGTGGTCAAATAACTCACTTTGCTTGTCTAAGATGCATAAGTGTGGTTCTAAGACAATCTGTCAGGAATGTGATTGTCTGAGAAAGCTTCTACAGACAAACAGAACTTCCTGTGTGCAGAGTGACCGAAGCATTTAATGAATGCTGTTTTCTCAACCCATATGGTTTATACTCATATGGTAAAGTATGAGTACAAACTATCTGCAAGGAATTGAAGAGGATCAGTATTAAGTCATATGCCTATACAGAAACCACAGTATTAAATAAAAGTTTCTAATTTGGTGGTCAGTATGTGTGTGTGTGTGTGTTGTGTATAAATTTACCTAATAGGAACACTCCTTTAGGCAGTACACAATTTTAATCACTTAGGAGATCTCCCTCCTCACACACGTGTTGAAGGCACATAGTAGCTTACCATTGATCTGTAGAGTGAGATTGTGGTGATCCAGATTATTTAACTCTTAGCTTTCCCACTTGTTGGTAACAGTACTAAATATACTGTTACCAACCTTCCTTTCATGTGTGGAATTAACAAAATGCATACACACACACACACACAAGAAAATTTCTGTATAAATTCTGATATGAATATAATAAGAATGTTCTTATTATTTATATATATACACATAACCTTTTGCAAATAGGTAGTATATGAAATTTAGCATTGTAGATTCATAGTAAAAATTAGCAACCAAATTCAGTTTTATGTTAAATTGGACAATTTGGATTGCCACTAAGTTAAACCTTATTATGCCATCCAGTTCATGATAGATATATAATTTTTTCCAATTTTTGTATTCTAGTTTACTGTTGCTTGTAAAGCTGGGAAAGCATAATTATATTTCATATATGTTGTATGGTGGAATGATGTAGTAACATCACAAGATATATACATTTCATAACATGATATTGCATGGCTGTTATGTGAAACATGCCTGTTTATAATATATTGATCATTTTCGAACTTTTTTTTGTTTTGAATAATATTAGTTTATGATTTTAATACTGTCAAGTAATTTATTTCTTTTGCTTAACAGGTGCAGTTAGTTTGGAGTATCCTCTCTCACTTCAGCCAGTATTTGGAAATTGGACTATCAGAATTGTTGCGCAGGTGTTTTATTTTTTTAATTGTAACTTATTACTTATTTGCACAAATAAATAGTTAGATAAAATCACCCTTTCCTAACTTGACAAAACAGTTACTTATTTTTAAAGAAATGCTCATTCATTTCTAAAATGTGAACAGTAGTAAACTTATCCACTTTAAAAAAATAAAAGTTGATTATGGTAAAATAAGAGATCATTGATTAAAAGAGTAAATCACATGCCTGCTATAATAATCAAAAACTGTAATGTATGGGAATATTGTATAGTTCTACTTCTTGGTAGAACTATACAAGACAACATCCATCAAAGGCATCTCTGAATGAGCTGCAGAAATTATTAAAAAAAATAGTAATATGTTGGTATTTTTTTTTTAATAATATCTGCAACTCATTCAGAGATTCCTTTGATGCCTTCAAACCTGTTAACCAAATTCATAATCTGTTACCCTCTTCAGAAGACAAACTCTCAACAATGATGCTACCTGGAGTATACCAGGTCCCATGTTCATGCAACCTGTCATACAACTGGCAAACAGGAAGATCAGTCTACAGATGTATATTTCTGAACAAAATCACATCCAGCTCATTAAACCACACAAATCTAGCTTAGCTCAGCATGGAATTGAAAATGCAAACCATAGAATCCAATGGGAAAACACAAAGCTTTTACACAGATCTATGTACATATATGAAAGGCTATTCAAAGAAAGTACTGAAGCTTTACTTCATAGACCTAGCCTTAATCATAGTTATTGCCTTACTATCAAAAAGTTTGGGAAAATGTTATACACAATAGATTTGTATCATAATAATTAATTTAATTTATCATTTCAGCTCAGTAGTTTTAACTTAACAAATGTCAACTACCTGTATACAGAGAGAGTCAAATCTGGCACATGCACTGTACTGTTTTATTGTTCAAATTCCTTACCTTTGTTCTTCGCTCATAATGTCTTATGATATGTAAGATGAAATATTGGTAAAATAAGTAATATTTTTTTACTGTGGAACATGTGTGAGTTTTTAATTATAGAAACTCCACAAGCCTCACTATATAAGAAAATATGTGTGAGTTAAGTAATGTGAAGATGTCTGTAAATTTCTAATATTCTTCTCGGGGTTTAATATTTTCATTTTCATCTGTATTAAATGTACACTCATCTATACTTTTTAATAAAGATTTAACAAAGACTAGTCTGGAAAATAGTCAGGAGCTTGGTAATAAGTTCCTCCTAATTTTCCTATCCTAATTTATGCTCACGTGTAGACCTACACATTTTACCGTGTAGGTATTCAGAATGAAAATCCTACGGAATAGGTTACTCCTTATTCCTGGAGGTGTCCTATGTCTGTAGTAGCGTGTGTTCACAGGGCCAGTTTGCCTGTTCTGAGGGGGGGGGGGGTGAAAAAACCGAGTTTCCGGGTGAAAAAAATCCTCTACCTCCATGAGACCAGTTAACTCACCTTTAGTCAAAAGAGACCAGATAAAGATTCCTCACATCACTGACGGGAATGGAATCCAGGTCTTTCTGACCAAAGGGCTTTGTCTATACTGACTGAGCTACGGAGGCTCATAATTACAAGCAAAATAGTTTTTCTATTATTATTATTATTGCATGGGCATCTATTTGAAGAATCATTGCAGGAGGTTCATACATCATATCCTTGAACACATTCACTAACAAAGTATTCATAATGGATACCTAAATAATAACTAAATTCAAATTGGTTTAGTTATTCAATGAAATTTGTAATTTTCTCTATGTCTTTTGTTAAGATACTTGCTATAAAAAAGTTTATAACTATATGCCAGCCTGGTTGGCTGAGTGGTTCAGCAGATACCTGCTCTTCAGCCAAAAGGCTGTTGGTTCGAATACTGCTGTGGGCATGGATGTTTGTGATTGTCTGTGAAAATACTAGTGGTGGTGGTGGTGGTGGTGGACAGTATGATAGTAGTGGGATGATGGAGAGTTGTAGAGTCAGTGCCCTCCCTCATTGAGAGTCTATGGACTCCTTGGAGGTGTCATCAACACCAATGTCATCTACTGTCCACCACCACCACCACTAGTATTTTCACAGACAATCGCAAACATCCATGCCCATGGCAGTATTCGAACCCATTATTATTATTATTATTATTATTATTATTATTATAATTTTCAGAACAAGAGCATGAACTGGCTACCATCTCACCTGAGTTGCACATCAAGCAGGACTATGGTTTAATATTACAATAAACCTTTTACTTTGGTTTGCAACCATGTGGTATAGTGTCTATTGGGAAAGATTTTTTCACTATATGAGGCTGTTTTCTCACTAGTTGTTTCTTATTACACTAAATACTGACGCAGTCTATATACTATTTTTGGTACTACAAAAAACTTTGTTTTGCTTGCATCTGTGCAATTTGTAGGGGGAGATGGTTTCATTCTCATTCCAGTACTAACTAAGCTACTAATATATATATCAGATACATAACCAGCAAGCTTGCAGCAAATTTTCGTATCCTGCATGAGGGACATCTAGAGCACGAGATTTGTCACTATCCGTTTCAAAAATATTAAATAAATCATCTTACTAGGTTTTATTCAACTTTTGCTGATGTTCTGTTTTATTCAACTTTTGCTGATGTTCTGTTCATCTAAAGGAGTAATGCAAACATTGTCTTGCACTATAAAGTAAAAAATAAAAAGAAGTTTCTTTTACTACAGTTAAGAAACAAAAAACAAGTGAGAAAATGAACAAAGAAATAACTACAGAGATTGTGTCAAAGACTGTTTTTGCCCTTTATGGTATCTGCACAGCAAAGAATGACACATAAATGATGGGCAAAGTTGAGGGACTGTTGATCAAAAAAAAAAAAACTTCTGTGCGAAGTGTAACTGACTAAATTGTCAAAATAAAAACTTGGATGTGCATTATGTGAATAAATTGAAACTCTTGGAGTAGTAAAGGAGATGAGCATGATGACTTCTAAGAAATGGATAAACAATGAAATTCCCTATTTTGGTGAAAGTAGACAGCAACAGCCACTGCCTTTAAGAAAATTTCTTGATAAAGAAACAGTGGAAAGCTTCTATAAAACTACTTGCAGAAGCCTGAAAAAAAAAGAACTCCTAGAAAACTGTGTTTAAATTGTTTATCTTGTGAAAAACAGCAAAAAAATTTTGCATTGCATATAAGATGCCCAAAGAAAATCAGTCATTCTATCATTTTTAATCAGAGAATGACCTAAGAATTAAATGCGATTCACATGGGTTATATTTATCATTCAATTAACATATCTAACATATTAGTGATGATATGAGAGAAAAAAAACCTAATAAATTATGTCAAACAGTAAAATTTCACTAATGATTTGACTGTATCGAGTAACAAATCCACTTTAATTGTGTATATTTGAACTTGTACATTGGACAGTGGAATGAGCACAGCCTTAAATTTTTTTTTGAACTTGATTGAACTGGAAAGTATTACTCTAAAAGAGATACTTGATTCTCTGCTGATTGTTTTCAGTAGTATGGTTTGATGGAAAATTATTTAAAGTCCCACTTAGTTTGTGTCACATGTGATGGCCAGTCATAATGGGTTGCAAAAGTGAGGTTACCAAACTGATGAAAGAAAAATTCCCTTCATTAATTATGTGGCACTGTGCTAATTACTGAAAAATTGTCACTAAAAAGTGTCAGAGAACCAAAAGTGTGTACAAAACTCACTTGATATTGACACTGAAAAATTTTAAGCACACAATAAATTTTAGGTATCGCCTTTCAGATCTGTTTCAGCTCTTTGGAATAATTCTTGAAGCAAAGAATAATTCAAATCAAAACCAAAAAGAAAGATGCACCATGAAGAAGGTGCATCTTTCTTATTTAGACTTAGGTTTAATATGTGATGCTTCTCGAGAATTATCGAACCTAAATTTGGGCTTGCAGGAACATGACGGAGATCTGTACAGGGCAAATAAAAAATAGAAGTTGTACAACTTTTTCAGGAAAGACAAATTCCAAAAAAATATAAAAGATTTTGCCAAGCTGCAGACACAATCAATAGACACAGTAAAGAAAGGTGTTGGAAGATTGTACTGGATGAGAACTTCATAAAAATTTGGAATCTTTTTATAAAAATTTGGCATATATATTTTACTTATGCTTGCATGAAAAATTTATGTTTTATAAACTGCAGTTATATACTTAATGTGTTATTCTTATTCCAAAAACATTATTACACTATGAAATAACAATATCAGTTATTTCATAGTGTATTTTTTTCTGCCAGCAAAGACTGAGTATCGGCAGTTATTTATTTGTGTGTGTGTGTATATATATATATATATATATGGAGGGGGGGGCAGGAAAGTTCTAATAAACACCTAGAACAAAAATGATATTAAAATAGCAGAGTAATGAAGGTAACTTATGTTCTTATATCGTCATATGTTCTTTCTTGTTGTTATATCGGTTGCTTTAATGTCGTTTTTGTTCTTGGTGTTTATCAGAACTTTTCAGATCCCCACCCCCTCTTTTATATTTTTTTTTCTGTATATATCTATATATTAAAAAATATTACAAAAATTAATGTTAAATTATTAATAAGATTTGAAACTTTCTATTTCCCAGAATTCAAAATTTTTTTTTTTAAGACCATCATTGCAATTTAAATAAGGTTAACTGTGAAAAGCTTCACAGGATTCTTCAAAGAGACTCTCAGATTTGAAAAGACTTCGTTTTAAAGACTTATGCAAAGAATTTTTGTTGTCCCAAAGGATTATGTGGCTAGAAATTCTATGCTCTTCAAGAACAGATTTCTCAGCTTGGAGAAGAAAGATAATCTGTATGTTCTGATCATTGGATGTCTACAGTATTGTTTTCTGGCCAAAATAGAATAGATTGCAGGAACAAGGAATCTTCTTCACTCCTGATTTGGAGAAGATAGATGTAATTTATTTTTGGTCATCAGACATCTATATTATGACTTGTCCAGCCACAAAGGAGAGACTGCAGGAACAAGAAATCTAGTAAGAAGCCAACATTCACCAGAAGATGCATTCTCCAGGACTCAATGCATCACCCATCTCAAAAATCTGGAATTTTAAAGACACTTTCCCACTAATAAACAGATAAACTGAGAGCTCAACTTCCCTGACATTATTAGGAACTAGTTTCTCACATAAGTTTCTAATAGTGTCATGTGCCAGTCAGACAGCAGCAGAAAGAAAGCACTTGGTAACATCTGTTGTCATTCCATTCTTGCCTCATGTAGGCATCTGCTATTTCTGTATGTTCACTCTGAGGATGTGAAGAGATACTAAAATATAATGAGATCATGAAATATAAGTGTTTTAAATTAAATGCTTTATTTTGTCTTTGTCACAATAGGGGAAGACGATGTAAACAATTTTGGCAGTACATATGTGAAACTATCAGTAGGCTGAACTGTAAAACTCCATCTGACATCTACCAGTTAGCTCAAGATTGAGAGACTTGGAAGACCATAATTTGCAATATTTAATTTTTAATATAAATCTCTTCTTTTCCCTTTTCACATTGTATCATATTGTGAATAAACTATGATGATGATGATGATTTTGTCTTTACATACTTTACATGTATGTAGACAGTTCAGAATGTCTTTAAATGAGTAGTCTGTGGAATGCTCCTATGAGGAGAGACTAAGGGTTTGTGAGTTGGTTACTGAATGGGTGCTTTATAGGACTGATGATGAGGATTTCAGAACTCTGCTAGAAAGGACAAAACAAGGGATCATTCCTGAAAACTAAGTGTAGTTAGTATGTGCACGTGGACTAGGTTTTTTGCTTGGAGAGAGTGTGAATGAATGAATGATTAGTGGTGAAAGTGGTGGATGATAGATTAGTGAGCTAAATGGCTATTGGATAGGTATCAGAGAGTTGTGTATGGGAGGGCACTATCTTAAAAGAGGAAAGTCACTAGTGGTGTGCTGTAAGGCTCAGTTTTGGGACCACTGTTATTTAATTTATATATTAATGATATTGGGATAAGTTTAACTAGTGATATACAATTGTTTGCAGATGATGCAAAACTGGGGAGAGTGATGAGGAATCAAGCATATGAGTGGCAAGTGATGAGGAATCATAGATCATATGAGTGGGCAACAGTATGGAACTGTCAATTCCATGTTGCCAAGTGTAAGTTTTTGAAATTTAGTAGGCAATAACAGGATGCAAAGTATACACTTGATGGAAAAATTTTGGAGGAAGTTGAGGATGATACCTTGGAGTAGTGGAAAAGGATTTGAAGTTCAGAGGTCACATTACACAAGTTATGAATTCATCACATCAGATTATGGCAATGATGTGGAGGACCTTAACTTCTAGAAATAAAAAGGTTCTGGTTCCATTGTATAAGGCCTTGATCAGGCCCCATATGGATTGTTGTAACAGATTTGATCTCCTCATTTTCATGGTGATGAGGATATGTTGGAAAGGGTCCTGAGAAGACTGACTAAGGTTGGAACTGATGTCTTTGGGATGTGGGATATGAGGACAGATTGATGGAATGCAGTTTGCAAAGCCTTATGATTGGGAGATCGAGATCTCGTTACTCTGGTCATGCTGAGATTCATGAATGATTGAGTACTCTTATGAATTGTATCAGCATCATCACAAATGGTTCCCACTGTAGAATCACTGTCTCATGGTGCTTTGAATGTCAATGCTACGTTCGTCTCTATCAAATCAATTCAGAATTTTAACTTTATCTCTAAAGAATGGGATTTCCTAGTCCTTTTCTTCACATGGTCTTTATTCACATTCTTCTTTTCATTCTTTGTTGCTGTTTTTTTTCTCTTGCCAATATCTTGCTCAAAGAGTGCCGACATTCTGTAAATAACATATTTATAGATAAATATGTTATTTAGGATGCATACTCTCATCATTACTATTCAACCTTTACAGCAAAACTATAATGAAAAGATCTCTAGAAAAGTGGAATGGAGGTATTAAATTAGGTGGCCGAACAATCACTAACCTATGATATGCAGATGACACAGTGATAATAGCAACAAGTGAACAGGAATTAAAATCCATCCTGAATCAATTAGAATGGGAAAGCCTAAGCCATGGTTTAAGAATAAATCAGGATAAAACGAAAATAATGATTTTAAACAACACAGAAGAGACAGATGTAGAAGGAATTGAAATTGTCGACCATTTCAACTACCTTGGAGTGATGATAACAAAAAAAGATGGATGTAAAAAAGAGATAAGAAGAAGAATAGCACTAGCTAAAAAGCAATGACTGATTTAACCAAGATCTGGATGATAGGCACATCTCCAAAAAGACAAAAATTAAGCTTGTAGAAACCTTGGTTTTTTTTCAGTCTTTCTCTATGCTTCTGAGTCTTGGACTATGACAAGAGATGACAGAAGAAGAATGGGAGCGTTCAAGCTCTGGTTCTGGAGAAGATTGTTAAGAGTGTCTTGGACAGAAAAGAGAACAAATAAAACTATTCTAGAAGAACTGAATATCCACACAAGACTGATAAACATAATCGAAAAGAGAATACTGCAATATTTTGGACACATATGTAGAAGGGAAGGCAACTGCCTAGAAAAAGTAATCATCCAAGGTAAACATGTGGAAAAGAAAAAGAGGAACCCCCCCTCCTTCCCAACAGGTGGATTGACCAAATATCAAGAATCACTGAACTTAAACTAGAACAAGCAATAAGAGAGGCACAGGAGAAAAAGAAATGGCGAAACATCATAAGGAAGGTCACGAGTCCTTGGACATGAGGAGATCTGAGAGAGAGAGAGAAATATATGTAAATAATGAAATGAAACAGCAGATGGAGGTAGCAAACAAGGTGTATGCATGAAAGCTTCCAGGACCTTCATAGGAAACAGCTAATGAAACCTAATTTATGCAAAAACATGGATAACAAACGCATGTAGAATGAGACTTATCTGTATTTGATGTTCATACAACAGATTACAGAAAGAGAAAAGACCATACTGCAATAATAAAAAATGTTCAACTATTATCCATTTAAGCAAGTAATGAAGTGTTATCACAAGAAGTCTTGCCAGCCTGGTTGACCAAGTTGTTAGCATATCTGTTCTCCAACAGGTTTGAATCCTGCTGCAGACATGGATATTTGTGATTATCTTTAGGTGGGAGATGAATTTCATCATCCAGTGTGAGACCACCTCCCCACTTACTGATAGCTAAAGAGGCTTGAAAAAATTCCAGAGTTTTGATATCTAGAGTAGGGATTCTGGACTACAGTAAAAAATGAATAAAAATACAAATATATATATATATATATATATATATATATATACATACATATACATACATACAGGTAACACCCTCGTATAATGCTGTCTACAAATTGTAGTAACGCTTGTTCAATGCAGTACTTATACAATGCAGTTTCAATGCGTCTACAAACTGTAGTAACCCTTTATCTTTTCATATATTTTTCACTGCATGACTTAAAAATTAAATTTATTCATTAAATTTGAGTCTGCCTGTATCATGCATGTGGTTATAAGTAGCAATTAGGGGAAAATACCCTTTAGCACACATATACATCAATTGTTTACTGTATAAAGTGTTTATTGTTGAAAGTTGTCTTCGTTTTCTGCCAGGAAAGTGCATTAAAAATCATAAGTATATTCATCTCAAGCTGAACACTTTATTTTCTGGTGAGTTACATACAATATGTAATGCTTTTTTTATGTAAAAATTTTATTTTTATAGTAATGGCCACTTAGAGGGTTTTTGCGATATGGTTGAAAACGAAATTAGTGAATTAATTGATGGGGAAATATTTAAATTAGGAGGAACTGGTACAATTAATAGATGATGCCGAACCAAATGGCGGGGAAAGTTTTGCTGAAGATTCTGATTATGATGAATCCGTTAAAGAATTCAGTTTAAAGAAATTAGCAGAAGGATTGGACTTGGCAAGAAAGTTAGGACCTTATTTTACTGATAATGATCCCTCAATGGAGCACCCCGGAAAATTCACGAGATAATTGGATATTTGTTTAGCTTCATATTATGAACTTAATAAAAAAATTGCAGCATAGTGGTAAGCAAGGTCTTATTACTGACTTCTTGATAACTAAACCAGCCGAAGTATGCAATGAGAAATATACAAATGATGTCCAAGAGATTTCAAGTGATGACGACGTCCGGCCACTCATAAATAAAGAATATCTACGAAATGTTAGTTTTGAAGGCAGTGATGACGTTGAAATTATGCAATTAAGTTTATGCACAATTTGTAATTTTTATAATTTTATACTATGTATATGTTTCATAGTTTCTATGTTTTCTTAACTTACATGAATTACCTGAATTAAATAAAAATATATTTTTGTTGGATATGTCATTGTTGTTTATATAATAAACAAAATCGATTTCAGAACTTAACTCTACTTTTTCTATGTGATCTGAGTCTTGCATAACGCTATTTATATAACGTGGCATTTCTGTGGAACCTAACATCTGCATGATATGAGGGTTACCTGTATATACAAAATCAATTTTTATGTATTTTAAAAATCAATCAGAATAGCAAAAAAATCCTAGTCTACCCACAGTACGAATGCACTATAGATTTACAAATAAACCTTTTGTGAGTTTTTTTCATGGTTTTTCCCCCAAAAAAATTTACTTATTTCATTGGTGTGATCACTCCAAATCTTTACTGATATACATAGATTTAGTCATCTGCCTTTCCAGAGAGAGAGAGAGAGAGAATGATGGGAAAGGGAATGAAGAAACACCAGTAAGGATTCTGCTTGTATGTACCAGAAATAATACCAGTATAGCAGAATGCTAGCTTTGAAAATAAAAACACAAGGATTGAAGTTGCATATTTTAAATTGAAATAAAAATAGATATGTGATAGAGACATATCAATTGGTAATTAGAACTTATCAGGTAAATGTAGAAGCAGTTTTTCATAGATGTATTTCATAGAAAGTTCACTAAAAATGTATGAAATAAAGAGTTCCTTACATCATGAGCAAATGCTGGCCTGGTTGGCTAAGTGGTTAATGTACCTGCTCTCCAACAGACAAGCTGCAGGTTTGAATCCCACTGCATGGATGTTTGTGATCATTTTTATGGTGGGAGATGAATTTCATCATCTATTTAGACTATGTCCTGAGGCTCAAAGTAGCTTGAAAAAAGTTCCATGGTTGGGCTCTAGAGCAGGGCTTGAGGAATTAAAAAATTCCTCAAGCCTCCAGAGTGCTGATGTACTATAGGTGTTCAACTTTTCATAAGTGGGAAACACATGCACACAAATATTTAGAGAGAGAGAGAGGATGCATTACCGGATATTGAAAGAACTGAAAATGAATGATGATGTGGCCCCTCATAATTAGTTGTGTTGTTTTCTGAAGTTTCAAATACAGTATTTTAGAACTTATTAGGTGATAATTATAATAATAGTGTAATAATTCATTATATTATTTTTTTAAAACTGGATTTTGATTTTTTAAATTGACCTAATTTTGAAATAGCTATAATGATCCTTTTAAATGATTAAAACTGTTAAAATTTATGATCCAGTTGGCTTTAGTTTATATATGATAGATGGATATTCATTGTCTTATAAAAACAGAACTTATTTAGCATTCTTGATGATAATTTTAATTTTTAAAAAAATTTTTTAGCAGTACTTATCCTTTGAAGTTTCTACCTGTTCAGCTGTGAAATAATATTGGATCTTTAATATCCACTATTTCTATATAATTTACATTGCTGAAATTAAGTCATATGGCTCGTTCTTTTGATCAGTATTTATCCATGTAATCTTAACTAAATAGGTTTTTTTTCTTTCTTCGGCTCCTAGGGACAAATTGAAGAGAAAAGTTTCTTTGTTGAAGAATACTGTAAGTATTCATCCGTTATGATATATATATATATATATATATATATATATATATTTTTTTTTTTTTTTTTAATTTATTAAAAATAGCAATCTTGTGTACAAGGATTAACCAGCATTGATTAAAACTAATTTCTCTGCAGTCAGGCAGAGAGATTACATGCTCATTGATTGCTAAATAAGATAATATTACCGATTACATGAAATTAACAGTTATTATAAAGTAATATATCATTACAAATTACATGAAAATAACAGTTATATGATCATTATTCATATTGTTCCATTAAGTGGAAAATCTCTGTCTCCTCTTTTTTTTTGGGGGGGGGGGACAGTAATGTTTCTTCTAAGTTAAAAAGTGGATTATGATGCAGTCACTCTGCTTAGCCAAGCGTTGCTTCCATTGATTCCAGTCTTGGTGTAAGAGATCTAGAGATCTACGGGATTGTTCTGCTTGTGGTGATGCTCATGGAGAATATGACTTCTTGCCTTTTGTTTAAAGGCAGCAAGCAAATGGTAATTTGTCTCTCTCATTGATAGTTATGTTATCTGTTCTTTGTATACAGAAGAAAAAACTGTATATCACTGCTTTCACAATGATGAAGAGATAGTTGCAGATGGAATGGTTTTTGACTGTGAGTGTACATGATTGAGACATTCCTCTTAACCTTGCAGGTTGAGGCTGCTGTTTCCCTGGTTGAACGGATTAATTTGCTATTAAAGTATTCTAATTAGATATGGCAGACTATTCTGGCTTGGTAGCAGAAAATACAGGTTGAATTTCTGTGATATATAGGAGCGGGAAAAACATTGTGCCACATTCTCTGCTGAATATTGACTTTGGATTTGGTGGCTCTAGCAGGTCCCAGTGAAATGGTGTTAGCTGGGATGATATGAGATTATATATATATATATATATATATATATATATATATATATATATATATATATATATATATATATATATATATATATATATATATATATATATATATATATATATATATAGATAGATAGATAGATAGATAGATAGAGATAAATATATGCATAGTTGGTAGCTTGCAAACATTATTTTGGAAAGTAGCCTTTAAAACATTCTTCTAGCATTCACTGTTGATTTATGCACTGGTTAAAAGTCTAAAGCTAGCATTGATATCATCATCATCATCAGTGCCCATTGGTCCAATGCTTGTTGGTGTCTGATGCTTGTGTCACCAATCTTTGCCATTTCTCTTTGTCCATTGCCAGGAACTCAAATCTTGCAAACTCTTTCCACATCATCATGAATTCTCTGGATATTTTAGCAGGAATGAAAAGCTTTATTGACAAATTGAAGCCATTGTGATGTATTCTCTAATATCTCTCATTCTTGCTAACTTCTATTTTAGAAGAGAAAATTTTAATGATTAATCCCAAATCTTCAATATGACTTTTTCTATATAGATGATTTCTTTGCTCTGTAGAATAATTCATGTGAACAACTAGACATCATTCAAAAAAAATAATAACCTTCATTACAGAATCAATTTCACTATGGAACTGGAATCAAATGGAACTAGGTCTTTCAATGATGTTCTTATAAAAAGAGAATTGGATGGCTCTTTATCAACATCTGTTTTTCACAAACCTTCCTTTTTGGGTTGATATATCATCAGTATATATCATCATATTTTAACTTATGGATTATTTTAACTTATGGATTATTTTGACTTATGGATCTGAGAGCTGGGTCAGAAGTAAAACACTTGACCAAAGACTAGAGACCGCAGATATGAGAGTCCTGAGAAAGATTATAGGCGTGAACAGATGGCATCAATGGCAATATCATATTAAAAACGGGGATATTAGGAAAGAACTTGATATTGTCAGCATTCAGGAATGCGTTAGCAGAGCTAATCTCAGGTGGTATGGTCACCTAAACAGAATGGGCGAGGAAAGATTAGCAAAACAAGTGTTCTCTGCCAGGTTGGCAGCAAAATGACCCAGAGGAAGACCAGGATATAGGTGGATTGATACGGTACAAAGTGCCTTAGACGATAGAAATATAAGATCTGATAATCTTGACAAGTAACAGACTGATTTGGAGGAAAATTGTAGATAGGAAGTTAGTAATGATATAATTTTTTCATGTAGTACTATTATCATATCCTGTACACCCCTTGTGGGTACATGGCAGGAATTTGATGATGATGATATCATCATATATCATCCATCAGACTTTGGCTCACCATCCCTCACAAAAATATGGCATTATTAAATGCCTCCTTTCCAAAGCTCATATTTTCTGTTCTTCACCTGATCTAATTCAGAAAGTACTATAATTAAAGAAACTGCCATTCTCAATGGTTACAACCCCAAAATAGTAGAGAAGATTATCAACTGTTTTTCTCCACCCTCTATTAGAAGAGAATTGTCATTCCATACATTAAAGGCATTTCAGAATGCATTTCTGGCACCTTAAAGAAGAATATTTCTGAAACTTTTAAGCCTACTGAATTCAGTTAGCAATTAGCTCATTGATACCATCTCTGAAAGATAAAATTCCATCTCTACTGCTACCTGGATACTATTCAGCCCCATGTATCTGCAAGGTATTCTACTTTGGACATCTCGCTGTGGACATGGATGTTTGTGATTGTCTGTGAAAATACTAGTGGTAGGCAGTAGATGGTGTTGATGATGTAGTTTGCTGTAGTTGATGGATTGAGTGGTGGAGACAGAGAGCTGTAGTGCAGGTGCCCTCCCTCGATGAGTCTTTGGACTCCTCAGAGGTGTCACATAATAATAATAATAATAATAATTTTGGACAAATCTGGATATGATTTTTGAACTCCTTGGAGGTGTCACATAATAATAATAATAATAATTTTGGACAAATCTAGGTTACTGGATATGATTGCTTATACTGCTGGCATGTGGTTTACCGAGTGGTTAGCATATCCACTCTCCAGAATAGAGCGGATATGCTAACCAATAGAGTGGATATGCTATTCAAATCTCCAGCCAAAAGGCTGCAGATTTGAATCCTGCCATGGGCATGGATGTTTGTGATTGTCTGTGAAAATACTAGTGGTGGTGGGTAATAGATGGCATTGGTGTAGATGATGCAGTTCGCTGTAGTTTGGTGGATTGAATGGTGGAGACGGAGTGTTGTGGAGGGGGCGTCCTCCCTCAACAAGTCTTTGGACTCCTTGGAAGTGTCATGTAATAACAATAAATAAGGAGAGATTCTTTATATACTTTCATTGTTTAATTTTTTGATTTCTGCTTTATATTGATGATCATCCACAGCATGTGAATAGAAATACAGTAAACCCTCGATTTAACAGACTAATAGGAGTGTCTGTTAAATCGCGAATTTTTAAAATAAAAATATCTGTAACATTATACTGCAATTTTATCAATATTAGCACTGTAATAACAAAAAAAATTGTTTTACACACACTTTTAGATAAGTTAATGTGAAGTTAATGTTTAATGTTGAGGCACTTGGTTTAGGTAATCCTGCTTTGAAAAACTATCAAGTTTTTTTTGAACTTTTGAATTCTGCTGTTGTTTTATAATTAACTCCCTGAAATTACGAAAATGTATGTAATAAAACTGCCACTAAAAGTCACGCCACACGACAAAAGAACCAATTACAGTGCAATTGGTGTGATCGCATATAATCATTCACCGAACATGTTTCACGAGCAATGACTCATTTATGTTGGCTAAATTACTGCAGTTTTTTCCAACATATGATGGCCTATTGCCAAAATTTGTTAAATATAACAGGAATTTAATAACAAAAAATAACCTGTTAATTTAATTATAAGCAAATCTTAGTTAAAAGCATTTTAAAATTAACAGGGTGTTTGATCTTTCTACTGTTATTCATTCTGCAGATATGTTTCAAAAAACTTTACTTTCCTTCGAATAATTTTCTGCATTAGATTCTCTCTTCAGTTTACTTTGCTATATATATAGCAAAGGTAAACTGCATATAGCTACATAGTGCTTTGTTTTTTTACCTTTTGCACCTATCCAATTTATAAAATTTTTCTCTAACATGTTCTTTCAAAAGCCCATATTCATCTTGTAGAATCTTTGACCATTACCCATATCTTAAACCATGTTTGTGAATGTGCATAGTTTTTTTTTTTTAATATATATGGGGGGATCTGAAAAGTTCTGATAAAGACCTAGAACAAAAACGATATTAAAGCATCTGATGTAACCACAAGAAAGAACATATTTTAAAACCCTTTAAACCCCATGTTTCATCAAATTGTAATAATTTATTTTTCTTTTAGGATATACAAGAGGTCATGTCAGAGGTTTAGAAGAAATTGAAAGACACAGGTTCAGGTCATCATCAAGTTCTTTTTACTGCAAAAAATTCCACAAAGGAGATCCACCAAATTTTGTGCGAGGCTTTAAGGGACTGTGAACATATTTTAAAACCCTTAAAAATTGGGCATCCTGGGACAACAGATGTCTGCAGGTCAGGATGAAGTGCATGCCATGATCTTTGATGATAGTTGAATACCAGACAAAAACATTGCAAAGACTGGTGATATCCAGGGAACGAGTTGGGGTCATTATCCACTAACATCTGGACATGCAGATGTTAGTGGATAATGCAGAAACTAGCTCTCGGCAAAGTGGTTCCCCAAATGTTTGAATGCAGATGAAAAGAGAGGACGTGTTGTCATCTCAAGGGATTTTGGGTCATTCTGAGAAATAGGTGCAAATTTTTTGGTTCATATTTTGACTGTTGATGAAACATGGCTTCATCACTATGACCCAGAGACCAAACAACAGTCAATGGAGTGGAGACACAAAGTTTCCACAGCCAAAGAAGTTCCAAATCCAAAAGTCAGCAGGGAAGATTGCTGTCATTGTCTCTTGGGATATGAATGGTGTAATCTTTACGAAGTACCTCAAAAAAAGGTGAAACTGTTACAGCGGCAGTTTATTCAACAGCTCTGAAGGAATTGAAGGAGGTACTGAAGGAAAAACGCTGCAGGAAACTGAGCAGAGGCATGTTGCTTTTGCAGGACAATGCACTTGCTCTCACTGCTCATGAAACCAAACAGACAATACACAACTTGGACTTTCAATGTCTGCCTCATCTACCCTAATTACCAGACCTGGTCCCATCTATTTACTGTTCCCAAATTTAAAGAAACACATGAAAGGAACAAAATTTACCATAGATGAAGAAGTCTTCCCAAAATATTTTTGTATGTGTCTGACAATCATTTCCTACTCTGCTATTCAGATCCCCAACAAGGACCAACTTTTCCTTTTTCATTGTGTCAGTTGCTTTTTCTAAAGCATCAAAAAATTCATGCACTTCTACCTTAGTAGAATCTTCTGTGGGATCATAATTACATGACCAAAGACTAGAGACCGCAGATATGAGAGTCCTGAGAAAGATTATAGGCATGAACAGATGGCATCAATGGCAATATCATATTAAAAATGAGGATATTAGGAAAGAACTTGACATTGTCAGCATCCAGGAATGCGTTAGTAGAGCTAATCTCAGGTGGTATGGTCACCTAAACAGAATGGGCGAGGAAAGATTAGCAAAACAAGTGTTCTCTGCCAGGTTGACAGGAAAACGACCCAGAGTAAGACCAAGATATAGGTGGATTGATACGGTTCAATGTGCCTTAGACGATAGAAATATAAGATCTGATAATGATAATATTGGAGTCTTGACAAGTAATAGACTGATTTGGAGGAAAATTGTAGATAGGAAGTTAATAATGGTGTAAATTTTTCATGTAGTACGATCATATCCTGTGCACCCCTTGAGGGTACATGTCAGGAATTTGATGATCATGATAATGATGCAGCTGAGCTGATTTGTGCAACAAGGATAGACTTTTTTCTCAGAGGATTGCAAATGATGCAAGAGCATTATTACACTTTGTGATGAATATGTAGAATAATGTGTAAGTTACATGGTTCTACTTCAATTCCTTCTTGGTGATTATCACAACTTTTCAGTATACCATTGTAATACATATATATATATCTGACCCACAAAGGAAAGGTTGTAAGAGTTATGGCACATGTGTTGAGTTTTGGTAAAAGAGTAAGAAAGGAGAAATTTGTTGACATGGTTTTTTAAATAGCTAAAGATGTAATCTTTAAGGAAGAAGAGGGAGGGAGGGATACTATTCGAAAGATCAGAGGTAGATAGAATGAATGGTGGAGGAGAAGAAGGGGGGGGTTCAATAAGCTTGGAGATTGATGGTAAATGAATCATTTACCATTTCTAGAAAGAAAAAGTGATCTCCTGGAGAAAACCCACCATGCTCCTTATTATCTTATTAAAAACCACCATGCTCCTTAGCACTTAATCCACATCCATGTGTTGAGGCTTATCTTCTTGATTAATATGCACTATCAAGTAGAATGATGTGAGCTGACATCAAAATGGAGAATTAGACTGTGACTCTTATTTGTGCCTATGATTCCTCAGAAGGTTCTAAATGCAATAATGATCAGGGGAAAGGAAAGCATGACTACATTATTCATCTAAACATATGGATATCTTCTTGAATGATAGGCACTGTCAAATAGAATGATGTGAGCTGACATCAAAATGGAGAATTAGACCATTACTCTTATTTGTCCTGTGATTCCTCAAAAGTAAAGAAGAAGTAGAGGAATTTTTCAAGTCATTAGAGCAGGCAGCTAACATCAAAAAAAAAAAAAAAAAAGTTGGTCCTTGTTGGAGAACTAAACAGCAAGGATGTGCTGGTTTGAAATCCAGCAGAAAATCACAGAATAATGAATTTGCATAATTATTCTTGAAGTGTTGTGAGTCAGTATTGTTAAATGTTAAAAATGAATAATTATCAACTCCTAAGTAGTCATGCATTGTGAAGTTAAATTTCTGTAATTAAAGGTGTTTGTGAATTATTTATATTTTTATGTACATTTCTGTACATAAAAGTAAAATGCAACTGAATGTTTTTGTTCATCTTTTCTTTTTTAGATCAAACTCCATTTGAAATAAATGTTACAATGCCTGCCTTCTTCATGGAAACAAATAAATACATTACTGGATCAGTAATGGCTAAGTAAGTGTTAGAATATCAAACTTGTTCATGTTGAAACCATACTTTACCATTTTATTCTATTTTTATTTATTTATTTTATTTGACATTTAAATTTATCTAGAATAATTTTTACAATAATTGTTCTGGATTTGGATAAAATCCTCCCCTTTGAAAAAAAAAAAAAAAAAAAAGTGGTGTTTTTCCAAAATGGCTTTCTAAAATGTTTTGTTTATTATGTACATTTTGTAAGAAAACATATTCAGACAAACATTCTTCCATCCAGACATGAAGAAATATTGAAGTATTAAATTGCTATGCGCAGGTTTCTTTAATTCATACAAAACACAAGGAAATAAGTAATAATATTTATTTAAAGTCATATATTTTGACTGAATATTACAGGCCATCATCTGTGGCAATGATAGTTAATTACAAGACACAACACAAACAATGGATTATTTTGAAATAGCAAGAGTCATGTGATTTTATATATGAAACAACCAATGTTCAAACTGAGGAAAAATATTATCAATTATTCATTAACTGCATTTTATAAAAAAACAAAAAAGTAGTGATATGTGATTAGAATATGACTTTCCTGTGTCTTAGCATGATGTAGTCATTGTGATTTAAGTTTGGACTGTGAAGTAAGGCCTCGGCACTTTCTTTAAACAAATGTTCAAATTTATAGTGACACAGATGAAGTATGTTTAAGACCATAGGATATTGTGGTCTGTATCTATTCCATGCTATGCCAAGCCAGATTTCTTGATAGGAAAAAAAGCAGCCACTAAATTGTATTTCTTAAGAATTCTGGAAATGGGTTCTGAGATGGCAGAAATAGATGGAAGATTGGGAGTTGATGTGTTGTTTTCTTGTCATTTGAGCTAGGATAATAGGATTAAAAAGTTGTTGTGTGGTCTCTTCTGAGAAGCTATTGAGTTTCATATATCATTTAATGCTTAAGAGTTCCTGCTGTGTAATAGTTGAGGTGTAGAACAAATGGTATGAGACATTGCAATAAAGTTTTTATAATTCCAGTCTTCTGTGATGGATAGTGAGATGCTTGCTGTTGAATATAGTGTCTAGTGAAAGTAGGCTTTCAATCAATGGTAGTAATTAATTCACCTGATGGCAAGCAGAGGAGTAGAATATCTAAAGAAGGATAATTTGTTGTCTTTGAATTTAAAAGACAACAAATTAAATTTTTTGAATATAGATTGTTTATATTAGATACAAAAAAAAAGTAGGTAATGTTTCTTCATTAAGGAGCCAGATCACAAAAATGTTGTCTATATAACAAATCCAAACTGAAGGTTAAGTATTCTGGAAATGGGATCTCAGAACCCATTTCCAGAATTATTAATAAATACAATTTCATGGCTACCTTTCTTCCTATCAACAAATTATCATCATAGTTTCCATCTTCTAAAGATAAACATTCTCCTTTGGCTCTTACTGATGTCTACCAAGTTCCTTGAGACTGTCATTGTTCTTACTTTGGACAAAGCTCAGTGAAAAAAAAATACAAGAACACCAATCTTTCATTAGCAGAACAGAAAATCTGATAAATCTGGCATGGCACAGCATAGAATTGATACAGACCACAATATTCTATGGTCTGAAACATGCATTCTTCATCTGTGTCACTATAACTGAATGTTTGTTTAAAGAAAGTGCTGAGGCCTTACTTCACTGTCCAAACTTAAATTGGAATGACTGCCTCTTGCTATCTAAGATATGGGAAAGTCTTATTCTAATCACAGATCACTGAAGGTTTTTTTTTTTTAATACAGTTAATGAATAAATAATAATATAATGTTTCCTCAGTTTTATCTATGCATTGTTTTTTGTATAACATCACATGGATCTTATTGTCTCTCCATTGTTTCCATTCCATCTTGTAATTAATTATCATTGCCACTGATGAGGCCTGAAATATATGTGGCTTTAAATAAATATTATTTCCTTTTTTTTTTTTCCTGTGAATTAAAAAAACTTCTTATGGCACAAGTATCTCTTAAAGAACTATTATACACAAGAGGTCTGTAATACTTTTTCACATGTTATATGGTTGTCCAGTTAGCTATGTTTGGCAGTTAATGAAATGCTTTGCTAGTAAATTAGTCAGAGATTATAAACAATATATATATATATATATATATATATATATATATATATATATATATATATATATATATATATATGTAAATAAGTTTTTTTACCTTGGGAATAATGTATATTAGGGTTACCAAATATACAATAAAGTTTATAAAATTACTTGGTAACCCTAATATATATATTTATTTTATTTATTTATTTTTTTCATATTTTCTTCTTCTAATAGAGGTTCTTTGCTGCAAGTGCTATCTTCTTCTACTCTTTTCTGTTTTGGGCTCTTCCACCTAGTCCATGATTCCCATTTTAGCTAAGTTTTTTTGGATGTTATTCTAATGAAATTCATCTCCGCTTAATGACAGTCACATACATCCATGCCCACAGCAGCATTTGAACTTGCAGCCTGTTGGTTGGACAGTAACCAACCAGGACAATAACCAGTAATGCATAAACATTATATATTGTCTCTTGTTTGGAACTTTTCTTATAGCCTTACTCAGGTTGGTCTTTTCTTTTATAGCCATCTATAAATTATTATCATCATATTCTTTTCTTTCTTAATGGTATAATTGGAATGTTGTGTAATCCTTAATTCTGTTTGTGGTTTCCTAAAGTCGAATGACATATTGGTTATCTCTTGAAATATGAACATACATATTTCAGTATAACAAGTTTAAATACAATTGAAAGCTTTTTGCTCCCATTGAATCCATAACCATGTGGTTTTCTACAGTTGAATGACATACTGGTTATATGCTTGAAATGTAAACATTATTTAATACATTGATTGCCAACAATGAGATAAGTAATAGTTGTCCATTTACATTAGGATGCCAACTATGAGTTACCGCGTATCATATTTTTCATATTGAAGAATATTAGTATACTAGTTGTGCATTCCCTATCCCCCCCCCCCCCCACACACACACAGAATTAGAATCTTTCAACCAATAATATAATCAGGCCAACTTTGAAAACTACTTTTTTTAATAAATAAAAGTTCATAGTTACAGTGATAAAGTGAAACATTTGGCAACAATTATATAGTTTTGAGGATAAAATACTAACAACCTGTTGGCACCAACAACAAGTTTACATTTTCACATTTGGCCAATGGCAGTCAACATGTTAAGCAGCTATTGAAAGCAATTTTGTCCTCATTGAATCCATAGCAGGTGCAATAGACAAATCCACAATTAATCTACCACCTCACCAAAATGAGAAGATAGAAAATGAAATGAAATAAAAATAAATTAACAGACATCCTATAATATAATATAATAATATAACAAGTTTAAAGAACACAAATTACTTAATAGCCTTTGCAATAAAAAAACTAAAACCTCTATCAAATATAAATTAAAGCTTTTAATTTTGACCTTGGGCTGTTTATTCCAGTGCTCCTTGAATGTAGGCATGCTAAGAACTTTTTTATGTCAAATTCCATTATTTTCAGCTTTAAAAACTTTGCTAGTGTTTTTTATATCATGTTTGTGCTACTTTTGATGGAATATTTTATAGAGATTGTTTGTTAAGAAAAATCACAGTCAACAATATTGGTAACCAGATGTTCTGGTTACCAATATCAAATCAGTAGAACATTCTAAATTGTTTAAATGAACTCAGAGTTTTATAGGTTTATTAGCTGAGGTAAGTCTTAACCAAAAATGGCATACTGCATTCAGAATGAAGTCCTAAATAGAACTTTAAGTTGCTTATTTCTTTCATTTTTTTTTTTTTTGGACTGTTTTTAATGCTTTTAGAAGATTATACTTTGAATCATTTCCAAGCCTAGATTGTGTAGCCTTTCTAAAGATGTTTGCCTTTTCATTTTGTTTAATGTGCATTTCATTTCATAGATTGAGGTGAAAAAGAAGGAATATGTTGCAAATATCAACCATATAAGAAAATATAGATCTCTTCTTGACAACTAACTATACAGTTGACTGGAACTTTTCAACCATGCCTAAGTAGAAAAGAATTTTTATTCCAGACTTCTGAAGGAATTAGTTATAGTCATCCATTCACACCAATCACTGAATTTTTCCAAGGATTAACTATAAGTGACATATGGAAGTCACTTATTAAATATTTTAACATTAGAGATTTCAACATTGCCAACAATCACACTTTCTGTCATTAACTGCAGACATCTAATGCATGCTACACAATTTTACATTTATTGATTACCGTGAATTTATTTTTTTGTCTTGTAATGGCTTTTTTTTTTCCAGTGTTTAGTCAACATTGTGATCTATGTACTTATATTTTTGCTGTTTAAACCCTGAAATAGGCGCCTCTGTAGTTGGTATAGATGAAGTTCTTTGGTTGGAAAGACCTGGGTTATTTGAATCCCATGTGGTTGTGAAGAACCTTTGTGAGGTTTTTTTCATCCCACAACCAGGTAAATCTACTAGTAGACACATGCAGTGTACAAACAAAAGAATACTTATATACACAGGGCTAACCACCTTATCTTTAAATTAGTTACAAAATCCAAGGATGCTTAGAAGGTTGTGGATGGTTAAGTGTCTGTTAGGACCATTAATGATAATAATGAAGTCCTGAAGAACCACCAGTTCTATTTTAAGTGGTGACACTAGTAGATGTATTTTACATATTTTAACGACTAATAAATTTCTGTTGTTACTGAAAGTTTTAGTCATAATAGTTTTATATTTAAAATAAGATAAAGTTGTAAACTTTTAGTATCATGAGGCCTGCAATAAGCAGGATGATGGTCTTACACACTGAGTAACAAAGATTGTCTATCACCTAAAGACTTTCACTCTTTCAGTCACCTGGAATTTGCCCGATTTTGTGCACTGCACTGTAAAACTTGTATTCCTCCATATCTGAGCACTTCTCGCAATATTTGCTTCAGCTGCCTTTCCATATTTCAAATTCTCATAGTTTTCTTTATTCAGGTATTGATATGTACTTTTAATTGCATTTCTCTGGAATACTTTCTATTTATAATTGTTCTCTCATTGCTGATCTCATTTAACAGTTTTTCATATTTAAATTTTTATAGTGCTCAAAAATGAATGGTAATTACTTCCATTTAGTCCCTCCTCTGTTATATTCTTGTATTCCTTCCCTGTTATATTTTTGCATCTGGAATTTCTCTGGATCAACAATGACATATATTTTGGTAAAATACTTTTCTTATTTTTTGTATATTTTATCCATGCACATCTTTATGTTGGAACATAACATTAGTAATCAATAGTTCATGTCCTGAACAGAAATCCAGAGGTACCATCATGATTAGCTTTAATCTTTTTTTCTCCAATTTTTCCTAAACATTTGTAATATTATCAGGTATTAATTTCCTACTCTTTTATTGAGATCTCCTACAACAATTAGCATTTCCTTTTTCTTTATGCCAGCTGTTCTCTCTCTAATGACTTGAAATATTCCTCTATTAGAACATTATTCCTCTGCTAGAAACATTCTGTGGGTCAGAGGTATTTTGAAATTTCCTGCCTTAGAATGAAGTACATTGATGAAAAGAGACAGTGTCAATACTGATTATAATATCTAAAGATTTAAGTTTATATCTTTTATTTTTGAGTGAAATTCTGTGGAATATCTTAAGCAGAAACAGAGTGATCAATTAACAAGATAATTAGATTGAACAAAATTTAGAAATTTTGTAGGTCAGATTACCCATGTAGGTCAGATTATAACAAATAGTTGAAAAGCCATGGGAATATAACAAAGTCTGGAATGTGGAAAGGCAGCTGAAATAGATGATATTCAACCAGAAATGCTCAAGTATGGAGGTATAAAAGTCTTACAGTGACTGTACTGCATAGTTCAGAAGCTCTGCGCAGAGGGACAAATTTCAGATGATTGGAGTAGAGCTCTTGTAATACCCATATATAAAAAGGGAAATAAAACTGAATGTGAGAATTACAGAGGTATTTCTCCACTGAGTGTTCCTGTAAAATATATGCCAGTATTATTATTATTATTATTACGGGCAACTCCAGGGAGTCATTAGACTCATCGAGGGAGGCCCCAAATCATATTCATCACAGCTATTCTACATTCATACAGTATCTATCATACCTCGCCTTAAACTCATTCACTGTCACAGCATCCACGACAGACTCTGGGAGCACATTCCACTCATTCACCACTCTACAAGTAAAGAACCCAGCTCTAACACCTTTACTAACCAAACTTTTGCCCAGTTTCCATGGATGTCCCCTATTCCTCCCACAACCAGCCCTGTTCTCAAAAATATCTTCTGAATTAATTTTATAGAAACCCTTCAGTAATTTGAATGTCTCAATCATATCTCCCCTCCTCTGCCTATCAACCAATTTTTGCAACCCACAAATCCTCAACCTGTTCTCATAAGGTTCATTCCACAGACCTACTATCATCTTGGTCACTCGCCTCTCGATCCTCTCCACCTCCTCCCCATCAAGAAGGAACCTAGGTGACCAAATCTGGGCACAGTAGTCAAGATGAGGTCTTATCAAGGCTCGATACAGAGGAATAATAACCTGCTTGTCAACGTATTCTTCAGTAATCAATTGATTTGATGAGCTGATTTGGCCACTTTTGCAATGTGCCCCCTAAACTTCAACTCCTTATCCACCAACACTCCTAAATCTCGTGCCTCATCAATTTCCTGGTGCACAGTTCCACCAATGTAGTAATCTGCTGCTAATCTTTTCACCCCAAAATGTATAACCTTACATTTTGCCACATTAAATTGACATCCATTCACCTTAGCCCAGACCTCCAATCTATCCAAATCATCTTGCAAAATTTTGACGTCATCTGCATTCACTATTGCCCTACCCAACTTTGCATCATCCGCAAACAAATGAACAGATTCTTTCATATATCATTAATGAACAAATTAAACAGCAGTGGTCCAAGAACAGATCCTTGTGGCACACCACTAGTCACAGGCCATCTTGTGGATTCTACTCCTGAATAAACCATTCTCTGATATCTCTCTATCAACCACCCTCCTATCCATCTCACCAACCCTATATCCATCCCCATATGCTGCAATTTACTGATTAGAATTCCATGTGGTATCCTGTCAAAGGCCTTAGCAAGGTCCAGTAGAATCACTGTAAACCCATTACCCTTATCCAGTTCAGCCGTCACTGTGTTATAATACGTGAGCAAGTTACTGAGGCATGACCTACCCTTCACAAAACCATGCTGTCCCCGATACAGTATCCCATTTTCTTCTATCCAATCTTGTATTTTCCTTTTGACTATTTTCTCCAAGACCTTGATAATGATTCCTGTTATGCTGATTGGCCGGTAATTTTCAACAGCAGCCTTGGAACCACCTTTATGCAGCGGAACTATTTGCTCCTCTTTCCACCCCCTTGGGACTAACCCCGACCCGAGGCTCAAATTAAACAAAATGGTCAAGGGCACTAACAATTCTTTTGCCACTTCACGTACGACACGAGCTGGTATACCATCCAATCCCACAGATGTATTGACATTGAGGTTCTGTAATAGACTAGTTACCTCTACTTCATTCATCACAATTCCAGTATAAGCTGTTGGTTCTTCCATTCCTGCAATGTCACCACCTGGATGATATACTCTTGCAAAGTGCTCGCTCAGTAATTCCACTATATTGACTGATTCAGTTACCTCCCTGCCCTCAACATTTTTCCTTTTACTTGCAACATATTGAAAAAACTGTTTGGGATTCTCTTTAGCCTGCATGGCCAATTTTCTTTCGTAATCTGCTTTTGCTTTTCTTACCCCCCTTGTTACCATCCTGGCCTGAGCTGTATACTGTTCCTGCGCCTGATGGTCACCTTTCTCCTTAAATTCCCTCCACAATTGTTTCTTTTTTTGCAGCTCAAGCTTAATAGTGTTATTCATCCATTTAACCCCTGCTTGATTTATTATTCGGACTCTTGGTATACATTCAACCATTGCCTCCTGCAAACAGTTCTTAACCACCTCCCATGCACTATCAACATCCAGCCTTTGCAGTTTTACATGCCATGGCACTGAACCAAACACACACCTAAACTTGTCATACTTACCAGCCTTGTAATTCCACATGTACCCTGTCTTAATTGTAAATTCAACTCCTTTAGCCACCTCCCAAGTCATGACCTTATGGTCACTCTCACCAATTGGTGGCAACATGGTCATGTTCGTTACAGCCACATTCTCAGTTGCAATTACTAGGTCAAGCACTCTCTGCCCCCTGGTATTTTCCACTACATGCTGCCGCAGATAGTTGTCCCTTAATAACTGCATAAAATCCAATTCCTTCCTCCCATGTGCCCTCTCCTCTTTCCAGTCAATGTTACCATAATTGAAATCACCCATAATAATTACCCTTCTTCCACTCATTTCTTCTATTTGCCTATGCATACTATCCCCACCATCGATTCCATCACCTGGTCTATAGCAGCACCCAATTGTATATTTTGTTCTGCTAGATTCCATCTCACACCAAACAGCCTCAAATGTGCTCTTTTCTCTATCCTGCAGTTCAACTTCTATACTCCTTGGCTGCAACTCATCAGCTATCATCAATAACACTCCTCCCCCCTTTTTATTCACCCTGTCTCTCCTGAACACGCTATACCCGTCGCATTCTTCAATCCCACTAGCTTTATAATCTTCTGTCAGCCATGTTTCACTAATACCAACAACCTGTGGTCTGGAAGTGCCAACCATGGCCAAAAACTCTTTCTTCTTGTTCCTAATACTCCTGGCATTAGTGTACATGAATTGCAGAAGCCCATTTGTCCCATCCCTACTTTGATGCCTTATACTAACCATCCCATTCTGATTTGTTGTCCTTCGTACTCACTCGGGCATAATATACTCATTCATACACTCAACTGCCTCCCTAAAGTCTGCATATTCACTCCCCCCTCTTAATAAATCTAGTTTCCCTGAGTCTGTACATCCACTTCCGCATCATTCATCAACACTTTTTCAAGCCTCCGTACACCAACTCCATTTGAAAGTAACCCATCCATCTTATATAAGTCCTTTCGCCCATCGAACTCATTCCACACATCCACAAATTCCACACCACTCTCCATGCATAATCCACGCATAAAGTCATTGGCAATTATGGCCCTCCTTCTAAACACTTCACTGTCATACTGCGGTAAAATACTCACTATCCTAACTCTCTCACTCTTCTCTTTTGCTACCTCAAGTAATTCCCTCACATCCTCTATCATTTCCATTTTGTCCTCTTTCAAATCATTTGTTCCTGCCATGATTATCATCTCTTTCACCCTCTGTTTTTGCACTCAAATAGATTCACTGACGTCCTTTATGTTCGCACCCGGCTGGTACAACTTCGTCAAACTCTCAACTATCACACCTCTTAATAGCGAATCCCCATACAGCACTCGCTCCTTCATTTTATTGACATTTACGAACATTCTATTATTTGTCGTCACAGACTTACGGCAGTTATTAGTCAGTATGTTCAGCACACATTTTTCCATACACTCCAGTTGCCTTTTCACTCTGTGTATCGCACAATTTCACTACTCGCATTTATCTCACCATCTGTATTTCTACCTTTATTTACACTTTCAACGACGCTCTCACACCTATCTGGCACTACCACGCAATTCTCTATCACACTGCCATTTTCTACATTCTGACTATTGTTAACGATATCACTCTCGCCACCCGAAACACGCTTGAGATCCTTATTCTCCTTACACTTTCTGCACATATTAATTCCACTATCACTCTCTAACCAGACTCCCACCGCTCTTCGCAAAGCATACATCTCACAGACAGCACATTGCATAAATTCGTTTACATCAAAACTCTTAAACAAACATAGCGACCTGGCCGCCATTTTTTTCTTTATCGGTGCCATATGTACGCTATCTTATCTTAAAAATAATACTTAAAATAACAGAAAACACACAAAAATTGCACAGACACATCAAGAAACAAAAAGCAAACAATACTACTTAAAATTCTAGTAAAATTGCCAAAGTTAACACAAAATACTACTAATCTTTTCAGGAGCTCTCGACAAGCTGATGATCAAATCAGTGCGACACCAAGTGGAATTCCAATATGTATAAATGCACTTCGATATGACCACAATATGACAATATGAATATTCGATATGATCAGTATATTTGAGAAATGGTTGAGAAGAATTGTGGAAGGGAAGCTTGGTGAAGAACAAGCTGGATTCAAGCCAAATAGAGGTTCTCAGGATCAGATTTTCACTTTATGACAAATAGTTGAGAAGTTATGGGAATATAACAAAGACTGTATTTAAGTTTTGTAGATCTAAACAAAGAATATGAGAAGGTGCCAAGAGAGAAGCTATTGAAAATGTTGCAGTTGTATGGTGTCGTGGGGTGTTATATCAAGCAATACTTAGTCTTTATTTGAGTTGTAAGTCAGCAGTTAGAATTGAAGTACAAGAAGATGGTTTAATGTTAAATCTGGTGTCAGACAAGGATGTACATTATTCCCTCTGTTATTCATTATCTATTTGGATTGCATTATGAAGGAAAGTGCTATTAAACCTAATATCAAAATTGGAGATGTTAATGTCAGCTCTTTGCTTTATGCGGATGAGGTTATACTTCTAAATAAATCCACTACAAGTCTGCAAGATTCCTTGACTAAAATGAATAACTGTTGTAATAGATATAGTATGAAGGTTAGCAATAACAAGGCAGAAGAACTGAAAATATCAACTGCATTGTGAATGGAGAACCTATAGAACAAGTAAAACATTTCACTACTTAAGCACAATTTTTAGTGAAGATGGTAAATTAAATATGGAAATAGACAACAGAATCAGCAAAGCTGGTATTGTAGGAAGTCAACTGAATAAATGTATATGGGATAAAAGAGAAATTAGTCAAAACGTTAAATTAGCTGCATACAAGACGGTGTTCAAACCAATTCTAACTTATGGATCTGAGAGCTGGTTTAGAAATAAAACACTTGACCAAAGACTAGAGACTACAGATATGAGAGTCATGAGAAAGATTAGGGGCATGGGCAGATAGCATCAATGGCGATACATATTAAAAATGAGGATATGAGGGATATTAGGAAAGAGCATGATATTGTTAGCATCCAGGAATGTGTTAGCATTCCTGGACCATACTACCTGAGCTAATCTCAGGTGGTATGGTCCAGGAAATTTCATTCCTTCACCTTGTCCTGCTGCAACCCCATCTTCCTCCTTGTATAACCCATTTGGCTATGCTATCCTGCTTTACAATTACCCTTTGATTGTTAGCTATATTTACTTCTTTATATTGTGCCTTCTCCACAATAATAGCCTTTCTAAATACTCAGTGCTAAATCTGTTGAAATATAATCCATCAACTTTAAACTATCCTTCCTTCTTTTTTCTTTAAACAAGCTTTCCTTCAAATTCACTCCACAGATTCACAAACTCAACACCTTTGTCTCACTCAACACGGTTATCTCTGCTATTCATTATCTATGTCCTCCTTCTCAATTCACTAGTGTCATATCTGGGCAACACACTAATGACTTTTACAACTACACTATTATCCTTGACCTTCTATAAGTGCTTCCTCAAGTCTCTATTATCAACATTCCTTTTTTCACCAACTAAGTCATTTGTGCCCACTACTACTGCCACTAATTGTGATGCTCAATCTTTCCTTCTGTGCAAAGCATTAGTTATTTGCTTCAATGTTCTACATGGAAAGCATGGTTTGTATACTTTATTAGTCATCACACCTCTAATTATCGAATCTCCGTACTGTGATTTACGATTATTCTTTGACTCTTTCTTCATAATATTAACTTTCTCCTTGTCATTCACATCTTCCAATCTCTCCTTTAAGTGTTTAATCTCCTCTTCCAGATGCTTTATTTTACTTTTCATTTTCACCAACTGTTGCTTAAGCTCTTCTACTATGGTCCTGATGCTAGGTCCTTGTATTTAAACACTCTAAGCTATCAATACACTTTTCACATATATTAACACTCTCCTTCTTTTTGTTTACTCTAACAGCCCACAAATTTTTCAGTGCATATGTGAAGCAGTTTTCACAATGCATTCACTGGGAAAAATCCAGGGCAGAACTTGATCTTCATGCCAAGCTTCCCTGCCTCACACGTGTGTTTCTTTATTGATGCCATTTACAGAAAGCATAAGCAGTAGGAACAAACAAGTAGCAAAACACAAATAAACAAACAAAAAAAATTCTGACAACAAACACTGCTGAAGGTCACTTGTATCTAACATCAAAAAATTAAGCACAGTTATCCTATAAAAAGCCACACTATATACTATTTAAAACACTTTTTTTTTTTTTACCACATCTCAAAAACACTACTCCATTCACTTGTGATATTAACAATACTTGTATAAGGTTAAACTTATGTAAGATCAAGCAGAAAGATCAGTTGAGAAATGTTCCAGGACATTAGAACCGTATTCAGCTTATTAAACTTCATAGACTTGGACTAGCTCAACACATAGATTGACATTAGCCATAGGATTCTTTGAAAGAATACGAAATTACTACTTAATATGTTTGTAAATATCAATGTTTATTCAAAGAAAGTGCTGAAATCCTACCATTGTAATGGCTTTCTTTCAATTCCAGAAGTTTGTCACATTGTTATTTTAACTGTACGAAATCATTTTTTTAAGTGAATTAACAATATTTATCCTGGAAATTCCGTGACCATATGTCAAAAGATTAATTTTCACTACCTGCCTTTCACTGTTTGGTCATATTCAAATTTCTATTATTGTTCTACAGTCTACACTGAAAATGTTTTACAAAACTTAAAATGAAATATCTGTTAATTTTTTGAATAACAGTTATTTACTCTGTTATACCTGGGTCATATAACTGTAGAAGTTCCACAAGTTTCTGTATACAACAAGACACATGTTACTTTGTTGCTAAATATCTTTATTATAATGCAACTGTTCTATTTAGCATATGCCTGTGGTTTTCGTAAGATGGATAAAATGATTTCACAAATATATTCGAAGTAATTAACTAGGATTTCATTGTCATTAAATACAAGGAATAGAATATTAACATATTTTGCTTTCAGTTAGACTAATAGCTTCTTTGAGGTAATAATATTACCAAGCTAATAGGAAAAGAATATTAACCAGGTGCAAAGAATATTAATATATAGCGATGCAGTATATAAGCCCTTTGCAGAGGAGCTTAAAAAGCACTGTTCACATGTCATGTGAATAGAACTTTTTCTATGTATATAACATCACATTGACTATCTTATATTTCTTGTGAGTGTTTGTTAGAATAGTTTAGATATAAAGCCTCCAGTATTTAATCTGTCATTTCAAAATCTTGTTTAAAAGTACACATGGTAAGCAGATACCTCACTAGATTCTTTAAAATGAGGCAAATTTTTTTTTCCTCTGTGTAAGGCATCAAAGCTAAAGTCCATCTCATGGAATATTTAAGAGATGTGACACATGCAAATAAACCTACTTCTTCTTCACTTTCTTGTAAGTATATCACTTTCATATCACTGGAGTGTTCAATTTCTTGGGTTTCTTAACTGTCCTGTGTAAAGTTTACTACAGGAACAGTAAATTTTGTAAACATAAAATGATTTCACAAATATATTTGATATTTTCAGAAATATATTTGGATATTTTTATAAAGTATTAACTTTTTAGGATATCTCAACATAATTTTTGTTCTAGATTGTAAGGCAACTTTAATATTTAGGTCTTTTAAGAAAGAAATTAAATGTATAACACAAATTCTTCTTTCTTTCTTTCTGTGTTTTGATGTGGTGGTTTCTTGTATATCATGAGTTATATGACTCTTTTAGGATAATCATTATGGATAAATTGATTACAGAGGTGATTAAGTCCTTTTTTTTTGTTATCATCTCTCCAAGTTGCATAATGTTTGATTCTTTACAGTAGCATTTCCCAAAGTGTGGTAAATGGACTGCCTGGTCTTTGGAAAAACAATTACTGGTCCTCAGAAAATATAAAAATTCAAATATTCTACATGAGCTGCTGATGTGCAACAAGATAGGCTACAAGAAAGTATACTGAAAAAAACAAAGAAAAAAAATAGTTCCCAGCTATGTAAAGTTTGTGAAACTTTGCTTCAAAATGTTAATTAGTTTGGGTGCCGGAAAGATTTAGTATGGAGAGAGAGAGAGAGATCAAGATTTCTATAAACTTTCATAAATTTACCCCTTTTTTCTTTTCTTTTTTTAAATTTCTTTTTATTTTTGTTATAATGTCTAAAAGTGGTAATTTATTGTTGCTCTCAAATTAAATAGTAATTCCTCAGCCCTGTCTGAAGTGGTACTTCAGACAGTGCTGAGGAGGTGAAGAAAATTATTTAATTTTTGTTGACTGCTTCTAAATAACGAATATGTTATAAGTTTATTTTTTGCCACTAAACTTTAAAACTGGTTTATGATACCATTACTTTCTGAAATTTGTTCCTGAGAAAATTGGTAATGGGTGAATATGTAGGAAAGCCTATTGCTAGGTGATATTGTTATTTACATATTTTGTCTTCCATTCGAAAAAAAAAAAAAAAACATTATTATTAACGACCTATGTACTGTATCTCTACTTGATTTTCTTTGTTTTTGTTTAATAATTTTTCCTACTTCCTTGTTGATATTATTGCCTTAAAAAATCTGTCTTCTTTTTCTGTAACCGCTTTCCATCCACTGCTAGATATAGTCCTTCCCCTTAATTTTCCAGTTCTGTTTGTGTCTTTAGCCATTGTCCATTATTTCATGTCAAACCTTTGTAGATTATTCCTCTATCTTGTTCTTTAGCTGTCTTATTAGGTAGCAAATATGTTAAAAAAAGCTGTTTACCTGAAATTTTATTGTCTCATATATATATATATATATATATATATATATGTATGTATGTAATTTTTTAACTTGGGAATACTGTATATCAGGGTTACCAAGTAATTTTATAAGCTTGGTTATTTAACTCCTAATCCCAAGTATGCAAACAATTAAGTTTGCGCCTGAAACTTGAACTATGTTTTAGGCGCAAACTTAGTTGTTTGCATACTTGGGATTAGGAATTAAATAACCAAGCTTATAAAATTACTTGGTAACCCTAATATATATATATATATATATATATATAAAGAGAATAAAATCTCAGTTAAACAGCTTTGAAAAATGTTTTTAATTGTCATGCTTTACATATCAGTATATTACTTAAAACTGATTCATATGCAATTTAATTAATGTCTCTGTATTTATCATTAATATTTCTCATTAAAATCAGAATCTTAGATCTACTGTAATGCATAAAACTTAAGTTATGTTTTTATATTATTTTATTTATTTATTATTTTGATATTTCTATTTATATGTCTGTTATTGTGAAATCTATTTCTTATTAGCTATACAAGTGGAGTTCCTGTAGTTGGTAACCTTACTTTAAGAGCTTCAGTTGAGTCTCTTCGGCCTCCCTTTAAAGGATATAGTAGACCACCTGAAATTGAGCAGATTATCAGAAATGTATGTTTTATTTGTTGGATATTTTGAGAGCTGGGGATAATTTGAAACAAATTTAGCTGTTGAACACCATAAAAATATTTCATTACACTTTTTAAAATGAAAATATATAGTAATATAGTTGACTCTCACTATAGCAAACTCATAGGGACCCCAGGAGCAGTTGTTCAGGGCAACATTTCTCCAAGTGTGGTCCGTGGCCCACTAGTGGGCAGCGTGGTTTTCCTGGAAGACGATGAGAGAATTTTAATAGCAAGTGTGTGTGTGTGTGTATTATCTTAGTTTGTAAATTTTTAAATATAGCTTAAAATATAGTATATCAAAAATCCTATTAATTAAAAAAAGTACTTTTACACAATTTGTTTATTTTCAGTGTAATGATGTAGAGCCTCTAGCTCAGTTGAAATAAATGTATAAAACAGAATAAATGTATTAGTCTTAAGGGAGATTATGTTGAAAAATAAAAATAATTTTGAAATTATAAATTCGTTTTTTCATTGTTAAGCCGAGAACTTTTCAGACCACTCTCGCAGTTTAGGATGTAGCCAGTTTTCCATGTGTCTTCTTATTTTCATTGCCTTTGTCTTTTTACTGTTGATTTTCATGTTAGCAATAAACAGAAAATAAAATAAAACAAATTTTGTATCCAAATTTGTTACATTAGTTATTCAATTTAGTTAAATTAAAAAATGTTGCAGACTTGTACTGAATTTATTTAACAGTATTAACAGATTAGCATCTCCACTTTTGATATAAGGTTTAATACCACTCCTTCATAGTTCATAATCTGAACTATATAATCAATAACAGTGGAGTTAATGTGCATCCTTGTCTTACAACTGATTTTACTTCAACTAAATTTATTATTATGATTTTACTTCCGTTCTGTCTGCTGACTTAAAGAGTATGTATTGCTCTGTATAATTATTATTATGGACACCTCCATGTAATCTGTAGACTCATTAATGTCACATTAATACCATATAATTGTGTTTTAAACAGCTTTTCTCTTAGCACTGTGTCATATTGCCTTTTTAGATCTACAAAACGAAAACCTACAAACTGATATTCTGTTAATCATTATTTGGCCCGAAATCATCTTGTTCTTTTCCAAGTTTCTCTTCCACAATTTTTTTATTCTCTTGTCAAGTATGCTTGCATATATATACCTTACCTGAATACTCAGTAGGGAAATTCCTCTGTAATTCTCACATTCAGTTTTATACTTTAATACTGATACTTTAGTTCAATACTTGAGTATATTGATGTGTACTCTTGACTGCAGCCTTCTTGAATATCTTCTATATTGTTTTTTCATTTCCTATTTCAAAGTAGACATCTCCAGACATCTAGAATATCTTCCATTTTTATGTCACCTTTTTCCATTTCTAGGTTTTCTTCAATAGCCTCTAGGACATTTTGCTACCTTCCTGATATTTCTCTTTTGTCTCCTTACCAAAGTCTTTTGGTAAGGAGACAACCCCCCCCCCCCCCCCAAGAACATATGCTATCTTGCTTACCAGGAACTTTCAATATGGTTTCTTCTTTTCCAAGACTGCCTCTATAATTTCCTGAGTCCACCATGCAGTTTTGATTTTTCCATCCTTAAAAAAAACTTCACCCCCATCTGGTTCAGGACTGACAAAGATAGTAATGTGTTTAGGAGGCTTCATGATCAGCTATCGCATAATCTTGCTGCCAGATCATGCCTGGAGAGAAGCTGTGTAATGGTATTCTAGGGACATCTGTTGAGGCTATGGTATAGTACAGACACTGGATACTCTCTGTATGGACAGCATGTCTAGCAGTTTATCTCCTCCAACAATATATATCCCCTTCTGTTTCTCTTCAAACATAAATAAGTATGGTGTCACTATAGGTAAAATGAAAAACAAATCAACCTCAAAAAATTAAAAAAACTCAAACCATCTCAATTTTTTTTTTTTTTTTTCAAATTCTCTTCATCAACGTTTGTGATATAAACAACCTACATGGTATACACAATCACCTCCAGACATCTAAACAGAATCCACCACAATAACTACAGCCTATCTTACATCAACGAGGATAGTTGTTAAGATATTTAAATACCTTAACATGAATATGTTTATGGGAGTTATTATTATTAGTTTAAGTAATTAAAAATGAAATAAAAGATGTATAAAAATGTTATGTTGATAAAATATTTAATCAAATGATATTTTACTGTAAGGAAAATATAACAGCAGTGCATGTAGTTTTGCTATTAGTAGTTATAGATGGACATGGATTTGCTAAAGGAAGGTTATGTTTTAGTAATCTACTTACTTATTACATTAAAGTGACAGTTTCATTGGACAAAGGAGATGGATACACAGTAGTATACTTAGATTTTGCAATGGCTTTTGATAGATTACTGCACAATAAGTTGATAGTCCAACTAGAGTGGATGAGGTTGGATATTAGACTAGTGCATTGGATTGGAGATTGGCTATCTGAGAGAGATATCAGCAAGTTGTGTATAGGGGGAGCAATATCCCAGTAGAAAAAAGTCACTAGTGGCATGCCTTAAGGCCTGTTTTAGGGCCATTGCTATTTATCTTGTATGTTAATGATATTGGGGAAGATTTGGATGGGGATATACAGTGGTTGATTGGATTTTAACGGTATAGATGTGAACACAGATTGATAAGAAAATAGCTATTTATTAACTTAAATGCTAATATTTCGCTGGTATTATATCCGGCATCTTCAGAACATACAAACAAAGTTTGTTACAGTAGTGAGACAACCCAATCTGGTGTAACAGTGGGATTAGTATGAGTAATTGTAGCGTGCAACACAAAGACTAAATACCAGCGAAATATTAGCATTTAAGTTAATACTCATACTAGTCCCACTGTTACACCGGATTGCAGTTGTCTCACTACTGTAACAAACTTTGTTTGTATGTTCTGAAGATGCTGGATATAATACCAGCAAAATATTAGCATTTAAGTTAATAAATAGTTATTTTCTTATCAATCTGTGTCCGCACCTATACCGTTAAAATCCAATCAATATGTGTGACGAACACATAAGCCTTTCCACACGATTAAGGGATATACAGTTGTTTGCAGATGATGCAAAGTTGGGATGAATTATTAGGAGTGGAGGAGATGTTCTGGCCTTACAAAAAGACTTGAATAGACCAAGTGAGGCACAGGAATGGGGGATGCCAGTTCAATGTTGCAAAATGTAAGTTTTTAAAATTTGGAAAACAAAGATGGGATGTAGAATTTACTCTTGGTGGGAATACATTGTTGGAGGCAGAAGAAGTAAAAGATCTTGCAGTAATAATGGATAAGGATCTAGAATGTAGAGGATATATTGCCAAAATTGTAAGGACAACACAACGAATTCTGTCAATGATGCAGAGGACACTGATTTGTAGAAGTATGAAGATTCTGGTTCCAAAGCATATGGCTCTGATTAGGCCACATATGGACTACTATGCAGAGATTTGGTCACCTGGTTTTCAAATGGAAGAAGATATGTTGGAAAAGATCCAGAGGCGATTGACTAAGGAAGTTTCTGATCTCTGGAATGATGAATATGAAGAAAGGTTGAGCTGATGCAGTTTGCAGAGTCCAGTGGATAGGAGGAAGAGGGATGATATCATAGAGATACAAGTTGGTAAGGGGTTGTTATGGGATCAATGTTGAAGAGGTTTTTCATAAAATGATGGGAGATCCAGAAAGAACAAGAGGTCATCCCTGGAAGCTGTATAAGGAGGGTGTGAGCAAAGGCAGGAGAAGCAGAGTTTTTTTTAATGAAGAGTTGTGACCACCAACCTGGAATGCATCGCCTGAGAATGTGTGGTGTCTGAAGAGAATTTGAATGTTTAAGGCAAAGTATGATGAAATGTGTGTATGACAAATGGACCTCCTAGATGAATCTTTAACTCCATGGGAGTCTTAGGATAATAATAATAGTTAACTGGTGAGGCCATTAAGTCTAACCACACCTCATGGCTATGTCATAAGTGGAAACAGCTTATCATTTATCAGTACATTGTCAAGATGTGTATACCTTTCTACATCATTGGAATTAAAATACATGTTATCTGTATATTATCTGTACTGTTGTACAGATAATAGGAACAACTGTCATACTGCTGTTCACAGTCCATATTGAAGCCCACAACACTTGCAAAACCACCATTTCGTTAGCAAAGCTAAGTCTGACTTTGTAAGGACTAAATGTAGAAAACCTACTGCTTATGCCAATGTCATTCATGCCTTCTGGTCCCTTGCAAAAATTGTTGGGCTCAACTTTTATCTGTCTGTGCTTCCACCTCTTTCTCATCCAAATGGTAGTATTGCAACATCACCTAAAGATAAAGTTGACCTCCAGGCATCATTGTTCTCATCCAACTCTTGCATAGATGATCAAGACAAATCACATCTTTCTATACCCAGGAACACTGCATCACATATCTTCTGTGTCATACCACCAAAAAGAAATCAGAAGAATTTTGAACAACCTGGAAACCAAAAAGGCTTCTGGATCCTAATGAAATCAGTCTCACCAGTTGTGCATTAAGGGATTCTCAAAATATTGCCATCTTATGGTCTGTCTTCCTCCCTTTATAATTGGTTGCCAATTTTCTCCCTGGTTGTTGTTCACTATATAATGATGTAAAGTGTTCTTTCTTCAGATTTTCCTATTAATTCAGGTATTCCTCAGGGCTCTGTTATTTCACCCATTTCTTGTATACATAAATGACCTGTTCTCACTGATCTCAAACTGTATTCACAGTTTTGCTGATGACAATATGACATTCCTTGAAGTGCTCAAACTTCAAAATCATATACAATAAGTACTCTAAACCTAATCTTCACACCATCCTTCAATAATAACTTAGTCACCTTCAATGCTTCTAAAACACAGTTTTATCTTTTTTCTTGCACAAATGACTCTTCTTTCTCCCCTTACCTTGGCAGTGTTCAACTTAGCATCAAGACTAGATCTCTCTTTTCGTACTGACTCTTACTCCTAGCTTTTCTTGGCATAATTACATCACTTCTATAACATCCTCAGCTTTCAAAAACACTTGGCATCGTTTTTTTGCCCAAGCCTTTTCATCTGTCCAGTTATTACTTACTATGTAGAAATTCCAAATCCACCTAACCTTGAAATACTTCTCTTATATTTGGGGTGGTACACCTAAAACGTCTCTGAAAATTCTCAATGCTGTTTGGAAGAGAGCAGTTCAGTTGATTGACAACCCCTCTCTGAATGACTTTTTTAGCTGCTGTCTTGTAGATGATGTTTCTACACTGTATCTCTTCTATAGGTATTTCTATGGGTTTCGTTTAACAGACTGAGCATTCATTATACTCCCCATCTCTGTTAAACCTAGCACAAGCAACATCTTTTTATAATTGAACTACTGATTCACTGAATCTGCTACTCCAAGTCATCTTTCAGTCCATCTGCCTCAGTTCTGTAGGACAGCCTTCCTCCATGAAGTTTTTCCTTAAGATCTGCAACCTCCAGCTCTTCAAGAGGAATATCAGCAGATCACTCTGCTTTTAACTCTAGCCTACACACAGTATTTATTTGCTGTTGTTGTTTGTTGTTTATATGGTTCTTGTTTTCATACTGTTTCATTTTTTGTTGAATAATATGTTGTATATTTTAGTCTACAGCTCATCTCTGAAAGTTTGCTCAAACTAAATGGTGACCACTTCCTATTTCAAATCTCATCTATACGATTGTATTCTGAAATAGCATGAAGCTATTGCTATCAACAATAACACAGTCACTGCACCTTTGTCTTCCCTCCATGTGAATTTGTGCATATTGTTTTATTGGAACAATGGTATTATTAATGACTATCCCATTATTATTAGCTTTGCACTTTTTTTTTTCAAAATTTTCCCAAAACATTTTTATGTATTTAGTATTAATTTCTTACTCTGCTGTTTAGATTTCTAACAAGGACCAATTTTTTCTTCTTTTTTTCTTTGTCTAATGATGTGAAAAATTCCTGCATTTTTTCCTTTTTTCCCACTGTCTGTGGGACCATACACACAAATAAATTTCATTGTCAAATTCCCATTTTGATGTTTGCTGACATCACCTCTACTTGAAACTACCTACCTGCTAGCCATTCAAAAAGATTCTAATACTAGTTGCTTCTTCCTTTCCCTGATGATTATTGTGTGAATATAATATTTTGTATTTGTTATTCAGAACACTACACTTGTGCTTGTATTCTTTATTTTGATAACACCAATTATGTTGATAGTACTTCTGTAATACTTCTGCTCATTCTACTTCTTTTCCATTAATACTTCTCATGTTGATTGTGCTCCTCTTCATGGTTGAAATGAGGCACAATCAGAAGAATTTGAAGAGAGAGGGGCAGACAGAATGACATTCTTTCATTTTGTACCATCATTTTGTTTTAATTATGTTTTAGCACTGATGAATTATGAGTATTGATGATGAATCATGTTTTGATACTGATAAAATGTAAATAAAGTATATAAATATGAGAACATTATTCTACGGTTGGGTTCATTTCAGATTTGGTATTGTATCAGAAACTGACTGATTAGACTTTATTAAAAAAAAAAAAAAAACTTTAATAAGATTTTTTGTATCCTAGACAGAGTTGGAACTTGTTGCTTTGTCTTTTTTTGAGTCTTTCTGACTCAAGTACACATGCTATTATTTTTACTATTATTATTATTTTCTTGACCTCTATGGAGTCGCAAGACATCATGGGAGGACAATGCTAGTCAACACAAAGTCTATCATACCACTCCTTAAACTCATCCACTGTTTGCACTTTCACCACCCTCTCAGGCATTGCATTCTATGCTCTTACCACTCTCCATGCAAAAAAACTTACTTCATACCCTTTAATTTACTACTTCGTTTTGTAACCTCCAGGGATTACGGTTACAAAAAAATCTCCTCAGTGTTAATATGATAATAACCCTTCAACACCAAACTTTTCAGTCTGCATGCCCTCAGTCTATTCTCATAACCAATGTTGTACAGTCCTGATATCATTTTTGTTATCTGTCTCTGTACTTTCTCCAAAGTTACTTCATCCACTTCAAATCCCAGCATCTAATTATTTTAGCTGTACTATGGAGAGGCTTTCATATCATTATTTACATAAAATGATGAGCTTATTTTTAAACTTATTGAAATATACAATGGCTAAGTAGATTCAGATTAATCTGCATCTTCATATTCTTCATAATCTAGTTGCTTATAATATTTCATCTTTGATTACCAGATTACCTCAGACCAGTATGAATGCTCATCATAAATGTCCTCAACTTACTGGGTCCAAATATCAATGGGTACATTGATGTTTGGACCCAGATTAGGACTCACTTGTCATCATAATAGAAGCATTTAGAATAATAATTGAAACATTTAATATTTCACTGTTAGCAAGCAAAATATAAAAGATGTTAAGATAATCATACAGTTATAATCCTAATCAAACCGTAGGATAGTTTTTTTTTTTTTTTTTATGTAACTACTAACCACATAAAAGTTGTAAAATTTTGGTACATTTGTGCCAATAGTGGGCTAAGGATTATTATTTTTTCTTTTAAGGTTACACGGTGATCAGCATTCATATTGAAGAATTTATGGACACAAAACACACGTGTTGAAATGATTATTTTACTAATTATTAATAAAATAACAATTGACATTTCAACCCCTGTATCGAGGTCATCATCAGAAGGATACATGTGTATAGGAACCAAGCTACATGCCGTTGCACTCTATAAAGGTAAATTAAATCTATGCTGTTAACTAATCTTTTTCTTAGCCTGACCTCTAGTGATAAAAAAAAAAATCAATAAAATAAAATAAATGAAAACTACAATAAACTCTGCTAAAGTCCTCGTGTACTAAGATTCTTCTGGAATTGTACAGTTCATATTGTTGTACTACGATTTTCTTCTGGATTTGTACAAGTTGCTATTGAATGTTCTGGGGAAAAAAAAAATAATAAATAAAATAAAATAGTAAGTTCTTGTATTGAGATTTTTCTTTGTGGTTGCTATGAAGATTGCAGATGGGTCCTCCACATTCTTAGAATGGTTAGACCATCATTTTTATTCAAATTTCGATATGTTTGAGCATTTCACATGCTTCTTTGAATTTCCTCTTGAACCGAGTTTTGGTACAGTGTAGGGACTTGGTACCTTCCAATCAATTCTGTGGTATGTTTGGAGTGCGTGTTCAGAAAGGCCGGTTTTTCCAAAATGGAGGTATTTAATATGTCGTTTGTGTTCATCCTTCCTGGTTGGGATGGTTCACCCTGTTTCCCCTATTTATGGTATATTACATGTGCATTGTATTTTGTAAACCCCTGGGTGGGTTAGGTGTGGCAGAGGATCCTCGGCTGAACTGAGTAGGTGTCTTAATTTTTGTCGGGGGTTTAAAGGTGGTTTGATGTTGTATTTGTGTAGTGTTCTGCCTATTTTTTCGGAAATGCCTCTAACATGGTATGGCAATAGCATTCTTGAAATCTTTTTTTGATTTTAGTGGTATATCTGTGGAGGATCTTGTGAATGTTTTTTTTACTGTATCCATTTTTTATAAAGGTATGGTTGATGATCTCATATTCCTGGTTAAGACTTTGTTCATTTGAACAGATAGTTTGGGCTCTGTGCTTAGGGGTGCTTATGACCCCTAGTTTTTATGTTGGGTGGTGATAAGATCCTCTGCCACACCTTGCCCACCCAGGGGTTTGCAAAATTATAGCCAAAAAATTAGCAGCTACACTCAAGGAATTGGTAGGTCATTCCCCTTCCTATGTAAAAAATACACAACATTTCATAAACAAAATCAAAAACATTACACTCAATGACCAAGATCTATTAGTCAGCTTTGACATAACTTCCCTTTTCACTAATGTCCCAATCAATGATACTATCTTGCTCTTACAGAACATATTTCCACACGACGTCACGGTCCTCTTTGCCCACATACCCCGCTCCGGGTATTTCATGTGGCAAAATAATTTTTACCTTCAAAAAGAGGGTACAGCCATAAGCTTACCTCTTCCCCCCCCCCCCAATAGCTAACTTTTATATGGAAGACTTTGAGCAACGAGCTCTAGAGTCGTCGTGCCTAAAGCCCAAAATTTGGCTCAGATACATCGATGATATTTTTGCCATTTGGTCCCAAGCACTAAATACATTCCTTAGCCACCTGAACAAACAACACAAACGCATCCAATTCACCATTGAAATGGAAAAAAAAACAACTCTCTTCCATTCCTAGATGCACTCATCACACGTCTTCCCTCAGGCTGCCTCTCCTTCTCAGTCTAATTTTGAAAACCCCTGGGTGGGCAAGGTGTGGCAGAGGATCTTATCACCACCCAACATAAAAACTAGGGGTCATAAGTACCCTTAAGCACAGAGCCCAAACTATCTGTTCAAATGAAAACCAGGAATATGAGATCATCAACCATACCTTTATAAAAAATGGATACAGTAAAAAAAACATTCACAAGATCCTCCACAGATATACCACTAAAATCAAAAAAAGATTTCAAGAATGCTATTGCCATACCATGTTAGAGGCATTTCCGAAAAAATAGGCAGAACACTACACAAATACAACATCAAACTGCCTTTAAACCCCTGACAAAAATTAAGACACCTACTCAGTTCAGCCGAGGATCCTCTGCCACACCTAACCCACCCAGGGGTTTACAAAATACAATGCACATGTAATATACCATAAATAGGGGAAACAGGGCGAACCATCCCAATCAGGAAGGAGGAACACAAACGACATATTAAATACCTCCATTTTGGAAAAAACGGCCTTTCTGACCACGCCCTTCAAACACATCACAGAATTGATTGGAAAGGTACCAAGTCCCTACCCCGCACCGAAACCTGGTTCAAGAGGAAATTCAAAGAAGCATGTGAAATGCTCAAACATAATCCAAATTTGAATAAAAATGATCATCTAACCATTCCAAGAATGTGGAGGACCCATCTGCAATCTTCATAGCAACCACAAAGAAAAATCTCAATACAAGAAGACTTACTTAGTGAAGGTGTTTTTTTTTTCTTCGTCCCCCCCCCCCGAACATTCAATAGCAACCTGTGCAAATCCAGAAAAAAATCATAGTATAACAATATGAACTGTACAATTCCCGAAAAATCTTAGTACATGAGCACTTTAGCAGAGTTTATTGTAATTTTTGTTTATTTTATTTTATTTCATTATTATTATTATTTTTATTTATTTATTTTTTTCTCAGAACATTCAATAGTAACCTGTACAAATCCAGAAGAAAATCGTAGTACAATATTTACTGTTCAATTCCAGAAGAATCTTAGTACATGAGGACTTTAGCAGAGTTTATTGTAGTTTTCATTTATTTATTTTATTTTATTTTATAATTTTTTTTTTATCACTAGAGGTCAGGCTAAGAAAAAGATTAGTTAACGTAGATTTAATTTACCTTTATAGAGTGCAACAGCATGTAACTTGGTTCCTATACACATGTATCCTTCTGATAATGACCTCCATACAGGGGTCGAAATGTCAATTGTTATTTTATTAATAATTAATAAAATAATCATTTCAACATGTGTGTTTTGTGTCCCAAAATTCTTCGATATGTAAGGATTATTATTATTAAGTGTATGAGGGTGGTCTGAAAAGTTCTCGGCCTCGACCATAGATGGCAACACTCGGAAAGATTTTTTTTTTCTAAGTTGGCACATCTGTCATAAGCATCCATGTGAAATTGCAAGTGATTCTATCAAGTAGTTTGTTTTCTACAGCTGTCTGAAGCAAAAGTGTTGACTATATCCCTTGAAAGGGATAAAATTGAGTATCGTGCGGTTATAAAATTCTTTGTAAAAGAAGGTTTAATGCCAAAAGAAATTCATTTGAAGTTCATTAAAGTTTATGGGTACTGTTCTCCTTCATTTTCGACAATTAATAAATGATTAGAAGAAACACACGTATAAACCACAGTGAAAATTATTTAATTGTAAATATTTCATCCTAAGTACAATTAAATAATTTTCACTGTGGTTTATACGTGTGTTTCTTCTAATTATGAACGCACCACAGGTTTCGTTATTTAAAAAAAAAATTAAGAAATGGGTTTCCAAGTTTAAACGTGGCCACACCAGCCTTGAAGATGATCCATGTGAAGGATGTCCAAAAAGTGTAACAATACCAGAAATCATTGATCAACTGCACAATATGGCATTGGATGACTGGTGAGTCAAAGTGCATGAAATTGCTGAGACTATATGCATTTCAAAAGAATGGGTAGGATATATTTTGCAAGAAGAATTGCAAATGAAAAAGCTTTGCACAAGATGGGTGCCACACTTGCTCACAGTAGATCAAAAACGCACTCGCATGAAAATCGTCTGAACAGTGCTTGGAGCGTTTTAACAAGAATAAACTGATTTTTTGCATCGATTTATTACTATGGATGAGATTTGGATTCCCCATTACACACCAGAATTCAAACAGCAGTCAAAACAGTGGACAGAAGCCGGTTGTTCAGTGCCAAAGAAGACAAAGTCGGTTCCATCAGCAGGAAAGGTCATGGCATCGGTGTTTTGGAATGTTAAAGGCATTTTGTTTATTAATTATCTCACAAAGGGTAAAACAATAACCAGAGAATATTATTCCAATCTTTTAACCATACTAAATGAAAAAATTTGTGAGTAAAGACCTGGTTTGCAGAATAAAAAAATCATCTTTCATTAGGATAATGTACCTGCCCATAAAGGTGTTTTGGCAATAGGAAAATTAAGGGATCTGCACTATGCACTATGAATTGTTGGAACATCCACCCTATTCCCCAGATTTGGCTCACTCTGACTTCTGTCTCTTCCCAAAACTAAAACTCTACCTCGCTGGTCAGCATTTTTCTTTGAATCAAGAGGTGATTGCAACTGTAGAGGTGTATTTTGCAGATCTTACTGAGAACCACTACAGGGATGGGATAATGACACTGGAGCATCGCTGGAATAAATGTATTAGTCTTAAGGGAGATTATTTTGAAATTATAAATTTGTTTTTTAATTGGTTGGCCGAGAACTTTTCAGACCACCCTCATATATACATGTTGGCCAATAAGTCATGGCAGGTCTTAAAATAAAAGTTTTATATAACTAATAAGAAAAACTCCAAGTTCTATATTTCATTATAACAAAAAAACAATAAATAAATAAATAAGATATTGAATGTTCAAATCCCTTTGTGACTTATTGACCATCTTATGTATACTTTTTTATTTTTTTATTTTATTTATTTTTTATATAATCCAGAAACCATACTTCACAGACCTCTATTAAGCAGGGCATTAATGTCACACCTGATTATTAAATTCATATCCACCTAAAAAGTTGAAGAATTAATGTTATTAAGGATTCGTTGTAAATTTCAACATTTTAATTTTCAAGCAATTTGAAATTGAGTTGAAACTAGCAAAATGTTTAATGGTTATCCTTATTTAAATGTGCATACTTATGAAACAAAGTATTTACATATTTTGTAAAATTAGAGATAGTTTTTTTATATATAAGTATTTATGTAAATTAATAGGAATTAATTTCATTCTAGTTTGGTGGCTATACAGACTTCAAATTTCCTATGAGTGATTTGAGACAAATGATAGCACATTTGGACAAAACTAAAGTTACAGTCACAGCATATGTTGGGGAGCGTTATCTTAACAGGATTGAAAGTGGTTATGCCCAAGCCATCATATTCCGATCAAGTGTGCAGCTAAAGTTTTTAGGTTCTAGTCCACAAGTTTTCAAACCAGAAATGCCTTTTAAGGCATATGTAAGTTCTTTATTTCACTTCTTTTTTTTTATGATGAAATCATTAAGTTTTTTAAGATTTTAAAATAACCAGTAACATTAATTAGAGAAATTTATTATAGGGGGAAAAAGTAAACTTTTTTTTAAAAGAAAAATAAAAAAATAAGGAACCTGTGTAGCTCAGTGGAAGTACTGTGTGCATCTGTTGTACTAATCCGCCTGAAGAATGGTGACTTAAATTCATTTCTAGTTGCTGACTTTTTCATTGCATTGAGGAATTTTTCCTAAGCCTTTTTTTTTTTATCCAAGTTAGTCGATCTCTGGAATGAGCAGGCAGGTTTTTTCCTTCTGGAAATTTGGGTTTTTCTTCCCATAAACTCAAGAAAATTGATCCTAGAACCCATACTATTTCAGACAGAAAAATATAGTGTTAGAATTAGGGACCATGAGATGGCAGCACTTGTCAGCCACCTCTCTTCACCAGATGCCATGTATAATTAATGATAATCTTGAGCCAGGTATTGCTAATTGGCTACCGGTGGAGATTAAACTGCCCGTTAATCTCCAAAAGTTAGTTAGGGTTAAATGGCTTTACCTACTCCCTATAGGGAAATAAAAGGCATTAGCAAATTTTTTTATTCTTTTATAAAAAAGAAAAAATTTAAATATATTGATTTTTGATTATTTATAAAAAGTACATCACAGTCTTCTACATTGTTGATGGAGTATACTGTTGTGTTTTATACATATAAATTCTTTTAAAGCAAACATTAGTATAGTTTATCTAAAAAGTTAACAATAGTAGGCTTAGTATTCACACATGTGCCAGCAAAATTTGACTCCCTATTTCCCATGTCACTTCCAAAATTGTAATTGTGTAAACTGTTGAAAAACCAGTCAGTTCAATATAAAGGAAGAAGGTTGGTTCAGAATTTTGTAAGGCTTCAACTTCATTGTGAAATTACATGTCATAATTCACTTTAACTTTCTTTACTTTGTGATCAGTTTAGAACAATAAGAGCTGTCTCTTGCAAGAATATGATTTGTGGATTATTGAATACTCTTCAGTTTAGATACAGGTTAAATGTAAGTTTAGAGCAATAAAGACAACTGCAAATAGCTCTTGCAATAAAAGGATCAATGGATTATTGACTTGCTCAGGAAGAGAATTGCTTTGTCTAAGATTGAAGTTGGTAGTAAGAATATCTAAAGTTATTAGATATTCTGTATTTACTATGTTGCCTGTAGACTTGCTATGCTATCTTCTGTGCTAGCATTTGTCCTCTGCTATATAAATGTATGCAAAGGTTTTGATAAAGGTTGGTCGATTTGTAGAGCCTCTGCTACTAATGGCTCAGTTAAGTAAGTTTGAGCGCGGTTAGTAGTTGGAAGGGGACCAATCGTTCGATGCTGTTGGCACACTCTCCCTCAATGAGTCTTTGGACTCCCTGGAGGTGTCAAATAATAATAATAATAATAATATGTTTAATTAAAAAAAACATGAAGAATCTGATTTTGTTGTTTATGCTCTTAAAATATAGAATCTGATAGAAAAGATTACAAACACTTCATAAGTGGAAATATATGCAGAAGGACTCTTTTAAGAACTTGCTGAAACCATTATGAACTTGCCTTAACTTGATAATTTTTTTTAATTTTTACTTGCAGTCTCCTTCCATGATAAGTTGTGAACCTTACACATTATTAGTTCCTTCTAGCCTCCTAAACAAGATGGTGGCTTTACACTAGACAGTAAAACTCATCCATCAGCTGCATTTCATGCTTGTTTCTGCCTGTGCAGTTAGCCTAGTGGCTTTGCGCTTCATAACCATATGCCTGGGGAAGGAGTGTCCTAGGTTTGATTCCCGTCGACGACGTGAGGAGCTTAAGGATCTTCCTCAGCCATAGCCAAGTTAGCTGGTCTTGGGCATGGACAGCAAGGTTTTCTCCGCCAGTTTATCTGGGGTTTTTCATTCCACAAGCAGGCAAACTGGTCCCGTGAACACACATGGATTACAGTCAGGAATACTGACCCAGCCATAGGCCTGATTTGTCAGCCATGCTGGTTCCGAGCCCAGATAAAATTTGGGGGGATTGAGATGGTTCCGTACCTTCCCGTAAAGGGGACTCACAGCCGTTGTATCATCATATGAAACTAACTGACTAACATGCTCATTTCTAAAATTTGGGTGACTATTTTCCACAGTTAAGTATCAAACTATCGCTTAACCAAGAGCAACAGTCTTGGACAAATCAATTTTTCTTATGCCTTTTATACGTGCCATATTATTGCTTTGATGAGGGCAATGTTATCTACTTCTGATATACCATTAAGTTAACTTTGAATAAGCAATATCACATTTCCATATCTTACTGTATACATTAGGCATAGCTCAAGTAAATTAAGCAGGAATTTATTCATCTCTTTTGTCTGGCTTACTGGATGTGGATCCCATGAAAAATTCATGTTCATATTTCTACTCATACCATGAAAATTTAAGAAATTTAAAAATAATTCCATGGTCTAAGCTGCCAGCCAGGTAGAATGTGGTTCAGTTTATTATTGAGGTGAGCTATTATAATTATTTTTTAGTGTGTTGGCATAGATATAGAATGAGATTTATAACATATTTGTCATTACTATACTAACAGTTTAGTATAGTTATACTAACTATATTAAAATTTTTTAGATTGCTGTCTCTTTCCATGATGGTTCACCATTGCCAGCTTGGCGTTTGGCTAATCAAAAACTTGAAGTTCGCCCTCTGCTTAATTTCCGTGGGGGAGGAACACGGCGTCTTGACTTTCGTCATGAAGGGATGTCTCCAATGCACCTTGGTATCTGGGAAATTACTGTAGATCTTCTTTCTTTATTGGAAGGGAAGAGTGTATTAGAAGAAGTTTTTTCTCTAACTTTGGAGGTATTGTATTACTGTTTTATTCTATGATTGTTGGTGTGTAAGTGTGGTATGTGTTAGTATTATCTAATTAAGGAAAATAAAGATGTAATAATAGAATTCATTCCATTCCATGCATAAGATTTAAAAGGATGGTTCATGCAATGATAACTAATTCAATGACTTTTTTGTGAAACATGAAAAGTAAGTTGTTTTGGTTCTGAAAAACTGTTTCATATAATAGCTTTATTTTCTACAGCTATAGTCTGACATTTTAAATGTAAATATTTCCATGTTTTGTCATATAAAACTTTTATTAACTATAATTTGAAATGCAAGATATCTCTCCATTTCATCTCTCATCATCTCATCTTGAGTTTCCAGAAGAGAACACCCTTGTTGTCTCTCTAACATCTAACTCACTTTCTGTTGAAATTCTGTTATAAAGTTAAAAAAGCTTGTTAGACTCTATACCAAGACTCAGGAAAATAAATTAGGTGGGAGTTTGATAGAAGGGTGGTATCATTAAGCAGGAGTTGCAAAAAAAAGAAAAGATTGTGGAGGGAATATAAAGAAAAGGTGATCAGCAAACCAAACTCATGAACACTACTTGACATAGGCAAGAAGGGTGATCTTGTATGGTAAGGCCAAGGCTAATTATGAGAAGAAGAAGCTAGGTGATGAGGCCAAAGAAAAATCTAAAGTAATCTTTTGCTGTGTAGTGAGTATAAGGAAGAATGAGTGTGGAAAGATAACTTTAATGAGTGCTGATGATGGGGAAGTAACAGAAGCCAATGAAATAGTTGAATTGCTGAGTGATCATTTTGCAAGGATGTACCATCCAGGTGGCAATATTGTTTCAGTTCCAGAGGTGACAATGACTGATGTGAAAATACAGCTAGATGAGTTAGAGGTACCCAGAATATTGCAGAACTTGGATGCAAACATGACCATGGGATTTGATGGCATATCAGCCTATGTATTATGTAAAATGTAATTTTGTTGTAGTTCATGATAAAAGTACCTATTTTAGAAAGCTTAACGTCTACTTTGGGATCATTCTACATATAGATGCAGCTCCAGAAAACTGACTCAATTGCAGATCAACAAACTTAATAATTTGGACAAACTTCAAAGATACTATTACAAAGTTAAGAGTTCACCATGCTGGATCTCCCTGACTTTTTGGTCTTCCCTAGATTCATAAAGAAAATGTTTTCCTTAATGGTCAATTGTAATTATAGGTTGTCTGACCTGTAAACTCTCAAAACATTTGTGTAAGCTTCTATCCTCATTTACTGGAAATTCATCTTCCTTCATTAAAAATTCAAGAATAAAGTTTCAAGAATATCTTTACAGACACAAATATTTTAATTAGTTTTGATTTAGTCTTGCTCCTCACAAACATCCCTCTTGCTGATACATTAGAATTATTACATAATGATTTTTCCTGATATTGTAAAATTATCTGACTTTGTGATAAATGCAGGTTACTTTCATGTCCAAACAAGCTTTATAAACAGATCAAAGGAATTGCATTGGAGGCTCCTATTTCTAAGAAATTATTATATAGAATATTTTGTACAAAATATTCTTAATATTTTTTCTCCTATTATTACACTGATGATGCATTTGCTCTCTAGAACTCTCTTCATGGATTTCTAGAGAAAATTAATTCACCCTCCCATTTCTGGATGTTCTCATCTTGCAACCCCCTCCCTTATATAGAAAAATAACTCATACTGGAAAATATATTAATGCCACATCACGTCAACTCCCCTGTCAGAAATATGCATTATTAAAACACTTCGGTTCATCATGCACATAAACGATGTTCTGCTGGTTCTCTTTTAAATAAAGAACTGTTCTTTATCAGAGCTACATTCATCTCTAAAGGATATAACACTAAAATAATCAACAAAATAATAATTATGATTGTCATCCAAATTAAAAGAGGTTTATAGAATTTCCATTCACATGTAAACAGTTAATTGGAAAGAATTGCAAGATTTCTTCACCAAATGGACCTTCAGTCTTCTTTCCATCCAGTTCAGAAATTAAATTCCTTCCTAGACTCTCTGAAAGATAAATATCCTCCACTTTTTTTATCCTGGAGTTTGCAGAATCCTGTGCTCATGGGGCCTTTGTTATTGTAGGAAGCCAGGTTGTTCAGCTCAGATTCATCTCAAAGAACATCAATATTAATATCTTCTTCATAAGTCTGAATAAAACTGATATTGTACATAACAGTTATTTTTTACTTGAAAGACTATATAAAGAAAGTTGTGAAGCCCGTATAAATAGACCAAACTTCAACAAGAATGACTGTCTTAAAATCCAATTTTAGAAAATCATACTAAATTATACTCCTCATTCCTTTGTTTAATTAATTAATAATTATTATTTAAAATTTATTTCTTTGAAATTATAGATGAAGTTATCCTCCTGCAGTTAATAGCATATATTGTCACATACTTAAATTTCAAGCATTGTTCTGATTTATCTCTATTCATTTGTTTGCATTGACAATGGCTCTGAAACGTAGCTGAAAATTCTGTATGTAATACACAGATATTTTCTTATGTAAATGTTATTATTCCATAACTATTTTTAATTTTCATCCAAGTACAATCATTGCTGAATAATCCAAAAGAAGAATAAGAGATATTTGGATGCATTCATGATAATTGGTGCATTGCCTTTATCTGCCATAAGGATAATGATGCTCTTGTTTCTTCTTAAATTGTAGAGAGCTTTACTTTCTGAATTATTCATGTTGCTTTTTGGTACATAAGATAATGAAAGAAGAACAACAGCTTTGAACTAAACATCATTTGCAGTGTTCCATTGGAATAGAAAGAGATTTTTCTATGTTGTATAAAAGTCAAATTTTGGAATATAATTAGGAGCAGTGGCAAAATTAAAGCTTTTGTTATGTTGCTTTCTGTCTTGGTTAAATGATATTCCAAGATATTAATGATTATCTTCTTAAGTTCTAATTGTAAAGGTCAAAGAATTTTTTCTTTAATGGATTTCTACAGATGATGAAAGCTAGGTTATGTGAACAGTTTAGCATGTTGTCAATGTTATCCCATAAACAGCACTTATTTAATTATTATCCTAAGACCACCCATGGAGTCCCAGCCTCATCTATGAAGTCTTTTTTGTCATACACACAGTTCATCATACCTTGGCTTAAACACATTCAAATTTTCTGCAGATACCACACTCTCAGGCAATGCATTCTAGGTTGATGGTCACAACTCTCCATTCAAAAAAACATTCTCTCACTTCTTTGCTCACACCCTCGTTATACAGTTTCCAGAGATGACCTCTTGTTCTTTTTGGATCTCCCACCATTTCATGAAAAACTTCTGCAATGTTAATCCTATAATAACCCTTTACCAACTTGTATGTCTCTATGATATCACCCCTCTTCCTCCTAACCACTATCCACTAAATGGCGCCTCCTCAACCTTTCTTCATATTCAACATTTCATAGATCAGAACCTACCTTAGTTAATTGCCTCTGGACCCTTTCCAATATCTCTTCATCTGTTTGAAAACCAGATGACCAAATCTGTGCACAGTGGTCCACGTGTGACCTAATCAGAGCCTTATACTATGCAACCAGAATCTCCTTACTTCTACAAGTTAGTGTCCGCTGTATCATTGCAGAATTCACTGTGTTGTCCTTTCAAGGACAACACAGCGAATCATCAACTTCATGTTTCCACTATATCCTCTAAATTTTATATCCTTAAATACTATTACTGTAAGATCTCATATTTCTTCCACCTCCAACAATATATCCCCACCAAGAGTAAATTCTACATCCCATATTTGTTTTTCAAATTTAAAACCTTCCATTTTGCAACATTGAACCGGCATCCCCACCCCATGCCCATTCACTCAGTCTATTCAAGTCTTCTTGTAAAGCCAGAACATCTCCTTTACTCCTAATAGTTCATCCCAACTTTGCATCATCTGCAAACAACTGTATATCTCTATTCAAATTTTCCCTCAAACACTCCTTTACCACTTCCCATACATTATCAACATCCAGCCCTTGCAGTTTTACATGCCATGGCACTGATCCAAGCACTCCTAAGCTTGTCATACTTACCAGCCCTGTTCCACATATATCCTGTCTTAACTGAAAATTCAACACTTTTAGCCACCTCTCAGGTTAAGACCATATGATCACCCTCACCAATTGATGGCAATGTGGTCATATTTGTTATAGACAAATTATCAGATACAATTACTAGATCAAGCACTCTCAAACCTCTAGTATATTCCATTACATGCTGTCTCAGGTAATTATCCCTTAGTAACTGCATAAAATCCATTTCCTTCCTTCCATGCATCCTCTCCTCCTTCCAATCTATGTTTCTATAGTTGAAATCCCCCATAATGATTACCTGTCCTCCATTCATTGAGTCTATTTGTTGATACATATTATCTCCATCATCTTTTTCATCTCCTCTATCGTAGCATCCAAACTGTATATTTTGTTCTGCTGGCCTCAATCTCACACCAGATAACCTCAGATATGCTATTTTCACTGGCCTGCAGTTGAACTTCTACTCTCTTTGCAGTTCATCAGCTATCATCAATAACATCCCTGCCCCATTCTTTTCTCTCTATCCTCCCTGAACACACTATACCCTTCACATTCTATCCCAATATCATCTTCTGTTAGTGATGTCTCACTGATGCCAATAATCTTTGGCCAGGATGAGCCAACCAATGTAAAAATTCCTCCTTATTGTTCCAAATGCTGCTACTGCCATTAGCATACATAAAGTGCAAAAGCCCCTTAGGCCTACCACTATTTTGATGCTTTATACTAACTAACCCATTCTGGTTTATTACCAGTGGTACTAACTTAGGCATATTATACACATTCTGACACTCAATTGCCTCACTGATGTCTGCATATCCACTCAACAGCTTCTTTCCCCACCACCAAAAAAAAGCTGCACTTTCACTTCATTCAAATCCATTCAGATGTAAACCATCCTTCTTGTATAAGTCCTTTTTGCCCATCAAATTCACTCCATACCACTTCTCCTGCTTAACATGTCATATGACACTGGGGTATGCCTGTAATTGTGCAAACACCTCCTGTTTTTTAGATTTCATTTTTGTTTTGTTTTGTTTTTTAAATAGATAATGCAAGTAATTTTTTATTATCTTTAATTCAAGTGGATTAAGTAAAACAGCAATACATTACAAATTATTGGCTGAAACTATCATTCTCTTTTCTATGGTAACTTCAATTCAAGCTTTCATTTATATTTTATATAAGGAAACATCTTTATACATTTCTTTTTTAAAGGCTAGATATACAGATGAAACTGGAGAAAGAGCCAGAGCAGAACTGTTGGTCTATTCTTCATACTCTCCATCTCATCATCAACTTCATGTTTCCACAAGCACAAGGGATCCTAAGGTATATTATAAATAGTTATAAAAAAATTATAACTATTTATAACAGTTTTGTTGATTCCTCATTTATGCTATAAAGATATCACATCATATATGATTTATTTCATCTTATCAAATGATAAATCACTTATAGGCATTTAACAATTATGAGTTACAAATAATAATAACTTATATAAATAAAGCTAAAAATATTTGGCTGTAGCATAAATTAAATTACATATTTATTTTTAGATATCTTCCTTTAAGAAATAAATTGCAGATTTCAGTGTTAATACTCTATCATTAATATACTATTTATAGCTTATAAAAGACCCTAAGTTTAATAAATCTGTCATATGAATATTATTTAATACTTTGATATTTGTTAATGTTTGGGTCAAGACCAATACAGTCAACTCCTGCTAGAGTAGACAGTAAATAGTAGAAATAGCACTTGTAGAAATCAAATCAATAGGATATGATAATGAATGAATATGTTCTTATGGGAAGCTTCTTTTAGAGATTTTTTTCCTTTTGTTCAATAATACTAAACAAAAGGACAAAATCTGTCTCTTCAAAGATGAATTCCTTCATGTTTGTGTGTCTTCAATGAATTCCTTTTAGCATTCCTGCTAAAAGGAATTCATTGAGGCTTTGGTTGTGCATTTTGGTAGTTTGTTATATGGGAGTGAGCAATTTTTCTGTAGTGAGAGTTGACTGTATAATGAGAGTAACCGTATAGTCCTGACTTGGAGGATGAATAGGCATGGGGAAGTATCAAAACAGGAATGAAGTTATGTGGAATTATAATGCAGGTGACTGTCACAGACTAAGAAACCAGCTTGCAGCATGGAATTGATGAAAGAATTTAAAGGAAAAGAGGGGGAATTGTTAGTACATGGAAGGTACTTAAGAAAAAAATTGTTGAGAGCAACGACGGATTGTATACTTCGAGTGAAGAAGATAAAGCAATTTGAAGTCAGATGAATCACAAAAGGAATAAAAGAGCAATTGCAGAAGAAAAAGAGATTATGGAAGGAACATAAAGAGAAAGGTAGAGTTCTGTTGCATGAGGGATATAAGGTTCAAGCTAGGAAAGTGATTAGTATTGTAAGAAGAGAAAAATTAGAATATGAAAGGAGGCTGACATGGCAATCCAAGGAGAATCCCAATCAGCAGCTATTGAGATTTTGGAGAAATTGGTAAGAGCTCATTAAAAGAATTGAGCAGATGAGGGTAATATTATTTATGCAGGCCAGCATGGATTTGTTAAAGAGTGCACTTGTTTTTTAATAATCTGGTTACTTTTTGCAATAGAGTAACAAGAGCAGGATGGAGATTAGATGGAGATTGTGCTGGCATGCACTGTTATTTTTTGAATTATTCCAAGGTATTTGACAGGATGCCACATGAAAGTTGATTTTTAAGTTGCATTATATGGGTTTGGATATCAGGTTAGTGGACTGCATGGGCAATTGGCTCTCTGATAGATATCCAGTAGCTATATATGAGGGGAATAGTATCAGTGTGTAGCAAAATTGCAAGTGGAGTTCCACAGGGTTCAGTCCTGGGACCACTGCTGCTCAATCCTTATGTCAATGATATTGTCACAGGACAGGGAGATGTTCAGTTTTTTACATATGATGTGAAGCTTGGGAGAGTTATTAGTAATAGTGCTGTGTTTTGGTTCTTCAAGAGGATTTGAATAAGCTGGAAGGGTAGGCAAAGGTATGGGGTTGTCAGTTTAATGCAAGTAAATGTAAGGTTTAAAAATTTGGGATACAGAAGGGATGCTTCATACTCACTTGGTGGAAGAAGTGGAGGAAGCAAGGAATCTTGGGGTGATTGTGGATAGAGATTTAAAGTTCTGGGGACATATTGGAAAGCTTGTGAAGCCATCTCAGATAATTGTAGCAATGTTGAGGAGAACATTAACCACAAGAGATAAAATTGTGCTTGTCCCATTGTATAAAGCTTTGATCAGACCACATCTAGATTTCTGTGCTCGGATCTAGTCACCAGGATTTGAAGAGGATGAAGTAACCTTGGCAAGGATATAGAGACAGACAACAAAAATGATGTCAAAACTATACAACATTGCTTATGAGGATAGACCTAGAGCATGTGGACCGCGTAGTTTGGTGGGTAGAAGACAAGGTGCGGGGGATATGATCGAGACATGTAAGCTGTTGAAGGGTTATTATCGTATTAACACTGAGGAGATTTTTCATAAAGTTGAACAAGGGAAAGGAACAATGACAAGAGGCCATCCCTGGAAGTTGCAAAAGAAAGTAGTGAATAAAAGGGTAAGAAGTAAGTTTTTTGCATGGAGAGTGCATTGGCTGAGAAGGTGGTGAATATGCAGACTGTTGATGAGCTTAAGGAGTGGAAGGATAGTTTTTGTGTTCACTATTGTTGACCTCCCATGATGAATCTTGTGACTCCATGGGGGTCTCAGGAAAATTATAATAATAATAATAAAAAGAGATTATAATATAATCATGCTGTGTTTATTTCAGGTTGGAGAAAATTATAATAATAATAATAAAAATAGAGTATAATATAATCATGCTTTGTTTATTTCAGGTTGGAGAATATATCATCTTTCATGTTAGAGGAAATTACTATGTTCAACAGTTTTCTTATGTTGTAAGTATCTGTGTAAATTTTAGCACTTTTATTAAAAATAAGAAATGGTTTGAGTTAAATGTGTTGCTAACTTATCCTTTTATGATATCTACTGTCCATGCTCTGAGGAGATATTTGTGATATATAATTTCTGTGTGAGGATTACCATCTACAACAAAAAATTATGTGTTGTTTTATCTGAATAAGGGATATCTACACTTTGTACGGTTTATTATCTCCTCCAGTTTTTGTCAAAGGGAGTTAAAGAATCATCATTTTACTTTTTTTGTGACTAAAATTCCAAAAAAAAAAAAAGTATAGCTAAGCTATGGAAGCTTAACTTCCCACTTGCTGTTGTTGTATGTCTATATTTGTTGCTAAAGTTTTATATTCATTCAATTATTCTCTGTCTTTCTTTGTATTCTATTGATATTGACATCCTTTAGAATTCAGAAAAAAATCATCCTCACTTATTGAGTAGGGACAATGGCTTAAGTCTGTTTGGCCATGGAAAGTACATTGGACTCTACACCAGTTAGTAATGAATTTGGAGGCTTCCTGATTGTCAAATACTGCAGCCACATATTTTGCCAGTTCATGACTGGAGGGGGACCAAATACTGTGGCTGCAGGGAGAACTATCAAGGCCATGTATGGACAGGAGACCAAGTTTCCTCTCTATGGGCAGTACGTTTGCAAGTCGTCACTTCTCATTGCATGTCCCCACTTTGTCTTTTGCTCTTCCTACCAAATGCAATGGACCACAACCCAAAGAAATGTGATTTAACTCCAGATCTTAAAAATTCTCCCATAAAAAATAGTTTAAAAATCATCAAAAAAATAAAAAATAATCCAACTAAAGGCATCACAAAAAAACAACAGAAATTCAACCAAACAACCCACTAAAAAAAAAAAAAAAAAGTTCCCACATCCACTTCACCAACATCCATGGCCTAAACAGCAATATAAACAATGTGCACCACATACAGTCATCTAAACCAGAAGTACTATTCCTATTAGAGCCCCACCTGGCAACCTCAACAGCCACTGTCCATTTCAACTGCCCAAATACACATTACCCAGCTCTTTCCACCACAAGGGTGGCACGTGTATTCATCAGAACTGACATACCATGACATACGATCTACAGCTGATCTTCTTGCTTTCACTACCCACCTCTGGACTTAAGCCTATAAAAACATTTGGAGAAACTCATGTGGTTGCCCTTGACATATCAAAGGGATTTGATCAGGTTTGGCATAGGGACCTACTTAACAAACTGCCATCCTATGGTTTGCCTTCCATACTCAGCAACTAGATTTTTAACTTTCTCACCGGTCGCTCATTACTTGTCGTGGTGGATGGTTTAATCTCCTCAGATTTCCCCACCAGTGCAGGAGTATCCCAGTGTTCTGTTCTTTCATCCATTCTCTTCCTCTTATATATAAATGGTCTTCTCTGTCCATTTCAACTGCCCAAATACACATTACCCAGCTCTTTCCACCACAAGGGTGGCACGTGTATTCATCAGAACTGACATACCATGCCAGAGACTGCAAATCCTTGAATCCCCACTGTTTGATCTGTTTTGGCTCAAACTTTCTCTACCAAACCAACCTATCCCTTTCATATGCTCTCTCTGTCACTCTCCAAACTCCATTAACTACTCCAACCTCTTCAACTATCTCTCTCTCTCTCTCTCTCTCTTTCTGAAACTTAGCTTTCTGCAGTTGAAATAGTCCCATAGTGAGGTCATCCTTCTTGGGGACCAATGTCCAAAACTTACATTGGCTTCCCCCCCCCCTCCTTCTCCAGTTTCACTGATCAAGCAGGCAGGGATGTTGAGGTGTTTGCCATCAACAATTACCTATCTCTTATCATCAATCTTCCTACCAGAATACCTGACAACCTCCTATAATTTGCCAACACACTTGATCCCCTTCAAACAAGCTCTCCATCCAGGTACACTGTAGTTGTCAGTTCTCCTCTTGGTAATTCTGACCACAACCTCATACAAGTCTGTTTTGCCACAGAACAACTTTCACCCACCAATTCATAGTCTCATGTCCTTTGGCACTACAAGGGTGCCAACTGAGATGACCTGTGTGACTCTGCTCAGTTGGCCGCGATTATTGTTTTACTCTCCTCTAAAATCATTAAAACAAGAGCCACTGCTAATGAACACTCTTTTACAGTTCATCTTGAAACTCACCAAACCAACTTCAGTGCTTCCTCCTTCATCCCACCTACTTCTGTCATTTGAAACAGTCTCCCCCACGCATTCTTCCCCAAAGATTACAACCCTGCAGCTGTTCAAGCAAAATGCAAATACATTCCTCCTTTCTTCTATTCCTCTTGCCTGCACATGAACTGCTTTGGAGCAAGGCCTATCTGACACATGGATCAGATAAGCAACAAGACCTGTGTCCTATCTGATCCATGTGTGGATCAGATATAAGAAGAAAAAAAAAAATTCCAAGCAGCAGATTTTTTTTTTTCAATAAATTTCAGAAATATTGCAGAGTGATATTTGGGGAAAAAACAAATTAAAATATACTTGTATCCTTCTGTATTCATTGTATCATTCCAAAGTCTTCTGATATTTTACATAGCTTACCATTCTTACATTTTCCTCTGTAGTCTCTTAACCCGCATGCTGATTTATCTTGCCAGGAACTTCTGATGTGCTCTCTTCTTTTCCAGAACAGCCTGAATTGTTCTGTTTTTGCAGAGAAGTTCACCACATGCTTCTCTGACAGAATTAATGTTTTTCTTCATCTGTCTCTTTGCTTTGATTCTTGTTTTCAAATTCTTTTCATAAAGAGTTAATTGGAAAACTTAGATCGAAAGCAAATTTTTTGTTTCAGGCTGTTAAGTATTCTAATCTTTCATAGCCATCTGACTTGGTTCATGAACAAAATTTAACTGGGAAATAATTTTAACTTTAATAATAATAATAATAATTATTATTATTATGTTATTTTCTGAAGAAGAAATCCCTCTTGATTGAGCCATATTATGTAAAAAAAGATTCTGTTATCTTTATCTCAAAAACTTTTCTGATGAATGATTTTGTGAACAACCAAGTATAGTGAATTTCATACATGTATTTTTATTTATGAATATCAATGAATATCAATGAAAAGTGAGACTCACTGGCATCTCATAACTAGTAACTTGGCTTCATAGTTGGTGAAGATGCTCTTTTGATGCTCTGATAAAGTGGCTAATCCTGTTTACATAGTCTGTTATGTCTGTCAGTGTGTATGTATGTCATCTCACAAAGTTCATTTTGTTTGCTTTGAGAGATGAAAAGTCATGTTTTCTGGAAGAAAAATATTTGACCAGCTAACTCACCATCAGTGCCACTTAACAATCTTCATCAATGAGTTCACAGTCTCATGTCCTTTAGCACTACAAGGGTGCTAACTGGGAAGACCTCTGTGATCTCTATTCCTACTTCCCATGGTCTGACTACTGCTTCAGTTCTTCTAATCCAAATGCCTGACTCAGACTGAATAACAGAAATCATCCTCTCAGGAACAAAGGCTTTCATCCCTTATTCCACTGCAAATTCTCAACCACTATCCAAGCCTTGGTTCTCAAAAAAAGTGTGTCAGTGCTCTAAAGGAAAAAGAACCTCTGCTTATCATTAATGGCTCAAGACCAAATTCTAGCTGCTCACTCTGCCTATACTGCAGCCTGCAACAGTTGTAAAAGAATCATCTCCAAGTCAGACTTTGAAACGGCCAAATGTTGCAAACTCGCCTCCTGCCCTCGCTCTTTCTGGTCCCTTGCCAATGCCATTGGATGCAACTTCTGTCCACCCTGGTTGCCACCACTCTCACATCTGGATGGTACTGTAGTTGCCTCACCTAAAGACAAGGCCAACTTACTGGCATCACTCTTCTCTTCTCTTTCAATTCCTGACCTGGACAAAGTTCTCTCCACTCCACCAAGAATGGCTTTCTTCATGTCACCCATAATGAATACAAACAAGGCATCTGGTCCTGATGGGTATCCCACCTATTGTGTTAGAAAATTGTGCCCCAGAACTAACCTATCCTGTATCACCTCTTCAGTCTATCCTATTCAACTAGCATCTACCCTACAACAGGGAAACAGGTCCACATCCAGTCCATCTCGAAGAAAGGTGTTAAAAGTCAACCAATGACCTATTGTCCAATTGTTCTCACTTCTGTTCTCTCTGAATTATGGAGAAGATCATCAACAAGCAACTCTTGAAACACCCAGAGACATACCAACTAATCAGTGACCAACAGTGTGGATTCTGCCACTCACGATCTACAGCTGATCTTCTTGCTTTCACTACCCACCTCTGGACTTAAGCCTATAAAAACATTTGGAGAAACTCATGTGGTTGCCCTTGACATATCAAAGGGATTTGATCAGGTTTGGCATAGGGACCTACTTAACAAACTGCCATCCTATGGTTTGCCTTCCATACTCAGCAACTAGATTTTTAACTTTCTCACCGGTCGCTCATTACTTGTCGTGGTGGATGGTTTAATCTCCTCAGATTTCCCCACCAGTGCAGGAGTATCCCAGTGTTCTGTTCTTTCATCCATTCTCTTCCTCTTATATATAAATGGTCTTCTCTGTCCATTTCAACTGCCCAAATACACATTACCCAGCTCTTTCCACCACAAGGGTGGCACGTGTATTCATCAGAACTGACATACCATGCCATACGATCTACAGCTGATCTTCTTGCTTTCACTTGTCGTGGTGGATGGTTTAATCTCCTCAGATTTCCCCACCAGTGCAGGAGTATCCCAGTGTTCTGTTCTTTCATCCATTCTCTTCCTCTTATATATAAATGGTCTTCTCTGTCCATTTCAACTGCCCAAATACACATTACCCAGCTCTTTCCACCACAAGGGTGGCACGTGTATTCATCAGAACTGACATACCATGCCAGAGACTGCAAATCCTTGAATCCCCACTGTTTGATCTGTTCTGTTCTTTCATCCATTCTCTTCCTCTTATATATAAATGGTCTTCTCTCACAGACTTCCAATCCAATCCATAGCTTTTGCTGATTACAGTACACTCCATTTCTCCTTTTCATTCAACAAACCTTGTAGTGCTCAAGTATTAGAATCCTCAAGATCTGCCATGACCAGTGACATGAACTCAGATCTCCTGGCTATATCCCAGTGGAGCAACGAAAACCTTGTAAACTTCAATGCCACCAAAACTAAGTCCTGTTTGATTTCTCACAAGAAAGAGCTTGCATCCCTGCCCCTTATCTTCAGTAATATTGAGATATCCAAACACAATCAGATTTCTTTTCTTGGACTGACCTGCACCTCTTATCTATCCTGGCACAACTACATTTCAGTATAGTTTCTGCAGCCACAAAAAAACTTGGTATTTTTTTGTGGCTGCAGATTAAGTTAGGTTAGGTTAGGTTTGGTGTGCAAAAGAGTACACCAAAGAGTGCTTTGGTGTACTCTTTTGCACAACCCAGTCATGGAATATTGCTCCCATATTTGGGGTGGTTCACCAAAACCTTTCTCTAAGATTGCTTGATTCTATCCAGAAGAGGGCAATCCAGCTAATTAATGAATCCCTCTCTCACATACCCACTTCAATCCCTCTCACAAATGATCAGTTTCTGCCTTGTGCCTCTTCTACAGAATCTTTCATCATCAGTGCTCTGCTGAATTGGCCACTATTATTCCTTCACTCTCCTTCGAAATCATTAAAACAAGAGCCTAACAAACACTCTTTTATAATTCATGTTGAAACTGACTGAACCAACTTCACTGCCTTATTTTTCATTCTATCTACTTCTGTCCTTTGGGACAGTCTTCCCCAATCTACCTTCCCCAAAGATTACAACCTTCAGTTGATCAAGCAAAATGTGAACAGATTCCTCCATTCTTCTATTCCTCTTGCCCACACACAGAACTAATGTGCTATAGGTCCTGTAGCCTTTCATGTGTAAGATCAGATATATATGTATATATATATAAAGGTTGAAAAGCCCTTCTACTGCATCTTAGGTGGGATTCAAGGGGCGTTATAACCAACTGAACTGTGGAGGCTCAATATATTCTTAAAAAATGTATAAGAATATACATACTTATACATTATTATTTTTTTTTATTATTTATATATTTCTTGACCCATTCAGTATAAGTAGTTGAAGTACATATATCTCTCCCCAAGAAAATCTTTAATATTGAGTAGTTAACAATAACTGCTTTGCTAAAATTTAACAAACCATTATCAGTGAGATGTGAGAGAACAAATTTATGGACACAGTCAGTGTTTTCCCCAGAAATTTTTACCAACCAGGTGGAATGAAGCATTAGCTGGGCGTACAAAAATTATTTGTCCATTCTTGCTCATTATTTAGCCATGTCAATTCACAACATTAGCTGGGTGGTCAGTAAAACCAGGCGGGCGGTTTACCCATTCAAAAGGTCCTAGGGAGAACATAGTCTATTATTGATTGAGCGAAAGCTCTCACATTACAATGACTAACTCCATGAGAAGGGAGGATGAGTGAGTAAGTGGGATCTGTTAATATCTATAGCATACAGTACTTTTTGATATTCATTCTATTTGTATATTGATTTTTGCTTTGTGTCTTAAGTTGCTTAATAAGCTACAAATTGTTGTACTGTTTATGCATACTATGAATAATTGTTGCAAAATTCTGTTTACTTTTAGATAATATCTAAAGGAATTATCCTAGTTTCGGGTCATGAAGAAATGTTATCCAGTATTAAAACATTTGCTGTGACACTATCACCTGAGATGGCTCCTACAGCAACAATGGTGGTATTTGATGTAGCCAGAGAAGGTGAAGTAGTTGCTGATAGCCTGACGTTTCCTGTCAATGGTATTACTAGAAACAATGTAAGTTTATCAGACTAATTAATTTTCTATAATACTGTGCAAAAAATAATACCTTATTAAGACTATTACACTTTTTTTATATAATGTTCGTCAAGTAGCTTTATTTTATTGTCCTACATGTTTCACCAATTTTTCCATTGGCATCTTCAGGGAATACAAACTAGTAAGCTATATGAAGTTAACAGACTAGGTTATAACTGATGGTTCTGATTCATACAAAAAATTAGTATTCAACGAGGTAATGCGCATGTCTCGGGAACGTGATTTATTCGTTATGGCTCATGATATAATTGTTATGAAAGTTCATTTCTTTGATGTTTAATGATCTGATTAAAGCTTTACAAATTTCTGGTAAGGTTAGACCTTGATTCTTGTTTAGGTTTTCAGTTTTACGGGCAACTGTAGCTGCTTCCTTGAAGGTTCTTGAATGGTAGTTATTTTCTATATAGGGCATAATGCTCTTATCCCACTCAATGTGATGGTTAGTAGAGGCAAAGTGGCAAGAAAGGCCTGAAATGTCTTGTCTGTTGTTTCTGACATATCCTATGTGTTCTTTCTTTCTCGTTTCAAAGCTTCTAGAGGTCTGACCTACATAACTCATACCACATGAGCAAGGTATATTATATACTCCAGAGTACTTGTAGAATGGATGAGGATCTTTCGGTGATCTTAAAAATTTCCAAATAGTGTTGATTAGCTTGAATGCTACTCTGATATTATGTGGTTTTAGCTAATTTTTTGGAAATGCTGCTGATAAATGGAATAGTAATAGTACTGATGTATTGGACGTCATCACGTTGTCTATGTGGTATATCAGTCAAGAGAATTTTGTTGTAGAGTCTTTTTGGATAACCATTTAAAGATAGTTCTCTGGATATTGTAGTTAATTCCATTTGTAGGTCATTCTTATCTGTTGTGTACTGTATAGCTCTTTTCTTGAGCATATGGATAATGCTAAGTTTCTGAGCTATATGATGAGATGAGTTGAAATGGAGGTAACGTCCAGTATTTGTAGGTTTTCTATAAACTTCTAACTATTTTATTTGGCAAAAAACTGTCTACAAACAACTCACCGGATTAGCCATGGGTGGTCCCCTCTCCCCTCCTTGTGCTGACTTATTCATGGAAGATCTAGAAGAAAAAATCTTATCCCAGATCATTCCAAAACTGAAAATTTGGTAGATATGTGGATGATATCTTTCTCATTTGGGATCATACGAAAGGTCATTCTTATCTGTTGTGTACTATATAGCTCTTTTCTTGAGCATATGGATAATGCTAAGTTTCTGAGCTATATGATGAGATGAGTTGAAATGGAGGTAATGTCCAGTATTTGTAGGTTTTCTATAAACAGATAGGTTGATACTATTATTGGTTTGTTTCTTTATTAGGATGTCAAGGAATGGCAGTTTTCCATCTTTTTCAATTTCTAATGTGAATTTGATGGTATGGTGGAAACTATTGATTTGGTTAAGGTAATCCATTAGTTCTTCTTTCGTATGATCCCAAATAAGAAAGATATCATCCACATATCTGTACCAAATTTTCGGTTTTGGAATGATCTGGGATAAGATTTTTTCTTCTAGATCCTCCATGAATAAGTCAGCACAAGGAGGGGAGAGGGGACCACCCATGGCTAATCCGGTGAGTTGTTTTGTAGACAGTTTTTTGCCAAATAAAATAGAAGTTTATAGAAAACCTACAAATACTGGACGTTACCTCCATTTCAACTCATCTCATCATATAGCTCAGAAACTTAGCATTATCCATATGCTCAAGAAAAGAGCTATACAGTACACAACAGATAAGAATGACCTACAAATGGAATTAACTACAATATCCAGAGAACTATCTTTAAATGGTTATCCAAAAAGACTCTACAACAAAATTCTCTTGACTGATATACCACATAGACAACGTGATGACGTCCAATACATCAGTACTATTACTATTCCATTTATCAGCAGCATTTCCAAAAAATTAGCTAAAACCACATAATATCAGAGTAGCATTCAAGCTAATCAACACTATTTGGAAATTTTTAAGATCACCGAAAGATCCTCATCCATTCTACAAGTACTCTGGAGTATATAATATACCTTGCTCATGTGGTATGAGTTATGTAGGTCAGACCTCTAGAAGCTTTGAAACGAGAAAGAAAGAACACATAGGATATGTCAGAAACAACAGACAAGACATTTCAGGCCTTTCTTGCCACTTTGTCTCTACTAACCATCACACTGAGTGAGATAAGAGCCTTATGCCCTATATAGAAGATAACTACCAATCAAGAACCTTCAAGGAAGCAGCTACAGTCGCCCGTAAAACTGAAAACCTAAACAAGAATCAAGGTCTAACCTTACCAGAAATTTGTAAAGCTTTAATCAGATCATTAAACATCAAAGAAATGAACTTTCATGACAATTATATCATGAGCCATAACGAATAAATCACATTCCTGAGACACACGCATTGCCTCATTCAATACTAATTTTTTGTATGAATTAGAACCATCAGTTATAACCTAGTCTGTTACTTCATATAGCTTACTAGTTTGTATTCCCTGAAGATGCCGATAGAAAAATTGGCGAAACATGTAGGACGATAAAATAAAGCTACTTGATGAACATTATATAAAAAAAGTGTAATAGTCTTATACATAATAGTCAAGAAAAAATTTCACACACACATAATACCTTATTATTGATGTATTATATTTGTTTTAACCATATAAATGTCTGGTAAAACTTTGAGAAATATCATGAAAATATCATCCCAAAACATCAGAAACTGCATTTTTCAGTATCAGCACCAGTATCTAAATTTCTCTTTTGAAAAAAAAAAAAATATATATATATATATATATTTATGAAATTAATTTAACTGACTAGAACCCGAGAAAGTATAACAAAAACCTTTAATAAATCACGACTAGTTTCATCAGTGCTCCGACTTCTTCAGGTGAGAAAGAAAAAACATAAGACTTATAAAAATAACAAGGTAAAAAACATGGACTTTCCAACTTAATAAAAAGAAGTAGAATAGTAACAGTCATATTTGAATAGGTGATCGCGTGCTACCGTTGGCATGAGTTGAATGTGTGTGACAGCTAATTTTATTGCGCCAGTACTGGATTACTGCACTATGGGAATCAGGCAAATTGTAGCTTAGATTGTTGTTCAAGTATGAAGGGTCCAGAACTATTTCTTTTGATTCGATAATTCTTCTTTCAAATTCATCCTTGCATATATATAAATTAGTAGTGTGTTCCCAATCAACTTGGTGTGGCTGTTCTTCAAGGTTATATGCAAGGATGAATTTGAAACTGAATGTCATCTTCAAGCTCAGGAAAAAGATATTATAAACAATTCTATCTTCATTTGATCTAGTCTTTGTGAACTCATAAAAGCTTTATTTTTTGACTTGATTACTTCTTTAACTCTCTCATTCCACCACTATGTTTCTTTTCCTTTTCCCTTTCCACTTGTTCTTCTGCCGCCCCTACCATTCCATCTCAAAATGTTTTCTATTCGTCATCTACATTATCTGTAATTAACTCATGGGCCTTAGACCTGATCTGAGACTCAAATTTTTGCTTTACCTCTGTCTGTTGCAACATCCACAGCTTGCAGCATTCTCTTTGTCCATCTTTCCACATTTATTTTCCATATAAACTTGAAAGGTTAGGTGTATAAGATTTGTTTTCCAACTAACTTGCAGAGTATTTATGATTTAAAAAAAAAAAAAAAAAAAAAACTCTAGAGCTGTGTTCCAAGATACCTTTGATATATAGCATGGATATTCTCTTGATCTCTGAAGTAATGTTAGTGGGAGAGTGATTGTTCAATCTGTGTTGTAGTTTATAAGGAAAATAATCACTGCCCGTCATGTTATCTTTAATATACTAATTCGTGTCTAAGGAAATCCTCAGTGGAGTAGTTCACATATGTTATGTGATCATAACTGAAGATCATCATGAATCCTCAATCCTGAAGATACTCAACGGAATTACCCATTCATACACTGGGAGATATCCATTCTTCCAGGGAATGTAGGTATCTTATAAACAGAAAAAGCCAAGAGCTTTTATCACCACCCATAACTCAGCCATTTCACCTTTTTGGAATCAAAAATAAACAACTTCCACAAGGAAACAATAATCAATACTAACTGTTGCTTAGAAAGTAAAAACAATAGCCTGAAGCATTTCCTCATCCCATCCATGTCCCATATATTGACCAATGAAACAAAACAATAAATAAAGAAACCACATCCATCATGCCACTGTCAAGGTCACTGCTCTTAGAAAGGTACAGATGCCAAAGATTGCAGAGAGATCCCCTCCAAAAGTACTTAGTGGTTGAATTAAATCTTGCTATGCTCATCCACTCTCCTAATATACCTATATGTTAAAATCAGTTGTTTCAGGGACAAAGAAATCCAATGAGAGAAATTAAATAGAATAAGATGCCATTGGATAGAATTGAACTTTGGAGGGCCAGAAACTGCTGTAATACCCATAAGTTTTTCATCCCCTTGGGGTCAATATTGCCCCTGTTCAGAATCCCTGGGACAAATAAATTCTTAAATTTAGGTTTCAAAAAAATGATAAAACGGAACAGGATAATTACTATTATCATACAATTACAAACTTTTACATATCACTTTAAAACCTAGTTTATTATTATTTTTTAAATTCATATACTATGCATCAGATTTTCATATTATCAATCTAGCATGGATATGACTACTTTTAATTTTGTTATTTCAAATTAGTCAAATTTAACAGTCTTTATTCAAGGATAAAATTTACATTAACAATAGAAAATAATAAAGGGGGATTCAGTTCCTTGAACACATTTGTAAAGTGGGAAACTGGAAGCTCTCATGGAAGTTTTTTCACTTGGCTATGCTACCAGTTATATATTTGGTTTAATCCTTTATCTAAGTGTAAGCAAACAAAGTTTGCTCCTGAAGTATTTTCAGGACTGGGGAAACTTGTGGTAAAGGTGGTATAAGTTCTGATCACTTGCCTTAGTATCCCATAATGCAAAGCACATCTCCTTGTGGACATGTATACTGCTATGCATTAAGGGAGTGGTCACTACCCAGACCGGTTTCGACCTTTATTGAGGTCTCATCAGTGGGAGCCACACCCAGAGGCGGTGATTCACTTCTCTTAATGCATAGCAGTATACATGTCTGCAAGGAGATGTGCTTTGCATTATGGGATACTAAGGCAAGCGATCAGAATTTATCCCACCTTTACCACGAGATGCCCCAGTCCTGAAAATACATCATCTTCATCATCAAATTCCTACCATGTACCCTCAAGGGGTGTACAGGATATGATAGTACTACATGAAAAATTTACATGATTACTAACTTCCTATCTATAATTTTCCTCCAAATCAGTCTGTTACTTGTCAAGACTCCAACATTACCAGATCTTATATTTCTATTGTCTAAGGCCATATCAATCCACCTAAAATACTGAAAATACTTCGGTTCAAACTTCGTTTGCTTATACTTGGATAAAGGATTAAACCAAATATATAATTGGTGACAGCTCTGTTTTTTCTGCTTATAGGACGCTTACTTTTGCTGGAAGATAAACTCTTCACAATTCCATATATCATTCATTTCCAAAACTCACAGCTCTGAAAACTCACTCATGAAACTAGTCTGCTGAGAATTCTCTCAGACAGGAATTACAGTGTAGTAAAAATAACATGATATTCACTGATATTTTCCTCCTAAAATACAATACATATTGGACAATCACTCTCTTGCTAACAGTAGATCATCAGATATCAAGAGAATATCCATTCTCTTGCTTTCTGATGAGAATTATATCTATTCATTACATCAAAAGCATCTCAAAACACATCTCTAGAGTTCTAAAAAATGAGATTTTCAAAATATATTATTATTATTATTTTTCTGATCCCCTGAAGTCACAAGACTCATTGCAAGAGGTCAACACTAGTGAACACAAAGTCTATCATGCCACTCCTTAAAATCATCCACAGTTCACCACCCTCTCAGGCAATGCATTCCATGCTCCTACCATTTTCCATTCAAAAAACATACACCTTACCCTTTTACTCACTGCCTCCTTTTGCAACTTCCAGGGATGCCCTCTTGTATTTGTTCCTTTCCCTCATTCTCCCATATGAAAAATCTCAGTGTTAATACGATAATAACCCTTCAACAGCTTACATGTCTCGATCATATCTTCCCCCTTGCCTTCTACCCACTAAACTCTGCAGTCCACATCTGCAGTTTCAGTCTATCCTCATAAGCAATGTTGTACAGTTTGACATCATTTTTGTTGTCCGTCTCTGCATCCTTGCTAAGGTTACTTCATCCTCTTCAAATCCTGGTAACCAGATCCGAGCACAGAAATCCAGATGTAATCTGATCAGAGCTTTATACAATGGGACAAGCACAATTTTATCTCTTGTGGTCAATGTTCTCCTCAACATTGCTACAATTATCTGAGATGGCTTTACAACCTTTCCAATATGTCCCCAGAACTTTAAATCTCTATCCACAATCACCCCAAGATTCGTTGCTTCTTCCACTTCTTCCAGTATAACTCAACCAAGTGAGTATTCCAAATTTTAAAACCTTACATTTAGTTGCATTAAGCTGACATTCCCTTACCTTTGCCCAGCCTTCCAGCTTATTCAAATCCTCTTGAAGAGCCAAAACACAGCACTATTACTAATAACTCTCCAAGTTAATGGTACAGTCAGTTCCATAGCACATTCCCTTAAGACACATGATGAAATTCCATCTGCTCCCCTTGTTCCCCTGCCTTATCAACATTTGTGTACTCAGTATTTGGAATACATCTTGTTTATTCACTTCTAACAATTCACCACTCCATATACTTCTCAGAATAAGGCCTGTAGTACAAGGATGGAGCATTAATAAAGTGATCATTCAGTAGCTCAACTATGTCATCTGCTCTGGTTACCTGATTCCCATCTCCATCCTGCAAGATAATCTGTCCACAGTCATTTTCCTCCTATTCACCACATAGCAAAAAACTCCTTGGGATTCTCCTTGGATTGCAGTGCCAGTCTCCTCTCATATTCTAATTTTTCTCTTCTTATCATACTAGTCACTTTCCTAGCTTGAGCCTTATATTCCTCATGCAACAGAACTTTACCTTCTCTTTATGTACCTTCCATAATCTCTTTTTCTTCTGCAATTCCCCTTTTATTCCTTTTGTGATTCATTTAACCCCAAATTGCTTTATCTTCTTCACTCAAATTATGCAATGTGTCATTGCTGTCAACAAATTTTTCTTAATTATCTCCCATGCACTAACGATCCCTCCCCTCTTCCTTTAAATTCTTTTATATCCATTTCAGTGCTGCAAGCTAGCTTCTCAGTCTACGATTATCACCTGCCTTATAATTCCACATAACTTCCCTCTATTTTGATACCTTCCAATGCTTATTCGTCCTCCAAGTCTGGACTGTATGGTCACTCTCACTAATGGGTGTGTGTGTGGGGGGGAATATGCCATCTCAGTCATAATCAGATCCTCTGATGCTATGACTAAATCCAGAACTCTCGATCCTCGTATTCCCTCCACTACATGCTACTGAAGCAATTGTCTCTCAAGAAATCCAAAAATTCAGTTCCCGTATTATTACATGCTGTCTCCTCTTCCTAGTTTATATCATTATAGTTGTTCCTTTCCCTCATTCTCCCATATGAAAAATCACATAATGATTGCCCTCTTTGTTCTTGCCAGACTAATTTGCCTAAAAATTTCCTGCTCATCATCATCATCTATATTCCCTGGTATGCTTTATCTTCTTCAAGTAACAACATCCCACTAAATATCTTGTCCTATAAACATCCATCTCACCCACCTTATACTCTCAAAGCCATTAGTATTATTTCCACTGAGATACTCCACCCTGAGCATGCACAGTTCATCTCTTATTATTAGTAACACTCCACCACCATGTTTATCATCTCTATCTCCTGCTGAAATATTTTATACCCTTCAGTTTCTATCCCTGTTAGAACATCCTCCTCAGTTAACCAAGTTTCACTGATACGAACAACCTTTGGAGAGACCAAGTCAATCAGTGCCACAAACTCATTCCCTTTATTCCTAATGCTGCTAGCATTTGTATACAGAAAAACCAGTGTATTGCCAGCCTTGTTATAAACATTACTCCACCTCATAATCCACCTGACTCTATAATATAGTGTACACCAGTAGTGGCCGGTGAAAATTTTAAGTAGGGCTGCTGCATATACAAAAAAAAAAAAAAAACACTTTTTTTTCCTAATCAGTAATGAATTTATTAATAAATAAATTTGCATATTAAACATTGCTTTATTAAAAATATTTCATCCTCACCATGAACAAACACCAATAATAGTTTCGTATAGCAATGGCAAGTGCAAACGAATATCGGTATTAGATCCCAGTGCATTTGTTTCGTGTAACGATAATTGAAAAAAATATAACTCTTTTCATATTTTCAACAGTGACACTCATCATAATTCAGCCTTGTATCTATAATAAATAAATAATTATATGTTATTTTAACAAAATAAAATAAGATTTAAAAAAAATAGTTCACCATGAACACACGCCAATAATAAATGTTTCATATCTCACAGAAATAATGAGCGCAGGCATAAGATACACTGCCCAAGCAGCAGTGTATCTAATGACATAATGTGCAACGACAAGCGCAAATGAATATCGGCGTTAGATTGCAGTGTTTGTTTTGTGTAACGATAATTGAAAAAATATTATTCTTTTCATATTTTCAACAGTGACACTCGTCATAATTCAGCCTTATATCTATAATAAATAAATAATTATATGTTATTTTAACAAAATAAAATAAGATTTACAAAAAATAGTTCACCACGCACACGCATCAATAATAAATGTTTCATATCTCTCACAGAAATAAGGCTCATAAGCATACTAAAAATACACTGCCGTTTGAGCAGTGTGGGAATGACATAACGTGCAATGACAAGTGCAAACGGATATCGCTGTTAGATCGCAGGGCATTTGTTTTGTAATCTAAAGCATTAATCAAACAATTCCAATTATTAACTATTCAATCAATGTCAAAACATTATAATGTTGTAAGTATTGTTATTATTTATAAACACAAACAAAATTTAATTTTTTCATTTTTTCCTTGGGGGTGCTGCAGTGTCGCAGTGCTTATGTATGGCTGCCACTGGTGTACACTCCTTTATATCTCAAGCATTATCCCCATATGAGATCATCCCTGCAACATTCCACCTGTGCAATTCTAGTTTCCCTGTCTCGACACAGTCACTTGCCCAGAAAACAACACTGTCTCCAAATGCCTGCATCCTTCTGCATTCAAATGCAATCCATTTCTTGCATATAGCTTCCTTCTCTCCTCAAATACTGCATGCATCCACATATTCCAGACCACTTTTCCTGCACATTCTTGCTATCATCTCATTTGTCATCACTGCTCTTTTCCTCCACTCCACTTTTATCATACTGGGCAACACACATACTGTCGTTCTTTCCTTGGATACATTTCTGCTGCACTATGTCTAACATCAGTGCTACACGATTCATGTTACCTCTCAGGTCATTCATCCCAACCATTACTATCATCTCCTCCACACTTTCACTCATCTTCACTGCCAATGCCATACTCTATTGTTCCACCAGGCAAGCACTCCTCTGGTATACTCTTCTCTGCACACTCCAAATCATCAAATCCCCATACATGACACTCCGAATAGATTCATTCATCCTTCTCTCACTGGCATCCCTGACTCTTATGGCTTGCAATCACTTCTTTCTCTCCCACTTTTACTCCTCTCTCTCAGCCATCTATCCCTTGCGTCCACACTCTCTTGTCTTTCTTCAATTTACTCTCTTCCACTGTCTCTCCCATTCTCTTGCCTTCCTCTCTCCCTTGCTCTCCGATGCTGTTCTCTTACACCCACTCTCGTTCCTCTCACACTAGCCAACCTCTCTATCCTCCCAAGATCTTCATTCCTTCCTTCTCCTTTCTCAGCAGTTCTGTTTCTCTTTCTCTCTCCACACATTATGTTTTCATCGCCATTCACACACAAAATCATGGTCCTCAAACAAATGCTCTCCATCTGCTAATGAACAGCATCATTTTTTCCCCTTCTTTCCATTATTCCTATTTTTATATCTGTTCCTGTTCCACCAGACCAGTCATACTGCAGATATCCAACAATTGAATGTATGGATTACATTAATTTTTATTATTCTGAGTGGTCTGAATTTGTAGAAAATAGAGTTTCTATTAGCCACAGGATTATTTTGGAACAAAACCGAAATTCTTTATATCAAGCTCTTACAAAGTTGACAAATCTTTAAAATCCTTGAAATCTTTTTAAGAAGTGCTATGAATCTGTTCATAATTAACTGTATATGAAATGCATTGATGGTTTAAATATTTCAAAATTTTGGGAATTGGTGACTATGAACTGTTACTAATAAGCTGTCGATTATTTTTTTAATATATGCAAGGAGGTACCCAAAAATATCCAGAATTATTATTTTTTAAAACAATTTTATTAAAGTTTATAATATCATATTCTAGTCTACTTCAAAGTACTCTCTGTGAGTTAATGCACTTGCCCCAACATTTTTACCACTGCTGGAAACAGTTCTGCAACTGGAATACTGTTTATGGCCTCCAGGAACTTTTCTTTCACTTTGTCAATATCAACAGATTGCTGTCCTTTCATGGTTTTATCCATAGGAATAAGAAAATGTTCACATGGAAAGAGATCAGGCAAGTAGGGAGGGTGGGAAACAACTGCCATGTTGTTTTTCATCAAGAACCGTTGGACAGACAAGGCACAAACTCCATGACAAATTTGTCTCTTCGGAAACTTTTTCTGTGGTCTTTCAACGAACTTCATTGATTGCCTGGCAAAACCTTTTTTGATGTTTTCATCATTTCTGCTTGTCAAAGGTCAGCCAGATTATGGCTGACCTTCAACAAATTTCTTCAACTTCAGCTGACATGTCTCCAATTTTGAAATGAAAAAAACCACTCATAGACCTGTGTTTTACCTAAAGCATTGTTCTTAAAGGCTTGCCAAAGCATAATAGTTTCAGCTGCAGTTTAACCCAAAAGAAAACAAAATTACATGCACACTCTCTGTTCCTTGTGGTCAGTCATCACAAAATCACCAAACTTACTTGTAAGCACTAACAAAAAAGCAATCAGAACAACGAACCAGTTTACAGAGGATGAGGCCACTTGCCAGACTAGCACAGAAAACTGCACACTCACAGTGCCTAGCAGCATCATCCATAACCAGAAAATGTGTGTGTGGCAAGTTCAGATTCCAATTATTTTTGGGTACCCCCTCGTATGTAAGTGCATGCAAATTTTTTGTTTTAATTTTTAAAATGCTTAAAAATTAAAAATTTTAAGCATTTAAAATTGAAATTAAAATAAATTTTTAAAATGTTTTTTAAAAAAAATTTTAAAACATTATATTTTCATTTATGCTGGAAATCTGTTATCTGTTATAATTATATTATCTATACTTTATTATCTATGCTGTAAATTACAAATAATTTTTAGTTGTCTCATTTTGTCTCTTGAATATTTAAGCATTATAAATATCTTAATACAGTAATAATTGTATCTTCATAGAGACTGATATCTCTGTGTCATTACTTGTTTACAGTTTGTTCCCTAATTTTTATTTTTTTTATGTTTATATTTTTATTATGTTTATTTCTGTTCTTACCAAAAGTTTCATTTATGTATAGTTTACAATTACCCTAAATAACAAAAAAGATAAATCAGGAGATACTGTTGAAGTTGTAATTCGTGGTCATCCAGGAACTTATGTTGGACTTTCAGCAGTAGACAGAGCTTTATACAGTATGAAAACTGGCAGTGATTTAAACCATGGTGATGTAAGTATAAGCTATATCTTATTTCTTTATATTTCCACCATTTTTGAACAAAAGCTTTAAAATGGAAATTAATATTTTCCAAAAACATTTAAAAAAATTTACAAGTACCTACTTTCTTATATGAGAACTTACTCCTTATTTTTTATGGGATCATACAGTATGATGGTAATCTTGTAATTATCCAATTAAATTTTTCCAAAGTATTTAAAATTATTCTGTCACATGAAAACTTTCAGGAATACACATTTCTCTTGTAAATTAGTAAGAAGTTTGCAAATACAATACATCTGTGTTGTATTTGGTAAAAATTATGGCTGTGTAAATTTTATTTTCACAATTAGTTTAAAAAAAATAAATTTAATTTACTAGATATGGGACAGTTTTTTACTTTGTTCAGTCATTCTGTAAACATAAGGAGAGAGAACACCAGATAACAAGAGGAAATAGAGTAATTTAGGAAACATAATTGATGAGAATTTTTAACAATTTGCATTGTTTTGAGGGAAGCATGAAACCAGTGGGAAGTCTTTAAGCCTTTTAGATCACATTCGAGTCTGGTTTGTGAAGATACTGAGTTCAAATTTTGCAATTTAAGCCTCCATGTAAGCAAATTTAAATTACTATCTTTAGAGTTTACTTCTTATTTGTTGATCTTGGTGCACAGTGTGTTCTTTTTCTTAATTGTTTTCTTTGCAAGAGTTTTGAAAGATTAATAAATCTTGTATATCAGAACTGCACATTACAGAAATTTTATTTTTCTGTTTGCAATAATTACTTGATTAAATCTCTGAGAATTCATTAAGATAATTTGAGCTTATAAACATAGTTCATGGGTTTTTCCCATTTATAATTATTTTTAGCACAAAATATTCATTATTGCCTGCATTTCAGAGTTGAAATGAACTAGCAAATCCAGATTAAAAATAATGTAGCTGTTATTTACAGTTAATGTATTATCTTGTTTATTTAGGTTGTTATCTATAATCATAGTTACAGTTACTAGGTTAGACTAAATATGTGAAATGAATAAGATGTAACAATTATTGATTAGAGTGATTTTTATTTTATTTTTATTGCTAATGTGAAGAGTATTACAAAGAGGAGGAAGAGAAAGTGAAATCCTGGAAATGCTGTCAGATTATTTGATAATCACAAGTTACAGATCATTTAAGATAACACTGTTGTTTATAGCTATTAGAAATAAGACTCAAAAGGAGAGTAAACAAAATGGGTGTCCATCTATATATGAGACTGCTAGTTTTAGGATAATGAAGAGATGGTAGAGTGAAAGAATTTATAGACAAGTCCTCAAAAGTGATACCTGAACTGTGAAACACCACTGTTGTCAGCAATTTACATTCCTGTAGTTACACAGATATAGATTGCAGAATTTAATTTTTAGGTATGGAAAGAGAGAAAAATATAATTTTTATTGGAAATAAAAATATTTTTTATTAAACTGCGAAACTGTTGTGATAATTAGTTCAGTAAGATGCTAAGTTTCTTCTAACTTCAAGATGGTAGGGAAAAGAAAACAAAACATAATTGCTAAACTTTTAGTTCTGTCTATTCTTACAAATCTTTCACCTCTACCCTCGATCTGATGGAAGCTAAGGAGTCATATTTTTATCTTTGATCTTCCACAATAAATCAATGAATTCCATGAAAAATCTGTTATATGCTATTATTTTACTAATTTGTACTCACAGTATGTTTTTATTTATTTTGCAAAATATTTTTTAGGTACTAGAAAAAATGAGTTCTTTCGATGAAACAATGAATGGAACTTTGACCCATATCTGGCATTCTAGGGAAGGAAGTGCTAGTCATTTTGTACACTTTCCTTCGTCAACCTATGGAATAGATTGCAACAGAACATTTGAGGTAAAAGCCAAGGGTAAAATAATAATTTAATATTTAATTTTTTCTTTTGTATATTTAAGTTAGACTTTAGTATGAACATAGATAATATTTGGGAATTCTGATTTTTTTATCAATTTGGCATAAAAATGATCAGATTCTCACTTGTTTGAACTTATAATTGTATTCTAAGGCCTTCATAGAGTCACTAGACTTGTAATGAAAGATCCTTTCATTTTATACATTATGATACCAGTCACACTACACCTTGACTCTATTCATCATTGTGCATTCTCTACTCAATCTGGCAGTACATCAGTATCCATTTTGTGCAACCACCACTCCATGCAAAAATATCCACTTGTCACCAACTGCATATTGCCCCAATTTTTTTGATAATCTCTCTTTCAGTTTTTGAGAGTTTTTCACTTGGTTATACAATAAATTAAGATGTCAAGAAATTATATTCTTGTTTAATCCTTTATCCAAGCATAAGCAAACAAAGTTTGTATGTGAAGTATCTTCACAACTAAGCTACTGGTATATAATGGCTAATGACTTCTGATTAATTGCCTTAGTATCCCATAATGTAAAGCCCTGATAATTCATGCACAAACTTTGTTTGCTTACACTTGGATAAAAGATTAAACAAGAGTATAATCTCATGGTATCTTTACTTTAATTCCCTTCCTTTTCAGTGTGTTTCAGTCATATCACCTCTCCTATTTGCCAATAACCACACATCCTTAACTTGTGCTCATATCTTAGTTACTATCTTCTGATCCCTCTCCAGCAATTCCCTATCTTCTGGATACAAAAGTACTATATCAGCATATAGTTATTCAGATACACCTAAATTAGTGCCCTTATATAAGAACATCTCTCAGTCTATGTTCCCTCCCCCCCAACTATGGGAACATAGATAGGAAGGAGGAACTGCAGGGAGGGAAGAAAATGAAATTTATACAGCTGCTGAGAGATAATTACCTGAGATAGCATATAATGATGTAATGGAGAGATACAAGGTTTGAGAGTGCTGAATCTGGTCATAGCATCAGAGAACTTAACAGTAACCAATCTAGCTACACTGTCTCTGCTGGGGAGAAGTGATGTAATCTTAACCTGGGAGATTGCCGGAATTATTACGGATATATGGAAGGATTTCCATATATCCCTTCTGTTAAGAAGGGATATATGGAAACTACAAAACAGGTAATTATGACAAGCTACAATATTTTAGAGTAGCAGGAAATAAGAAATTTATTCACCTTTTATGTAAGAGTGCAGTGATATCTTGGCTATCTAGTCACATTGGAAAAACAATTAATTAATGAATAAACTGAATGTGAATGTAAAATGCTGTTATTTCAGGTTAACAATGTAGTTGACATGTTAATATATTCAAGGAGGATAGAGAAGATAGAACAGGGGTTATGGGGGGGTGATATTGAATTATACAGTTGGTTGCTGCTATAGGGGCAGGTGATATTGAATTCATGCATCAGCAAATTAGTGCAATGAGTGCAGGGTTAGTGATTATTATGGAGGATTTTAATTATGGTGATATCAATTGGAAGGAAGAAATATCACGTGGAAAAAGGAAATGGAATTTATACATCTTCTAAGAGATAGTTACTTGAAACAGCACATAACTGAAGAGACTCATGGTGTGAGAGTGTTGGATTTGGTCATAGGTTCTGAGGATATATGCATAAGTAAGGTGTCCTCGTTACCTCCAATTGGTGAGAGCAATCATGTGGTATTGACTTGGGAGGTTGCAAAATTTGTGGATTTCTCTCTTAAGATGGGGTATATATGGAATAAACATATATACCTTATTATAAGGTAGGTGTTAGATGGATGAGTAGTAGTATCAGACTTGATCTGCAAATAAAAGAAAATGTTATGGAGAATTTGCAAGGAGAAAAGCGATCAGTACACCCATGAGCAGTACAAGGCTCAATCTAGGAAGATTACCAGCATAGTAAGAAAGCTAAATCAGATTATGAGAAGACTTTAACCAAGGAGATTAAGGGTAATCCCAAAGAGTTCTTCCGCTGTGTGGCAAGTAAAAGGAAGAATGGCTTCGGAAGGATAACCTTAGTGCGTGCTGATGGTATTGAGGTGACCAATTCAGATGTAATAGTAGAGTTACTGAGTGATCACTTTTCAAAAGTCTATCAGCCAAATGAGGATATCTCTGTACCTGTAGCAATAACTAATGTGAGAATTGAAATTAATAAATCAGAGGTACTTAGTATATTGCAGAATTTAAATGCAAACACTGCTGTAGGTGTAGATGGAATATCAGCTCGGGTGTTGCGTAAATGTGCAAAGGAATTGTCAACCCTCTTACTTGGTTATTTAACTTAAGTTTAAACTCTGGTATAGTCCCCAGACAGTGGAAAAGGCAAAGTAGTTCCTTTGCATAAAGGTGGCTCTAAGACTATGGTAGTTAATTACAGACTAATCACCATCTCAGGTGTGGTGGTAAAAATATTGGAAAAGTTGGTTAAAGACAGAATTCAAGAATGGGCGGATCAGAATATGATACCCTATAGGGGCCAACATGGTTTTGTTAAAGGTCGATCCTGCCTTAGCAATTTATTAACTTTTTATAATAGAATAACATCTGAGTTAGACAAGGGAAATGGCTACACAGTGATACTACTGGATTTTGCTAAGACTTTTGACAGGATACCCCCATGGAATACTGTTTGCGCAAATTAGAGCAGATGGGGATGGATACTAAACTGGTGATATGGATAAAAGAATGGCTCAGGGAGAGATACCAGAAAGTGGTGTATGGAGGAGCAGAGTCCAGGATGAGACAGGTGACCAGTGGTGTGTCTCAGGGCTCTGTGCTTGGGTCATTATTGTTTAGTTTGTACATAAATGATATAGGAAATGGCTTGAAGGGAGATATTCAGTTGTTTGCTGATGATGCAAAGTTGAGTAGCACAATAAAAAACAAATCAATCAAATGATATTGAGAGTTTGCAGGATGATTTACATAAGCTGGCAAAATGGGCAAAAGGTAATGGATGTCAGTTCAATGTGAAAAAGTGTAAAGTTATGCATTTTGGGATTAAAAGATTACCAGCTGTGTACTACATTGAGAGAACGGTACTCCAAGAGATTGATGAGGCTAGGGACTTAGGTGTTGGTGGATAGGGAGATGAAGTTCAGAGGACACATTGATAAGGTGTCCAAGACTGCACATAGGATTACTTGGTTATTGAAGAACACACTAACATCCAGAGATAAAGAGGTTTTTATTCCCCTTTATAAGGCATTGATACTTCCACATTTGGATTACTGTGCTTAAGTCTGGTCACCTGGATTCCTTGGAGAAGAAGAGGTTGTGGACAGGGTTCAGTGAAGGTGACTAAGTTGGTGAGTGATGTAAAAAATGCTCCCTACATTGAGAGCTTGTGGATTGCAGAGGTTGGTTGATAGGCAGAGAAGAGGGGATATGATAGAAACATTTAAATTACTGAAAGGTTTTTATAAGATTGATGCAGGGGAAATATTTCAGCTGTGTGATAGTGATGGAAGAACAAGAGGTCATCCCTGGAAATTAAGAAAAAGTGTGGTTAACAAGGGTGTGAGAACAAGGTTTTGTGCCTGGAGGGTGGTGAATAAGTGGAATGCATTGCCTGACTCAGTTGTGAGTTCTTTGTCTGTAAATGAATTTAAGAAGAGATAGGATAGATATTGTTTTGATAGTTTGGGTCTCCCGTGATGAATCTACTGACTCCATGGAAATACCTGTAATAATAATAATAATTTATACAACAGTGATATAGGAAATGATTTGATGGGAAATATTCAGTTGCTTACTGATGATGCAAAACTGGGAAGAGTCATAGAAAATAAAGGTGATGTAGGAATCTTGCCTGATGACTTAAATAAACTAGCAGTATGGGAAAAGGTAAATGGCTGCCAGTTTAATGTGGCCAAGTGTAAGTTGATACACTTTGGGAAGAAGAAATCACAAGCTTGCTGTATACTATATATAGATTGAACTGAACTGCAGAAACTGATGAGGCTAGGAACTTGGCAGATTGTGGCCAGGGTGTTGAAGTTTAGAGGGCATTTTGCAAAGATAGCCAAAACAGCACATCAGATTATGTGGTTGTTGAAGCACATACTTGCAAGCAGGAATAAATATATAAAAAAAAGTCATGATTAATAACAAAAAAACTACGATATGAAGGAAGGCTGCATGTTACTATTGATGTTGATAGTTATGGTATGTTATAATCTAAATGCCAGGTATTCTTATTGTAACAGAAATCTTTGTAGTTTACATATCTTAGAATTTCTTACAATGAACCCTAGGAGAATTTTTTATTTTTTTTATTAACTAAGAATGCAGTTGAATTCTGAATTTAATCTAAATCATAGAATTGATTCCCCCCCCCCCTATTATGTATACTGTACATTATTCAAGAAAATTAGCATACATACATAAAAACTCTGTTTTAGAAATTAAATTAACACAAATATACTTAAAGAAAATTAAATGTCAAACAGTTTCTGCAACTGAGAAGTCATAGATAACATTGGTTAAAAATAGGTTCTTGTCTAAAAAATAATCATTTAATATTAATAACATCATATGTATTTGCTGTTGTTGGTCCATTTGACTTATTGCCCTTCATATTCTATCTCTGTAATTGTTTGATAAAAATCATCCACATGTGATTGAGTATTAAACTTTAGGTCTTATTGCACTGCACAGGCATGCAAATCATTTTAAATGCTTCTTTGAACTTTCTGAAGTATCTCTGAAATGTAATATCTTTCCATACATTTCAGAATAACATTGTTTCTGCTTTATTGTATTAGGCAGAATCATTCTGTTGTGTAACATTGTGTGAAAGGCCCAATTTATGTGGTATCTTTAATTTTACATTATTAATATACTCTACTATTCAATAATTTCAAATTATTGTATTAATTTAATTGTGAAGAAGCAGATTAGAGTCAGCAGAACTAGCAAAATGAAAAAATACAAAAAAAAAAAAAAGTTGACACACACACACACACACACACACACACACACATATATAAATACTGATTATTCTTGAAGCATAGTAAATAACTGCAGAAGCTTGCAAAAATATATTGCGCATCATATTTAGTGAAATATGAGTAATAATAGTTATTTTGGTTATATTAATGTTCTTCTATTGTTAGTTAAAAAAAAATAACATTCTTTGCTTTCTAATTTTCAGTTCCTGAAGCTTATTGTTTTTACTGATGCCAATGTTACCAGATTGTTTGGTAGGTAGTAATTTAATCTGAGTGTTTGTTTTAATCTTTTATTTATGTGTTTTATAATTGATTTGAGATTGATCATGTAATTTGGTTAAACATGTTTTATTAACATTCCCTGCCTGATTTGGCAATATTTGCCTTTAAGTTGGAAAATCTGGGTTTGAATTCCATGTAGATGCTGGGAATTTTTATTGAGGACTTTTCAACTAAAATTGTTAGCCTGTCTCATTATAGAGGTGACAGGGCCTTTCCTCCTGAAAATTTTGTTCTTCATTCCTTATCATAAGCAAACTAGCCACAAATGAACAGACATCATACACTAGTTGCATTGCCTTCATAGCCTTAGTTACTCTATTTACTCAAGTTAATAGGGTAACTATTAACTTGAGTTAATAGTTACTCTATTAACCCAAGTTAATAGAGTAATTATAAACTCAATGAAGGGCAGTGGCCCTTCCCATAATGTTTTAATCCTTTACCCAACAATATACTTTGTTGGGTAAAGGATATACTTTAATATACTTTGTAACCCATTGCTAAACTTTTTGCATAAAACCCTTGTAATAACATAAGCATTTCTATCATATCCCCTGTTTTCTGCCAATCAGTTAACTTCTGGAACCCACAAACCCTCAGTCTATTGTAGGAGCATTCCACATACCACTCACTATCTTGGTCACAGTTATCTAGATCCTCTACACTACTTCATTCCCAAAAAGTCCTAGACTCATGCACTGTAATCCAGATATAGCGATGTCAAGACCTTATAAAGAGGAATGATAACTTTCTTATCTCTGACTACTAGTGTGTGCTTTAGTAATCAAATAATTCTAGGATTCACTTTGGTATATTATACTTGACAAGAAATGGTATTGTTGTTTTAATCTTATACTCATGCATATGTGTAAGCATGAAGTGTGTTTATTGTTATGAAAAGTCTACAAGTATATCATGGCTGTTAACTTCAAAAGAATTGCCTGAGTAGCTACATAAAACAAAAACGTTGAAAATGTTATGGGAAAGATCTCTACCCAAACCAGTTTCATTCATTATCGAAGTCTCATTAGTGGGAGCCACACCCAAGAAGATACCATGGTTAAATAAATGCAGAAGTCAGATGTATTTTCCATATACAAGTAGGAAAAAAAGGTTTATTACTTGCTTAATACTCTGGATGAGAGATAGTTGTGAAAATTTTTCTGCTTAGTCACAATGTTACCAAGAAATTCTTGTTTTAATACTAAGCGTATGTGTTCTTGGAAAGAACCATCTATGATAACTCTTTTCAAGATCTACGCAGTTGACTTTTGCAATATGCTATCTAAACTTCAACTTCCCCTTCATCAATTTCCATCAGTACAATATGCATCTTGTATTTGTTTCATCCCAAAATGAATAACTTTACACTTTTCCATGTTAAATTAGCATTGAGTGAATATTCAATTGTGTGCCTGATGATGCAAAATTAGGGAGGGCAATAGTTGAGAAAGGTGATGTAGGCAAAGGACAATAGTCGTCATTTTAATTGCAAAATGTAAGGTAATGCACTTTGGGATGAAAAAATTACATACAAACTTTGTATCATACTGAGGGTACTGGATTTCAGGAAATTGCCAAGGCTAGGGATCTGGGGGTGATAGTGGACAGAAATTTGAAGTTCAGAGGACATATTGCAAAAAACTTGACAAAATAACTCAAAAGATTACTTGGATGTTGAACACACTGGCAAATAAAGACAGGAAGGTTGTTATCCCTCTTTTAAAGGCTATGATTTGGAGATCAGGAGGTAGCAGAGAGGATTCAGAGATGAGTGACCAAGCGGGTGACATGCCTGTGAAATGCTCCCTGAGGATAGATTGAAAAGATTTGCAAAGTGTGTGGGTTGTAGAGTTTAGATAACAGGCGGAGGAGAGATGACAGGGCAAAAACTTATGTTACTTAAGGGATTTTATGAGACTGATATAAAAGAAATTTTTCAATACATGATGAGTAGGGAGAGAACAAGGGTCACCCTGAAGTTGCATAAGTGATTTAAATAAGAGTGTGCAGACTAGAAGTTTTGCTTGGAGAGTAATGAATGAATGGAATGAATTGCAAGAGGTAGTCATGAGTACCCCAGTGGTGAATGCTCATTCACCATTCAGAGGTTCATTCACCTTAAGGAGCCATATGATAGGTATTATGTGAATAATCATTTGTGTGGATCTCCCATGAAGAGTCTTTTGACTCTGTAGAAATACTCCATTATAATAATATTAAATTATAATATTATAATATGTGAACCTATTTATATCAATCAATGTGATAGAAATATATTACTTTAACTATTACACCTACTCGATTTTGCATCATTAGCAGACAACTGAATATTTACTTTCAAATCATTTATGTACAGATTAAACAGCAGTGGTCAAAGCACAGAGCCACTGCAGTACACCTCTAGTCATCTGCTTTCTACTGAATTCTGATTCTCAATATACTACTCTTTAGCATCTTCCCACTTTTGTATCCATATTCACTCCTATATTTTTCAGTTTGTGTAACAGCATTCCACATAGTATCCTGTTCAAACACCTTTGCAAAAATCCACTCATGCTATTATGAAGTCACTCCCTTAGTTTTATCACCATTCCTGAAATACCGAATGTCTATAATTTGCTACCTCAATCTCAGAGCCTCCATTATGTAGCAGAACTGTTTTATCCTGCTTCCACTCCCTTGGGAGTTTATCAGAGCTGAGACTTGAATTAAGTAGCCTGGTCAATGGTGCCAATTCCTTTGCACATTCTCATAATATACAAGCTGATATCCTATCTAATCTCATGGCTGTATTTGCACGGAAATTCTGCATGTAGCCTATGCACTTCCAATTCATCAAACTCTATTCCCACATCAGTTCCTATCACATTTATATCGCATCCTCTTGGATGAAAGATCTTTGCAAAATAGGGATTCAACTATTTTGTCTGCTTTTTTTACCTCACTACCATCAGCATTCATTAAAGTTGTTATTATTATTATTATTGTTGTTGTTCCGGGCAACTCCAAGGAGTTGACAGACTCATCGAGGGAGGCCCTAACATCATGTCAAGAACAACTATTCGACATTGACACAGTATCTATCATATCTTGCCTTGAACTCATTCACAGTCGTAGCATCCACAACAGACTCTGGAAGCTAATTCCACTCATTCACCACTCTCCAAGTAAAAAACCTAGCTCTAACACCCTTGTCAACCACACTCTTGCCCAGCTTCCATGCATGGCCCCTAGTCCTCCTACCACCAGTCATATTTTCAAAAATATCTTCTGGATCAATCTTATAGAAACCCTTCAGTAATTTGAATGTCTCAATCATATCACCCCTCCTTCGCCTATCGTCCAATCTCTGCAACCCACAAATCTTCAACCTATTCTCATAAGGTTCATTCCACAGACCTGCTATCATCTTGGTCACTTGTCTCTGGATCCTCTCCACTTCCTCCCCATCACGAAGAAACCCTGGTGCCCATAACTGGGCACAATAGTCCAGATGGGGTCTTATCAAGGCTCGATACAGAGGAACAACAACTTGTTTGTCTCTGCATGTTAAAGTATTTTTCAGAAGCAAAGTGATTTGATGAGCTGATTTAGTCACTTTTGCAATGTGCCCCCTAAACTTCAATTCCCTATCCACCAACACTCCCAAATCCCTGGCCTCATCAATCTCCTGGAGTACGGTTCCACCAATGCGATATACTGCTGCTATTCTTTTCACCCCCAAAGTGCATAACCTTACATTTTGCCACATTAAATTGACATCCATTCTCCTTAGCCCAGACCTCCAATCTATCCAAATCATCCTGCAAAATTTTGACATCCTGTGCACTCACAATTGCTCTACCCAACTTTGCATCATCAGCAAACAAGTGAACACTTCCTCTCAAATCCTTTCCTATATCATTGATGAACACATTGAAAAGCAGTGGTCCAAGAACAGAGCCCTGCAGCACACCACTAGTCACAAGCCGTCTTTTAGACTCCACTCCTGAATAAACCACTCTCTGGTATCTCTCCTTTAACCACCCTCCTATCCATCTTGCCAACCCTATATCTATCCCCATCTGCTCCAGTTTACTGATTAGGGTTCCATGTGGTATCCAGTCAAAGGCCTTGGCAAGGTCCAGTAGTGTCACTGTAAACCCATTACCCCTATCCAGTTCAGCCGTCACTGTGTTATAAAACGTGAGCAAGTTACTGAGGCATGATCTACCCTTCACAAAACCATGTTGTCCCCCATACAATATCCCATTTTTATCTATCCAATCCTGTATTCTTTTCTTGACTAATTTCTCTAAGACCTTGACAATGATTCCTGATATGCTAATCGGTCGGTAATTTACAACAGCAGTCTTGGAACCACCTTTATGCTGTGGAACTATTTTCCCCTCTTTCCACCCCCTCAGGACTAACCCAGACCTGAGACTCAAATTAAACAAAATGGTCAAGGGTACTGACAATTGTTTAGCCTCTTCTCATATGACACGAGCTGATATACCATCCAATCCCACAGATGTATTGACATTGAGGTTATGCAATAGACTACTCACCTCCACTTCATTCTCCACAATTCCCGTATAATCTATTGGTTTATTCATTTCTGCAATGTCACCACCTGGATGATATATACTTGCAAAGTGCTCACTCAGTAACTCAACTATATCAACTGATTCAGTTACCCCCCTACCATTGGCATTCTTTAAAATCATTCTGCCATGTACATTTTTCCTTTTACTTGCTACATATCTAAAAAACTGTTTAGGATTCCCTTTAGCCTGCATGGCCAATGTTCTTTCATAATCCTTTTTTGCTTTTCTTACCACACTCGTTACCCTTCTGGCCTGCACTTTATACCGTTCATGTGCCTGCCGGTCACCTTTCTCCTTAAATTCCCTCCATAGTTGTTTCTTTTTTTGCAGCTCAAGCTTAATGGTGTTATTCATCCATTTAACCCCTACTTGATTTATTATTCCGTCTCTAGGTATACAGTCAGCCATTGCTTCATGCAAACATTTCTTAACTGCCTCCCATGCACTATCAACTTCTAGTCCTTGCAGTTGTACATGCCATGGCACTGAACCAATCAAACTCCTAAGCTTGTCATACTTTCCAGCCCGATAATTCCACATGTACCCTGTCTTAATTGAAAATTCCACACCTTTAGCCACCTCCCAACTCAAGACCCTATGATCACTCTCACCAATTGGTGGCAATGTGGTCATATTTGTTACAGCCAAATCTTCAGATGTCATTGCTAGGTCAAGCACTCTTTGACCCCTAGTATTTTCCATTACATGCTGTCACAGATAGTTATCCCTTAATATCAAAATATCAGCATAAAATCAAATTCCTTCCTCCTGTGTGTCCTCTCCTCACTCCAATCAATGCGTCCATAGTTGAAATCTCTCATAATAATTACTCTCCTTCCACTTATTTCTTCTATTTGCTTGTGCATACTGTCACCACCATCTTTGTTCTGCTAGCCACAATCTCACACCAAATGGCCTCAAATGTGCTCTTTTCTCTATCCTGCAATTCAACTTCTATTCTCCTTGGCTCATCAACTATCATCAACAATACTCCTTCCCCTATTTTATTCTCCCAGTCATTCCTGAACACACTATATCCATCACATTCAATCCCACTAGCTATATCATCTACAGTCAGCCATGATTCACTAATACCAATAACCTGTGGTCTGGAAGTGCCAACCATGGCCAAAAACTCTTCCTTCTTGTTCCTATACTCCTAGCATTAGTGTACATGAATTTAAGATCCCTATTAGCCCCAACCCTACCTTGATGCCTTTTATTAACTATTCCACTCTGATTTGTTGTCCTTATTTGCTCGGGCATATTATATTCATTCATACATTTAACTGCCTCCCTAAGGACTGTATATCTACCCTCTCCCCTTAATGAATCTAGTTTCCCTGAATTTGCACATCCACTACATTCAGCAACACTTTCTCAAGTCTCCTTACACCGTAACCATTCATATGCAAGCCATCCATCTTATATAGATCCTTTCGCCCATCGAACTCACTCCACACATCCACAAATCCCACACCACTCGTCATACATAACCCACGCATAAAGTCATTCGCAATTATGGCCCTCCTTTTAAACATTTCGCTGTCATACCGTGGCAAAAGACTAATCATTCTAACTCTCTCACTCTTTTCTTTTGCTACCTCAAACAATTCATTCAGGTCTTCTATCATTTCCATTTTGTCTCCTTTCGAATCATTCGTACCTGCCACAACAATCATTTCTTTCACCCTTTCCTTTTGCTCTCTAATAGACTCAGTTACATCCTTTATGGTCGCACCAGGTTGGTACGATTTTGTCAAATCCTCTACTAACACACCTCGTACTAACGAGTCTCCATACAGCGCTCTATCCTTCATTTTGTTCATGTTCACACTCATATGCCTATTTTTCCTGTCATACTTTTTATTATTGGCTGGTTCAATCAGTCGACTTTTGCTCATACGGTCTAGCTGCTGTTTTGTCCTTTGTATCGCACCATTCAACAACGCGATCTCACTCATTGCTTCTATCTCATCTTTTTTATTCTCTGTAAAACCATTAATACTATCATTCACACTTTCTACATTCACACTCTCACAATTCTTTGGTACAACCTTACCATTTCTTGTCATATCCCTATTTTCTTCATTCTGAAGTTTGACAAAAATATCACACCAATGATCCGAAATACATTTCAATTCCTCATTCTCCCTACATTTTCTACACACATTCACTCCTTTATTATCATCTAACCACACTCTGACTGCACTCCGCAAACCGTACATTTCACAGATAGTACACTGAATCATCTCCTTTACATTACCGTTCTTCAAAGAAGATGGCGAACCATTATTACTGGCCATTTTCCTTCGTACTGGAGCCATACTTACTAGTAACGTATTTTATCAAATTATAAACACCAAAAACACACAAACAGACGCACTAAGATACGCAAGGCAAACAAAACTATGCAATATTAAGTAAATTTATCAACGATAACTGAAAATAACGCTTATCTTATCAGGAGCTTTCATGAACACTACGCACTACGAATCCTTCTAGCGGCGACTTCCTGACATAGATTATGTTATAAAACACTTTAGCACACTAACTACACTAATAAAACTACAATATACTAAATATACTATACTAAATATAATATACTAAAATTACACAATTAAATCTAACAAAATATTTAATAAATCAACAAAAATCACAAATATTTCAGGAGCTCTCCGACAGTATGTCTCTTCACCAGCTAGCCTCGACACCAATCTCTTCAATAATCATTATCCTTACATAATCATTCTTACTTTTACTTACCACATGGTAGAATAACTCTTCAAGATTTTCTTTGACCTGCTTAGTTATCTTTCTCATAATTTGCTTTTACCTTCCTTACTGCACTGGTCACCTTTCTTGTGTGTGCCTTATGCTTGTGACCATCGTTCTCCTTATCTACCCTCCATAACATTTTTTTTTAAAATTTTATTTTATTATTTTTTATTTTTGCATCACATGCTGTGAGTGATACTACTCATCCATCTAACTCTTACCTGATTTATCTTCCTGATCTAGTATTTGTAGCCTGGTGTTGCTTCCTTCAGACATCCCTTGACCATCTCCCATACACCACTAATATCCTTTCCTTGCAGATTCTTATTCCGTGGTACTACCGTGTTTCCCCGAAAATAAGACCGGGTCTTATATTAATTTTTGCTCCAAAAGACATTAGGGCTTATTTTTAGGGGATGTCTTATTTTTTCATGTACAACAATCTACATTTATTCATGTACAAAAATCTACATTTATTCAAATAGAGTCATGTCATCCTCTTCTGAAATATCGTCATAACTCTCCAAACCCCGAATTCCAGCCTGAATTTCTTGCAACTCCATTTCCTGTAGTACTAAATGCATCCATCTGGCTGACGATCTTAACTGTGGCTTAATTTTGGGATAGGGTTTATATTACGAGCATCCTGAAAAATCATGCTAGGGCTTATTTTCTGGTTAGGTCTTATTTTCAGGGAAATATGGTACTTTAAACTACCTCTTAGGCTTTTCATAATTACTTACCCTGTACTGTAGTTTCACCTATACTCCTTCTTATTCTTGTTGAGAGGCTTATACGCTGGTTAGACATAATAACTAATATTTAAGGAATTGACAGCGTATACTGGAAATATAGATTAAATAAACTTTAATATACACTTTCCGATATTTCGGCGAACGTTACGTTGCCATCTTCTTGGGAACTTACTAAAAGGACACGTGCACACAAGTACTAATACAACAAATGAGACTGAGGCTAGGATGCTAGCGTTTTCCTAAAGTCCTGATGGTGCCCCCTGGCGGGCTATATTGGTAGTTCTTGGCCTTTGGGCTGAAGTTCTTTTGATAAAAGTTTCCCAAATTTGGGGCAGTTTCATGCATCCAAATTTGTTGAGGTTTGGCATGTTCCTAAGGGCCGAGGCTGATTCCATGAATAGTCTTTCATACTTGAACTTGCTGCGGTGTATTACTGTGGCTTTCTTCCATCTTATTCTGTGGCGAGTATCCAGAGCGTGGTCTGCAAGCCCAGAGTGGCTGTACTGGTGGAATCGGATGTAATCCTTGTGTTCTGAGATTCTGATATTTGCTGTCCTGCCTGTTTGGCCAAAGTAGGACAGTTTACAGCTGCAAGGGACCTGGTATACACCAGGTAGGTCTAGGGGAAGTGGTTGGTCTTTGGTAGAGCGGATAAGGGATGCCAGTTTTCTATGTGGTCTGTAACAAGTGGTCAAGTCATGTTTTTTTAAGATTTTATTGATTTTTTCTGAGGTGCCTCTGATGTAGGGAATAGTGATGGATTTAGAGTAATCTTTTTTGTGAGGGGGAGGGGGTGGTGGGTTGTGGATGACTGGGTTAAGTATTTTTTGGATTTTTTGGAGGGGGTAGCCGTTGGCTGAGAAAGTGTCACGGATGTGATTTAGTTCAGAGGTTAGGGCTTGATCATTAGAACAGATTATTTTTGCCCTGTTGAATAATGTTTTAATAACTCCATATTGTTGTGAGGGGGGGTGGTGGGATTGTTGGTGGATGTATCTGCCAGTATGGGTGGGTTTTCTATAAACTGAGAAAACCAAGATTCCATCAGAAAATCAAGGTTCCATCCAAACCAAGAATCCGGGCCATGTGGCTATTTGGTCACATGGCCCGGATTCACTCCTCTCCTTCCTAACACACTTGAACAACCAACACCCTAGAATCAAATTCACCCTGGAAAAAGAGGAAAACAATAACCTCCCCTTCCTAGACACACTAGTCACCCGCCAACCTGATGGAACCTTGGTTTTCTCAGTTTATAGAAAACCCACCCATACTGGCAGATACATCCACCAACAATCCCACCACCCCCCCTCACAACAATATGGAGTTATTAAAACATTATTCAACAGGGCAAAAATAATCTGTTCTAATGATCAAGCCCTAACCTCTGAACTAAATCACATCCGTGACACTTTCTCAGCCAACGGCTACCCCCTCCAAAAAATCCAAAAAATACTTAACCCAGTCATCCACAACCCACCACCCCCTCCCCCTCACAAAAAAGATTACTCTAAATCCATCACTATTCCCTACATCAGAGGCACCTCAGAAAAAATCAATAAAATCTTAAAAAAACATGACTTGACCACTTGTTACAGACCACATAGAAAACTGGCATCCCTTATCCGCTCTACCAAAGACCAACCACTTCCCCTAGACCTACCTGGTGTATACCAGGTCCCTTGCAGCTGTAAACTGTCCTACTTTGGCCAAACAGGCAGGACAGCAAATATCAGAATCTCAGAACACAAGGATTACATCCGATTCCACCAGTACAGCCACTCTGGGCTTGCAGACCACGCTCTGGATACTCGCCACAGAATAAGATGGAAGAAAGCCACAGTAATACACCGCAGCAAGTTCAAGTATGAAAGACTATTCATGGAATCAGCCTCGGCCCTTAGGAACATGCCAAACCTCAACAAATTTGGATGCATGAAACTGCCCCAAATTTGGGAAACTTTTATCAAAAGAACTTCAGCCCAAAGGCCAAGAACTACCAATATAGCCCGCCAGGGGGCACCATCAGGACTTTAGGAAAACGCTAGCGTCCTAGCCTCAGTCTCATTTGTTGTATTAGTACTTGTGTGCACGTGTCCTTTTAGTAAGTTCCCAAGAAGATGGCAACGTAACGTTCGCCGAAATATCGGAAAGTGTATATTAAAGTTTATTTAATCTATATTTCCAGTATACGCTGTCAATTCCTTAAATATTAGTTATTATACTCCTTCTTGACAAAAAATTTGGCAATATCCTAAGTGGATTGTTTAACTATCTTCTGTTCTGTCTCAGTATATTAGGTTCAGGACAGAATATTATCAAAAAATGTCATTTAGAACAATATAAAAAAAAAGTATGAAAATTATCATCAGCATTTATAAAATGGTGCATTTCATAGTTGTGTTTTGGTTTAGTGACCTTATTGACAAAAAAATTAACTGAGAGCTATTTTATTGGTATATTTAATTGTTTTGCATAATTTTGCCATTAAACTGGACTGAAATAACTCACTAAGTTTTAATGGTGATTTAAATACTAAATATTAAAAGTTGTTAAATTTTATCAAGCTAGGAAAGGAATTTTTCTTATCATTCTGAATTATTTTCTCCCCATTCCTCCCTAAACACAGTCCAATTATTAAAAAAAAAGTTATTATTTTTTCAAATTGCTTTACTGATAGAAATGAAACTGTAATAAAAAAAGTTCATTGACCAGTTTTAAACCTAAAACTAGTTTAATACATATATATATTAAACCAGTTTTATAATATATATCATCATCATCATCAAATTCCTGCCATGTGCCCTTAAGGGATGTACAGGATGTGATAGTACTACATGAAAATTTTACATCATTACTAACTCCCTATCTACAATTTCCTCAAAATCAGTCTGTTACTTGTCAAGACTCCAGCATTATCAGATCTTATATTTCTATCATCTAAAGCACTTTGTACCGTATCAATCCATCTATATCTTGGTCTTCCTCTGGGTTGTTTTCCCGCCAACCTGGCAGAGAACACTTGTTTTGCTAATCTTTCATCGCCCATTCTGTTTAAGTGACCATACCACCTGAGATTAGCTCTGCTAATGCATTTCTGGATGCTGACAATGTCAAGTTCTTTCCTAATATCCTCATTTTTAATATGATATTGCCATTGATGCCATCTGTTCACACCTCTAATCCTCTAATCTTTCTCAGGACTCTCATATCTGTGGTCTCTAGCCTTTGGTCAAGTGTTTTACTTCTGACCCAGCTTTCAGATCCATAAGTTAAAACTGGTTTGAATGCTGTTTTCTATACAGCTAATTTAGTGGTCTGCCTAATTTCTCTTTTATTCCATATGAATTGTTTTGCATAATTTTGCCATTAAACTGGACTGAAATAACTCACTATGTTTTAATGGTGATTTAAATACTAAATATTAAAAGTTGTTAAATTTTATCAAGCTAGGAAGGAATTTTTCTTATCATTCTGAATTATTTTATCCCCATTCCTCCAGAAAAGTAGTCCAATTATTAAAAAAAAAGTTATTATATTTTCAAATTGCTTTACTAATAGAAATGAAATTGTAATAAAAAAAAGTTCATTGACCAGTTTTATAATATATATTTTTTAACATATATACGTAGGCTGTTCAATAAGTAATAAGACCGTGTCATCATTTACATGGTCTCTTTCGAAGTAACTACCGTGAGACTCGATGCATTTGTCCCAACGTTGCGTCCACTTCTTAAACACCACGTGAGAGTCTGTTTTTTGAGAATTCTTTCAAAACCGCCTCCGCAACTTTTACACATGTTTTGTTGCTTTCGAAATGGCGGCCTCTTGGTGGTTTATTGAGCTGAGGAAACAGCCAGAAATCGCACGGTGCGAGATCAGGACTGTATGGAGGGTGTGGGAGGATGTCTGTGTTGTTCTTCTGCAAAACATCCACTACACAACCAGCAATATGTGGCCTTGCATTATTGTGTGCAATAAGAAGCCATTCTTCAGCAATGGACGCTTCCTTTTGACGTGCTTGATGATAATCGCTGCTGTGTTGATCATTGATCATTTTCTCTGTGATGGACGTTGAAGGTCTTCCCTCAAGTTCAAGATCTTCCACATTTTGTCTTCCTTCCTTAAAAGTTTTATGCCAGTGAAACACACTTGCCCTCGACATTGCTTCATCGTGGAAAGCTTCGCATATCATGTTAAAAGTGTCTGCTGCTGATTTTTGCAAATGCACACAAAATTTAATCGCATAACGCTGTTCCAAGGATGCTTCCATTTCGAAGACTGGTCACGCCTCGTAGGTGCGTCAACGAGCACATGCGTCTAGTCACGTGACACTCTGGCACATCAGCCTGTATACGCAATCTATCAACCTCTTTTGTTAATACAGACAGCAAGATTTCTTTATTCCACAGAAATTAATATTGTGATGAGTGGTTTTGCCACAGTAAAATTAGTCTTATTACTTATTGAACAGCCCACATATATATTATTATTATTATTTTCGGGCTACTCCAGGGAGTCCTTAGACTCATCGAGGGAGGCCCTAAACATCATGTCCACACAACTATATGACATTCTCACAGTATCTATCATACCTTGCCTTGAACTCGCTCACTGTCATAGCACCCACAACAGACTCTGGCAGCTTATTCCACTCATTTACCACTCTAAAAGTAAAGAACCCAGCTCTAACACCACTGCTAACCACACTCTTGCCCAGCTTCCATAGGTGTCCCCTAGTTCTCCCACCACCAGCCCTGATCTCAAAAATATCCTCTGAATTAATCTTATAGAATCCTTTTAGCAATTTGAATGTCTCAATCATATCTCCCCTTTTCCGCCTATCAACCAGTTTCTGCAACCCACAAATCTTCAACCTATTCTCATATGGTTCATTCCATAGACCTGCTATCATCTTAGTCACTCGCCTCTGGATCCTCTCCACCTCCTCCCCATCGAGAAGGAACCGAGGTGACCAAATCTGGGCACAGTAGTCAAGATGAGGTCTTATCAAGGCTCGGTACAGAGGTACAATAACTTGCTTGTCTCTACTCGTCAAGGTATTTTTCAACAACCAAGTGAGTTGATGAGTTGATTTAGCTACTTTCGCAATGTGCCCCCTAAACTTCATCTCCCTATCCACCAACACTCCCAAGTCCCTGGCCTCATCAATCTCTTGGAGTACAGTTCCACCCATGTGGTATACTGCTGATAATCTTTTCACCCCAAAATGCATAACCTTACATTTTGTCACATTGAATTGACATCCATTCTCCTTAGCCCAGTACTCCAATCTATCTAAGTCATCCTGCAATACTTTGACATCTGCATTCACTATCGCCCTCCCCAACTTTGCATCATCAGCGAACAAATGAATTGTTCCACTTAGATCCTTCCCTATATCGTTAACGAACAGATTAAACAGCAGTGGTCCAAGAACAGAATCCTGCGGCACTGCACTAGTCACAGGCCGACTTTTGGACTCCACTCCTGAATAAGCCACTCTTTGATATCTCTCCATCAACCACCCACCTATCCATCTCACCAACCCTATATCCATTCCCATATGTTTTAGTTTACGGATTAGAATTCCATGTGGTATCCTGTCAAACGCCTTTGCCAGGTCCAGCAGTATCACTGTAAACCCATTTCCCTTATCCAGTTCAGCCGTCACCTTGTTATAAAACTTGAGCAAGTTACTCAGGCATGATCTACCCTTTACAAAGCCATGCTGTCCCCTGTATAGTATCTCATTTTCATCAATCCATTCCTGTATTTTTCTCTTGACTACTTTCTCCAAGACCTTGACAACAACTCCCGATATGCTGATTGGTCGGTAATTTGCAACCATAGTCTTGGATCCTCCTTTATGCAGTGAAACTATTTTCCCCTCTTCCCATGCCTTCGGGACTAAACCAGACCCGAGACTCAGATTAAACAACATGGTCAAGGGCACTGATAATTCCTTAGCCGCTTCACGCAAGACCCGTGCCGGTATACCATCCAATCCCACAGATGTATTCACATTAAGGTTCTGTAATAGACTATTCACTTCCACTTCATTCATCACAATTCCCGTATAAACTAATGGCTCCTTCATTTTTTCAATGTCACCACCTGGATGATATACTTTTGCAAAGTGCGCGCTCAGTAACTCCACTATATCGACTGGTTCAGTGACCTCCTTACCATCGTCATTCCTTAAAATCATTTTGCCATGTACAGTTTTTTTCTTGCTTGCAGCATATTGAAAGAACTATTTGGGATTCTCTTTTGCTTGCATAGCTAGTTTCCTTTCATAATCGGCTTTTGCTGTTTTTACCACACTCGTTACCCTTCTGGCCTGCACTTTATACCGTTCGTGTGCCTGCAAGTCACCCCTTTCTTTAAATTCCCTCCACAGTTGTTTCTTTTTTTGCAGCTCAAGCTTAATGGTGTTATTCATCCATTTAACCCCTACTTGTTTTACTATTCAGACCCTAGGTATACAATCAGCCATAATCTCCTGTAAATGCTCCTTGACCACTTCCCATGCTCTATCGACGTCCAGCCCTTGCAGTTGTACATGCCATAGCACTGATCCAAGCAATCTCCTAAGCTTATCATACTTGCCATCATGGTAATTCCACATATTCCGTGTCTTAATCAAAAATTCCACACCTTTAGCCACCTCCCAGGTCAAGACCTTATGATCACTCTCACCAATAGGTGGCAACATGGTCATATTCATTACAGTCAAATTGTGAGATGCTATTACCAGGTCAAGCACTCTCACACCCCTAGTATTTTCAATTACATGCTGTCTCAGATAGTTATCCCTTAATAATTGAATAAAATCCGTTTCCTTCCTCACATGTGTCCTCTCCTCCTTCCAATCAATGTTACCATAGTTAAAATCCCACATAATAATTACCCTCCTTCCACTCATTTCGTCAATTTGTTTATGCATACTATCTCCACCATCTATTCCATCACCTGGTCTATAGCAGCACCCAACTGTATATTTTATTCTGCCAGTCTCAGTCTCACACCAAATAGCCTCAAATGAGCTCCTTTCACTATCCTGCAATACAACTTCAATTCTCCTTGGCTGCAGTTCATCAGCTATCATCAATAACACTCCCCTCCCCCCATTTTATTCTTTCTGTCCCTCCTAAACACACTATAACCTACACATTCTATCCCACTAACTATATCATCTTTCGTCAGCCATGTTTCACTAATGCCAATAACCTGTGGCCAGGAAGAGCGAATCAAGGCCAAGAATACTTCCTTCTTGTTCCTAATACTCCTGGCATTAGTATACATGAAATGCAGTGATCCCTTTGTCCCACCCCTATCTTGATGCGTTATTCTAAATGTTCCATTCCCATTTTTTGTTCTTATTGCTGGCTCAGGTACATTATATACATTTTTACACTCAACTGTCTCACTGATGTCTGGATATCCACTTCCCCCCCTCCTTGGTAGTTCTAGTTTCCCTGGTTCTGCACATCCATTTTCACTTCATTCAGCAACACTTTTTCCAGTCTTCGCACACCAAGTCCATTCAAATGCAGGCCATCCATCTTGTATAAGTCCTTTCGCCCATCAAACTCATTCCACACGTCCACGAATTCCACACCACACCATCTGCATAACCTGCGCATAATGTCATTTGCGATTATGGCCCTCCTTCTAAACTCCTCTCTGTCATACCGTGGCAACAGACTCACCATTCTAACTCTGTCACTCTTTTCTTTTGCTACCTTTAACAATACTTTCAAGTCCTCTCTCTCATAAAAAACTTATCACCTTTCAATTCATTCGTACCCGCCACAATTATTAATTCTTTCATCCTCTGTTTTTGCACTCTAATACTCTCACTTACATCCTTAAATTTCGCATCTGGTAAGTACGATTTAGTTACACTCTCATCTATCACTCCTCTTAATAACGAGTCACCATACAATACTCTTTCCTTCATTTCAGAAACTCGCCCACTCTTACGCTGTTTATTTACGTTAGCCGAATCACTCTGGAAAGAGTTTTGCAGGTGCTCTAATTGCCACTGCGCATTTTGTATCAGTGCGCGCAACCTAGTGATCTCACTTCCTACAAATAATTCCTCATTTTTTTTATCATTCAAACCATTTTCTCTCTCTGTATAGTTGCTCTCACTCTTTCTTAGATCACCGCTCTCATTGCCATCTTGTACATCGCAATTCCCTATCAAACCACTATTTTCACTCACATTCTGGCTTTCTTCAACCATAACTGTCTCACAACCTGAAACATAATTCAACTCCTCACTTTGCTTACACTTTCTGCACATTCTCCCACCACTATCACCTTCAATCCAAACTCCAGTCTCATTCGGGAATGCATACATTCCACACACATCACATTGGACAAATTCTCTCACATTATAGTTTTTGAACAATGGCGTTGTATTTTTGGACGCCATTATCTTACGTCGCATTGGTGCCATATTCAAATCTATGAAACGTATCGTTAAATACTAAATTAAATAATGGAATTTACACCAAAATCACACAGACACCACAAGCTACCAAAATTAGACAATATTACGTTATGATTTTAACCTATATTCTAATTTTCATTCAAAATTATACTTAGCTTTCAGGAGCTCCCTGAAAACACGACCAACCGTCTGGCCCCTCTAGCGGCAAATTCTATATATATATATATATATATATGTCTTTAACATATATATATATATATATATCTTTAACATATATATATATATATGTTAAAGATACCAAGAAATTATATATTTGGTTTTAATCCTTTTCCCAAGGAAGCAAAACAGTGTTTTGCATATGAAATATATTCACGTTTGAGCTACTTGTATATGGAGGCTAATGACTTCATATCACTTGCCTTAGTATGTATCCCATAATGCAAAGCATACCCCGTTTTGGATGTGTATAATGCTATGCATAATGGGAAGGGCCACTACCCAAACCACTTTCAACGTTTATTGAGTGTTTAAGTACAGGTCAATCTCCAAAAACTTGTGCGATCCACCAACAATGATTAACCTGAAGGATCAGAAACTCAGCATTGTACCCCTCAGTAACAAGCTCACCTCGTCACTGAGAAGAACTCTCAGCTTTGGCTCTAGCCAGTGGCAGGCTCACTCCACCACTGAGCAGAGCCACTCATATTTCATCTTGAGGGTAACAGCAATAGCCATGCCTCAGTTGACTTCATGGGCTACAGCATTGCCATTTATTACCCCCCCCCCTTTCAGGACCTGGGTGACAGCAACAGCCAAGCCTCAGTTAAAACTTCATGGGCTACAGCATTGCCATTCATCACCCAAGCTTCCAACCGGTTTTGACCTTTATTGAGGTCTCTTCAGTGGGAGCGCCAGACCTGGGAGAGATACCAAGGTTGAAGTAATGCAGAAATCACATATATCTCATATACAAGTAGTCAAAAGGTGCTTGACCTTATTAATAAAAATCGCTGGATGAGAGAAAGATGTAGAAACTTTTTTACCTTTGGTTTATTATACATTAAAGATACCAAGAAATTATATACTTGGCTTTAATCCTTTTCCCAAGGAAACAAAACAATGTTTTGCTTGCACATGAAATACATTCATGTCTGAACTACTTGTATATAGAGGTTAATGACTTCATATCACTTGCTTTAGTATGTATCCCATAATGCAAAGCACACCTTCTTTCCGACATGTATGATGCTATGCATAATGGAAGGACCACTACCCAGACCAGTTTCAACCTTTATTGAGGTCTCATCAGTGGGAACTAGACCTGAGAGAGAGAGATGCCAAGGTTGATTCCAAGGAATATATATATATATAGCAGCAGTAACTTCAAACTATTATAATTGTTTATAGACAGTACAATTTGAAATTTTTGAGGGTTGAATGCTCAGTTATTGATATCTCAATTGTTTTTTTATGGACTATCATGTTGTCTGCAACATTTTTTTTTCCATCATCATCATCATAATGCATATCAAGGATTTAGGCCTAGCATGGCCTGTTCCGGCCTTAGAAGTCATCGTTGAATCTTTTAAGAGGACGTCCTGGTTCTCTTTTTCCTAATGGCTTGCACTTTAAGGCTTGTTTTGATAATTTTTTTTTTTATCCAAAGAAATCTATTGATTTCAATCTATTCATTAAATTTCAGTCTTTTTTTTTATACTCTATACATATAATTTTGTTTTGCATAATTTTTCATGATTATTTTTAATTTTGTTTTCCCAAAATTGAATAGACTCCTCATATTTTAATTGAATCCTAAATAAAAAACTTCATCAAATTCTGTCCACCAAGTACAGAATTATTGACAGTCTGAATTGGTTTACCAAATGATTGCTTTTCTGTTTACATCCAAAATCTCAAATTTGATTAAATTTCATTCCAGTCAGGTGGAGTTAAGTGAGGATATTTAATATCATTTTGTCTCTTTGGGTCCTATGAAAAGAGAGCAATTTAAAAAGGGAAGTAGGATACAAAGAGAGCAATATTTGAATACCAGATTTCAATGTTGGAAAGGATACAGAGAAGATTCACGAAGGTAGTCAGTGGTCTTTGGAATGTGAAGTACGAGGACAGATTGAGAGAATGTAAGTTGTAAAGCCTTGTGAATTGGAGGAAGGGGGGATATATGATTGAGACATATAAGCTGGTCAGGGGTTGTTATCGGGTAGACATGGAAGAGATTTTTCATAGAATGGGAGAGAGGAGTAGAACAAGAGGCCATTGTTGGAAACTGAATAAGGAGGGTGTGAGCAAAGGAGTGAGAAGCAGGTTCTTTGCATGGAGGGTGATTGGTGAGTGGAATGCATTGCTTGAGTGTGTTGTGGATGTGGACACATTGAATCAGTTTAAGATGCGGTTGGATGAGCATTGTATGCAATAGTGAGTACCTCCCACAATGAGTCTCTGACTCCATGCAGGTCAAATGTTGATAATAATAATAATAAAATCCATCCAGCTATATCCTGGAATAATTTGTAAGCAGAATAGATAGTAAAAAATGAATCTTACAGACTTTTTGCATTTGCCAAAGCAGTCCCCCCCCCCTCACTAAAAAAAAGTTTGACATATATAATGCATTAGATCTATGGGTAGCTGTGAGTTAGACTTTAGACCAGAACCATGCTTTATTGACCATACTTGGTCACTAATCATCTCCAAATGCTCACTGTTGAGATTAATTACTCATGAATGAATGAATGAATTATTGGATTGCTTAGAAATGAAATACAAGTTCTGTAAATTATGAACTAGTAAATGTGGAGCAATTTTTTTAACAAATACATATTTGATTAAAAAGAAGTATGGGTTTTTAAACTGTTATAAAAATCAGTGTGTATGTTTACTGAAAAATAAATAAATATTGCTAAATACAATTTTTACTTGGTTTTAATATATTTCAATATTTCAATATATTAATATATTCATTATTAATAATTTATACATTAATATTTATAATTAATAATTAATAAATTATTAATTTATTAATAATTCAAAATTTTAATATATTTTAATGTATATCCTAGTGACATTGTAATTTCCTTAAATTACTTAGTAAAAAATGCATAACCAACGTCTAAGCCTTTCTTAAATACAGTAAAGAAAATCTTAGTTTAGTTTTTGCATTACTGCTGAAGGATGTTTCTCATTCTTAAAATTAGAATGAGAAGGACCTAAGTAAATTATTAAGTAAGTACACCTATTCTTAACGATAGGTCACTTAATGAAAAAGTGTTCTTTATAATCCAAATGCACAAAGAGAACTTCAGTGACAAATATTCATTATGAGTTTTGTTGGAAATATGAGAAAGAACCACCACAATGGAGATCAGTTTCTTTATGGTGTGAAATAGTTCAAAGACAAAAAAGTGTATCTCTAAAAGAAAGAATCTTGGCTAGCTAACAAAAAATTAATGAAGAAACAATACAGTGCGTAAGAGGAATTTCATCATGCCTTGTAAGTTCATTGTTACTCATAGATGTAGTAGTTTGAATATGCCATGAACAACTATGTGGCATATTCTTAGGAAGTGTTTGAAGTTGTTACATGCTTTAAAACCAAATTGCAAATAAACACACACACACATACACACGTTTTGTTAACTTCAAGAGAAATACAAAATAAAGGCATGGGGGTATTGAAATTTAAAAAAAAAAAAAAAAAAAAGTCATTGTTCATGCAAGCAGCACAATGAATTACTACAATATGTGTGTATTGAGAGCTGAAACCCTCATAGTGCCATCAGAAATGAAAATGATTCATCAGAAAGTTAGTTGATATGGTGATGTATTTTGTGCTGTTTACAAAAATAGGTCTGTGGTCTATTTTTCTTTGAAGGACCTCCAGTCAGAAACCTTGTAATTGCATTTGCAATCTTATTTACATTTTGGAGGCTCAAATCAATGTTTGATTTGCATTGTAAGATTGCTTGGTCAGAATGAAACATCACTTATTAAATAGTAATAAGTGATGCACCCACTTTTTTTTTTTTGTTAAGTTCAACATGAGCATCTATTACTCCAATAATCTTGTAGCTCTATCTCTGGTTGGCTGCATGCAGAATTCTTATTACACAGGAAGAGATCCATAGTAATTATACAGCGTCTGCTATTTTATTCACAATGCATGAAGTGCTAAGATTCTCATAAGATACTTTGTGAACAATCAGGTTTGCCGTTGTGCACAGATTTGGTTGCCTGTTTTTTTTTTTTGTTTTTTTTTTGTTGTTGTTTTTTTTGGATGGAAAAATGCTGAAGAGGATCCAGAGATGAGTGACAAGCATTGTGAAGAAAGAGAATGTGCAGTATGAGAGGAGATTGGCTGGGCAAGCCAATGTTAATTTAAGGGAATTCTTCTGTTATATGGCAAACAAGATTAAAAAAAATAATTATGGCAGGTTGACACTGGTGGATAGTCATGGCATCTGAATTACTGTTGCAAAGGATATAGTGGAATTATTAAATGAGCACTTTATCAGCATATGTTATACTGATGTAAATAATGCTGTGGAATATACAGAAGGGAGACAATTATTAGGAGAATTGGAAATGAAAGAATCAGAGATTTATCAGGTGTTAATTGGGTTAAATATTAATAAGAATGACATATTCTCAAGGAATATGCACAATGTCCTTGACCTGGTTATTTAATAAACATCTTGTGTTGGGTAAAGTTCCTAAGGAGTGGAAAGAAGGCAAAATAGTACCTCCACAAGCATGGTTCTGGGACAGAAGTTTCCAATTATAGACTTGTATATAACTGCAGTTGTAGTCAAGGTGTTAGAGAGATTGGTTAGGAATGCAATGCAAGATCGGATTGATGAACATAGTATTCTTTATAATGGTCAGCATGGATTTGTAAAAGATAGGTCTTGTTTTAGCAATTTACTTGCATTTTATGATATGGTAAAAAGTGTGTTAGATCAGGGAGAATTACCGTATTTGCCGGCGTGTAAGACGCACCGGCCTATAAGACACACCCCTTTTTTGTACACATTTTTCAGGAAAAAACTTTATCACTGAATATTATAATGAATTTACAGTATTTCAAATATAAAGTAATAAGTTGGTCTACTTTCAACAAATACCTAATCTAACTAGGATAGAGTACCCACCTTTTAATCTTCTTTGTCAAAACCCAGAAATTCTTCTCCAGAGCTAAATGAAGAGACACTTGAAACCTCTTCTAAATCAGAATCTGAGTCCTCATACAACAAATTGTCCTCTGTACCATTCAGTATATTACTAATGCCACACTTCTTAAATGATTTAACCACTGTCTCAGTTTTCACAGCATCCCATGAAGCTTTGACCCACTCACAAACTTGCGAAATGCCAGGCCTCTTCCTTCTTCCTGATGGCATAACCTCAAAATCTGAAGACTGCATCCAGCTGTTCCACTTCTCCTTCATAAATCCCTTAAATGGTTTATTAATACAGACATCTAAAGATTGAAGCTGACTAGTTAGACCTCCTGGAATTACAGTTAACTAAGTTTTCAATTCCTTTAGTTTATTTTTAACATCTTCTGTTCTGTGAGAACAAAACTGATGCCATACTAGCAGGGCACCTAGACCAAAGTTTAGCTATTCATAACTTCATTCCTCCTCCATCTATCCAGCCTTTTGCATGAACATGTACAAGCACTCCTTTAAGCAATTTTAAGCGCATCCACTGAACTATACGTAACTGGAATGCTCTCACACACCGCAAGGAAGCAAGAAAGAAATCATGTAACTCAGAACAGAGAAAATTTCCAGAAATGAAAGTAATAAAAAACTGCGTATCGGCATATAAGATGCACCCTGTTTTTCAGACCTATTTTCAAAGAAAAAAAGTGTGTCTTATACGCTGGCAAATATGGTATATTCAGTGAAGATTTGACTTGGACAAAGAAGTGGGGTTGCAGTTTTAATATTAATAAGTGCAAGGTATTACATTGTGGCATGCGAAATGTAAGGCCGTGTACAATGTTGATGGCGGTATACTACAGAAAGTGGATGAGATTCAAGATTTGGGAGTGATGGTTGACAGTAGACCGAAGTGTAGAGGGCATATTGCAAGTGCTGCAAGGACTGCACATTGTAGTCTGCTATGATATGAATATACTAACATGTAGAGATAAGGAGATGGTTGTGCTACTGTATAAAGCACTGATCTGACCACACCTGGTCATTTGTGTTCAGATTTGATCACCAGGCTTTCAATGTGATGTGGAAACATTGGAGAGAGTCCCGAGAAAAGTGACTAAGACAATATTAAGAATCTAGGATGCTGGCTATGGAGAGAGGTTGAAGAAATGTGGATTGCAGAGTTTAGTGCATATTAGTAAAAGAGATGATATGATAGAGATGGTTAAGTTAGTGTGAGGGGATTTTATCAGATAAATCTGAGGGAAATTATAAAAAGAGTAGAATGTAAGAGGGGAAGAACCAGAAGCCATCCCTGGAAGTTGTGTAGGAGTGTAGTGAAGCAGGGTGTGTGGAGTAAATTTTTTGCATGGAGAATTGTCAGTGATTGGAACACATTACCAGAATATGTTGTTAATGCAGGGAGTGTTAAGGATTTTAAGATTCAATACAATAAATATTTTTGTCCCTTGAATGAACCTCACACGATGAGTCTATCAACTCCATTTATCATGTAATAAATTAATATAATAATAATAAGAAGAAGAATTAGAAAATTATCTGTTGTGTAATTAGAAAATAGAATTACATATATGTATATATATATTAACTGATCCTAATTGGCTGAATCTTTGCTTTCCATCCTATATGCTGTAGCTTTGAATCTCACTCTGGCATAGATAGTTGTGAATGTTTTTTCATTTAGATAATTTTTCACCTCCTGGAAGGAAAGACCACCGTTCTGCATATTGGCAGAATAGTGGCATAGTAAAAAAAGCAATGTGGCTGGTTTCTTGAGCATGTTTGTACACATACACACACATACACCTCACTTAGTTTTAGATTGTACCTTATATAATATTATCATTAAAGACCTGCAGGGAGTCAAGGATTCATTAAGGAATGCCATAGATCATCCACACCAGATGTCATACCTTCTCTTAAACTCGTTCATGCTGAATGCACTTACCTTCAACAGGCAATTTGTTCCACACACTCACTGCTTTGTGAAAGAAAAATTTAGCTCTCACCCCTTTTTTTAACAGCATACAAACTTAATTTCTACTGATGCTCCCCTTGTCCTTTCCCCACCTTCCATATAATGAAAATTTCATCAGTTAATAACCTATAACATCCTTCAGAAGGGTCAGACCTCTCTCATAGCACCCATCTTTCTCTTATTTACAGTGTCTGTGGTCCATGTAGTCTCAGTTTGTCCTCATAATCTACATTATGTAATCCCAATATCATCTTTGTTACTCTTCTTTGCATCCTTTCCACAGTTTCTTTATCCACTCCATACCCAGGAGACCATATCTGCTCACAGTAGTCCAAGTGTGGTTGTATCAAGGCCTCGCTAAGAGGAAAATGACTTCCTTATTCTTACGTTCGTGTTTGTTTCAACATTGCAATTGTCCTCTGAGATATATTTGCATTTTTTGCAATGTAAGCTTTGCACTGCACACCATAACTCCAAGATCCTTAGCTTTATCAATTTCTTATAACATAATCCCACCAATATAATATGCCATTGGAAATCTCATCACACCAAATTGCATAGCTTTACACCTTACTAACATTGAATTGATAGCCATTTCTGTTGCCCCATGTTTGAGATTATTGAAATCATTCTGTAAGTGCTGTATATTAGCATCCCTTGCTCTACCTATCTTTGCATCATTAGCAAGCATTGAACATCTCCTGTCAGGTTCTTCCCACTATCATTAATGTATGGGATGAAAATATACATTGAAAATATAAATAATATGAAAATAATTAGTAATTTATATTGATTTTTCTTCAATGCAAAAAACTGTTAAATATATATTTTCATATTCTTAGACAGTTGCAACAAAAGTCAGGGTTATTTACCTTGTATGGATGGGTCTTGCTATCACCATACTAAACAGTGTGATGGCTATTATGATTGTATTGATGGTTCAGATGAGAGTGGATGTAAGTACATTTAGAAAATCTTTTTAATCTCTTATATTGATATATATTTAAAAGACATTGAAGAAAAATTTTCAATTTTATGATTATTAACATAATTAAAATTTAACATTCTCGAATGTTTTAATATTTTCAATTTCCATTTTTTATCACTTTTTTATTAGGAGCCTCAGCTGAAAGCTAGGGCTGCATCCTTATTAAATGTAATGTGTACTGATTTGCATGATGAAAGGTATTAATATTATTTAAAGAATATTCAATCCCAAAAATTATTAGAACCAGAAATAGTAATCCAACCTATGCTGTTTAAAACATATAATTTAATGTTGTCAGTTACTTCGTACAAAGATCAATAATGAAAGCATTTCAAAACTACATCAACATAATCTTCATAGTTTATTCAATTTATGAAAATCTTTTCATAAGTGTGGCATTAGTAATTCTCTTGATGGTATAGTGGATGACTTATTATTTCAAGCCAGTGATGACTCATTTTCTGATGAAGATCAAGTTCAGAAAATTTTGAGAGTGAAGATGAATCAAGATTTGAAAAAAAGATTAATGAAATTTATAAAAATTATTTTATTTATATTGTTATGTATACATTATATATATTATTATATGTTAGATTTTTTTAATGATTTGATGATTTTTTAAGAATTGCTTTGTTATCTAATAAACAGATAAAATAATGTACAAAAATAAATAAAAATAAAATTTTTTAAAATAAAAAAATTAATATTTATATGTAAAATTTAATGCATAATTCATGTCTTATACTGTGAAGAATTTTTGTTTTTTTCAAAAATTTGACTTGAAAAATGGGATGCATCCAATACAATGGTGCATCTTATAAGGCAAAAAATACAGTAATCTATTTGGCCAAGTGGAAAGTTTCGCCATTTTCCAAATCACGAGCTGTAGATTTTAATCCCACTGTGGCATGGATGCTTCAAGTCTTTAGGCAGTCAATGATTTTTATTGCCTGCTGTCAGATCAGAGGCCTGAAGTAGCATGAAAAAGAAGCATCATATTTTGACTTCTATATTAAGAGTTCTGATATAGAAGCCAATCCTTATGACTATTATTATTATTGCACAAGCACCTCCATGGAGTCCTAGGACTCATCGTGGGAGACCCAAACTATCCACGCAATATCAATTGTACCTTTCCTCGAATCCATTAACAAAGAAAGCACTCACAGCTGATTTTGGCAACCCATTCCATTCATTCACCACTCTCCAAGAGAAAAATCTAATCATCACACCCCTGTTAACCACACTCTTACCCAATTTCTATGCGTGATCTTTTATCCTACCAGCTCTAGCCAATTGTTGAAATATTTCCTCTGTATTAATACTTTAATTAACTTAAATGTTACTATCATATCCCCTCTTTTTTGCCTATCAACCAACTTTTGCAACCTATAAATCTTCAGTCTGTCCTAATAAGAGTATTCCACAGTCCACCCACCATCTTGGTCACTTGCCTCTGTATCAACTGGGTTTCTTTATCCCAAAGAAATCCAGTTGACCAAACCTGAGCACAGTAATTCATATGTGATCGTATCAAGGTTTTATAAAGAGGCTTTATAAAACTTTATAAGAATTTACACTCTGCTTGTTAGTGTAAATTCTTCAATAACCAAATAATCCTGTGAGCTACCCTGGCAACATGTCCTCTATATTTCAACCCTCTGTCTACTACTACCCCCAAATCCTTGGCTTCACCAGTTTCCTGGAGTACAGTTCCCTCAATGTGGCATACAGTTTGTAATCTTTTTATCTCAAAATACATAACCTTTAACTCTTCTACATTAGACTCACATCCATCATGTTTTGTCCATACTATCAGCTTATTAAAATTATTATTATTATTATTATTATTATTCAAGCCTCCATGGAGTCAAAAGACTCATCATGGGAGGTCCTTCCTAAGAACATAAAGTCTGTCAAGACTCATCGAGGGGAGGTCCCCCTAAGAAACACAAAGTCTATCATACCACTCCTTAAACTCATTACCGTTCTCGCTCTCACCACTCCATCAGGCAATGCATTCCACGGTTCAACCACCCTCCATGCAAAGAAACCACTCCTCATCCTCTTGCTCACAGTTTCCTTTCGTAACTTCCAGGGATGGCCTCTTGTCATCATTCCTTCCTGCTGTTCAACCAAGCGAAAGAACTCCCCAGTGTCAACCCTGTAACCACCTCTCAACAGTTTAAAAGTTTCAATCATATCATCTCTCCTTCTTCTATCCTCCAAACTCTGTAGTCCACATTCCCTCAGCCGATCCTTATAACTATCCTTGTACAGTCCTGAAACCATCTTTGTCATCCGTCTTTGTATCCTTTCCACAGTTAATTTATCCCCTTCAAATCCTGGGGACCAAATCTGAGAACAATAGTCCAAGTGTGGTCTGATCAGAGACTTATACAACGTAATGATAACCCTTTTATCTCTGCAGGTCAGTGTCCTTCTCATAATTGCAGCATTCCTCTGTGTTACCTTCACCACCTTTGCAATATGTACCCTAAACTTCAGGTTTCTATCAATCATCAACCCCAGATCTCTTGTCTCCCCTACTTCCTCCAGTATAACTCCTCCCATAGAGTATGCAGTGTCCCATCGATGTTTCCCAAACTTCAAGACCTTACATTTTGCTGCATTAAACCGACCCCCCCCCCATTCATTTGCCCATCTATCTAGCTTATTCAAATCCTCTTGCAGGGCTACCACATCTGCACTATTACTAATAATCCTTCCCAGCTTTGCATCATCTGCAAACAACTGAATATCCCCTTGCAGTCCACTGCCAATGTCATTGATATAAGGTTAAACAATATAGGTCCTAATACTGAGCCCTGTGGGACCCCACTTGTAACCCTCTGCTTCCTTGAAACTGCTGCACCATACACAACTCTCTGATACCTATCAGACAGCCAATCCTGAATCCAGTTGACCAATCTGACATCCAGACCCATGTGTTGCAACTTAAATATCAGCTTATCATGTGGCACCCTGTCAAATGCCTTCGCTAAGTCCAAGAAAATTGCAGTATATGCCTTTCCCTCATCTAATGTTCTTGTAACTTTATTATAAAAGGCTGGCATATTGCTAAAACAAGAGCGCCCCTTCACAAATCCATGTTGACTCTCACAGATAACATTACCCTCATCTGCCCAATGCTATATACGGTCCCTCACTACTTTCTCCAAGATCTTAATAACTACTGATGACACACAGACTGGCCTATAATTAGACACTTCCAGTCTGTTACCACCCTTATTCAATGGCACTATCTTACCTTCTTTCCATTCCCTGGGCACCTTTCCCGCAGCCAAACGTTCATTGAAATGCCAGGTTAAAGGCACTGTCAGTTCCCTAGCACATTCTCTCAAAACTCTTGGTGAAATATCATCCAGTCCCAAAGCTTTACTGACATCCAGAGTACTCAGTATCTGAAACACACTCTCCTCCTGTGCCTCTAAACCTCAAACCTGCCCTATTCCTCTAGCATTAAAACTGACTCCTCTAGGATGAAATACTCCAATAAAGTGTTTATTGAACAATTCCACTATGTCCTCTGCATCAGTCACTCTATTCCCATTTTTATCCCACAATATCATTCTTCCACAGTCATTTCTCCTCTTACTGGCTACATAGCTAAAAAATTCCTTAGGATTTTCTTTGGACCTTAGGGCCAATCTCCTCTCATATTCCAGTTTTGCTTTCCTTACCACACTAGTCACTCTTCTGGCCTGTGTCTTATATTCTTCATGCATCTTCTCTTCACCTGTCTCCATATATCTCTTCCATAGCCTCTTTTTTGCATGCAATTCCTGTTTAATATTGTTTGTCCACTTTACTCCAAATTGTGTCTTCTTCCTCACTCGTGGTATACAACTTACCATTGCTGCTAACAAATATTCTTTCACAATTTCCCACGCATTAATGATATCCAGGCCTTCCAATTCCTCCCTCCATGAAACTTCCCGAAGTTGACATCTAAGATTATTATAATCACCTGCTTTATAATTCCACATAAGTTCCCATCTCTTTGATACTCCTGCATGTCTATTCATTTTCAGAGTCAAAACCATATGGTCACTCTCTCCAACTGGTGGGAGAGATGTCATCTCAGTTATTATCAACTCTTCTGATGCTGTAACCAAATCCAAAACTCTTGAACCTCTTGTTCCTTCTGTTACATGTTGCCTAAGACATTTGTCCCTCAAGAATTCTAGAAATTCCATTCCCCTATTGCTACATGCATCTTCCTCTCTCCAATTTATACTACTGTAGTTAAAATCTCCCATAACAATCTTCTTGCACTTGCTAAACTTAACTATCTAAACATCTCCTGGTCCCCATCCTCTGTGCTCCTGGGTCTGTAGCAACACCCCACTAAATATCCTGTCTTGCCCACCTCTACCTCACACCATAAGCTCTCAAAATCATTTGTCTCACTGCCTTCCAAAGCCTCCACTCTTAGAGGACATAGGTCGTCACTTATCATAAGCAGTACAAATCATCTGGTAAACTCTCTGCACCACCTAGATTAACAATTATCATATTATTTCCATTATCAGCAAACAACTGAATATCTCCCTTCAGATTATTTCCTATATCATTTATGCAGAAATGAATGATATAGGAAATAAATACCGACAATATATATTTTAAGGAAATATTCACATTTTGCTTAAATTTGAATAACTCAGTCTACCATGCACATTTATAAAACAGTAATACTAAGTAATTTAACATAGCATTATTTAGCAAAAATGTGAAAAAATTATTTATCTTTCAGCAGCATTATGAACCAACTGCGTTCACCAAATATCCTCCTTAACCTACCAGTCTCCTCTCCACCCATGAAAGATACCCCTATGAACTAAACGTATCATAGGGGTATCTTTCATGGGTGAGATTCACATTTATCCCACCCATGAAAGATACCCCTATGATTTCACATGTGTGCTCTTTTGTAGGTAAGTGCTCAGACTCTCCTCCTCTTTTTTTTTTTTTTTTACCTCCCGATGCTTCTGTATAGGTTTTATAAGTATGGAAGACAAAAGAGAATGCACCAACCATCATGCATTCCATTTTTTTTTTTTTTTTCATCCTGAAATAAGTACTCTCAGTATGGGTTTTAAGACATTACTTTTCTTTCTTGGCATCCTGTTTTGTCAGTCATACTAGATCGCTGGCTTGAGTGGAGACATTCATAAATAGACCAAATGGAAAACTTTTTTTTTTATGGTAATCTCAAACAAGAGAGATTTTTAGCCTGTAACACACCAGTACTGTAGGTGAGTAGAAAGTCAAAGAGAAAGAAGAAACATAACATTGAATAATAACTGTAGATTTTTTTGTTGTTGTTTTTTAGGAAATAGATGAAGTAATTTCATATATTTCTTAAAGAGGCTATTTCAAAAACAGTAGTAGAGGATTTTTTTAATATTAACTTTTATATATATATATTTTTTAAAGATGCCAAGAAATTATGTACTTGGTTTTTAATCCTTTACTCAATGAAGCAAAACAATGTTTTGCATGTGAAATCTATTCACATCTGAGCTATTTGTATACACACACACACATATATATTAAGATTAGATAATCCAGGAACTGTATATGCCACATATCAAATGTTTTCAAGTCACTTCAGACCTCTAGTAAGCAGGTCAGTAGTGGTTTCACACTAGGTGACAAAAATAGTGTATCACCTAAAGAACATTCATGAACATCCATGACAACAGTTCAATTCAAACCCACAGTCTGTTGGCTGAATGGCAGAATTACTCACTTGGTCAGCCAAGCCACAAACGAATGAAGAGTGAATGTACAATGAAAAAGGAAAATTTCTTCTGTGAGGTAAGAGTCAAAAAAATGCTTAAAGGGAAGTTGAATAGTCACTGTTATATGTTTCAACTGATTTAGAGGAGAGCGAGAAAATGACTGATGCCAGTTCTGGTAATCAGTAATCAACAGAACTCTCATAATGCATCTGTAGAAAATTTAAGCAGCAGAAAGTGTGGGTGTGAAAGAGAATGTGAATTTGTGAGAAACAGGTTACCAATCAATCTAACTTTCTCTTCTACTGAATTCAGATTTTAAAGAGTTTTTAGGGTACAATCCCAACTGTGAAAACAGTATTCAACGGTTAGATGGATTTGTAATTTGTATAGAGTTAATAGTTGTTCGGACGTAAAGTAATATCAGTAGAAAAAATCTATTTCTTGGATTGCAAGTATACAATATTTCATTGTGATATGTGTGTGTGTGAATATTAGAGTCATTATCCCAAGAAGAGAAATGTCATCTTATCCAGAGATTTAGACATTGTCAAAGAAATAAGACTAGAAGAAAACAGTTTTTTTGAGAAATAAAGCAGGAGATTTGCAAATATTTTAGGTTAACAAGATTATTGAACACCACTCTGCTTCATAATTTAGCATTGGAGAAGTAAATATAATCTTTAGTGATTTTTTTGTAGTGCAGGATTTATAAAACAGGAAAGAGAATGCAAATTGAAAAACCCTGAATTATATTTGCTCCCAATTGGAAAAGATAATTATTCGAAGAGCTAGAAAAAGAACAGATCCAGCATTAGTTACAAACCTTGAGGATAAAGATCCACCAATATCATATTCTGATCACACCAATAATGTGTCATTAGAAGGAATGATGGAAATTTAGTTGCAGAAATCAAAAGACAGACCATAAATAAAATGAGAGCTACTTAATATGCTTTTGTGCCAACTCAATCAAATCCAAATGCTTAGAAATATTAAGAGTAATTGCCTAAGTTTCTTGAAAGCTGGATGACAAGCAAGATTTCCTCTTGATTGACAGTGCAGGAATTCATGCTAATGATCATTTATTAGTGGAGAGGTTTCAGATAACATAGAAGTTGACTGTTAATGGATTTCTCCACTGTTTTAAAAACAATTGAAGTTGGAACAGTTTAAATGGCACTTTAATGATAAAGATTTTAGATTATCATTATTATTATGTCACACCTCCAGGGAGCCCAAAGACTCATTGAGGTAGGGCACTTACTCTAAAACTCTCTGTCTCCACCACTCATTCCACCAACACCATCTATCACCCACCGCCACTAGTATTTCTACAGACAATCACAAACATCCATGCTCACGGCAGGATTCGAACCCGCAACCTTTTGGGTGGAGAGTGGATACATTAACCACTCAGCCAACCAGGCCATGTTTCTTAGGAATATGTTGAATAAGGGCTAATTTCCAAGATATAGGATAAATACTAGTGGAATAGCGAAGTATAAAAAAAAAGTTGACACAAACAGGAAATCAACTTTAGAGCATAACCCTCAGGACAATTGGAGAAATCACAACAGCATCAAGAATTTTTTTTGTTTTCAGATTACACAAGATTTTTCTGATCTCTTTGTGTTGAAAAATTAAAAGAAGCATTGAATGTTGTGAATTTGGAATGGTAGGAAGATATTTACCAAGATCATCAGGGCAATAATTGGGAAAAAAAAAAAAAAAAAATCCAGGAAATGACTTCTTCTGTGGGTAATAATAGAGTAGAAAGATTTGAGTGCAAAAGAGGTGAAATCAGGATTGGAGGAAAATTATGCCCTATAGCTTTGATCAGAAAGCAAGACTGCCATTTACACATAATGCAAGCTTCCTGTGATTGGAATAATCTGTTTCCGCTCTCCAGCTAAAAGGCTGTGGGTTCAAATCCCACTGTGGACAAGGATGTTTGTGATTATCTGTGAAAATACTAGTGGTGGGCAGTAGATGGCATTGATGTAGATGATGATAGCATTGGTAGTTGCGGTTCATTGTAGTTGGTGGAGACAGAATTGTAGAGTAGGTGGCGTCCCTCGATGAGTCTTTGGACTCCCTGCAGGTGTCACATAATAATAATAATAACTATTTTTAGAGGCAGAAAAGGAAGACAGAGATTTTAATTAAAGCCAGTTACAATCTGATTAATTCTTCTCTTGAAAACAGCCTTGGCATGCATGAACACACACACACAAGACTCCTTTTAGTGAATAGCCCAAGGATCAGTTAATCTGGGAATCCTTCTTTAAAATGAATTTTTCATGCCACTTCATTCTCAATAGGGACTGTGTGAACCGACAGTCCCTATTGAGACAGTCCCACATATCTGCTCCAGATGTGGAGCAGATAGCATTTTGGTGAAAGAGAGATGTTTATGCACTTCCTCCTCTTCCTCCCTTTAGGTTGGCTGTATGTATTTTGTATATTGTTATACCGTATCTTATTTTTATAGTGCATATTCCTATATCTATATATTTTTAAGATCAAAAACATGAACACCAAAGTGTGTGAATCTCCTAGTTTAATAAGAATATTCTGATGAAATTTACTTTCTTTGCCATGCCCCCATTTGGGACCTTCATGCTCAGTCTTTTGCAGACATTGCAGACGTAAGTACTTCAAAAATGTGCCATTCGTAATTATACATTAATATTGTTTTCATTGTATAGCTATGCAAACAGAATGCTTCATTACTGATAATATGATTTTTCTTTCTGTAAAACATTACTGGTTTGCATAATTTTTTATTGCTTCAGTTGCTTTTAATTCTGTTTAATTCCTTTATTTTGCTTAAGGGATCATAGTATTTAAGGAAAGCTATTTTATGGTTGTGTTTCAATGATACTAAGTCTTTTTAGTTTTAATAATACTAAATCCTTTTAAATGTGTTAATCCCTAAAAAAGCTGCTAATATATTAACATGGGTGACAGCTTATTATGTTTACTGCCATGTCTTGTTATCATATCACTCACTTGTAGGTGATATTCAGTGTATTACAAAATAGTCGTAACTGAGTATGTAACGGAAGTAATGATGTGATGCACTGTAGTTGGCTTACAATATAAATATGCTCTCAAAAAGTTCACATCTGCAGATATATTTAACATAATATAACAGACAATCATAATAATGTGTTAATATTATTATGATTACATTCTTCCCAATTTGCGATTACTTTGCTAATCTAAAATGCATAATTTTAGCACTCTGCATTTTAGATTTCAGAAAAATGGATTTGTTCAATGTATCCCCCAACAGAATTGGTTGTTGGTTGTTGTCTGTATATGTTTAACATGATTAAATAAATGTAGTAACTGTCTCTAATAAAGCATGCATAGTTTGCCCATGTTTTTAGTTATTAAAAAACACTGAATTCTTACATAGCTAAAAGTAACAGTTTATATCTAGTTATTTGCAAAGATAGATATCATACTTGCCCACTGTGCTTTGGAGACACAATCCTGTTGGAATAGTGTGCAGTATCTATCCCTAATAGTGAATGATATGTACAGGTAGTGCTCACCTTATGAATTCCTGCTTTACGCATTTTTATCTTTATGAATTTTTTGGATCTAAATTTTTATTTTAAATTGTGCATGGCAAAGGCGATTACGGGCATGTACGTGGAATTATGCGTATGTAATTACATAATGATCAGATCAGTTAGAATGAGGCTCAGTTACTCATGAGCCTTGGCAACACAAGTGTGTTATTAGTACTTTTCTTCAATTACACCTGATTTTTTATTTTGTTTTCTTTTTAACTATAACCTTTCACTTTTCAACACTATCAAAACCAGAAAATCAGCAAAAGAAACAAAGAAAAGCAATTACATTAGAGAAAAAATACGAAATTATTATCAGCCATGAAGCGGGTAGCACTATTAAAGCTCTTTCTGAGAAATTTTCTCTTGCTGCTTCTACAGTTTGCACCATTTTTAAGGATAAAGAAAAATCTTTGAGAAAAAAGAAGTAAAAAATGCACAATCTATGTAGTCTGCATGGTTGCATAATAAAGAAACAGGCAGTATAATTCCTCATATGGAAAAACTGTTAACTGCTTGCAGAGTACCTGGCATAATGTTTCCAAAAAAACTATGAAAGGAGTATGGCATAAACTTTGTCCTCAGTTTAATGATAATTTGAAAGGTTTTGAAGACCCAACAAAGATTGTGAATTCTGAAACTCAAGCGATCTTAGGTATTGCTAACCAGTTGCAAATGGAAGTTTCTGAAGGTGATGTTAATGAGCTGCTTCAATCACACACTATTGAACTCTCACCCAATGATCTCCTTGAATTAGAGGAACAAGAAATAAACAAAGACGATAATGAATATGAAGCTCCAACTCAGTTTTTCACTTTAAAAGACCTAGAAGAAGCATTTAAACTTCTTGAAAAAGCTCAAGCAAGCTTTGAATCACAAGATTCAGACTTTGAACGATTTAGTAAATTTTCCCATGTGAAATGAATAACGCTTCTGTTTGCTACCGAGCTATTTTAAATGAAAAGAAGTGAAAGTCAATGAAACAGATAACACTCAAGGCCTTCTTTGAAAAAAAAGATGCAACGAAGTTATTTGCAGATGACATTGTTATTATTGAAGAAGATCAAAGAGAACTTCAAAAAACACCTGAAACTGTTAAATGAGGAAGGGAAGAGATTTGGACTTGTTATGAACTTGGAAAAAACAAAGACAATGGTATTTGGTGAGAAGAATGTGAAACAAAAGATACAAGTGGATGGAACTGATATAGAAAATGTAGAACAATTCACTTATTTGGGGAGTAAAATAACATATGACTTGTACTGTAAAAAAGAAATAAAAATCAGGATTGTAAAGGGAAGAACAAATCTGAAGGTGATGGATAACATCTGGAAAAGTAAAGTGATCAACCTGCAAATGAAATTTGCAGTACTAGAAACATGCATCTTTTGCAGTGTACTGTATGGATCTGAAACATGGGTAATAAATAAGGTATCAAGAAAAAGAATTTTAGCATTTGAAAGAACTTGTTACAGGAAGATTTTAAGAATAGGATGGGTACAGAAAATCACAAATGAAGAGCTCTGTCGGAAGATACAACCAAAGGAGAATTTAATACAGAAAATTATACAACAGAAGCTGCAATTATTTGGACATATCTGCAGAATGAGCGAGGATCGGAAGATAAAGACATTCATGTTTTTTGGTATTATGGTTAGTGTAAACAGAAGAGGTATACCATACAGAGAATGGATAAACAACATAAAGGACTGGTAAGGAATGGGGTTACTGAAACTGCAACACTGTACACTGGACAAAGAAAGGTGAATGAGGAAAGTACTGGACACCAATGGGCAGTGTGCCCATGGTTCGTGATGATGATGAAGCTTCCTAATATATCTCCTATTACCTCGATGGCTGCCAATTCACCTGGTGATATAGAAATGAGCTCATGTTTTTTTTTTCAAAAATCTTTTTAATTAAAAATTTTTCTTATATTATTTTTTAAATATGTAAATATTTAGCCAGTAAAGTATTTTCTTATAATTTAATATTCATTTTATATTTTATATATTCCTTTTTACAAATGTAACTCTCGCTTATAACATTATTTCTAAGCAAATGAACTCCCACTTTAAATTCCTGATTTACGAATGGTCGCCAGGAACCAATTAATTCGTAAAGGTGGGAACTACCTATTTAAACTTTGACCACTTGACTATTTCTTTATCTTTTATAAATTTGATTTTAAACCAGCAAACTAAATGAGTTCCTGTTAATAAAGATAGCATTGAATCAAGTTTTGTGACATTTGGATATGACAAAGAATTGTAATATTTATTAAATATACTCAAAAAAATGAAAAGAAAAGAAGCATTCAAACAGTTTTCAATTTTATGTCCTCACTTCTCTAAATAATCATATTTATTTATACTCATATGAAAACTTATAAAAATATACATAAAATTATATCCATAAAAGTGTGTGCTTTATATACTCTCTTATCACAGCAATTTTGGTAGATAATCATGTTACTTGTAAGCACACATTAGTACCAACCAAAACAACTAATTCTTTCACTTTACTTTTCTGCATCTTTACACCATCAGTAATATTGTTAATTTTTGCACCAGGAAAACAAGATTTTACCATGCTTTCATAAAATACTCCTCTGATCATAGAATTTCCATACAAAATTTTCTCCTATTTTTCTTTCTTCTCAGATCTGCTAATCTCTTGATGTTTTTGCAATTTTTCAATTTTGTGCTTTGTCTTGTGAAGGAAATAACATACTTACATAAGCATGCCACTTCCTTATTGAAGTCCTCTTCATTCTCTTGATCTTCCACTACTGCATTCAGCATTAATTCCAATATTAATTTTGATAGTCTACCATCAGTACTGTCTAATCGGCTATCAGTATCTCCGAAGTCATAGTGAAAGCACTGGAAAAGTTGGTCAAAGAGAGAATTCAGGAATGGAAGGATAAGAATATGATACCCTATGAGGGCACAGCATGATTTTGTAAGGAGTCAGTCAGGCCTTAGTAGTTTACTAAGGCATGATCGAGTAAAGCAAGTTTACTTTTATAATGGAGTGACAGCTGACTTGGATAAAGGGAATAGTTACATGATGATACTGTTGGAGTTTGCAATGGTATTTGACAGAATACCATATGGATCTCTATTACACAAAAGGGGATGGATATTAAACTGGTGATGTGGATATGAGAGTGGCTGATGGACAGATAGCAAAAAAGTAACATATGAAAGAGCAGAATCCATGATAAAGTAGGTGACTAGTGGTGTGCTGCAAGGCTCTGTGTTATAATCACTGCTATTTAATTTGTACATAAATGATATAGGAAATAATTTGAAGGGAAATATTCATATTGTTTTGTATTGATGCAAAATTGGGTAGAGAAATAGTTAATTGAGTCAATGTAGACAGCTTGCAGGATGATTTAAAAATAGGTGCTCAGTATGGGCAAAAAATATTGGGTATCAGTTTAATGTGGAAAAATATAAAGTTATGCATTTTGGGATAAATATATTACCAGGAAATAGATAAGGCTAGGGATTTGAGGATGATAGGCAATAGAGAGTTGAAGTTTAAAGGGCATGATACTAAAGTTACTGGGGTAGCTCTTAGGATTACTTGGCTGTTGAAGAACACACTAATAAACAGATAACGGAAATTGTCATTCCTTTTTATAAGGCCTTGATATGGCAGCATCTAGATTACTTTGTTCAGATCTGGTCAAATGGGTTTTTTGGGAATGAAAACGTGGTGAGAGAATCCAGAGGTAATTAACCAAGATGGTGATCGGCCTGTGGAATGCTTGGAATGCTCCCTGTGACGGCAGATTGAAAATTTGTGGGTTTCAAAAGTTGGTTAATAAGCAAACTAGAAGGGATATGACAGAAACATTTAAGTTACTTAAAGAATTTTATAAGAGTTATGCAGTGGAAATATTTCAGCAGTACTTGGCTACAAGGGCACAACAAGAGGTCATCCCTGGATGTTGGGTAAGAGTGTAGGTAAGGGTGTGAGAACTAAATTTTTCTCTTGGAGAGTCGTGAGTGAATGGAATGGGTTACCAGAGTCAGTTTTAAGTGCATTGTCTGTTAATGAGTTCAAAGAGAAGTACAATAGATATAGTTTGGATTTCTCACAGTGAATCTTCATACTCCATGGAAGTGCATGTAAAATAATAACAATTTTTATCACCCTATTGGAAGCTGCCACCTCATTTGAAAGCTAAATTGATATGAAAACAACTGTTTTGTCAGAAAGCAATGTTTCCAGTTTATATAGGTTACTCTCCTATTCACAATGCTCATGTGCTATAGGTTTCCATCCTTTCAGATGAAGTCGTAAATTAAAAGTGAATTAGATGACCACACATGTTATATTTTTTATCCATACATTTTCTGGCCACATTTCTAGGCTGTCATACATGTGCAAATTTGAAATTCTAAGTGAACAGTTGAAAAACAATAATTAATTCCTTATGAAGCAAAAAGAAATTTTGTAGCCAGTGTAGTAGCAGCCACTATTCATATTATAAGTTTATATTATTATTATTATTATTACATTTTATGACACTTTTATGCTAATTTAGTCAGGTTAATCACTTTTCTTTATGTATGATTCATGCAGGAGACCACTCTATACAACATTTTATTATCCACTATCTGTGCCATCTACTACACCTTACACTGTATTGTTGTCTATTAATTGCATGTGTTCATTGGTTGGTTTGCATTTTTGTTTGAGGAAAAACCTGAGTTTCCCAGAGAAAAAGTTCTGATATCTCCATATGAGACTGACAAACTCACTTTCAAAAAAAAAGTCCATATGGCGATTCCTTGTATCATGAATGATGAAAAGAATCAATAGGTCTCTTCCATTAAAAAAGGATGCATGTTCACAGTTCTTCTAACTCTGCCACAAAGGCAATATAATATGTTTCATTCTTTCTCGCTCTCTCTTATTCTCTCTGTTTTATTATAATGAATATTTTTGAATGGACAGAGAGAGAGAGAGAGAGAGAGACTCTTACACATTAATAAATAATGGTGATTTGAATAGAATAAGATAAACATAATAATTACCTATGATAATTTAAATTTGGAATTAAAACCTGTTTACCATATTAATAATATTAATAAATGAATATTGTTCACATATTCAGTATATGTATCTTTTATCATGAAAATCCTCATTTGGTAAGCATAATAAATATTAATTTAGAAGTAAAAACACTAAGAGAGAGAAAAAGTTTTTTTTTTTTTTTTACTCTCATAGGCAAAGGATGAACCAAAAAATATATATATTTAATGAGTATCTAAAGAATTTGCTTGCTTATTAAAGTTTAAAATTTTGTAAGAACTAACTCTTTTCTTCTGCCCCTCTTTTTTTTTTTTTTCTAAAAATTCTTACTCTTGACAATCCATTTTTTTTTAAATCTAAAAATTAGGCTTGGTATTTAATAATAATCTCTGGTTCAGTAAATGAAAATTAATATGAAAAGTAATAATTTTCATTTAGGTAGGTTTCTGTTTATGTATATAAAGAGATGTATATAAAATACTCATTATTACTTTCTTATTTACTTTGCATAGGCCCTTATCAGAATGATGTAGATTTGGTTGACTTTCAGTTGAATCGTATCAATCATCTTCACAGATTATATAATTCTTGGCTTTGGTATGACATTCATATAGGGTGAGTGTTCTTTTTAATTTTTCACCTTTGAATTAATTTTCTTAAATCAATAATATGTACAAAACAGCATGCAATTTAGAATTGTTGCATGAAGAGGGATATATCTGTAACTATGGGAAAAGATCAACATTGTCTTGTGATTTATTTAAAGGAGAATGATTTATGTTTTAACTGAGACATGAGTTGATATTGTAATAAATATTAAATATCATCATCATCAAATTCCTGCCATGTGCCTTCAAGAGGTGTACAGGATATGATAGTACTACATGAAAAATTTGTATCATTACTAACTTCCTATCTACAATTTTCCTCCAAATCAGTCTGTTACTTGTCAAGACTCCAACATTATCAGATCTTATATTTCTATCATCTAAGGCACTTTTTACTGTATCAATCCACCTATATTTTGGTCTTCCTCTGGGTCGTTTTCCTGCCAACCTGGCAGAGAACACTTGTTTGGCTAATCTTTCCTCACCCATTCTGTTTAAGTGACCATACCACCTGAGATTAGCTCTGCTAATACATTCCTGGATGCTGACAATGTCAAGTTCTTTCCTAATATCCTCGTTTTTAATATGATATTGCCAGCTGTTCATGCCCCTAATCTTTTTCAGGACTCTCATATCTGCGACCTCTAGTCTTTCGTCGAGTGTTTTACTTCTGACCCAGCTCTCAGATCCATAAGTTAAAACTGATTTGAACACTGTTTTGTATAGAGCTAATTTAGTGTTCCGACTAATTTCTCTCTTATTCCATATGAATTTATTCAATTGACTTCCTACCATACCAGCTTTGTTGATTCTGTTGTCTATTTACATATTTAATTTACAATCTTCACTAAAAATCGTGCCTAAGTATTTGAAATATTTTACTTGTTCCACTGGTTCTCCATTCTCAATGCAGTTGATATTTTCAATGCTTCTGCCTATTTTCATTGTCTTTGTTTTGTTATTGCTGACCTTCATACCATATCTATCACAACAGTTATTCAATTTAGTCAGGGAATCTTGCAGATTTGTAGTGGATTTATTTAGAAGTATAACAAGGAGCTGACATTAACATCTCCAATTTTCATATCAGGTTTAATAACACTTTCCTTCATAATGTGATCCATATAGATAATGAATAACAGAGGGGATAATGTACATCCTTGTCTGACACCAGATTTTACATTAAACCATCTTCCTTTACTTCCTTCAATTCTAACTGCTGACTTACAACTCAAATAAAGACTAAGTATTGCTTGATATAATGCCCCCATATAACTGTAGCATATTGAATAGCTTCTCTCTTAGCACCTTGTGATATGCTTTATCCAGATCTACAAAACTTTTATTATTATTATTATTATTATTATTATTATTACCACGGGCTACTCCAGGAGTCCTTAGACTCATCGAAGGAGGCCCTAAACATCATGTTCACACAGCTGTTCAACATTCTCACAGTATCTATCATACCTTGCCTTGAACTCGCTCACTGTCATAGCACCCACAACAGACTCTGGCAGCTTATTCCACTCATTTACCACTCTAAAAGTAAAGAACCCAGCTCTAACACCCCTGCTAACCACGCTCTTGCCCAGCTTCCATGGGTGTCCCCTAGTTCTCCCACCACCAGTCCTGATCTCAAAAATATCATCTGAATTAATCCTATAGAATCCTTTTAGCAATTTGAATGTCTCAATCATATCTCCCCTTTTTCGCCTATCAACCAGTTTCTGCAACCCACAAATCTTCAACCTGTTCTCATATGGTGCATTCCATAGACCTGCTATCATCTTAGTCACTCGCCTCTGGATCCTCTCAACCTCCTCCCCATCAAGAAGGAACCGAGGTGACCAAATCTGGGCACAGTAGTCGAGATGAGGTCTTATCAAGGCTCGGTACAGAGGTACAATAACTTGTTTTTCTCTGCTCGTCAAGGTATTTTTCAACAACCAAGTGAGTTGATGAACTGATTTAGCTACTTTCGCAATGTGCCCCCTAAACTTCATCTCCCTATCCACCAATACTCCCAAGTCCCTGGCCTCATCAATCTCTTGGAGTACAGTTCCACCAATGTGGTATACTGCTGCTAATCTTTTCACTCCGAAATGCATAACCTTACATTTTGTCACATTAAATTGACATCCATTCTCCTTAGTCCAGAACTCCAATCTATCTAAGTCATCTTGCAAGACTTTGACATCTTCTGCATTCACTATCGCCCTACCCAACTTTGCATCATCAGCGAACAAATGAACTGTCCCACTTAGACCATTCCCTATATCGTTAATGAACAGATTAAACAGCAGTGGTCCAAGAACAGAACCCTGTGGCACACCACTAGTCACAGGCCGTTTTTTGGACTCTACTCCTGAATAAACTACTCTTTGATATCTCTCCATCAACCACCCAGCTATCCATCTCACCAACCCTATATCCATTCCCATATGTTGTAGTTTACGGATTAGAAGTCCATGTGGTATCCTGTCAAACGCCTTTGCCAGGTCCAGCAGTATCACTGTAAACCCATTTGCCTTATCCAGTTCAGCCATCACCCTGTTATAAAACCTGAGCAAGTTACTGAGGCATGATCTACCCTTCACAAAGCCATGCTGTCCTCTGTACAGTATCTCATTTTCATCAATCCATTCCTGTATTTTTCCCTTGACTACTTTCTCCAAGACCTTGACAACGACTCCTGATATGCTGATCGGTCGGTAATTTGCAACCATAGTCTTGGATCCTCCTTTATGCAGTGGAACTATTTTCCCCTCTTTCCACGCCTTCGGGACTAAGCCAGACCTGAGACTCAGATTAAACAACATGGTCAAGGGCACTGATAATTCCTTAGCCGCTTCACGCAAGACCCGTGCCGGTATACCATCCAATCCCACAGATGTATTCACATTAAGGTTCTGTAATAGACTATTCACCTCCACTTCATTCATCACAATTCCCATATAAACTAATGGTTCCTTCATTTTTTCAACGTCACCACCTGGATGATATACTTTTGCAAAGTGCGCGCTCAGTAACTCCACTATATCGACTGGTTCAGTGAACTCTTTACCATCGTCATTCCTTAAAATCATTTTGCCATGTACAGTTTTTTTCTTGCTTGCAGCATATTGAAAGAACTGTTTGGGATTCTCTTTTGCTTGCATAGCTAGTTTCCTTTCATAATCGGCTTTTGCTGTTTTTACCACACTCGTTACCCTTCTAGCCTGTACTTTATACCGTCCGTGTGCCTGCAGGTCACCCCTTTCTTTAAATTCCCTCCATAGTTGTTTCTTTTTTTGCAGCTCAAGCTTAATGGTGTTATTCATCCATTTAACCCCTCCTTGTTTCACTATTCGGACCTTAGGTATACAATCAGCCATAACCTCTTGTAAATGCTCTTTGATCACTTCCCATGCTCTATCGACGTCCAGCCCTTGCAGTTGTACATGCCATGGCACTGATCCAAGCAATCTCCTAAGCTTGTCATACTTGCCAGCACGGTAATTCCACATATACCCTGTCTTAATCACAAATTTCACACCTTTAGCCACCTCCCAGGTCAAGACCTTATGATCACTCTCACCAATAGGTGGCAACATGGTCATATTCATTACAGTCAAATTCTCAGATACTATTACCAGGTCAAACACTCTCACACCCCTAGTATTTTCAATTACATGCTGTTTCAGATAGTTATCCCTTAATAATTGAATAAAATCCATTTCCTTCCTCACATGTGTCCTCTCCTCCTTCCAATCAATGTTACCATAGTTGAAATCCCCCATAATAATTACCCTCCTTCCACTCATTTCATCAATTTGTTTATGCATACCATCTCCAGCATCTATTCCATCACCTGGTCTATAGCAGCACCCAACTGTATATTTTATTCTGCCAGTATCAATCTCACACCAAATAGCCTCAAATGAGCTCCTTTCACTATCCTGCAATACTTCAATTCTCCTTGGCTGCAGTTCATCAGCTATCATCAATAACACCCCTCCCCTAATTTTATTCTCTCTGTCCCTCCTAAACATACTATAACCTACACATTCTATCCCACTAACTATATCATCTTCCGTCAGCCATGTTTCACTAATGCCAATAACCTGTGGCCAGGAAGAGCCAATCAAAGCCAAAAATTCTTCCTTCTTGTTCCTAATACTCCTGGCATTAGTATACATGAATTGCAGTGTTCCCTTTGTCCCACCCCTATCTTGATGCGTTATTCTAAATATCCCATTCCCATTTTTTGTTCTTATTGCTGGCTCAGGTACATTATATACATTTTTACACTCAACTGTCTCACTGATGTCTGGATATCCACTTCCCCCCCTCCTTGGTAGTTCTAGTTTCCCTGGTTCTGCACATCCATTTTCACTTCATTCAGCAACACTTTTTCCAGTCTCCGCACACCAAGTCCATTCAAATGCAGTCCATCCATCTTGTATAAGTCCTTTCGCCCATCAAACTCATTCCACACGTCCACAAATTCCACACCACACCGTCCGCATAACCTGCGCATAATATCATTTGCAATTATGGCCCTCCTTCTAAACTCCTCTCTGTCATACCGCGGTAACAGACTCACCATTCTAACTCTGTCACTCTTTTCTTTCGCTACCTTTAACAATACTTTCAAGTCCTCTCTCATAAAAAATTTATCACCTTTCACTTATCAACTGTAGCATATTGAATAGCTTCTCTCTTAGCACCTTGTGATATGCTTTATCCAGATCTACAAAACTTAAATAGAGATCTTTGTTATATTTCCATTATTTCTCAACTATTTGTCATAAAGTGAAGATTTGATCCTGACAGCCTCTATTTGGCCTGAATCCAGCTTGTTCTTCTCCTTTAAACATTAAATATAGATACATAAAACTATTCTTCTTTTATTCACCTCAACCTTCAGGTTGCATTCTGTCTTGTCCATAAACTTTCTTCATTTTTGGATTCTGCAAAGGATAAGCTTCATCTAATAGACACTCCATGGTATTCGTCAAATCCCTTACACCTGCAGTTTATCTTACTTTAGCCAGTCTGATATATATCAGACTCTCCATGTATATTAGACACTCCATGGCATTCCTTAAATCCCTTACACCTGCAGTTTATCTTACTTTAGCCGGTCTGATATATATATATATATATATATATATATATGTATATATATATATATATATATATATGGCTGTTTATCTTGGGAATATAATATAAGAAATACAATAGCACTGGATCAAAATAGTCCAAGCTGCAGATCATATGCTGGAAAAAAATCTTAATCTGAACAAATATGATAGACTACATTTATCATCTACTATGGGGAATAGTGTTTCCTTAACAACATGTGTTCATTTTTTTTTATATATTCTTTACCAACTCTTATTAGGACTTCAGTTATAATTAGACTGTGTTGAGATATTTTTCTTCTTCTTTCCCATATATCATCAGAAACATTTGGAGTCGGTAAATACTTTCCATTGGTTCCTTATCCTTGCTATTCGTCTTAGTTCAGCAAAAATCTTCTTGCATTCCATTAAAGTCTATCTCCTCCATTTATTTTTAGGATGGCCAGACTTTTTCTTTTCTTGTGGATTCCATTCCAGAGCTGCATGACAGACTTCTTGATGATCTCTCGCCTAAGTCTCTGTCAGTCCATCTAAATTTCATTTTCTGATTTCAAGGTTGACTTTTTGTGAAAGTTCTTTTCCAGAGTCTTCATTAGTAATAATTTGTGGCCACCAAATTTGAAGAAGTATGCTCTGCAGACATCGGTTTATGAATGTCTGCAGTTTCACATCCATGTAAAAGAACTGATTTAATACATGCATTAAATATTTTTAATTTTGTATTTGTGAGAATATTTTTTATTTCACATACTCCACTAAGTTTTGCATATGCACTTCTTACCTTTTGAATCCTTATGCCAACATCTCTAGTTGCTCCTCCATCTGCAGATAAAACATTGCCAAGATATGTAAAATGTGAAACAGTTCGCTTTTTCCATTTCCAATTGTACTTGGTGCCTTGTTGTTTACATTGATTCTCATTTCTTTTTTATTTTCAAACCAATTTTCAATGATTCTTCTTGTAATGTGGTAAATTTGTTTTGGATCTCTATGAGCAATTATGCATTTGGTTTTGAATCCTGTCTAGGATGCAATAAGCTTTTTTAAAGACTTTTCAACTGAATTAGTCTCATGGAGGTTGGAAGGTTTCCTCCACAAATTTTTTTTTTTTTATTAAAAAAATTAATTTAAAAATTAAAAAAATATATATGTATATATGTTACGGTTAAAGTGATAAATCTGGTTATTATTAATAATTACTGGTTAAAGTGAATAATTTACAAGAATTAATCACTTTAACCAGTTACAGTGAATAATTCCTAGAGGAGTCTGGTAAACATAATAAAAACATGTTTATAGGTTTTTATATATAGGTTTTCATTCTCAATAGAAATTATAACAGCTTAGGTTAGTTTATAATGAAAAAAGTAAGGAAAGTACTTCTTTTGCACTCAGTGAAATCAGGAATCATTATAAACTAACGTAACGTAAACTAACCTGACCTAACCTTTATCAGTTGGAAATCATTATAAACTAACCTAACCTTTATCGGTTGGAAATCATTATAAATCACTGTATGCGGGTTTTTCATCCCGCATACAGACAAATCAGCCCTTCAGAACACACGCAATTTACAGACATAGAATACCAGTTGTGGTGGTGGTGGAGGTGGGCAGTAGATGCCGTTGATGGAGATGATTCGTAGTAGAGGTTCAGTGTAGTGGTTGAGACAGTTGTAGGTGTCCTCCTGCGATGAGTCTTCGGACTCCTTGGAGGTGTCAGGAATAATAATAATATAACAATAAACTAACCTAATGTTTATTGGTTAGGTTAGTTTATAATGAAAAAAGTAAGGAAAGTACTTCTTTTGCACTCAATGAAATCAGAAATCATTATAAAGTAACCTAACCTAACCTAAACTAAACTAACCTGAATGTCACATGTCGAACCAGTGTAGTCGTAGTTTGTTGTGGGCAGATTAATGTTGTTGTGGGCCGAGCTTAATGATTGCGTGCAGATAAATGGGGATAACAAATAAAAGTTGTTGTAGGCAGATGAATGGGGATAACAGATAAACGTCTTGGCTGTACCTCTTTCCTCATCAATGGAGAAAAACACTGAGCAGTTCCTCTCTGATTTATCTATAATCCCCATTCATCTGCCCACAACAACTTTTATTTGTTATCCCCATTTATCTGCATGCAATCATTAAGCTCGGCTCACAACAACATTTATCTTTCATCCCCATTAATCTGCCCACGACAAACTACGACTGCACTGGTTCGACATGCGACATCCAGGTTAGTTTAGGTTAGGTTAGTCTATAATGATTTCTGATTTCATTGAGTGCAAAAGAAGTACTTAACTATTTTTTCATTATAAAGTAACCTAACCTAATTATAAAAAATTATAATTTCTATTGAGAATCAAAACCTACAGGGTGTTCGGGATAAATTTGACATATTTATAATTAATTATATTTTTCCGTAAGTTACATGTATTAACACACACTTCTCTTCATTTAAAAGTTTGGACCCTTCTTCATTCATATACAAGATGTCAGAAAGGATGGATAGCTGGAACCCACCTGAATCATGGAAGAGAATAACTTGTATCATGATGATTCGTGCCCGCCATCAAAATAAGGATATTACGATTGCTGCCCAATGCTCACTGAATACAGTAAAAACAATCAGGCATGAACTAGAGACTTGCAATGGTGACTACGAGGATGTAGCAAGAAGAAAGATCCCTAGCAGACGATCTGATTGCGTTCGTACAGCAGAATTCCTCGCAAATCTGCAGGAACAGGTGTTGAAGAACCCTAGCATTGGAATTCGGGCTTTGTTCGTGGAGTTGCTAACTGTAGTCAAGCCCTGGATAACAAGGGTAGCCAATGGTAGGCCGTATGTATGGCAGCAGGATTCGGCCCCTTGCCACACCTCTGGGAAAAGTCAAAAATGGTTGTCTGAAAATTTCTACGACTTCACCAGTCCAAATGTTTGGCTTCCAAACTCCCCAGACCTTAACCCCATGGATTATTTTGTATGGGGCGCAGTTGAAAAAGACACCAATCGCACTTCCAGTAATACAAAAGCCCAGTTAATGGATAAAATTAAAACAGTTTTTGCGGCCCTTCCCAGGGAGACTGTAGCATCAGCTTGTTCGAGGTTCCGAAGCAGAATTGAAGCTGTGATCGATGCTAATGGTGGTTATTTTGAGTAAATCTTGTTGATAGTATTGTAATTAACTCTGCCTGTAATGTTTTTTTGTCAATTCATTAAATTTAATAGATACAAAGAAGATTTTCTTTTTCCTTACGAAACTGTCAAATTTATCCCGAACACCCTGTATATACAAAAAAACCTATCAACATGTTTTTATTACATTTACCAGGCTCCTCTATCAATTATTCACTTTAACCGGTAATTATTAATAATTACCAGATTTATCACTATAACCATAACATATATATATGTGTGTGTGTGTGTGTTTTCCAGAATCTCAAGTTTTTCATTCCACAAAATAGACAGACTAGTCAGAGAACACACAATTAGTATAGCCATAACAGACCAGCCTCATTGTCATAACTGTTTCTGCCATAATTATAAAAACTTTGATAACATCTCTGAGGTGCTGTAATTGTATCATTTCACCTATATGCTGTGGTCTTCCTCTGTATCTTTTTTTCTCTGCCATCTTGGCATCAAATGTCTGTTTTTTAACCTTTTGTCTTGAAATCTGTTCCAAGTGACCATAACACCTTTGATTAGCTACGTTCTCATATTTTCAAATGCTGCTACTGTCAAGTTTCTTTCTGATGCCTCTGTTTTTAATATGATTCTGCAACTAGTGCCATCTATTTACTCTCTTAATTTCTCTGAGACCTTTCATCAACTGTTTTATATTTAATCTAGTTCTTAAATGCATAAGTTAAAATTGATTTGAACTCTATTATAAAATAGTATAAGACAGTTGACTGATTTCTCTCTTATTCTGTATAAATTTATTCAGTTGACACCCCTCCATGCTATCTTTGCTTATTCTGTTGTCTATTTCCATATTTATTTTTCCATCTTTGTTAAAAATGCTTTCTAAATATCTGACATATTTTACTTGTTATACAGCATTTTATATTGAGAATGCTGTTAATGGTCTCCTTGTTTCCTTGTGTTTGCCTATTTTCATAGTTTTTTGTATGTGAGTGAATGAGTGAGAACTTATCGCTGATTTTCATACGAAATTTGTTACAGCAGTCATTTTTAGTTTGAGTCCATAAGACATCCTGGATTTCTTATGGTATATAACAACATCTGCATAAAGAGCTGACATTAATACCTGTGATTTCAATATGAATTATAACCACCCACCTGTCCACTGTGGATGAAATATATCAACCATTTGATGCTTTATATCTATGTTGATTCTCATAGACAGGCTTATATGTTGGTTATGCATTATTAAATCACTTAAGGAATTGAACGACATAGATACGAATATAAATTAAATTACACTTTAATAAATATTTCTGATATTTCTGCAATGTCACGTTGCCATTTTCAAAAGGAACTTACAAAAGAAGGCACGTGCACATAGGCACTACAACACAGTAACCAAGAATGAAGAGATGAAGCTATTATTCTCCTAACAGTCCTGATGGTGCCCTCTAGCAGGCTAAGTAGGTGTTCTTGGCCGTTGGGCTGAAGGTCTGCTGATGTAAGCCTCCCAAATTTGGGGCAGTCACATACAACCAAATTTGTTGAGGTTTGGAGAGTTTCTTAGGGCTGAGGCTGATTCCATAAATAGTCTTTCGAATTTGTATTTGCTACGGTGTATTACTGTAACTTTCTTCCACCGTATTCTGTGGCGTGTATCCAAAGCATGGTCTGCAAGACCAGAATGGCTGTACTTGTGAAAACGGATGTAGTCCTTGTGTTCAGAAATTCTGATATTCACTGTCCTGCCTGTTTGGCCAAAGTAAGACAACTGCAAGGGACCTGGTATACACCAGATAGATCTAGGGGAAGTGGTTGGTCTTTGGTGGAGCGGATAAGGGATGCCAATTTTCTGTAAGGCCTGTAACAGGAGGTCAGGTCATGTTTTTTTAAAATTTTGGTAATTTTTTCCGAGGTGCCTCGAATGTAGGGAATGGTGATGGATTTAGAGTAATCCTTGTTGTGGAGGTGGGCTATGGTTTGTAGGTTTTAATATGTTTTGGATTTTTTTTTGGGGGGGGGGGGGTAGCCATTGGCTGAGAAAGTGTTGAAGATGTGATTTAGTTCAGTATTTAGGGCCATGTCATTAGAACAGATTAGTTTAGCTGTTGTATAGTGTTTTCACCACTCCATATTGTTGTCGGGGGGGGGGGGGGGGGGGATTGTTGGTGAACGTATCTGCCTGTATGGGTGGGTTTTCTATAAACTGAGAAAACCAAGGTTCCATCAGGCTGGCAGGTGACTAGTGTGTCTAGGAAAGGGAGGCTGTTGTTTTCCTCTTTTCCAGGGTGAACTTGATTCTGGAGTGTTGGTTGTTCAAGTGTGTTAAGAAGGGGAGGAGTGTTTCAGAGCCATGTGGCCAAATAGCGAACACATCATCAACGTAGCGAAGCCATATGGTTGGTTTTTGTGTGGCAGAGGCTAAGGCTTTTTCTTCAAAGGTCTCCATAAAGAAATTGGCCAAGGGCGGGGAGAGTGGTGAACCCATGGCTGTCCCTTCTATTTGTTTGTAGAATAGCCAAATGAAATAGCCTGAGTTCATTGTGAACTGAAATAGAGCTGAGATATGGGGATAAAATTTAGCTTGGATTAGCTCTAAAGTTTCCTTGAGTGGGACATTTGTGAATAAGGAGGAGACATCAAAGCTGACCACTATGTCAGTATGTTGGAGTGTAAGGTTTTCTATGCTGGCTTTGAAGTGGGCTGAGTTTTTTATGTGTGATGGTGTGTTGCCAGTATAGTGTGTGAGCTCTTTGGCCAAATGTTTAGCTAATTTGTATGTGGGGGAATCAATGCCATCCACTATGGGATGTAATGGCACATTTTCTTTATGTATTTTTGGGAGTCCGTAAATATGGGGGGATATAGAGTTAAATGGCTTTAATTTGTTGGTAACTTCTACAGGCCAAGAAGTGACTTTCTTAAGGAGCCTGTGAAGTTTTCTAATTTGTGAGTTGGTGGGATTGTATTAGATAGGGAGGTAAGTAGCCCGATCTAATAGAAGAGCATTCAGCTTACCTGTGTAGTCCTTTTGGTTAAGTACTACAGTTGCATTTCCCTTATCCGCTTTGGTAATAACAAATTCTTTATTATTCCTCATTTCCTGTAGTGCTTTATATTCCTTGTTGGATATGTTGGTTTTTGGTGGTCTTGCTTTGGATTGGACACAAGCTACATCCAGTCTTACACTGTTGGCGATTTGATGTGGAAGGTGGCGGATTCCCCGTTCGATCTGAATCATAATATCCTCACTAGGTATTTTTCTGGGTGTAATGGCGAAGTTGTGGCCACGTGAAAGCGCGTTGAGTGCTTCAGGCTTCAGAGCGACTGAAGAAAGGTTGATTATGGTGTTGGTAGCAAGTTTTGGATAAAAGCCTTCAGCCCAACGGCCAAGAACACCTACTTAGCCCCGCTAGAGGGCACCATCAGGACTGTTAGGAGAATAATAGCTTCATATCTTCATTCTCAGTTACTGTGTTGTAGTGCCTACGTGCACATGCCTTTTTTTGTAAGTTCCTTTTGAAAATGGCAACGTGACGTTGCCGAAATATCAGAAATATTTATTAAAGTGTAATTTAATTTATATTCGTATTTACGTTGTTGAATTCCTTAAGTAATTTAATAATTTATATCTATGTTATTTCAATGATCTTTCAATTTTGAAGATACACTTTGTATCCATGTTTTGAATGATATTTAATTATATCATGTCTGGTGGTAATGCTGCATTTCTTCATAATATGATCATGTAGATGACAATTATTAATAACAAAAAGTCAGCTACTGAAAGAAACACCAGCTCAATACTTAGTAGACAATTTCTATTATCAATTCTTCTAATGTCAGAAGAATTGGTGATAGAAACTCTCAACATAAGGAGTATCAATGGAAAGTAAATCAAACTTGCAGAAGAACTGGAAAAGTACTATGTGGACATAATCGGTGTTACTGAGACAAAGAAGACTAAAACACATGAGATCCTACTAAATAATAGGTGTAGAATGTTATATTTTGGCGATAATGATCAAGGGAAATGAGTAGTGATAGCATTCAGTATCAAACATGAAGATATACTTCTAGATTGGAAAGCAGTTTCAAGTAGAGTTATATGGGCAGACTTTGGAATCTGGAAATTTACAATGCCTATGATCCCACAGAAGTTTCTCCTATTGAAGAAGAAGTGGAGGAATTTTTGGGTCATTAGAACAAGCAGCTGACATGAAGAAAATGAAAAAAGGTGGTCCTTAGAGAGCTAAACAGCAGATTAGGAAATGAATCCTACTAGGCATATGGAAAGTTTGGGTAAATTTGGATAAAAGGACAAGGCTAATAATAATGGTAAGTAGCTGCTAGATTTTTGCTCAGGATATGGACTAGTATTACAAATATCATATTCCAACATAGAGATGTGCACAAGTTCAGGTGAACAGAAGACACAGAAATTAATAAAAGCTTCATTGACTATGAATAAGAAGATGTTATTATTGATAGTGATATCTTCATGCTGGTTCAGGATACAAGAGTATATAGTGGATTTGAAATGAAATGATCATCACTTAGTTTTAAGTATGATAAAAATGAATATCACATTGAAAAGTACGATATGTAAGAAACTTTTAAGAAGAATTAAAGTTGAGCAGCAGCTTTTACAGCTAAACTCTAAACTCAGCTATACAAACATTATTCAAGAAAAAATGAAACAGTTCAAAAACAAGAACCAAACCTTGGAAGTCTTAGTGGCAAACTGAAGAAAACTTTGATTCAGCTAGGGAGGCATGTGGTGAAGTTGTCTGAAGGGGTAAAAATAAGAACACCATGGTAGACATAAGAAGTTAAAAGAAGCAGTCCTAGAAATGAAGAAAATATACCAAAAGTTCCTAGCAAATAAGCTGACAGATATTTGCTAGGAACATACAGAGAAAAATGTAACACAGGTAAGCTATGTGTAAAAGTAGATGAACAAAAGACATGGGAAGACTTTGGTAAGATATAGAAGATAAATATCAAAAAGTGCAGAATGTTCTGGAGGCTACGGAAAAAAAAACTTAGAAATTGAGGAAAGAGTACTGTAAATGGAATAAGAAGTGATACAGGTGACATGAAAACCAAAGATAAGGATATCCTAGATGTCTGGAATAATTACTTTGAAAGACTTTTAGCAGTAGAAAATTTTTGACAGGAGTCATCGTCGTCCGGTAGCATCCTCTAGCAAGAGAGTTGCAGCAGATGAGCAGCTCTTCTCCATTTCTCTCTGTCTGTCACTTCCATCATTCTTAAATCAGTCCATTCCAAGATGTCATTAATCTACTGTCTAGTTGGTCTTCCACGTCTTCTCTTCCCCTCAACTTTCCCTTGTAATATAGTTCTTGTCAGGTGTCCCGAAGAACCTCTCAGAAGATGTCCTGCAAATCTAGTCTTTCTTTGCATAATATTCTTTAGGTCTCTTTCCATCCCAACTTGTCTTAAAACTTCTTGATTTGATTTTCTTTCTGTATAGCTAATCTTTTCCATCTTTCTATAACACCACATTTCCAATGCATTAATTCTTTCCATATCTCTCTTTCTTAGTGTCCATGACTCATTTCCATAACTTGCAATACTCCAAACTGTTGCTTTAACTATTCTAACGCCTATTTTAGTGTTCTTGTTTATTAAAATTCTCTTCATTTCCATAAATGCCGATTTAGCTTTGCCTATTCTATTTCTAATGTCCAACTCTGAAGTTCCTTTCTCTGAGATCCAGCTACCTAAATATTGAAATCTTTCCACTTTTTCTAAAATCTTTTCTCCACATCTTATTTTTACATTATCTCCTATTTTTCTACCCATTATCATTATCTTGGTTTTTTTGTGTTAATTCTTAGTCCATATACTCTTTACAAGAGTTTTCAATTCTTTGAATAATTTGTTGTAACCCATTTTCACTTTCTGCCATCACTACTACATCATCCGCATATCTTAATTTATTAATGATTCTTCCATTTATTTTTATTCCTTCTTCTACATCCTCAAGTGCCTCTCTAAACATTTGTTCACTATAAAAGTTACACAATAATGGTGATAACTTGCATCCTTGTCTGACTTCTCTCTCCACTGGGAATTCTCCTGTTTCCTCTCTATTTACACATACCGACGCTATTTGTGACCAATATAATCTCTTTAAAGTTTCCAAGTCATAAGAGTCAATATCAGTATTTTCTAGAATGTCAAAAAGCCTTTCATGTTTCACTGTATCAAATACCTTTTCAAAATCTAGAAATCCCAAAAACAACTTTCCACCAGGTTTAGTGTTTTCTCCCCAATAATTCTTAGACAAGTTATAGCCTCTCTAGTTCCTCTGTTGGTTCTGAATCCAAACTGTTCCTCATTCATTTCTTTTTCTATTTTATTCCTAATTCTCTCTAAAATTATTTGCACCAGAATTTTTGCTGTGTGAGTTATAAGACTTATCGTTCTAAAATTGTTACAGTCTAAAATTCCCGTCAGGAGTACATATTAATATTCGAGGTTAAAAAAAAAAAATAAATAAATAAATAAAAAATATATATAAAAAAAACTTGAAATGTGGAAAGGCTGCTGGGGTGATGATATTCAACCAGAAATGATCAAATATGGAAGTATAAAAGTTTTGCTGTAAATATACTGTATTAATCAGAGAGCCTGGTCAAAAAGGTTGAATTCCAGATAATTGCTTTGATTATACATGTCCGTAAGGATATGTGCTTTACACTTTGGGATATTAAGGCAAGTGATATAAAGTCATTAGCTTCTATATATGAGTTGCCCAGTCCTGAAGTTACTTCAGTCACAAACTTTCTTCGCTTACACTTGGATAGAGGATTAAACCAGAAATATAATTTCTTGGCGTCTTTAATTTAATCAAGTACAAAAACTTCCAACATCTATCTCTAATCCAGAGTATTTTAGTAATAAGGACACCTTTTGGCTACTCATATATAGAAATGTGACTTCTGCATAACTTGAATTTTGGTATCACTTCTGGATCTGGTGTCATGTAATAATAAAAATTTTAACATCACCTTTGTTGCTATACTCAGTTTAACATCAGCAAACAACCAAATATTTCCTCTCAGATCATTTCCTATATTATTAATGTACAAATTAAAGTACATTAATAATATAGGCCCCTGACTAGTGGCATGCCACTAGTCAGGGGCCTTCTACTAAACTCTACTACTTAATAAACTACTGTCTAGTAACTCCTCATCAACCACCCTCTTATTCACTCCACTTCATATCCATACCCATGTGCTGCAATTTTTTAATCAGAATTCCATATGGTATCCTGTCCAAAGCCTTTGCAAAGTCCAGCAGTATCAATCATTGTGTAGTCATTACTTTTATCCAATCCAGCTGTCTTTGTATTATAAAAAGTGAATAATAGTGGTGTCACATGCCTATTTAGGTTGGGTGCTGTTGTGTGGTTTATGCATCCCATGCTACAAAATTCATATGAATTTGACCATATGATTGCATTTTTATTGATGGATGAAGGTTTTAAGAGTGCATAGTGCATCAGCACTCATCTTAATTGGTCCAGCACAATTAATTGTAAGATAACTTTGAGGTGATAACTCTGGGATGCTTAAGGTCAAAGCTGTATAACTGAGAGGAGACCTCCACATAGCTTTTAAAGGAATGTGGAGAACCGACCAGGGCTTCTGACCTAATGTCCAATCCTCACCTTCTCGTGGTGCACCCTGTTAGGTATCTACCTGGATACTGAACAAACGAGAATGAGCTGCCAATTTGGGATTTAGCCGACCAAATTGTATTCTTATTGGCTTAAACCACAATATTAAATGATGGTACAACATGATAGAATTGCCGGCTGGGGCGTCGCCCGGTTAAACAAGCCCCCCCCCCGTTGTTTTCGCCAGGTAACCAGGGCGAACAGCGAAAAGTCAGCTACTGGAACAAATCCTAAAATACACCCCAACTCAATATCACCAGAATTGAAGGTCAGTACTATCAACATAAGAAGCCTGAATGGCAAAGAAATGGAGCTAGCTGAGGAATTAGATAAGTACCAGATCGACATAATAGGAGTAACTGAAACAAAAAAGACCAAAACTGGTGAGCTCTTTCTGAGCAATAAATACAAAATGTTACATTCAGGCAATGACAATCAAGGAAAAGAAGGAGTAGCTATAGTATTTAACACTAAATACAAGGCTAATCTTCTTGAATGGCAGGCAGGCAATTTCAAGTAGAGTGATGTGGGCAAATATCAGAATGGGGAACTGGACAATGAGACTTATTTGTGCCTATAGTCCTACAGAAGGTTCTCCTAAGGTAGAAGTGGAGGAATTTTTTGAGGCTTTAGAAAAAGCAACTGACACAATGAAAAATGAAAAGTTGGTCCTTGTTGGGGATCTAAATAGCAGAGTAGGAAATGATTGTCAGACATATAAAAATATTTTGAGAAAATTTGGAGAAAAGAGCAAAGCTAATAATAATGGCAAATACCTGTTTGATTTCTGCTCAGGACATGGACTGGTTATTACTAACACCATGTTCCAACATAAAAATGTGCACAAATTCACATGGAGAGAAGAGGCAAGGAATAAGAAAAGTCTCATTGACTATATTATTTGTTGATAGTGATGTTTTCTCTCTGGTGCAGGACTAGACTATGCAAAGGATTTGAAATCGGAAGCGATCACCATTTAGTCTTAAGCAGTATAAAATTGAATTTCATATTGAAAAGAATAACATGTAAGAAAGTTTTAAAATGAATAAAAGTTGAGCAGCTCTCAGATGTGAACTGTAGACTAAAATATACAAACCTTATTCAAGAAAAAATGAAAGAGTTTGAGAACAGGAATCAGCCCTTGGAGATTCAGTGGCAAGCTCTGAAAGAAACATTGATTGATTATGCCAGAAAAGCATGTGGTGAGGTTGTCTGCAAGGATAGAAAAAACAGAACTCCCTGGTGGACACAGGAAGTTAAAGAGGCAGTGAAGGAAAAGAAGAAAGCGTATCAAAAGTTCCTGGCAAATAAGTCAGCTTGTGCTCTTATAGAATAGAGACAAATGTAAGAAAGCTAAACACTGTGTAAAACTAGCTAAACAAAAGTCATGGGAAGACTTTGGTAAGAATATAGAAAATAAATATCAAGAAGGTGGCAAAATATTCTGGAGGTTGTTGAAGAAGCTCAGAAATGGAGGAAAGAGTGCTGTAAAAGGAAATAGAGATGATAAAGGTGACATGAAAACAGGAGAAAAAAGATATCCTTGAAGTATGGAGTAAGTACTTCGAAAAATTGCTAAATGAAACAAGCAGTGATAGCACAGTGGTAAAAAAACACTCAACAGGCATACTGTCAGGAATACCTATCCATACTTGAAGTAGAATAAGCCATCAAAAGTCTGAAATGTGGAAAGGCAGCTGGAGTAGATGATATTAGACCAGAAATGCTCAAGTGTGGAGGTATAAAAGTTTTGCGGTAGCTACACTGCATAGTTCAGATTGGTAAGATTTATGCCAGTATACTTGAGAAGGATTGTGGAAGAGAATCTTGATGAGGAACAAGCTGGATTCAGGCCAAATAGAGGCTGTCAGGATCAGATATTCACTTTACGACAAATAGTTGAAAAATCATGGGAATATAACAAAGATCTGTATTTAAGTTTTGTAGATCTGGAAAAAGCATATGACGAGAGAAGCTATTCAAAATGCTACAGTTGTATGGTGTAAGTGGATCATTATATCAAGCAATACTTAGTCTTTATTTGAGTTGTAAGTCTCAAGTTAGGATTTCAATTAGAATTGAAAGAAGTACAGGGAGATGGTTTAATGTTAAATCTGGTGTCAGACAAGGATGTACATTATCTATATGGATTACATTATGAAGGAAAGTGGTATTAAACCTGATATCAAAATTGGAGATGTTAATGTCAGCTCCTTGCTTTATGCAGATGATGTTATACTTCTAAATAAATCCACTACAAGTCTGCAAGATTCCCTGATTAAATTGAATAACTGTTGTGATAAATATAGTATGAAGGTCAGCAATAAAAAGACAAAGTCAGCAATAAATAGGCAGAAACATTGAAAATATCAACTGTATTGTGAATGGAGAATTTATAGAACAAGTAAAACATTTCAGCTACTTAGGCATGATTTTTAGAGAAGATGGTAAATTAAATATGAAATAGACAACAGAATCAACAAAGCTGGTATGGTAGGAAATCAACTGAATAAATGTATATACAATAAGAGAGAAATTAGTCAAAACACTAAATTAGCTATATACAAGACAGTGTTCAAACCAATTTTAACTTATGGATCTGAGAGCTGGGTCAGAAGTAAAACACTTGACCAAAGACTAGAGACTGCAGATATGAGAGTCCTGAGAAAGATTAGGGGCATGAACAGATGGCATCAATGGCAATATCATATTAAAAACGAGGCTATTAGGAAAGAACTTGACATTGTCAGCATCCAGGAATGCATTAACAGAGCTAATCTCAGGTGGTATGGTCACTTAAACAGAATGGGCGAGGAAAGATTAGCCAAACAAGTGTTCTCTGCCAGGTTGGCAGGAAAAAGACCCAGAGGAAGACCAAGATATAAGTGGATTGATATGGTAAAAAGTGTGTTAAAAAAATAGGGATATAAATATAAGCTCTGACAATGTTGTAGCTTTGACAGGTAACAGATTGATTTGACAGAAAATTGTAGTTAGGAAGTTAGTAATGATATGTTTTTCATGTAGTACTATCATATCCTATACACCCCTTGAAGGTAAATGTCAGGAATTTGATGATGGTGAATTTATCAATTAATATAATTTTAAATATTTAAAGCATTAAGGTCAAATAAACAATAACTGTGCTTCATGCACACTGTTTAAGGGAAGCACAAAGGATTTATGCTTCTTGGTGAAATTAGATTATCATTGACAATTACTAGAGTGAGACATGGATAATTTGTATTCTGATACGATTTTTAAATACATCCATATAATACACACAGATATCTGAAAAAGTAATCACTTGGGAAATTATTATTTTTCCAGACTGAATCAGAGAAAGGCTAAAATAACTTATTTTACTTATTTATACACGAGTTCCAACCTCCTTCGACTATAATTGTACATTCCACAAAAAAGCTCTGGCAGAAATGGGACATTCAGAATATATCGTCAACATTGAATTAGTTGACACAATACCCAATCGCAGCCACTGATTTCTAGGTGCTATTGTCTCAGCGCTTACCCTGCCTCACCTTCTGGGTGTTTAAAACCACTGAAATACTAAGAATTTGACCTGCTGCACCATCTGTATGTCTGTTCAAAAGGCTCAAAGGTATATGCATTTGTGACTGCACACCCAAGCTATTAATGCAAATGTGATACAATGTTTGTGCATTGAACAGTGTCCTCTTCATGAAGCATTAGTATATCATGTTTAATTTTGGGAATCACACAAAGCTAGCAAACAATTAGGGGAGTCTTTAACAGGAATAAAAAAAAAAATATTATTATTATTATTACCCAAGACCCCATGAAGTCAAACACTCATCTAGGAGGATAATATCGATGATATTACTATTCTGTAGATGTGCACTAGCACACCCTAAATATACACCCCTAGCATTAACTGTCCTTCACAAAACTATGCTGTCCCCATATAGTATCCAATTTCTGGATTTTTCCTTTAACTGACTTCTCCAGTACTTTTAACTTCACTCTTAAAATGTGGACAGGGAGCTAAAGTTTAAAGTTATATTGTGAAGATATTCAGGAAGCAGATCAGATTACATGATTGTTGAAGAACATTTTTGAAACCTGTATAGGGCTTTAATAAGGCCACACCTGGACTACTGCTCACAGACTTTAAAAAGGTTCTTTTTAAAGGTTCTTGAACAACCATGTAATCTTATCTGCTTTTCTGGATACCTTTGGATTCTGTGGGGATGAAGAAGTGGTGGAGGGGATCCAGAGGCAAGGGGCAGGGGCAGTGGTTGTGGTATGTCTATGAGAATAGATTGAAGATTAGTGGACTTCAAAACAAGCTGATAGGCAAAAAAAGAGGAGATACGATAGAAGTGTCAAAGTTATTAAAGGAGTTTTATAGGATTGATGCTGAATTGAGGAAAAGAACAAGGGATCACCCATGGAAATTGAAGTCCACAGTGCTACTGTTTGAATAATGGATCTCCTGCAATGATGCCTCATCATTGCAGGAGATCTCATCACTGACCCATCACTCATGAGTCTTCTGACTTCATGAGATACTTGCATAATAATAAAAATAATAATAATAATATCCTTGCAAAGTGTTCGCTTTATGGTAAATTGATAGGCCTAACCTTACCAGATATGCATTAGGACTATATAACAGTTCATCTTAAATTCAAAATACCCAAACATTTTGATTAAATGCTAGGATAAAATAGATAAAAACAAGACTATACTTTCTTGGCAAGAATAATATATCATTCAATTCATCAAAAAACAACAAAAAAATTAAAATGCAAGTGGAAAACAACTTCAGAAACATTGAACAAGATGAGAAAATGCATTGTACCAATAATAACCTCCTATCAAATCACACAAAAGATGTTCATTAGATTATTAAAAAATTATTTGAATTTTTAAACTAAGAGGAAATAACTTTTTTTTTTGTTGTTGTTGTAGTCCTCTTGGATATCATATCTTCAATGTTCGTGTACCTACTATGCCTGCTCAGTGGATGATTAGTGCTTTTGGAATGAATAGTATTCATGGATTTGGTCTCCTTCCATTTTCCATTGAAGTAAGTCTGCTATGCTTAGATCATGCAAAGCATTTTAAATTATAAGGCTACTAATATTGCTTTAATTAGTTGAGTAAACATTTCATACAGATTGTGTCAATGTTTGTTTTTATTTAGCATATGAGTAAAATAACTATTGAAGAAAATGAACTTTAAAAATATTTGCACTAAATTATATATTGTCTGGCAAGAAGTATGGAAACATTTTGGTATCGCTGCCAGCCTGGTTGAATGGATAGCCTCTTTGATTCTCTGCTCTCTCCCCCCATCTTACTCAAATCCCACTATAATATAGATGTTTACAAACATCTATAGGGGGATAGATGATTTTCATCACTCATTGTAAGGCTGTTCCTCTGCCTGGATTATCCAGCCATTGCCTACTCTCAGGTGGGTTACAGGTTAGGCTCCAGAAGAATATACAATTGATTTATAATTTTTCATTGGTAAGAACACGTATTATTATTATTATTATTATTATTATATAGGCATCTCCATGAAATAAGAAGACTCAGTGTATGATGAGTGGAAGAATGGATCTGCCACTCAAGTGGGTAGATCCATTATTTGCCCACTTGTCATTATTCACACAAGCGGTCATTTCGCATTGAATGCACCGGCTCTCATCCGATCCAAAGTTAAGTAGCATTGAGGGCAGTTAGTACTTGGGAGGGTACCCACCTGGGAACACCGAGTACCGCTGCCGTGCTTTGATTTTGACGGCCTGGTTGGCTGAGTGGTTAGTGTATTCGCTCTCATGCCAAAAGGCTGTGGGTTCGAAACCCACCATGGTGCATGGATGTTGTGATTGTGTATGAAAATACTAGTGGTCATGGTGTGCGGTAGATGGCGTTGGTGTAGATGATGATTAGATTGGATGTAAACAGAATTGTAGAGTAGGTGCCCTCCCTCGATGAGTCTTTGAACTCCCTGGAGGTGTCGCATAATAAAAAAAAATAATAAAATCTATCATACCTCTCCTTAAACAAATTCGTTGATGAATCACTCACAACCACTTCTGGCAACCCATTTATCCCCCTCCCCCAAGAAAAAAGTCTAGTCATAACACTTGCTAACACACTCTAACACAATTTCTCTGATACTCCTTGTTCTTCCCCTCTTACCATGTACTGCAAAAAGTTTTTCGAATGTCAGTCCTATAAAATCCCTTTAATAACTTAAATGCTTCTATCATAGCTCCTCTTTTTTGCCTATCAGCTAATTTTTGAAGCCCACAGAGAGTTAATCTATTCTCATAGGGAGCATTCCATTCACCTGCCACAATCTTTGTCACTTGCCTCTGATCATCTCCACCACTTCTTCATCCCCACAGTATCTGGGTGTCCAATCTGTGCACAATAGTCCAGATGTGGCCTTATTAAAGCCTTATATAGGGGAATAATTATCTCTCTATCCCTGCTTGTTAATGTGTTCAACAACCATGTAATCTGATGTGCTGTTGTGGTTACTTTCTCAATATGGCCTGTAAACTTCAACTACCTGTCCATAATCATCCTCAAGTCCCTAACTCAGTTTCTTGCAGTCCAGTTTTCATCAGTATAGTACACAGCTTGTTATCTCTTCTCAAAATGCATCACTTTACATTAAGCAGGTAGCTGCGTAGCTGTGGGTGAAGGTAAATGGCAGTCATTTACACACACACAGAAAGAGAAAGAGGGAGGAAGGAAATGTATATTAATAGCAACTTAAATTGCTGTGATCATTTCAAGCCATTTTGACATTAATGTATGCCTCTGAGTCATTTGGTGATGCTGGTATTTATTGGACTCTGTGCCTATATACCATGTAATAATGTCTTATAGATTCTTTCTGAATGTAATATGCAAAACACAATTGACCATCACAGTTGATCCGAACAATTAATTATAACATGATTTACTATAATAGATAGGTACATTATGTTTTCAAAAGTAAGCATTCTCTTCATGGTAGAAATAATACTTTTAGGATGTATTTGATTTGAAATACTGTTTAAGTACACTGTAACCTTCCTCCAAAAACATATCACTCTAAAGTGATGAATTTTTGAGAATATATAATTCTGTGACATGGAATTTTTCCCACCTCATGCTATTACATATTTCTGCATCATTATTCCACATCCTGCAGCTGTACATTGGAGGTAAGATATGCTGAATCCACTATCTCGTTTAGTTGTCCTTTTATTGTAGTCCAGTTTAGTCATATTACAGAACAGTAAATTGGGATTTATCTGACCACAGTGAGCTTTAGCAGAGTAGTCACATTCCTACCAACTACCGGAGCTTCTTTCTTTTTGATTTTCATCTGAAACAAACAGTATATACATACGCAAGGTATAAGGAATTGAATGATTTCTGAAACCTCACATTTTGTATTTTCTTAATAAATTGAAAATATATTAGTCAGTTGTTGAATATCTTCCTCATTGTTTTGTTTAAGCTCTATGGTTCCTGCCATGTATTATCTCATTACTACACAATAATTTCTACTGGAAATAAATAACCCCTGTTTTTTTAATCATTTTTGAAATGGTAGACTCTGGTAGTTTGCTGCTTTTCATAGTTCTTGCTGTTCTTGTCCCTGCACATCTGCTATTAATAATTAAGACTTTCTAGAAGTCAGCTATATAACAAAATATTTTAGTAAAAAGGTGTCACACCTTATTTCTACTTGTATATGGGAATATGATTCTGCATTACTTCAACCTTGGTATCACTTCTGGGTATGGCTCTCACTGATGAGACCTCAATAAAGGTCAAAACCAGTCTAGGTAGTCTAGTTCAGTCAAAACCTTTCCCATAATGCATAACATTATACATGTCTGTAAGGATACATGCTTTGTATTATGGAATACTAAGGCAAGTGATGTGAAGTCAGCCTCTATATACGAGTTGCCCCCGGTCGTGAAGTTACTTCACATGCAAACTTTGCTTACACTTGGAAAAAGGATTAAACCAAGAATATAATTTCTTGGCATCTTTAAGCTATAGCTGTATAACAAAGTTTTTCCTAAATTCAAACTTTAACTATAGTGTAAATTTTTTATATGCTGTATTTAAGACTTCAAGAATATCAGCATCTCTTGAGTGATCCCTTAATTTGTATGGACTTCTTCTGAAGCAGTGATGTAAGAGAGGGAAAAATAGTTGTACAGTTTCTATATTTCTGTCCAAACAACATATTATTAATTGGCCACATACCAGAAGCTTTTAACTTCTTTTTCCTTTAATCCTTACCTGGGTGCATAGAATTTTTTTTCATTTACATGGAAGTACTCTGTGTACTTCCAGATAAGTGAATTCTTTGTAATTCTATGGATTAATGTTAATGCATGAACAATTAATGATTAATGAATATTAATAATTAACATACCTCTATATTGATAAGTGTTTTTGGCAAGCTCATCTTAACATAATATGAGACTCTTAATTTGAATATATAAAAAATATAAGTTAAAAAAATGTTTACAATTATTTTATAAATGTGGTAATCTTTGCTATATAAGCATTTAGGAAATTCATAGTTACAGAATTCATAAATTATGAATGAAATTTCTGATATCTAGAATAAAATTCCTTGCATTAGTTTTCTTTCTTAAAAATGCCAGCCTGGTTAGCCAAGTAGTTAGCATATCTACTCTCCAACCAAAAAGCTGCGGGTTTGAATCCCGCCATGGGCATGGATGTTTGTGATTGTCTGTGAAAATACTAGTGGTGGGCAGTAGATGGTGTTGGTGTTGTGGTTTGCTGTAGTTGGTGGATTAAATGATGGAGATGGAGAGTTGTAGAATAGGTGCCTTTCCTCAATGAGTCTTTGGACTCCTTGGAGGTGTCACTTAGTAATATTAATGATAATAATAATAATAAATTCTTTAGATTTGCATAGTTTTTGTTAGCATTGTTGGACTATCTATCAGTTTCATTATTTACACTAAGAAAAAGTAAATAAAAGGAAAACTGAATAAATCAGCAAAAATAAGATTATCAGTGTAATTTAAATTTTTTATGTTTCATTATTTTCAACAAATTTTAAGATAATATTCTCAGAATTGATACACATCATAATAAATGCCAGTTACTACATTTTTCTGTAGTTAGTTTACCAGTAACTGTGACCATTGACGCTTATAATTGCAGTTCATATTTTATCTCATCTCTGTTTCATGTTGTTGGTATTCCAGAAATATCATAACAATCTTTCTAGTTATGTTAGTCCTTAAAAATAAAGTATCAAAATACTATGTTGAAAGAAATAGAAAATGATATTATTTTATTATTCTTATGTAGTCATAAAATTTCTTTCTCTTTAATGTTAAACAATAAAATTTCTTTCATTGTCATTCTTAATACTCTGCTGTTTCAAAAAAAAAAAAAATGTGTTTGTGTGTGTGTGTGTGTATGTTTCCCCATTGTAGTAATATATTTTAATAGGAACATAACCTATTCAGTATGTAGAATTTGGAGTAAGATCACTGACCTACTTACTGAAGGCCTGAAATGGCATGAAAATATTTCCACCTCCTGGGAAATTCACATTAAAAAAAATCTGCTAATTGTAATTTAGGCATGAAATTATCTGCAATATATTAATGACAAAAATAAAATATACTCTAAATTTTCTCAAAAAATAAATAACTTAGTTTTTTTCCCTTCAAAATATACTTTTTTTTTTCTAGTATTCAAGTTCCAGACCTTTCTATATAAATGTTGAAATGCCTTACAAATGCATCGAGGGAGAACAGATTGGAATTCGTATCAGCGTCTTCAATTATATGCACTTTGAAATTGAGGTATAGTTAAATAAATCTAAGTGTTTTGCACTTCTGTCATCTGACACAAAATCCATATATATTTTGGATAAGAATAATTTTAAGATTTGATATATTTTGATAATAGATTGTTTTCTCATACAGTTAATCATTTTATTTGTAACTCTAATGAAAGCTATGGCATATTGATACAGGATGAAATATATAGATGCAGTTAAAGATATATGGAAAATTAAGCAACAAATATTTCATACTGAAAATAACAGTACATCATCAGTGTAAAATGAACAAAATATTGAATTGAGGCAGAATACAAGTTAATAGTAATCCTATTCACAATTTTGCTGATGATATGCTCGATTTCACAAAATCCATGCTCAAATATCTCAAGCATCAAGATCTATAACTAGTGCTATAAGCAATGTTATGAGTAAACAATGGTATGATTTGCATACCATATTTCAATGAGGCAAGGATAACTAGTCTCAGTGCTACCAAAACATACTCTTGCCTTTTGCCTGAAAAAAAAAAAAAAAAAAGATTTCACCTTACCTTAATATACAAATTACCAGTCATGATTAAATCTCCCTCCATTCACTGACATTATCCTCTATTCTTTTCTGGTATAAACATATCACATCAATACTTCATCCTTTAAAAAACTAGGCATCCTTTCCAATTCAAAATGCTACTTTTTACTATCCAGATACTGACTCTGTACAAATCCATCCATCCTTAGAATACAGTTGTAAGTTTGGAGTGGTTACCAAAACCCTCTCTAAAAATTCTTGATGTTGTCCTGAGGAGAGTGATTCATCTGATAGCGATCCATATCTCACTTACTTTAACCACTATCCCACAGATGGTCTGTTTGAGCTCTGTTTTTTTTTTTTTTTTAATACAAGTGCTTCCACACTCTGCCAACCTGCTCTACATAATTCCTTCACTTTCTGTTGCACTTGTTCTGATTGCTTAATTCTTTTTCTGCATTTCACTGTAAGAATCAAACAGTTGTCTCTCCTGAACATTTTAGTTAAACATCTTCCAATATTGACTGTTATTTTCTGATTATAGAAAGCTGCTGCACAACCCCCTCCACATGCAAACACACGAGATCATTATAAAATTGTTTCCATCCCTTTTATTTGGAGTACTGAAAAGCTAGTTAAAATGCTATATAATTATAATATTCCTACCTCTTTTAAATCATCCATTCAAACTAACAAATGTATATCCATTCTCTGAAGGATAAATTCTTTGACACATTCTTCTTCCTATCATGGATTTTAGGCAAGTGGCCTGTTCTGGTATCATGCCATCGCTTTCTTGGTCTTCCAATTCTTATTTTCCCATTTATTTTATTTCCTTATAGTATTTTGGCAGTCTTCTATTGTCCATTCAACATAGATGTTTTAACTGTTTTTGTTTATATTTACTTATATAGTAGTTAATTGGTTTTATATTTAGAGATTGTAAAATTTCTTCATTTGTTTTATGGTTCCACTTGGTGTATCCAGCTGTTTTTCTGAGAAATTTCATTTCTGCTGTTTCAATTAGTTTCTATTTTCCTTTTTTTATGCTCCATTTCATTTTCATATAATAAAGTTGATTTTGAGAGAATGCTATATAGTCTGATTCTGGTGTGTTTTTGTATGAGGGATGGCTTAAATGTATTATTTATTATTGAGCGAGAGAGAGAGTCTGGAACTCATTGAGGGAGGCCATACTATTCATACCAGCTGTCATACCTGTTTTTGTATTCATTCACATTACTTGCACACAGACCATCCAATTGCAGTCTATTCCAATCACACACCACTCTAAGAGAGAAAAATCTAGCCCTCACCCTTTTCTTGACAGCATTCATTCTCAACTTCTGATTCTTCGGAAGCCCTTGTATCCTTTCCCCACCCTCCATAAAATGAAAAATTCTATCTACTGAAATTCTGTATAACCCTTTCAAAAGTCTCAATCATATCACCCCTCTTTCTCTTGTTTACTAGTGTCTTCAGTCTACAAACTCTCAATCCATCTTCATAATCAGTATCCCACAATCCTGATATCATGTTTAACACTCTCTTTTGCACTCTCTCCACTGTATCAGAATCACCATGAAAACCAGGAGACCAGACCTGCATGCAGTCGTCCAAGTGATATCATGTCAAGGCATTGTTAAGAGGCAAAATAACCACCTTATCTTTACATGTCGATGTTCATTTCAGCATTACAATTATTCTCTGAGTTGTATTTACAGTCTTTGCTATATGAACCTTGAAGTTCAATTTCCTGTCTACTAAAACTCCAAGATCCCTAGTCTGATCAGTTTCTTCCAGCGTAATCCCTCCAGTATAATATGACATTGGATATCTAATCACACCAAAGAGTGATTACATTTATTACACCTTACATTTATTAACATTGAACTGATAGCCATTTTCACATAGCCACAATCCCAACCTATTTAAATCATTCTGCAAGTACTGCATATCAGCAGCACTCCTAATTACCCTACCACTCTTTGCATCATCAGAAAATAGCTATATATCGTATGTCAAATCCTTCCCAATGTTATTAACATACAGATTGAATAACAATGGACCAAGGACTTAGGTACATCACTGACTACTTGAATCTTTCAGATTCATCCCTCCCATATATGACTTTTTGATATCTGTCAATCAGCCATCCTCTTATTCATGCCAATAGTTTATAATCCAATACCATATTCTCCGATTTATGCAACAGTCTTTCATGCTGTATTCTGTCAAAAGCCTTTAGCAAAATCCAAAAGTATCATGATATTTCTATTCCCCTTGTCTAACTTGACAGTAACATTATTATAGAATGTGAGCAAGTTGGTAAAACATGAATAAAAATTCTGTAATAGGAACTGATGGGATATCAGCACTAATACAAAAATTTTATTCATCTTGTGCAACAGCTCTAGTACTCCCTCCTCATGCACTTGAGTTTCTTCATACATTGAATAGATAACAGTGAGTTCAGTGTTGCATACACTAGGTTGATAACTTTAGCAAAATGGCTACTCAGTTGAACAATGTCTTCTGCATCATCCCATTCAGTAGGGTTATTCTTTCAAATTCATTCTGTGTGCAAACACCACATCCGCTGAGCTACACAGGCTCTCGCTGATTCATTCTTTCTTTTATTTGCAGTATAGCAATAGAAATTTTGGGTGTCTTTAACCACCAGAACCAGTTTCTGTTCATACTCAGACTTAGCTTTCCATACAATACCTGTGACTCTTCTGGCCTGCTACTTATAATTATCATAATTGACATCATTCTTATGTTGTTTACCTTAACAAAATTTGATATTTTAATGTCTATATCTTTTTCATCTTCATATATTAAGTTGCATCCCATATATTTGAAAGTATTTACTTGTTCTACTATTTTCTTATCTGTCACTATTTTATTTTTTATTGGGTTTTCTCCCTTGAAAGCCATTATTTTGTCTTTACTTTTGATATTCTCATATTATATTGTTCTGAAATTTCATTTAATGATTTTACTGATCTCTATCCATCATATGATGTAACTAATACAATTTGATCATGTATAAATAATAGTGTATCTATCTTTATCTATCTTTATTTGTATACCAAATGGGTTATGCTGTTTCCAGATTGTTATATTTTTATTTATATATATGAATATATTAAAAAAGTAGAAGTGATAGAGTACATACTTGCTGCATCCTCTTGATATGTCTTTCCATTCTGATATTTGTTCTAAATTGAAATTTATCTATCATCTAAAGATGTTCATAAAAATCCAAGTGCATAGTGAAATTCAAACAAATAGCCTGGTGGTTGGACAGTGGATATGCTATCCACTTGTCCAACCATGCTGACTAAGTGTCATGGGACTGTAAATTGGCCTGTTTTGGACAGTCAAGAAGAACACTGTTAACATCTTTCAAGAAGAACAAAGATACATTTGTAACATTTCTATGTAATATTATGACAAGTCAGGTTAGGCAACTGATGCTTCAAACATCCCTCCACAGAGTCAGATAGAAGAAAAGAAAACAACAATACCACATAGAAATGTTACAAATGGAGATACTGCTGGTATTCTATTTGTAATGTGGCAGTAATATAGAATTCCAAAAACAGTCTTTCAACTGAAAGATTTTTGAAGTTCCATCACAGCAATAATGCACTCTCCTAACCTCTACAGATATGACTATATTACTTGGGAGTATAGTCATATTATATCATTATTTTATTCTCTCAATTTGCAAATTGGGATGAATGTAATTTTAAGATCACCTGCAACCCATCTACTATTGGACACCTATGGCAGTAGTTTTCTCTAATATCCTAGCAAATACCCACAGTGTAATTGCTAGGATTTTAGTGAGATATTGAATTCTCATTTTTTCCATTGCAATGTTGTACACTTAGTTGTAGTGCCTGTATTTTTCTGCTTAAATCCAGTAAAATATCATCAGATTTAATGAATTCTTGGTTTATTTTGTTCTAACATGGCATGGTACATGAATGATTATATAACACAAATTATTATAAAGGTAACACATGAATGATAAGCAACATTGCTATGTGCGTTTGTCTTTGATTTCTTTTTTTTTTAATTTTTCTTGTAAAATTTTTAGTGTAATTGTTATTGCATTTGATCTTTTATTATTATTATAGGTTCTTGTAGTTCTAGCCAATTCTCCAGATTATAAATTTGTCCATGTTGAATCCTTTGGACTTGTTAATTCTTATAACCCAAGAACATCCCATGGTGAACATGAGCATATGGTCTTTGTAAGTGTGCAAATATATATATATATATATTTATTTATTTATTTTATTTTTCTGGCAAATAGTATTTTTCAGGTTGTTTTTCATATCTCTTCATTATTAACATAATGTTGACTCCACATTGAAATGTCTTAATTTCGTTATATTTCATAAATACAAAATTTATCAAATGTTTTGTAATTCCTTTAGTTTATAATTACTTTGTATTTAAAAGACCATTCATATACTTATTAATAAAAATTTTTAGAATATGAAAATATTCAAGGTATTGAAGTTTTCATTTTTTTTATTTATTTATTTCTATCATCATACAGATAAAACCAGGAAAAACTGCAGTTGTGTATATGCCAATTATATCCACAAGGCTGGGAAATATAAATGTTACTATAATGGCAAAAACACAGGTAGCCAAAGATATAATTACCAAAACAATTAATGTTGAGGTGAGTGTTCAGTCTTCATAGATTATTCTTCATATATAAATAAATGAAACTCATTCTGCATCTTAAATTTTGCATAATCAGCTCATACCAATATGTTATTTTAAGAAGACAGCATTGTTATTATGACAGCCTGGTTTTGTATTAGTTAAGGTTATGACTTCATGTTTCACCCAAACATATTTTGTAATTTAATTGTATGCTGGTGAGAACTAAATGTGAATGTATTATTTTAATTTTGGCATGATTTTACTGTTAAATCAGCTTTGTGCAGTAAGGCATCCAGACAAATGCAGAAATTTTCCAACACCACATAGTTATTTATTTATTGATTTACTTACTTTTTTTGCAGGCTTTTCCACTTGTCAATAGCTGCCTGCTCTCAGATTCCCATTCTCTGCACTGTTTCTAGTCCTGTAAGCCTATTTTCTTCATAGCTTTCACAATGTTTCCTCTCCACATATTCCTTGGTCTTAATTTTTTTTCTCCTTCTACAGGGTGACTAATTCATAATTCTCAATTGATTGTTCTTCTCTCATTCTCGGGATGTGTACAGAGAGGATGGAAGCATATTCTTCCATCCTCTCTGTAACATGCTGTTCAACTAACTTCTCTGTTTGAATATACACATTCCTTCTTAAATAATCCATATAGATGGCTCTCATACTTCATCTGAAGTAATTCATCTCGCAACTTTTACTTGGCTGTTAGTGAGGATCCAGTGCTCACGTCCATAGGTTATATACTCTTATAAACACTCAATATAGCATTTTCTTAGTTTTCCTTGAGACCTCATGACTCCATAAAATGCTATTCATAGTTCCAATAGCTGTTCATGCCTGATCCATCATAGCCCAGATACTTAAAGGCATCCACTGATTTATAGTTTCCCACCTTTAACTCAAGATGTGTTGTTGCACTGTCACCTCCAACTACTAGGGATTTAGTTTTTAAGATTGACTTTCAGGCCTCAACTTTTATATGTATCCAATAATTTCCTCATCTGGTATTCCACATTTTCCTTTGTCCTATGTGAAGATCACCTGATCATGAGCAAAGAAAAAGAGAATGAAACTCATTCTATTCCTATTGTTCTCCTATGGGTTACATTCATTCCACAGCATTGCCTCTTCCCATCCTCCAAGACACTATCAAAATAAATTGCAAACAATTTTGGTGACATAAAAAATCCCTATCCTGATTTTAGCCCCTTGCTAGTAATAAATTCTTCTGAAAGTTTGTTACCAATCTTTTTACTATATTCATAATCCTGTCATATAATGTAAATAAGTTTTCCTCTAATTTTATCCCTAGTCCCATGTATTTGTTGTTTCATTATGCTACAATGCATGAATTTTTTTTATATTTTATTAACAAAGTGTGTGTGTGTGTGTGTGTGTGTGTGTGTGTGTGTGTGTGTGTGTGTGTGTGTGTGTGTGTGTGTGTGTGTGTGTGTGTGTTTTCTTCTTCTTATGACTCTACAACTTTTTGAACTTTATTTCACTGGATATTGTGAGTTCTTTAGAAAGATGATATAACTCATGGTTGTTTCTCCAGAGACCATTATCCTTCACTGATCCAAAAATTTTTCCAAGGATTTTCCTTCCAAAGGTGAAATCAGATTCTCCACTCTTGCCATAAATATCCAAGTTTCTCTCAATAGGTAACAACTGAACAAATTATCGATTTATATATTTTTACTTTAGTTTTCCAGTGAATATCTTTTGAACTGAGTACACATTAGAGAGAATAGAAAGCCTGATTACTTCTCTTTATTTGATTCTGTACTTCCACTATCTCTTTTGGTTGGTATCATTACTCCTAAATATTTAAATTATTCCACTTTTTCAATTTCAAGGTTTCCAATTTTCACACTTGTATCAATTAACTGATGCTGCTTGATATTATCATTATTTTGGTTTTTTGTTGATTATTTTTTAGTTGTGCTGATTTTCCTAGTTCCAAATATGTTTCTTCTGATTTCTGTTTGATTCTTGACACGATGTTAATGTCATCTACATATGCTACAATATGCACTGATTTGTTTATTAGAATGTCTTGAGTATCTATCTATTGGCAATAATTGGATAGCATATTCCAAAGCTAAATTAAAAAGATATTATTTCTGGGAAAACTCCTATGTTACTCCTCTTAAAAACTATTATTTTTACGGCTATTTTGCCTGCTTCTGTTTAGGAGTGCCCCTGTTTTAATGTCATTGACTTTTTACTCAAGAATTCTTAGGGCATTTTAGATGTATTTTTAGAGACAAAAATATGTATCATAATAGAAGAAAATCTGCACATACCTTTTCTTGGATGTTGTTGCCTGTCTTCTTTCTGCGGTGTGCATACTTCTGCTGTTATGGTTTTGAAAGGGGAGTGGGGGGGGGGCTTAGGCAATGTGGGAGAATTAAATTGAAAAAAAGGGTATGCCCTAAGAATTCTTGAGTAAAAAGCTAATGACATTAAAACAGGGGCTCTCCTAAGCAGAAGCAGCCAGAATAGCTGTAAAAATAATAAATTAAAAAGTATTGTAGCTAGAGCATCACCTTTTTTTTTTTTTTTTTTTTTAAATTTTAATCTCCGCTTCTAAATTTTCCATTTTTAACCTTATAACTCTTACTAGCTTCCAAAGTATATCATAATCTCATATTATGTTCCTCTGTTAAATCTGTAGAAATCACAAAAATCTGATGAATATTTATATTCAATTCCCAAAACTTCTCTAATAATTGTTTAACTATATGTATCTGATCAGTTGTGGATATGCCTTTCCTTCTTGAGAAAGAAACCTTCCTGAGAGATACCAATTATCTCCATAGATGGATTTAATCAGATCTTCAAAATAGGCATAAATATTTTGTGCTGTACATAACAAAGAAATACCGCTGTAATTTCCACAAACTGTTTTATCATTTTTATGTATTGGGCAGATCAGGCTTCTTCATTCTTTTGGCATTTTCTCTTTCTTTCATATGATAAAAATCAATTCATGTATTTTGTCTTCTAACTCCGGGACCAGATCAACATAATAGCTGTGACTGAAACAAGGAAGATAAAAATATGTGAGATATTTCTAAGCAACAAAAACAAAATGTTATACTCAGGCAAGAACAATTGTGGGAAAGGAGGAGTAGCTATAGCTATAGTATTCAACACTAAATATAAGGATAATCTTCTTCAATTGTAGGCAATATCAAGTAGAGTGATGTAGAAAAATATCAAAATGGGGAACTGAACAACGAGACTTATTTTTGCCTATGGTCCCACAGAAGATTCTACTAAGGAAGAAATTAAAGAAATTTTCAAGGTGTTAGAGAAGGCAGCTGGTATAATGAAAAGAGAAAAGTTGTTCCTTATTGAAGAACAGCAGAGTAGGAAAAGATTACTAGACATATAAATGTTTGGAAAATTTGAAGAAAAGAGCAAAGCTAATAAAAAATAATGGTAAGAACCTGCTGGATTTCTGTTCAGGATATTGACTAGTTCAGGATATTATGAACACCATGTTCCAACATAAAAATGTGTATGAATGCACATGGAGAGAAGATACAAGAAGTAAGAAAAATCTCATTTAACTATGTTATAGTTGATAGCAATATTTTTTCACTAGTTCATGACACCAGAGTATTGAAAGGATTTGAAATAGGAAGTGATCACTGCTAGTTCTGAGCAGGATAAAATTGAATTTCATATTGAAAATAAGAGTGTTCAAGAAAATTTTAAACATAAAGTTGAGTAGCATTCAGAGGTGAATTGTAGATACATTAACATTATTCAGTAAAAAAATGAAAGAGGTTGAACACAAGAACCAAACCTTGTAGACTATGTGGCAAACCCTGATAAAAACATTGATCATTTTTCAATTCAGCTAGAGAGGCATGTGATGAGGTTGTCTGTGAGACTAGAAAAATCAGAACTCTGTGGTGGACTCAGGAAGTTAAAGAGGCAGCCAAGAAAAAGAAGAAAACTTATCAAAAGTCCCTGACAATTACATCACCTTGTACTCTGAGAGAATACAGAGAAAAATGTAAGAAAGCGAAGCAATTCATGGAAAGACTTTAATAAGAACATAAAAATAAATATCAGGAAGGTGGGAAAATATTCTGGAAGCAATTGAAAAAAACTTAGAAATGAAAGAAAGAGTACTTACTATAAAAGGAATCAGAGATGATAAAGGTGACATGAAAACTGAAGATAATGATATTCTAGATGTCTGGAGTAATTACTTTGAAATACTGCTAAGTGAAACAAGCAGTGTTATCATGATGGTAGAAAACTCCCAACAGAAATGCAGTCAAAAATTCATATCCATACTTGAAGTAAAAAAAAATCATCAAAAGTCTGAAATGTAGAAAGAGAGCTGGAGTATTGAAATTCAAACAGAAATGCTCAAATATGAAGATATAAAAGTTTTACAGTGGCTGCACTGCAGAATTCAGAAAGCGTGTTCAGAGAGTTGAATACTGGATGATTGGAGTAGAGCTTTCATGGTACCATCTATAAAAAGGGAAATAAAATTAAATGTGAGAATTACAGAGGTATTTCTCTAGTGTTCCAGGTAAGATTTATGCAAGCATACTTGAAAAGAGGTTTGAAAAAGAGAAACTTGGAAAAGAACAAGCTGGGTGCATGCCAAATTAAGGTTATCAGGATCAGCTTTTCACTTTAAGACAAATAGTTGAGAAATCTTGGAAATAAAACAAGGATTTATATTTTAAGTTTCATAGATCTGGAAAAAGCATATGACCAGTGCCAAGAGGAAAGCTCTTCAAAATGCCAGTTAAATTATGTAAATGGGACATTACATTGAGCAATACATAGTCTGTATTTGAACTGTAAGTTAGCTGTTAAAATTGAAGGAGGTACAGGAAGATGGTTTGATGTTAAATCAGGTGTGCTACAAGAGTGCATGTTATCTCCACTGTTATTCATTATCTATATGGATCACATTATGAAGGATAGTGGTATTAAATCTGATATCAAAATTGGCAACAGCTCTTTACTTTATGAAGATGATCTTATAAATAAATCCAGTACAAGTCCGCAAGATTCCCTGACTAAATTGAAAACTGATGTAATAAATTTGGTATAAAAATCAGCAATGAAAATAGACAGAAACATTGAAAACATTAACTGTATCCTGAATGGGGAACCTATAGAACAAGTAAAACATTTAGCTATTTAGACATAATTTTTAATAAAGATGGAAAATTAAATATTGCAATAGACAAGCAAATTAGTAAAGCTGGTATGGTAAGATGTCAGTTGAATAAATTTATATGGAATAAGAAAGAAATTATTCAAAACACTAAATTAGCTATACAAGATAGTGTTCAAACCAATTTTAACTTATGGATCTGAGTAGCGTGTCCTAAACCAGGAGTAGTGTGTCCTCTTCCTGGTTTAGAAATAAAACACTTGATCAAAGACTACAGATACGAAACTTCTGAGAAAGATTAATGGGAGTGAATTGATTGCATCAATGGCATTGTCATATTAAAAATGAGAATATTAGAAAAGAACTTGTCATTGTTAGTATTCAAGAATATGTTAGTATACAGTTTATCTCAGATGGTATGGTCACTTAAAAAACAGAATAGGAGAGGAAGGATTTAGCAATAATCCTTCCTCTTCAACCTAGCAATATTCTTTGCTAGGTTGGCAAGAAAATAACCCAGAGGAAAACCAAGATGTAGGTGTTGAAAGTTTATTTTTCACTTGGTTAGACAATAATATATAATAAATTTAGTTTAATCCTATATCTAAGTGTGTGCAAACAAAGTTTGCGCCTGAAAGTATCTTCAGGACTGGAGTAAAGTGGTACAACACCGGGCAACTCGTTGCCCGGTGTTGTACCAGGCAATTCGTTGCAAAGGTGGAGAAAGATATCATCACTCCTATTTCAGTATTTCCCATAATGCAAAACACATCTCCTTGCAGATATGTATAATGTTATGCATTAAGGGAAGGGCCACTACCCAGACTAGTTTCAACCTTTATTGAGGTAGAATGGGAGTTCATGTCTCTCATCATTGGCCTTTGGAGAATAAAGCATGCTGAGGATCAGCAGACAGTAAAAGAGGAGTATGATATAAGATAGAGTAGGATAGTAGGAGGTAAAAAGAGGCCTCAGTCAACCTGTTTAGCCTTAATGGCTAATTGGTCTGTAACATATGTTTAGCCTTAATGGCTAATTGGTCTGTAACATAACTCAATTTATCTGTTAAAAAAAAAAAGGTTAAAGATGGACTTTTGTCTATAGTTCACATATTATTTTATCTAAAGTAATGATTTACTCCAGTGTTAATGGAGGTTCTTTTTATGTTACTAGATATAATATCCTTATTTTTATTCCAGGTATTTTTTTTTTTTTTTTTTTTTTTTTTTTAAACAAGATGTAAATAATAGGACTTATTTAAATATTTATTTTAAATCTAAAATAACAGGACTTAAGGTCCGGTAAGTAGGAGTGAATAGGAACTTTCTGAGGAACTTGTATACCTGGTACCACTGGGACTTAGAATGGGGAAGAGACTGGCCCGGGAGATGCCGCTCACGAGGAGCAGCACCGCCTCGCAGTAAGCCTTCGCCGCCCGGGTTCTCAGCTCTCCCCCCCTTGTTTGGAGTAAAGAAACCGTGCCAGCGAAAGCTTTGTGGCTAGGGGAGACAGAGTGGTCATTCTTTTTCCTGGGGTGGGGGGGTGATGGTGGGTTTTTTTGGGTTCTAAAGAGATATACAGGGCCTGATGCGTCCCTGTATAAGAAAGCATATTGTCGGTGGTTTGCAGTATTGATTCACAAATTTAAAGTCTCCTAGTAAGTGCCTTTCTTGTGCAAGAAATTTGGGTAAGTAGAAAAAGAAACCTTTTCTTATTTTTGCATACATTAAATTTGCGTCTCGTACCTGGGATTTTTTCCGTACTTTCCAGATGTGATATTTTAGTACATTGATTAGGAAGATAGTGAACTTTTGGGTTTTTTGGACTGGTGGCGGGAATTGTAGTCGTACGACCTCTTCTACTGTCAGCATGGGGATTCCCAATGCTGTGCTGAGTCTCCGCCAGATGCGTTGGGCTGGTGGGCAAAAATAAAAGAAGTGGTCCACCGTTTCCACGTCCCGGCAGACATCGCAGAATGGGTCGCACGGGTTAGGTACATGCCGGGATTTCACCAGTTTCACCGGGAGCCGCCCGTAGGCTATTCTCCAGGCTAGATCCCGATGAAAAGGCTGTCCCCAGCTATTTTTGATGTTTCTGAAGAGAATTTCATTATTTGTACTAAGATTGGGTGTATCACGCCTGGAAAGTTGGAAGAAATTTATTGAGGTCTCTTCAGTGGGAGCCAGGCCCAGAGGTGGAGATACAAGGCAGAAGCAATGGCAGGTCATCTTTACCTATAGGAGTTGCCAACTGGTGTGCCACCTTTTTATTAAATTACTCTGGATTTAGAGAAAGATGTTGAAAGTTTATTTTTCACTTGGTTAGACTATAATAAATTTAGTTTAATCCTTTATCCAAGTGTGTGCAAACAAAGTTTGCGCCTGAAAGTATCTTCAAGACTGGGGTAAAGTGGTACAACACCGGGCAACTCCTTGCAAAGGTGGAGCAAGATACCAACAATCCTATATCTAAATCCAGAGTAATTTAATAAAAAGGTGGCACACCCGTTGGCAACTCCTATAGGTAAAGATGACCTGCCATTGCTTCTGCCTTGTATCTCCACCTCTGGACCTGGCTCCCACTGAAAGACCTCAATAAAGGTCAAAACTAGTCTGGGTAGTGGCCCTTCCCTTAATGCATAACATTATACATATCTGCAAGGAGATGTGTTTTGCATTATGGGAGATACTGAGATAGGAGTGTTGGTAGCTTGCTCCACCTTTGCAAGGAGTTGCCCAGTGTTGTACCACTTTACCCCAGTCCTGAAGATACTTTCAAGTGCAAACTTTGTTTGCACACACTTGGATAAAGGATTAAACTAAATTTATTTTACAAGATGTAGGTGGATTGATATAGAAAAAAGTGCCTTAGAAGACAGAAATATAAGATCTGATGATGTTATTGTGGCCTTGACTGATTAATTTGGAGGAAAATTGTTGATTGGAAGTTAGTAATGGTGTAACTTTTTTATGTAGCACTATCATAATATCTATACCCCCCCCCTCCCAGAGTGTACATACTTGGAATATGTTGATGATGATGTCTTTTAGTTTCTTTCCTCCTGATTTCAGCAGGGATTTTGTCTATTCCTGGAGATTTGTTGTTCCTGAGTGAATGTGTTACATTGTTATCCTCTTGCCATGATGATAGCTCTACAGAATCATCTTCTTTAATAGTAAATGGTATATAATTTTTAGTTGCAGAGCTAACATTTTTATTCAGTATTTCATGGAAATATTCTCTCCATCTGCTTTTATTCTTTGTTTGTTAAAATGTTTCCTTCTCCATCTCAGCATATATCTAGCTGCAGCTTATATCCTCCTTTGATTTGCTTAATTTTATCATAGGCTTGTCTAAGATTGCCCTTGATCTTTATTTCTTGTTCTATTGCGCATTACCATTTCATTAAGGGCTTGTTTTTTTTTTCAAAAAATTTTATCCGCTTCTTGTCTGAGATCTTTATATTTTCCTTATTTAATCCTAGCTAGTCTTGCAGTAAATTCTTTATATGCTTTATTTCTTTTTATTACTGCTTGAGTACATTCTCCATCAACCCAATCTCTTTCTTTTTTTTTTTTCACTTATTTTTGTATCCCAGAATTTCTTCTGCAATATTTAGAATCCAAATCCATGTTTAATGTTTGTCCAGCTTTTTTTCTTCATCCTGTTGTATATCTATTTTCAGCCACTATTTCTTCTTTAATTTTGTTCAGGAAATTAACTTTAACTTCAGTTTCTTTAAATTTCTGCAAGTTAAAGTTTAGTGATCTTTCATACTTTTCTTATTTATTCATTGAGATTCTGCACCTATATTTAATTTTGACCAAAAATAATAGTGCCTGATTTGATAATGAACTGAATCATAGCAAGCTCCTCTATATGATCTTACATCCATACTGCTCGTTGCCGATCTTTTATCTATAAACACATGATCAATTTGAATAAATATTTTGCCATCTGTGTATATCCATGTCCTTTTATGTATGTCAATGTCATTATGAGGAAAGCAATCCATGTATATTTGATTAATATTTTATTATCTACACTATTTTGTTTCTTACTGGGTTTTCTCAGTTGAATGCAATTATTTTTGATATTTCTTTTAATATTTCATATTGTACTGTTTCTGAGATTTCATTTAATGTTCCTCGATCTTTATAAATCATTTTCTCATGTAGCTAAGATAGTTGGATGATACTAAAATAAAACTATACTATACTATACTATACTATAATATAATATAATATAATATAATATAATAAATAAATAAAATAATATAAATAAAAATAATTTAATATAATATAAAATAAAACTAAACGATACTATAATACTAAAATAAAACTGAAGCTTAAAAGGCTTCAGTTTGGCTGAATTAGACATCATCGTTTCATAGCCAAATAAAAGAAACACAGTTGAAAGAATTATGACACATTGCACCCTTCAATTGGAAAAGACCTAAGTCAAGGAATCTTTATATGATTTTTTTTATTTGTAGGAGTTAGCCAGTCTCATACAGAGGTAACAAGGTTTTCCCTCCTGAAAACTTGGGTTTTTCATCACATATACTGGCAAATTAGCTATGAGAACACATGCAATGTACAAATAAAAAATACTAGTGAGTGGTGGGCAATAGATGCCATTGTGTGTAATTGGTGGATTAAGAATTGGAAACAGAGTATTGTAGAGTAGTGTGTCCTCCTCCAACGAATCCTTGGACTCCTTGGAAGTGCCAGGCAATAATAATAATAACATATTTACTTTGTTTGATGGTGGATTAATTGGTGGGATTTGCTGTTTCCAAATTATTATTACTTTATTTGTATATATATATATATATATATATAAGTAAGGGCAATGAAATACATCTGTACCATTGTTCTTTTTATATTTCTTTCCATTCTAATATTTGTCCTAACTAGTTTACTTTTATCTTTAACAAACATCTGTTGAATTGATTATAAAAACTGGTTTGGTATATTTTATTTAGATAATATTTCCAAGATATCTTAACTTTATTAAAGTCTGTGAAACCTTTGATAAAGGCTATATATGTTTCTTTTTGAAATTCCCTCACCTTTTTAATAATTAATTTTAAAGTAAAAATTGAGTCTATGCAAGATCACTTTTTGAATCCATTTTGTTCTTCTAATAGTTTGTCCTCTATGCTTTTATTTATCTTATCTATTACTATTAGACCTCTCGGGAGATAAGCATTCATTGAGTCAGGCTATACATCACCCACATCAGCTGCATACCTCCTCTTAAACTTATTCACACTAGATGCACTCCATACTTCAACAGGCAAACTGTTCCACTCATGGTTCTATGAAAGAAAATTCTAGCTCTCATCCCTTTCTTAAACTGCACACAAACTTAACTTGAATGAATGCCCCTTATCTTCTCTGTATCTTCCATATAAAGAAAAATTTTATTACCCAATATCCTATAACACCCCTCTGAAAGGTTTATAGACCTCCATCATATCACCTCTCTTTTTTCTGTTTACCAGTAATTCAATGTTGACAAGGTCTATTTTGCCTGAATCCAGTTTGCTCTTTTCCTCTATTTGGCCTAAATTCAAGTTGTTCTCTCAAATATAAAGTATCTTCACTAAAAGTAACATGTAAGAACCAGCTATTAGTAATAAAAATGTTCTGATTGGCTGATGTAATTAATTATTTTCTTATTTGAATTTTTTTATTCATTTTATATGTTGTTTATTATTCTATTTAATTTGATTATTATTATTATTATTTTTTTTAATTGCAAGAGGTCAGACTAGACAGATTATGTAGTGTTAGACTGGATATACACTACTTAGAAAAAAGTCAACGGACACCATAGTGTGATGAACACAAACAGCTATGACCCACACTTTGATAAGATGTAGGACCTCCTTTCACTGTGATGACTTCAGAAATCCTATGGGGCATACTTTCCACAAGCATACAGTAGTGATCAATGGGAATTTTGGACCATTCTCCCTGTAAATATGTAATGAGGTCCTGGACTGCTGTGAGGCAGATATCCCTCGACCTCATCCGATGCTCCAGTTCATCCCACAGATGTTTATAGGGTTGAGATCAGGGCTCTGTGGAAACCAGTCAAGCGTGGTGATGTCAAATCCATAATGCTACAGCAGTAGCATTATGACATGGTGCATTGTCTTACTGAAGGAGACAGTGGTCAGTTCCATAGAAATGCCACAAAGTGAGAAGCCTTGCATTGTCTGGAATGTTCGGATACATCTCAGAGTTCAGTGTTCATGGCACCACAAACAGAGGTCCGAGGCCAAACCAGGAAGAACGGGACCATCACATGCCATCTCCGAATTTCATAGTTGGGGTTATGTACTCTGGTAAAAAATGTTCACTGGGTATCTACTACATTCATACCCATCTATCTGCTTAGTAGAGGGTGCAGCATGATTTGTCACTCCATAACATTTGGGCCGATAAGTGGCGGTTTTTACATATATCTTTCGTAGCACTCTATGATCAGGTTCAGTTAGTGTGATGGGTCATCCACTGCAGGTAGCACTGTAGTTGACTCCCTGTGTTTTCATCTCGGTATGGTATCAATGATTGTTGACCGAGGATGGCCCAATTTGTCAAAAATTTGAGAAAAATAAAAATATAGATCTTCATTATGGCATTCTGTCACAGTGCCTCTTTCAAACTCCATCAGTTCCCTTCTCGCAGCCATTTCACCCAGATACAGTTGCACTCACAATATCATATTCCTCTAATTTATACTGGCTATAAACACGACTCTTTACATAGCACGATTCACCTTGCCCATGAGGGTGTCCGTTAACTTCTTTCCAAGCATATAGCTTACTATTTCTAGTTGCCATAAAAGAGTAGTGTGTATGTGTGTGTGTGTATATATATATATATATATATATATATATATATATATATTTTCCTGAAGATTACTTTAATATAAAGGTCAAAATGTATAATTTTAATATTATTAAAGTTTTTATTTCAAACTGTAGTTGACTCCATAAATCAATATATTGATGTAATTTACTGTCTATAAATAAGACAATTTGTTAAATAATTTTTTTTTTGAGAATTCAAAGTGTGTATTTTTAAAGTTTACAGAATAAAAATTAATGTATATGTGTGTGTGTGTGTGTGTGTGTGTGTGTGTGTGTGTGTGTGTGTATATATATATATATAGAGAGAGAGAGAGAAAGAGATGAGATAAATGTATCTCATATAATGTTCATTCCTTCTAGGAATATGTTCTAAACAAAATTGTTCTCTCTTCCTAGGCTAGCGGTATTCCTCAGTTTAGACATACTTCTCTCTTGTTAGATTTATCACAAGGAGCATATCTGATGAAATATCTTGATACAAATATCACACAAACACCTGTTGTGCAATATCATCAAGACCGCCTTTATATTTTTGGATCCAATCATGCTACTATTACTGTTGTTGGTAAGATGTGTATTTTTTCTGGTACTTGAATTATACTACAGATGATCTTAATGTTATACCTCAGAAAAATTACCATTTATATTAAGATTAGATTCTCCTGAGACCACTATTTGTAAATGTACTTTGCTTACATTCATTATAAGTGGTACAGAATTTTTGTACAATGAACTAAGAGATAAATACAGTTTATTAACTGATTTGTTAATAGAGCCTATATAGTTCAGTCAGTATATCAATGACACCTTTAGTTGGAAAGACCTAATCTTGGTTCTTATCTAGGATGTTAATTTTAAAGGATTTAACTGAAGGTAAGTTAGCCAGCCTCATGGAGATGACAGTGTTTTTTTTTTCTTCCTTCCACCTCTGGGGTTTTCATCCTGCAAGTCAGACAAACCAGCCAAGGCATTCATGCAATAAACAGAAACAGCAGATCTTGCTGGTAGTCATAACCACTCTGTCATATTTTAGGTTTCTATAAAGTCAAGTTACCTGTCTGTAATAGATGAATGTAACATGTTAAGGACAAGATAAAGATAGCATAATTTCAATCCCATCACACAATCTCATCATTATATATAGGTTTACTGATCTGTTTACTGATAGTATAAATAGATTAGAAATGGGCTGCCATCATGTACAATGGGGATAATTATACAGATGATATTGCTGTAGAAAATTGTTTTGCTTATTTTTTATGTGACTCCTGTCCACAAAAGGTTTTAATCCTACAGTAGTACAAAGTACCATGTGTGAGCTAAGGATTTTTTGTATTTTTTGTTCATTTATACCTAGGCCAAAAACTCTACTCTAGAGACTAAACATGGAACTTTTCAGGCCTCCAATAAGTGGGATGCTATTTCCATACTGATCAATGAAAGTTATCTCCCACCTGAAGATAATCACAAACATCCATGTCCAATATGGGGTTTGAATCCTCAGCCTGTTGGTTGAAGAGCAGATATGCTAACAACTTGGTCAACCAGGTTGGCTTGATCTGAAAGTAAATTATGCTTAACAAGAAATTATATCTTGTTATTATCCTCTATTCAAGATTAGAAAATATTTTCTCATCTTACTGAAGAATTTACAAGAAGTTGATAATTTTCTTATTTATTGATACAAAATTTGTGTTTTTATCCTTATTTTTTCAGTCTTATTCATATAATAGCAGCTTGATGTGAAGTCAAATGTTTTCTAATGCATATAGCATAGTTGTGAAGACTTTCACAGACAAGCTTTTGTTTATGATGTCACATTGTCACGCACAATACCAATTTTTGTATGATTTAGAACCATCGGTTATAACCTAGTCTGTAACCTTCATTTTGTGCTTACTGATTTGTATTCCCTGAGGATGCCAATAGAAACAGATTGGCGAAACATGTAGGAGGATAAAAATAAAGCTACTTGATAAAGATTTTATAAAAAAGTGTAATAGTCTTATAAGCTTTTGTTTGTTTGCACTTGGGTAAAGATAAAGATGAAACTAGAATATAATCTATTGTCAAGTATAATATTTCTTCCAGCACAGTGAAAAAACTTACTACAAATATAGGCAAGAAAAAATATACAATTTACCATCCATAATTTCACTAGATATCAGCAGACATCATATAATCAGTCTGCACCTCAGCGATGTGCCTCATGAATTCTTGCCAGGTGCTCCTATTGTAAGCTTTTCTTGAGGCTTCAACTCTCTGAGGACCTGTCACTTCTGCCATATCCACCCATTTCATTGAGGTTCTACCACTTCTCATTTATTCCAGGAACTTTACTGCCAGTCATTTGTTTCTACTTCTTTTGGTGTATAAGATCCTCGATAGTCTCCTGTAATTCCACATCTCAAAAAGCAACTATCTTTTTCGTATTAGAGTTATTTAAGACTGAAAAACCAGCATCATCTAGAATTCTCATCCAGATTTGTTCCTGCAGTGATGGATCTGTCCTTTCAGACTTTAGATAAGTCTTTGACTATTGTTCTAGCCATTTCTAATCTTCTTATGAACAACAGTTCTTCCTATTGTTAATGGACCCCAAGCACTCAGATTTGCTGACTTCCTCAATTATTTCTTCATTAAGATGCACTTGTTTCTCAGGGCCTTCCCTGTCTGTATTTCTTTCAAGAATCACAATCATTGTATTGCTAGAATTGAGTTTTAAGTCCTCTGTTCTTGCTGGTCTCATTAACCTCTCTCTCAAGGATTTACCCTAGTTCTTCCTTGTCATTGCAGAGGAGTACTGTATAATCAGTGTTTCTCAGATTTCCCAATCTTCCACCTATCTTAATTCCTGTTTTCAGCTCATCCAATGCTACATGCATTATCCTTACCATAGATACTGAACTGGTGAGGAAAAGTAGCCATCCTTACCTAACTTCCTTCTCCCTCCTTGAAATCAATCAGTTAATCCAACTCCTATTCTTACTGTGGCTCTTGCTCACTGTACAGATTAGCTATTGAACTGATATTATGTTGAGAAAATATCCATTACATTCATTACCTCCAACAATTTAACATGCCGAACACAGTCAAAATCTTTTGATGTAGTCACATTGCCCTGCTATGCAATGAGACCTGTGAACATCCCTCCAGAAAGGGTGATGCTGTTTTGGCCCCTGTAATATCAAAAGGATTAAGTTTTATATTCTTTGATTTAGAATGAAACTCTGTGGATATTTATTATTATTTATTTTACAGCATCTCCATGGAGTCCAGAGACTCATCATGAGAGATCCAAATTAACCATTATACACATAAATTCTATCATACTACTTCTCCTTGAATCCATTCACCATCAGGAAACTCACAACTTACTACAAATATAGGCAAGAAAAAATATACAATTTACCATCCATAATTTCACTAGATATCAGCAGACATCATATAATCACTTTGAGCTTGAATGATCTGCGAGAGGACACAAGAATTTGAGAAAGATTTTGGATGTTTCATCGGCTGTACTGTCAGGCTGCAAGTTAGAATCAACTTATTGGTCTTGGAGGATAGTTGTTTATGGAATTTTGGCAGATTGTAAATCCCAGGCAGTCTGGTTCCTTGATCTAACAAAATATTAAGATCTAAAAGTTTGTTGAGCTGTATTGCTGGCATCCTATGGCATTCTATTCTCAACAAACTTTTAGATCCGTGTTTCTCAATATAGGGCATATGCCCCACAGGGGGGGGGCAATTTGAATATTTTGGGGAAAATTAGAAAATGATGTTGCATTTGTCACCTCATTACTGATATACTCAAAACTCACCATTATCGATGGGGGGGGGACATCAAAATCTTTGAGATGTTGAGGTGGGGCATGATCCAAAAAACGTTGGGAAATACTGTTTTAGATCTTTACATGCACAGTATTCTCTACTCCAGTTATCTCTCTAATTCTGTTATTTCTAATTCTATCCTTTTTTTGTTATGTGGAGCAGTTTTCTCTCTGGACCACACATGCCTGGTTGGCCAAGTGGTTAGCGTACCCACTTTCTGACCAACAGGCTGTGAGTTCAAATCCTACTATGAACATCGGTGTTTGTGATTGTCTTTAGGTGGGTGATGAATTCCATCTCCCAGTGTGAGACCAGTGCCCCACTTATTGGAAGCCTGAAGTGGCTTGTAGAGTTCTATGTTTGGTCTCTAGAGCAGGCATTCTGGACTATGTAAAAAATGAATTAAAAAATACAAAAAATATATGAAATTAATAAAAAAAATCCTTAACCCACCCATCGTATGAAAAGTACTATAGGTTTGCAAATAATCATTCATGGGCAAAAAAAAAACAAAAAAAAAAAACAGTCTGTCTTCTTGTTTTTTAGTCATTGCCCATGTCTCACTTCCATAGGTAAACAATAGAATAATGCACATATTAAATAGCTTTCTTTTTAAACATGCAGGCAGATCTCCTAACAGATAATTTTTATCTGTTATCAAAATGCTTTGTTTCCTTGTGCAGTTCTTCTGTTTATTTCATTATCTTGTTTTTATCATGAAAATCGACTAATTAACCAATGTAGATATAATTCTCCATAATGTCAATAGGATTATCTGCTAATGGCAGTTCAATTTGATCTGAATTTATCAATTTTTTTTGTTATGTAATAATAAATTTATTTCTTATAAATAAATTTATTTTTTATATAAAATTTATTAAGTTTAAGTAATCTTTAAACCATTTTACCTGCTTTCTTTGTTAAGGTCATTTAGCATTTCCTGAGCTTCTTTATTTTTTAGTAAAAGAACAATGTTATCTGCAAAGCATAAACGTTTGAAATTTTTTGAGAAATGATTGAGTGTGGAAGGCTTGAAGATGGTCTTGATTGGGAGAATGAATGGTGAGTGAGTGACTAACTTGCAGAGAGGGGCAGATGAGCTGAAAGAAGAGGTGTAATGTCTTGTGAACAAGATGAGAAGCATGAAAGATGAGATTAGGAGAATGAAAGAGATAAATGAAAGGCAAATAAGAGTAGGAGTGATAGAGAATTTTGGGAATGCTAGAAGAGGAGAGAATAGAAGCAGTAGAAGAGAGGGAGTGAGAGAGAGTTATGGGAATGATAGAACGAAAGATAGAAGATGGAAGAATGGAAACAGTCAGAGAGAGGAAATAAGAAGAATGCGAGGGAGTGCTGGAACCAGGGATAGAGGAGCCAGGACAGCAGGTAAGTAGGGAAACACAGAGAGAAAGAGTTAGAGGAGAGAGAGTGAGGGATGCAGGAACAGAGTGTTAAGAGGTGTGAGACTCGATGATCTCTGCTGTGCAAGATAGGGTGCCAGAGGTGTGTTTGCCTGGAGAGACGATAGAAAATGTGGCTATGGCAATTCTTCTTCTTGAGTATTCTGCAATTGAGCAGGTTCTTCTCTTAGTTGCAGAAACTTTCCTTCCACTCTCTTCTGTTCTGAGCCTTCTCTTTCAAGGTTGTGTACCTGTCTACATTCAGCATGTCATCTAGCATTGTTTTCCTTACTCTTCCTCTGGGTCTTTTTCCGTCTATTTTTCCTTCGATTGCATCTCTGATGATTCCATTCCCTCTCAGAATATGTTCGATCCAGTTTCCCTTGCTTCTTTTTATCCTCCTTAACAGACTTCTTCTACTCTTTTTAAGAACTCTTCATTAGTTATTTTATCTGTCCATTTGATTTTTTCCATCCTTCTCCAAATCCACATCTCAAAGCTTTCCAAAATCTTAATTTTTTCTTTCTTCAATATCCAAGTTTCAGCTGCAAAGAGGACAACACTCCACACATAACATTTTATTAGTCTTTTCTTTAGGTTTCTATCCATTTTACTTCTGAATAAATTCCATTTTCTATTAAAGGCATCTCTTCCCATCACTATTCTTGCTTTTATGTCACTTTTACATCTTCCATCACTGCTAATCACACTTCCTAGATATTTAAATATCTTTGCTTGATTCAATTTTTTCCCATTTATTCTGATATCCATATTTGCCTCTTTCCTTGTTATTTTCATTACCTTTGTTTTTCTTATGTTAATTTTCATTCCATAATTGATACAGGATTCTAGTAATCTGTTCAACAGATGTTGTAGTCCTGTTTCAGTATTTGATAATAATGCCTTGCCATCTGCATATCTTATTGCAAATATTTGTCTACCTCCAATCTTTATTCCTTCTTCTGAATTCTCCAGTGCTTCTTTTAACATTGCTTTGGAATACATGTTAAACAAAATTGGTCTTACTCCTTGTCCAATGATATCTGGTTCTGTTGTACCATATATGTCTCTCACCATTGCAGTTTGTCACATATATAGTGAAATAATTAGCCTTCTGTCTTTCCAATCTATGCCAATCTTTTCCATTACTTCCACCATCTTATCCCATTTTACAAAGTCAAAAGCTTTTTCAAAATCTACACAACAGATATTAACTTCTTTATTCACTTCCAGAGTTCTTTCACTTACTATTCTTAACAGTCCAATCGCATCTCTTGTTTCCCTACTCTTTCTGATTTGGGCAGTGAGAGATCTGAGATTCTTGCTTGAGGTTGTGCAAAAGAAAACGCAGAGAGGAAAGATTGTTGATGGAAGTTTTTTCACTTGGCTGTGCTACCAATTACATATTTGGTTTAATCCTTTATCCAAGTGTAAGCAAACAAAGTTTGCACCTGAAATATTTTCAGGACTGGGGAAACTTGTGGTAAAGGTGGTATAAGTTCTGATCACTTGCCTTAGTATCTCCTATAATGCAAAGCACATCTCCTTGCAGACATCTATAATGCTATGCATTAAGGGAAGGGCCACTACCCAGACCGGTTTCGACCTTTATTCAGGTCTCGTCAGTGGGAGCTAGACCCAGAGGTGGCGATACTAAGGTGGAAGTAATGCAAAAGTCATATCACCATATACCAGTTGCCAAAAGGTGTCAACATCTTATTATTAAAATTCTCTGGATTAGAGATAGTTGATGGAAGTTTTTTCACTTGGCTTTTACCAAATGAAAACCAAATATGTAATTTACCAATTACATATTTGGTTTAATCCTTTATCCAAGTGTGAGCAAACAAAGTTTGTGCCTGAAATATTTTCAGGACTGGGGCAACTCGTGGTAAAAGTGGTATAAGTTCTGATTACTTGCCTTAGTATCTCCCATAATGCAAAGCACATCTCCTTGCAGACATGTGCTATGCATTAAGGGAAGGGCTACTCCCCAGACTGGTTTCCACCTTTACTGAGATCGATTTCAATCTTTATTAATGCATAGCATCATACATGCCCGCAAGGAGATGTACTTTGCATCTCCTTGCATCAGGTAGTATTTTTTTGGTAGTTGTTCACAACTACCAAAAATTGATGACATGAATAAAGCGTGATTGTGAAGAGAAGGATATTTTTCTCTCGGAAGATAAGTCTTATAAAAATCTAGCAAATAGACATGATCAAATTTTTCTTTGAATTGAATATCTGATTTTAACTCTATACATTCCATTTGAAAATTTGAAGGTAATGTATTTATGTCGACTGAAAATGGAGTTGTAAATATAAAAAAATTGATAATTTTTTATGAAATCTTGAAACCTATTCTCATATTCCTGTATCAAAACGGAAAGAAAGACAGCATATTTTTTGCATCACATTAGAATGTTAAAAGTTTAAGATCTTATGGGGCTGCATTACTAACAGTCCAGGGCCACCTGCAGGCCACGGGTTGGACACCCCTGTTATATAGTATACATATTACATATCACAATATAAATGAATATATTATTTGAATGTATTACTTTTAAGATTGCATCATATTTGATGAAACTGTTTATTATACTTTTCTGTATTATTTTGCAGAATATAATAATATAACAAAGTGCCTAATTGATATATAGTTATATTACTGTAATTTTATTTCTTCAGCATATTTTTTTATTTGCTCTTTTATTTATTTAAGTTGAATCATTTAAAAACGAAAGCTATGTTCTGTTTTAAGGTGATGTTGTTGGTGCAGCTTTTCCTACTATGCCAGTCAATGCTTCAGTTTTGTTGAGGAAACCTGCCTGGTGTGGTGAACAGAACATGTTTAATTTTGCTGCAAATCTTTATACTTTGTTATACCATCGTCTGTCTGGGCAGAGGCAGTTTGAAATGGAAAAACTTGCCTTTCATTACCTAAATATTGGTATGATTTTTTTTTTCATTTATCTGGACTAGAATTTTTTTTATAGAATTTTATATTTATATGAATATAAGTTAAAAAAGGTCATTAAACAATAAATAAATTACATATGACAATGTACCAGAGAAATATTATTATTACCTTATTCACATGATCAAAACACAGCCAAAACAACAGATATTATTCAGAACTGTTTTATTGATAATACAGTTCAAGTCAGAATTGACCTTTGAATTTAAGAATCATCTATCAGGTGATGTGTAAAATATGGACCAAATAATGCTGTTTTTTGCAAATCACATGTATTTAAATCTTTGGTGTTTATTCTTGTAAATAGTTACATAATTATTTTGAAATTGCACCAAGTGCATCAATACTAAACTTGATGATCCTGATCTCCTTAAGTTAGAAGAAAAAACAAATTACATATGCCTGTGTGTCACTGAAATATTTATTATTACCTTATTTATGCAATCAAAACAACAGATATTATTTGCAACTTTACTGGGAATACAGTTCAATTCAGATTATATATATATATATATATATATATATATATATATAACTATATGCCACTAAAATACTGTCATTATTTTATTTGTTAACTAAACATTGATATGATTTTGGGCTTTTTTCACTTACCTGGAATAGAATTATTTTTTTAGAATTTTATATTAATATAATCTAAGTTAAACAGCTTATTATTTGCCTCATTCACTGACAAAGCCTTATAAAGGCTTTGTCAGTGAATGAGTTTAAGGAGATTTTGGGTAAATTAATTTAAAATAAAGGAATGGAATGAGTATTCCACTCATTTACCATTCTCCAAGCAAAAATTTGATCCTTATACCCACTGTTACCACCATACACTTCAATAGATGTCCATTTGTTCCCTCCATTCTCATCAGTGTTGGAAAATGTCTTCAGCATCTACCATATAAAATCTCTTTAATAACTTATATTTCTATCATTCCTCCTCTTTTCTTCCCATTATTTCTAAACATTCTAATCCACAAAACATCTGTCTGTCCTCATGGATAGCATTCTGCAAACCAGTCACAGTTTTAGTCACTTGCCTCTGAATCCCATTCACCAGTTCCACATCTATAAAACATAAAAGCCTGCTTTTGAAATATGCCCTCTGAACTTTAACTCTGTCCACCATTATCCTTAAATCTCTTGCCTTGTCAATATTTTGCAGAGTAGTTCCATCTATGTAATACACAGGCTGTAATTTTTTATCTGTCCAAAGTGCATAACTTTACACTTTGCCACATTGATTGGCAACCATTATCCTTGAACCAAACCACTGTTATATCATCCTCTAGTATTTCTACATTGCCCTTATTAGATGTTACTCCTAATTAGCATTATCAACAAATAATTGGGTATTTCACCTTAAATAATTCCCAGTATCATTAATGTACAAATTAAACATTAATGGTCCAAGTATAGAGCCCTATGACTCACTACTGGTCACCTGCCTTTTCTTTGATTTAGCTCCACCATATAGTACCATATTCCTGTTCACCCATTCCTGAATTGTTAAATTAAACAGCCTAGCTAAGGCACTGCCATTTTCCTTGCACCTTCCTGTTCAACCACCAACCTTTTATTCATGCCACAAATTTCATCTACATTCTTATCCCTCAACTCTTTTGCTCAAACTTAGAGAATAAGGTTCCGGGTAATATCCTGTCAAATACCTTTCAAAGTCCAGAAATATTATGATGTAGCTCTATTTCCCTTATCCAACTTATCTCTGTCACTTTATTATAAAAAAGTGACTAAATTACTAAGACAAGACTTCACAGAGCCATGCTGTTCTTCAATTATAGTTCTTCAACTGTCTATCCATTTCTGAATTCTTAAATTAAATACCTAGTTAGGGGCACTGCCATTTCTGTTGCACTATCCTGTAAAACATGAGCTGATTTCTCATTCAATCTCATGGCTGTATTCACATTGGGATTTCTTAATATCCTAAACACCTCCAGTTTATCTATCTTCATTCTCAGTTTAATTCCTGCTGCATCAGTCGCTGCATTATCATCACCTGGATGAAAGACACTTGCATAATTATCACTCAGTAATTCAATATCTTCAGCTTTTATTATCCTGTCAGCATTCATTAAAGTTATCCTTATTAGACAAGCAAGCAAAAGGGAATCTCAAAGATTCCCTTTTGCTTGCTTGTCTAATTGCCTATCATAATCTGATTTTGCCTTCCTTACCATGTTAGCCATCCTTCTTGCTTGTACTTTGTACTGCTCGTGTGCTTGATGATCACCTTTACATAATATACAGGTAACCCTCCTATAACGAGGTACTTAAGGTACTTATACAACACGGTTTCAATATAACACAGTCTACAAATTGTAGTAACCCTTGTTGGACGCAGTACTTATAATGTGATTTCGATATAACACAGTCTATGAATTGTAGTAGTAACCCTTTATTTATCTTTTCATATATTTTTCACTATGCGATTTAAAAATCAAATTTTATCTTCATTAAATTTGTGTCTGCCTGTATTGTACATGTAGTTATAAGTAGTGAATTTATGTTAGGGATAATACCCTTTAGCATGCATGTACCTTTTTTTTTTTTGTGTGTGTGTGTGTGTAGTATCAATTGTTTACCATATAAAGTGTTTATTATTGAAAATTGTCTTTGTTTTCTGCCAGGAAAGTGCATTCAAAATCATAATTGTGTTAATCTCAAGCTCAGCACTTTATTTTCTGTCGAGTTACATATATTAAGTTACAACTGTCTACACTGAAAGCTTGCCGGGAAAAAAAATGTCCTGAAGCCTTTCTGGAACAAAATTTCGTACCTCCAGTGGATGCCAAGCTAAGTTGTATAGTAAACGTCGCATACATTTTTGGTGGAGAGAGCTTTTGCGATATGGTTGAAAATGAAATTAATGAATTAATTGATGGGGAAACAGATCTAATAAGGAGGAACTGGTACAATTAATAGATGATGTCGAACCAAATAGCAGGGAAAGTTCTGCCAAAGATTTTGATTGTAATGAATCCATTAAAGAATTCAGTTTAAAGAAATTAGCAGGAGTGGACTTTGCAAGAAAGTTAGGAAGTTATTTTACGGATAATAATCCGTCAGTGGAGGGCACTGGAAAATTCATAAGACAATTGGATATTTTTTAGCTCCATATTATGAACTTAATAAAAAATTGCAGCATAGTGGTAAGCAAGGTCTTATTACTGACTTCTTGATAACTAAACTAGCCGAAGTATGCAAATTCTGAGAATTATACAAATGATGTCCAAGAGATTTCAAGTGATGACGACATCCGGCCACTCGTATATAAAGAACATCTACGAAATGTTATTTTTGAAGACAGTGATGATTATTAAAATCATCATCATCATGCATATCAAGGATTTAGGCCTAGCATGGCCTGTTCCGACCTTAGAAGTCATCGTTGAATCGTTTAAGAGGACATCCTGGTTTTCTTTTTCCTAATGGCTTGTATTTTAAGGCTTGTTTTGGTAATCTTTCTGTTTTCATTCTTTGAACGTGTTCCATCCATTTATGTTTATATTTTTTAATTTTTTCTATTACTGGTTCTTGGTTTTATTCTTTCATAATTTCTTCATTTCTTTTGTGATCAAATAGGGTATACTTCGCAGTTTTTCTCATAAACTTCATTTCTGCTGTTATTAATCTTTGTTTGTCTTTTTGTTTTATTGTCCAGATTTTGCTTCCATACTGGTAGGGCTAATGTATTGTATACTTTTAGTCTGGTTTGTTTTTGAACTAAGTTTGGTTCAAACCTAGAAACCTATATAGAGTTAATTACACCTGTTATTTTTAAATATTTTGCATTTTTATGTTTATATCTTTTTCATTTTCATATGTGATCGTACATCCTAGGTAGTTAATGAATTCACCTGTTCTAAGATCTTGTTATCTATTACTATTTTAGTTCTTGCTGGATCTTGTCCTTTAAAGGCCATAGTTTTTGATTTTTCTGTTGATATTATCATACCATAATCTTTGGCTATCTCATTTAGATCTAAAATAGCTTTCTGTAGTTTAACTTCAGAATTTGTAATTATTATTTGTTTGTCGGCAAAGAGTTTAAGTTTACTGTAGGAGAAAATTTAATTCCTTGATGTAAATTTTTGTTCCATTTTATTATTATTTCATTTAAGTAGATATTAAAAAGAGTTGCTGAGAGGGGACATCCCTGTCGGACCCCTTGGTTTATCTCTCTCGTATATAGTAGCTCGTGATTTAATCTTATTTGTATTTGATTATTTTCATATATACTTGTGATTAAGGGTCTTGGATTTGGTCATCTCATCGGAGGATGTAATTATAAATGAGGTGTCAAATCATCCACCAATTGGTGAAAGTGACCATGAGGTAATTACCTGGGTGGTTGCCAGCAGTGCAAGGACCCCTGTGAAAAGAGGGTATATGTGGAACTACAAGGGGGGGTGATTATGAAGAGCTCAGGAGACAGCTTGCAGATGTAGCATGGAATGAGGAGTTAGCTGGAAAAGAGATCAATGCAGCTTGGGGGATTTTCAAAAACTATTTAGTAGATGCAATGTCTAAATGTATACCACGGGTGAGAAGGTTAAATAAGGTAGGTGTGAGATGGATGAATAAAGAGATTAAGCATGCAATACAGAAAAAAAAGGCATTGTGGAGACAGCACAAGAGAAGTGGAAGTAACCAATTTCATGAGGTCTACAAAGACCAGGCAAGGAGGGTGACTTGGTTGGTGAGAGTAGCTAAAGAGAGGTATGAACAGCAGTTAGCTAATGAAGCCAAAAAGAATCCTAGGGAGTTCTTTCGATATGTAGCCAGCAAAAGAAAGAATGATTATGGAAGGATGACATTGATTGGAGGAAATGGTATAAAGACAGCTGTTGCAGAATGTGTTGTGGAGATACTTAATGAGCAATTCATAAAGATCTTTCAATCTTGTGAATGTGACTTCATGGAGAGATTAAGAGCAGTTGATGATGGGGAGGAGAGACTGACTGTAAGTGAGCAAGAGGTGTTTGGGGAGTTGAGTAAACTAGATGTAAATAAGGCTGTGGGACTTGATAATATATCACCACGTATTCTGAAGGAGTGTGCCAGAGAGTTGACACCTGCCTTGACATATTTTTTTAATACGAGTCTTGCACTTGGTCAAGTTCCTAAAGAGTGGAAGGAGGGCAAGATTGTGCCACTTCATAAAGGAGGTGATCGAACTCAAGCATCAAACTATAGGCCTATCTGTGTGTCAGGTGTTGTGGTTAAGTTGTTGGAGAAGCTTGTGAGAACTAGGATCCAGAGTTGGGTTGACAACAATGGTATAATCTTTGATGGACAGCATGGATTTGCTAAAGGGAGGTCATGTTTTAGTAATCTACTTACTTATTACAATAAAGTGACTGCTTCCTTGGACAGAGGAGAAGGATACACAGTAATATACTTGGATTTCGCAAAGGCTTTTGATAGAGTACCTCATGATAAGTTGACAGTCAAACTAGAGCAGATGGGGTTGGATATTAGATTAGTGCATTGGATTGGAGACTGGCTATCTGATAGGTATCAACAAGTTGTGTATGGGGGTGCAATATCCAGGAAAAGGAAAGTCACTAGTGGAGTGCCTCAGGGGTCTGTTTTAGGGCCATTACTATTTAACTTATATATTAATGATATTGGTGAAGATTTGGATGGAGATATTCAGTTGTTTGCAGATGATGCAAAGTTGGGACGAACCATAAAGAGTAGTGAAGATGTTGTGGCCTTGCAAGAAGACTTGAATAAATTGAGTGATTGGGCAAGTAAATGGGGATGTGAGTTCAATGTTGCAAAATGTAAAGTTTTAAAATTTGGAAAACAAAGATGGGATGCAGAATTTATGCTTGGTGAGAATATATTGTTGGAAGTAGAGGAAATAAGAGATCTGAGGGTGATAGTGGATAAGGATCTAAAATTTAGGGGACACATCGCCAAAATTGTGAAGACAACACAAAGACTTCTGGGAATGATGCGGAGGACACTGACATGTAGAAGTAGGGAGATACTTGTTCCAATGTATAAGGCTTTGATTAGGCCACACTTGGACTATTGTGCCCAGATTTGGTCACCGGGTTTTCAGAAGGATGAAGAGATGTTGGAAAGGGTCCAAAGGCGACTGACTAAGATAGTTTCTGACCTCTGGAATGTTGAGTATGAGGAAAGATTGAAAAGATGTAATTTGCAGAGTCTTGTGGAGAGAAGGAAGAGGGGAGATATGATAGAGACCTACAAGTTGGTAAGGGGTTGTTATAGGATCAATGGTGGAGAAGTTCTACAGAGAATAGTGGGAGATCAGGGGAGAACCAGAGGTCATCCCTGGAAACTGTATAAGGAGGGTGTGAGTAAGGGAGTGAGATTCAGGTTTTTTTCGTGCAGAGTTGTGAGTGATTGGAATGCCTTGCCTGAGAGCGTGGTGTCTGCAAGTAGTTTGAATGTGTTTAAGACACGGTATGATGAGATGTGTGTGTAAGATAAAAGGACCTCCTAGATGAGTCTTTGACTCCATGAGGTCTTGTTTAATAATAATAATAATAATATCTTTTAGGATATTATTTGGTATTTGTCTTTCTTTTAATATGTTAAATAATATGTTTCTTTTAACTTTGTCAAATGCTTTTTCAAAGTCAATAAATGCAATATGTGTTTCTAAATTGTATTCTCTTCTTTTCTCTATTATTAATTTTAGTCAAAAGGCTGGGTCTATACATGATCGTCCTTTTCTAAATCCATTCTGTACTTCTAAAATAAAGTTTTCGGAATATTTCATTAGTTTGCTATTTAGGATTTTGCTATATATTTTGTAACAGGAATTTAGTATACTGATACCTCTATAGTTTTTAGGATCATCTCTATTACCTTTTTTAAAGATAGGAATCACAATTGCTTTTTTCCGTTCTATTGGGGGGATACCAGTTGAATAAATTTTATTTAAAAATAATAAGAGTCTTTCTTTGAATCTAGTTCCTGCATATTTATATAGTTCTGAACCTAGTTTATCTTCTCCAAGTGATTTTCCGTTTCTTGTTTCTTTCAGGCTGATTTCTAATTCTTCTTTAGTTATTTCCTTTTCATTTTCATTAATTGTTTGCCAGTTGTCTTTTTTAAAATATTTGTCTGTCCACAATTCTGTGTAGTAATTTAGAAATTCTTCTAATTTCAATTCAGTGTTTAATTTTATGTTTTCTTTGGTATCTGCATTTAAGTGTTTCAGAATTTTATATACATTGGGTCTTATTTTATATAAATCATGTTCTAAATTAGAAACAAATTTGTTACATGAAATCTATGTCTTTTTCTGACTTCTCTTTTAGCTCTTGCTCTTATTCTTTTATATTCTATTTCATCTTCTAATATTTTACTGCTTAACCATTTGTGATAGGCTTCATTTTTCTTTTTGATTATTTCTTTCATTGTATCATCCCAGATCTTCAGTTTTTTCCTTTTATTGAATTTTTTGGTCTTTCCTAAGCTTTCATTTGCTGCTGCATTTAGTATCATTTTTATATTAAGCCATTCTATTTCTATTTCTTCATTTTGTTTTATTTTGTCTAGATATTGATTAATTCTTTGTTCATATAGCCATTGTACATTTGTGTCATTTCATAGTCTAGTTTTATAAACAAATGTTTCAATTTTTCTTTCTGTTCTTGTTACTTGTAGCCATTTAGGTGGTAATCTTAATTTTATTTTGACAAGGAAGTGGTCACTGGTTATTTCATATCCTCTGTGAACTCCAACATCTAGTGAAAATTTTGATGTCTTTTCATTTAGTATAAAGTAATCTAATATTGATTTCCATCCTCTTGCTGCCCAAGTGTATTTATGTATGTCTTTATGTTTGTGGAAGGACATTATTTTTAGGTTATTATAAACTACAAAATCAATCAATTTTTTACCATTCCTGTTTAGAGTATGTTCTCCATGTATTCCTATATTATTATTAATTTTCGTGTTTCCAATTCTTGCATTTAAGTCTCCTGCTAAAATTACGTAATCAATTTTATTTATTTTATTATATATGTTTTGTAGCTGATTATAAAAATCAATATTATCTTGTTCTCTTCCCTCTTCTGGGGCATATAAACCAATTATTGTTAAATAGCCTCTATCTATTTTTATTCTAGCTTCTATTATTCTTTCATTCCATAATTTATAATGTTTTAACTGTTTTGAAAGGGAATTATGAATCCAAATCATGACTCCTGCTTGTGCTCTTTGGTCTCTGTCAACTCCACTGTATATCACATTAAAATTTTCAGTTCTCATGGTTCCTTTTAATTTCTTTTTTGTTTCAGTGATTACTGCTATTTTAAAATTTCTTTCATTTAATAATTGGTCTAATTCTATTTCTTTATATGCTATTCCTCTTACATTCCAGTTTGCTATGTGTATTATATTTTGTCGTTTCCATTTTTGTTTTATCTTTTCCATTCCAGGGTCGTTTCCTATAGATTCAATCCAATTATCTTTTTCTGTCAGCTTACTAGTAGAGTTATGTTCTCCATGTCATGGGACTAGCCTGACGATGGAATAGTTCAGTGGTAGGGCTGCTACCTTAAGGCTTCTGAACTAGCCTTCTTCCGAATTTAAACCCATAGGAGGAATAGGGTATATTGAAGGGGGAAAGAGTAGATTATAGAAGAATTACAGTAAGGTTTATAGAGAGGGCATAGTTGTAAGGCCAGAAATGAAAAGACCCCATGGTCCTTGAGTACTCTAATAGCATAGGGATCATTAAAATAAGAAGAGTTGGCTAATAAGGTCTTATAGGAAAGATTAAAGTAAGTGGATCTTCCTCAAAGTAGTAGAAGGAGAGGAGATAGATCCAGCTAGGGGTCCATGGGAGTGCCGCTTCCCTTACAATCAAGATGATTGCCCCTTATGGCCCTGTTGGTCCATGAGTCCTTATTCAGTATATTCGGACCATCCCACCATATATACACACGCATGCACGCACACACACACACATGATTAAAATATGCACTTTATTTTATTTTGCCTAAAACATTTATGTATTATGTGCAATGAAATTTATGTACAATTTGTGATTTTTATAATTTTATACTATTTATTTGTTTCATAGTTTATATGTTTTCTTAACTTACATGAATTACCTGAATTAAATAAAAAATATATTTTTGTTGGATATGTCATCATCATCATCATCATCAAATTCCTGACATGTACCCTCAAGGGGTGTACAGGATATGATAGTACTACATGAAAAATGTACATCATTACTAACTTCCTATCTACAATTTTCCTCCAAATCAGTCTGTTACTTGTCAAGACTCCAATATTATCATTATCAGATCTTATATTTTTATTGTCTAAGGCACGTTGTACCGTATCAATCCACCTATATCTTGGTCTTCCTCTGGATCGTTTTCCTACCAACCTGGCAGAGAACACTTGTTTTGCTAATCTTTCCTCGCCCATTCTGTTTAAGTGACCATACCACCTGAGATTAGCTCTGCTAATGCATTCCTGATTGCCGACAATGTCAAGTTCTTTCCTAATATACTCGTTTTTAATATGATGTTGCCATTGATGCCATCTGTTCACGCCTCTAATCTTTCTCAGGACTCTCATATCTGCTGTCTCTAGTCTTTGGTCAAGTGTTTTACTTCTGACCCAGCTCTCAGATCCATAAGTTAAAATTGGTTTGAACACTGTCATTGTTGTTTATATAATTTAAAAAAAAAAATGATTTCAGAACATAACCCTACTTTTTCTATGTGATCTGAGTCTCATATAATGCGATTTATATAACACGGCATTTCTATGGAACCTAACATCCACTTTATACAAGGGTTACCTGTATATCCTCAGTATTTTCTTTTTGTGCAGATCTTGTTTCATGATGCTATTTATTTTAACACCTGCACAATTTATCTTCCTGACCCTGGGTTTACAATCTACTACTGCTTTCCTTAAATAACCCTTGACCCTTTCCCCACATACTATATACAAGCATCTTTCCCTGTGCCAAGCTGCCTCCTAAGTTCGTTGTAATCACCAGTTTTGTAGTTTCACACATAACCCTTCTTAATTGAAAGTGATTACTTTTTTAGGACAATTTTTTGATGATATCACCAGATTTAATACTCTTAAATTCTGTGCACTTCCCATCACATGCTGATTTAGGTAATTATCTTTCCACAGATGCATTACTTCTATTTCCTTGCATCCACGTGCCCTTTCCTCTTACCCCCCATACTAGAAGTTCCCCATAATTATTACTTGTTCTGCTGATTCAATCTCTTCACTTTTTCCTCTTAGCTTTATCTCATACCAAATAGTTTCAAATTCACTGTCTCTCTAAACTTTACTATCCTGTTGACCTACTTTTCTGGTTACTGTTCTTGCTGTCATTAGATAACCCCCTTATTTCTATACTTCCTGAAAATATAGTGTCCCTTGCATTCTTTTTTTCTGACAATTCCTTTCTCAAATTATAGGCATCAGTGAACCAAGTTTCACTGATGCCTATAATTTTTGGTCAGTTTAAGCTAATGGATGCCAAAAATTCCTCACTTTTGTTCTTGATGCTTCTTGCATTAGTATATGTATGTATTGCAATGCCCTTTGGGCCAACAGATACCCTTGAATATTTTAATTAATGTCTCATTCAGAATTGAGAACTGATAAATTGCATTCACTAAATTCTATGATCTTCCTCACAAGAGCTCCAAGGGAGCCCACATACATGTGCTGCTTACCTGAATCCTTCCTTAATAGCCTTTAGTTTCTAGTTATTTGTTTTTTTTTTCTTTAGTTATTGTTTCTTCTAATTTTGTGCATTCATTCTATCTCTGAACAAAACTTTCTTTAGACACCCACAGTATGAAATGTAGAAAATGTTTCACAAGAAGCAACATTAATGCAGTAACAAGCGATTGAGTTAACTATTTAAATAAATAAGACACCGAAATAAAGTATGCTAGGCCAATAAATTTGCATAGTTTTGATTAAAAATTATTACGATTATATGATATTCAGAAATATTGCATTTGTCTTTTAGGATAATACATATGGAATCTATAATTTATTGTTTTTTCATCTTGACTGTTGATTTATGTTGAATTAGTGTAGTTAAAGCAGCTTCTATATTATTTTCAAAGTTGCTGAATTTGAAAAGAAAGTACACAAGTGTACGTTCTTTAAAGATAAATCTAATGATGTAATGATGAACAAGCTGGTTTCAGACCAAATAAGAAGTTGCAAAATCATGACAAATAGTCAGAAATTATTGGAATAAAAAAGGATACACTCAGGATGCGTTCTCAGAATTTAGAGCATTAAATTAAACCATTTGTAAATTGGGAAAACACAAACCTGAATAGAACAGTATTTAGGTTTTACTCAACAATATTGTTATATATCAACTTGTATATAACGTTGCCTTTGTATCCAAACTTGCTGCTTCTCCAGTGATACAGATGTAATGTAGGTTACTACACTTTTTATGAGAGAGAGAGAGAAGGGGGGGAGAAGGGTTCTTTGAGAATCCATCAGAAAAAGTATTTAGAGAATGAATAGTTCACTTGTTCTGTTGCTTTAGGTTGATCTCTCTCTCTCTTTTTCTTGCAAGCCTTGATTATTGGTTAAAATCTTTATAATCATGTGTTTGTCATCCCCAGAAGTGGAGAGGGAGAAGGATTCTTTGAAAATCCATCAGAAAAAGTATTTAGAGAATGAATAGTTCACTCGTTCCATTGCTTTAGATTGATCGCTCTCTTTTTTTTGCTAGCCTTGATTATTGGTTAAAATTTGTTACTTTCTTGGATTAGAAGAGTTCTAATCCAAGAGTTACTTTCTTGGATTAGAAGTCCTGTTGCAGAAGTTTATTTTTAGTTTTATAATCATGCTTCTGTCATCCACAGAAGTAGGGATCTATATTTCATTTATGGTTGAAGGCAAAAGAGAAGGTTCATTATTACTTTGTTCATGTAACAAGATCCAAGAAACTTATTACTTTGGCTGAAAAATTAACTTTTCTCATAAAAAAAACTATTTTCTTAGGCCTATTAACATTCATCTAATGCTATACTTTGTGTCTCATTATGAGTTTCAGTTTTAGTGTTATACTGAATTATAATTATATAACAATTATATTGTGTATGGTTAACTGTGAATTACATACATTCATAGCATTTATGAATATACTGGACTGAATTATCAAAATCATACTTTTTATGTGTGATTTTTGTAATTCATAATTTTTGTGCCAAGAGCAGATGGTTATATATCAATACATATGAAAAACTGTATTCATATGCTGTTCAAAGTTAATCATAAAATAAGTTGGAAGAAATCTTCCAGCTGTTTTAAGGTGTACCAAACACTGTGATCTTAACCTTACTGAAATGTTGTTATAAAACTGCCATATATGGAATAGTCTCCATAAAATAATGTGGAATTTTTTTCTATTTTAGGCTACCAGCGACAACTGAGTTATCAGCACTATGATGGTTCTTTTAGTCCATTTAGGTGGCACAGTGAGCCCAGTGTTTGGTTTGTATTTTTTTTTTAATTTATAATTATCAGGACTGTTAATTTTAGATAAACAGAATAAATTCCAGATGTATTATTTTATTATGAATGATAATTATTATTATTATTAATTTGTATGTGCTTATTTATTTATTTAGTGTATGGGGTAATAGAAGTAATTATTGAGCAAAACTCTATGCGGACTGACATTTCAGGTAACCAGTCGATGGCACTAACTGGGACTAAATGCAAATTCCTGAGCCTTCCAGGAAAGGAGCGTATGGGACAATCATTGATATGATGCATAGTCTGCGCAGCATTACACACATGCAAAAAAGGTGACTGTGAAATTCCCCACAGATGTAATAAGTTGGCACAGTAGCTTGTCCAGTCCTGAATCTCTTTAGCTGACTCCAGAGGTGTCGAGGAAGATTGAATCCTGGCAGTTTGATAGCTGGATCTGTGATCAGTACTTGTTTGTAGTTTGTAATTTGTTCCAGAATCTTCTCCACCGGTCCTAGGGACCATCATCTGGTAATTCCACAAGACATATGGGAGATCTGGAGGCAAGGCATTACATTAGAGGTGAAGAGATATCTTGACCTCTAATGTAATGCCTTGCCTCCAGATCTCTCATATGTCTTGTGGAATTATCAGATATTAAAAAGGCTCCATCATATTAAAAAGGCAATGAAACGTTTCCTATGGAACAATACTAACTAGACAACATACTCTGAACTCTGCAAGCTACTCAATAAGGGAGGTCAAGGCCTGATTTCCCTTGAAAACAAGATCACATCCTTCAGGATAATCCGTCTGCTAAAGACACTTCAGTCCAATCATGCTTATGGAACCACCTTTGATTACATCATGAAATCATCCGCCCGAGGACTTACACTTTCAACAATCCTCCGAATGGCAAGTTCTGTACCACCACTTCCTAAACTACCTCATTAGGAGGTGGTGGTACATTGAATTTCTCTATTTTTCTATTGAGTTTTGCTCAATAGAAAAATAGGAAGATACATGTTGGAGGTTTAATGAAATATTATCAGCACTGAGAAAGGATTAAAACTAATTTTAATACTTCCAATATTTCGTCTCTGTCACAGGGACCTCTTCAGGGATTACAAAAAACTTTTTGTAACAACACACACACACAAAAAAAAACAATACAGTAGTGAGTGAAACTAAAGTCCTGTCTAGGTAGTGTGCCCTCTGTGGGCATTTGCAGGTGGCCTAGGATGTAAAGAGGGATCTCTAATAATTAATGTTTCCCAAATTTTGGGAAGTTTAATGCAACCGTATTTGTTTAAATTGAGTGATTCCTGAGTGCAGATGCTTGAAATATTGGAAGTATTAAAATTAGTTTTAATCCTTTCTCAGTGCTGATAATATTCCATTAAACCTCCAACATGAATTCTGCAATAATTCTTCCAATACCGTGTGTTGAGGCACTTAAGCCTCAACACACGGTATTGGAAGATACATGTTATTTCTGATTTTCTTTATTTCTTTGATGATAGCTTCTTCTCTTCTGAAGCATGGAGGTGTGATGTGGAGAAGAACAGGTAACCATGGGAGAGGAGTAGATCGTAAAAGTACCAAATTGGCTCTTATTGTTATGTTAAGCTGTGTGTCCATGAGAGTCATGTGGTTACTTCAGCTCCAAACTGGCAAAAAATACCCTGCAACAGGGAAGACTAGAGCCAGGGCTGATGTTCTAAAAGTCAAAGCATTACAACCCCAAGTTGTGCCTATCAGCTTGTATATGATGTTGTTCCTGGCAGATATCTTTAACTTAGTTTTTTCCAAATGTTTTTAGTAAGGTAGACTACAGTCAAGTGTGAAACCAAGGTAACAAGAGTTACTTTCTTGGATTAGAAGTCCTGTTGCAGAAGTTTATTTTTAGTTTTCTGTGAGCCACCTGGTTATTTAGGTAGAAAGCATAAACAACAATTTTGCTGAGATGAGGAGTAAGGCAGACTACAGTCAAGTGTGAAACCAAGGTAAACAAGGATTACTTTCTTGGATTAGATAGTCCTCAGCTTTCAAAATAATTTTGTAATGAGCTCAGTGTTTCCTTAAGTACTATCTCGGGTGGCTTTAGCAATGTCATCGGCATAGATCAGGGTTTCCCAAATTGTGTTCCGCGGAAAGTGAATAAGTGTTCCGTGATGTCAGTGGCCAAGCCGTTTATTTTTAAACTTCGAAGTAATTGGGAAAGGGAATACCGCTGTTTATGACTGGTCATAAAAATTGTCTGCAAGCCAGTTACAACAATGGGTAGCATATCCTCTGTTCTCAAAACTGAACGAAATTACATCTATGTTGCAAATATCAGTGACCAAGCCACATATTTTTAAACATGGAAATATTCATGAATTATCGTTAATTTTCAGACATTGAAATCTTTCAATATTCGGGAAGGGGAATACCGCTGTTTATGACCGGTCATAAAAATTGCTTGCAGGCTGATTACAACAATGGGCAGCATATCCTCTGTTCTCAAAACTGAACGAAATAACATCTGTGTTGCAAATGTTAGCAATCAGCAAGGAAGTATAAAGAAAATTTTTCCACTGAAATTGAAGATCAAGGTAGTCTGTATCCGGTTCTCAAATCTAGTAATACTGAATACTTTCTTTGTATTGTAGGGTGAAAGTGCTTGTTTTGAAACTGTAGTGCTGTGATTTTTTAAAAGTAATGGGCCTACAGATTTAAATTTTAATATGAATAAGAGACAAGGGACTTTGTTTATTTTGGTGTTAAGAAATCTCTTATTGAAGGTGTTTGTGACACAACAGATAGTCATTCATCCACCTCCAGCCTACAAAGCGATCTCCAGGATGTACAAAAGGAGGGAAAAACTACCAGCACACAGGAGAAAAAGTCTGCATTCACTCGTAAGTACTTATAATAATATAAATGTTTGATGATCAGAATGGAATATGTCAATGAATATGTCAGCACAAATTAATAATGTTGGCCTGAGGAAACTACAATATGCTATGTGAATTTTCATTAATCCAGTGATTGATAACTGATTTAAATGTAATTTTATTATTATTATTATTATTATTATTATTAAACAAGACCTCATGGAGTCAAAGACTCATCTAGGAGGTCCTTTTATCTCACACACATCTCATCATACCGGGTCTTAAACACATTCAAACTCCCTGCAGACACCACACTCTCAGGCAAGGCATTCCAATCATTCACAACTCTGCACGAAAAAAACCTGCCTCTCACTCCCCTACTCACACCCTCTTTATACAGTTTCCAGGGATGACCTCTGGTTCTCCCCTGATCTCCCACTATTCGCTGTAGAACTTCTCCACCATTGATCCTATTGCAACCCCTTACCAACTTGTAGGTCTCTATCATATCTCCCCTCTTCCTTCTCTCCACTAGTCTCTGCAAATTACATCTTTTCAATCTTTCCTCATACTCGACATTCCAGAGGTCAGAAACTACCTTAGTCAGTCGCCTTTGGACCCTTTCCAACATCTCTTCATCCTTCTGAAAACCAGGTGACCAAATCTGGGCACAATAGTCCATGTGTGGCCTAATCAAAGCCTTATACAATGGAACAAGAATCTCCCTACTTCTACATGTCAGTGTCCTCCTCATCATTCCCAGAAGTCTTTGTGTTGTCTTCACAATTTTGGCGATGTGACCCCTAAATTTTAGATCCTTATCCACTATCACTCCCAGATCTCTTATTTCCTCTACTTCCAACAATATATTTTCACCAAGCATAAATTCTGCATCCCATCTTTGTTTTCCAAATTTTAAAACCTTACATTTTGCAACATTGAACTCACATCCCCATTTGCTTGCCCAATCACTCAATTTATTCAAGTCTTCTTGCAAGGCCACAACATCTTCACTACTCTTTATGGTTCGTCCCAACTTTGCATCATCTGCAAACAACTGAATATCTCCATCCAAATCTTCGCCAATATCATTAATATACAAGTTAAATAGTAATGGCCCTAAAACAGATCCCTGAGGCACTCCACTAGTGACTTTCCTTTTCCTGGATATTGCACCCCCATACACAACTTGTTGATACCTATCAGATAGCCAGTCTCCAATCCAATGCACTAATCTAATATCCAACCCCATCTGCTCTAGTTTGACTGTCAACTTATCATGAGGCACTCTATCAAAAGCTTTTGCGAAATCCAAGTATATTACTGTGTATCCTTCTCCTCTGTCCAAGGAAGCAGTCACTTTATTGTAATAAGTAAGTAGATTACTAAAACACGACCTCCCTTTAGCAAATCCATGCTGTCCATCAAAGATTATACCATTGTTGTCAACCCAACTCTGGATCCTAGTTCTCACAAGCTTCTCCAACAACTTAACCACAACACCTGACACACAGATAGGCCTATAGTTTGATGCTTGAGTTCGATCACCTCCTTTATGAAGTGGCACAATCTTGCCCTCCTTCCACTCTTTAGGGACTTGACCAAGTGCAAGACTCGTATTAAAAAAATATGTCAAGGCAGGTGTCAACTCTCTGGCACATTCCTTCAGAATACGTGGTGATATATTATCGAGTCCCACAGCCTTATTTATATCTAGTTTACTCAACTCCCCAAACACCTCTTGCTCACTTACAGTCAGTCTCTCCTCCCCATCATCAACTGCTCTCAATCTCTCCATGAAGTCACATTCACAAGATTGAAAGATCTTTATGAACTGCTCATTAAGTATCTCCACCACACATTCTGCATCAGCTTTCTTTATACCATTTCCTCCAATCAATGTCATCCTTCCATAATCATTCTTTCTTTTGCTGGCTACATATCGAAAGAACTCCCTAGGATTCTTTTTAGCTTCATTAGCTAACTGCTGTTCATACCTCTCTTTAGCTACTCTCACCAACCAAGTCACTCTCCTTGCCTGGTCTTTGTAGAACTCATGAAATTGGTTACTTCCACTTCTCTTATGCTGCCTCCACAATGCCCTTTTTCTCTGTATTGCATGCTTAATCTCTTTATTCATCCATCTCACACCTAACTTATTTAACCTTCTCACCCGTGGTATACATTTAGACATTGCATCCACTAAATATTTTTTGAAAATCCCCCAAGCTGCATTGATCTCTTTTCCAGCTAACTCCTCATTCCATGCTACACCTGCAAGCTGTCTCCTGAGCTCTTCATAATCACCCCCCTTGTAGTTCCACATATACCCTTTTTTCACAGGGGTCCTTGCACTGCTGGCAACCACCCAAGTAATCACCTCATGGTCACTTTCGCCAATTGGTGGATGATTTGATACCTCATTGATAATTACATCCTCCGATGAGATGACCAAATCCAAGACCCTTAATCCTCTTGTGCCCTCTGTTACATACTGTCTGAGGTAGTTATCCCTCAAAAACTCAAGAAACTCATTTTCTTTACTTCCAGTTGCTATCTCTTCATTCCAATCTATATTGCCATAATTAAAATCACCCATAATGATCATCCTTTTCTTATTTGCTTGGCTTATTTGACTATACATTTCACTATCACCACCATCCACATTACCAGGTCTATAACAACATCCCACCAAGTATTTGAATCTATTCACCTCTATCTCACACCATACTGCCTCAAAACCACTGGCCCCATTTCCCCCTTGCATCTCTACCTTGTATGGACATAACTCTTTCTCTATCATCAATAGCACTCCCCCTCCCTTTTTACCCCTTCTATCCTCACGAAACACATCATACCTTTCCATCTCTATTCCTGTCAGGATGTCATCCTCATCTAACCATGTCTCACTTATTCCGACAATCTCTGGGTGCACAGACGCAATTAGTGCAACCATTTCATCCGCCTTGTTTCTTATACTTCTAGCATTGGTATACAAACACAACAACTCATTTCTGGATCTACAGCTAGTTCCACTGATACCACTCACTCGATGTGATCTCTCCATGCTGGACTGGGGCCATTTCCCTTTCTGCTTCTTCATTTTAGAACCCTTTGCAATTCCATCTGTTTCCTTTTGATCCCTGATCATCCCATTACTTTCCTGCCTACACATTCTCTCACCTCCTCTTGGAGCATCCACCTTTCTCACGCTGTGTATCCCTGTCCACCCTGAGCCTCCCCGTTTCCCTGTTCCTCTTGCACACCCATTCTCTCATTATCTATACTCATACCACTCACTTCCACATTCATTTCCACTCCTTCAATCTCTCCTGTCTTACTCTCCTGCTCTTCCACATCACTCCCCTCTCGATCTGATTCATTCTCTCTATTCACTTCTCTACCTTCCAGCAGCAGTCTCTCCAAGCGACTCACACCATAACCACTCAAATGCAGTCCATCGCTCCCATACAGCTCACTTCGTCCCTCAAACTCATTCCACACATTAACAAACTGTACTCCCATCTCCTCACACATTTCAGCCAGAATATCATTCATAATCCTTGCTCTCCGCCTCATTTCACCACAATCATACCTAGGCAACACACTGACCATTTATATTTGTCAACATGCCACGCTGTATACATAAGTGTACTAATACTCTTTATGATTATGCCATAATTAATTATTAATACATTACAAAATAACCAAGGTGTTCCATGAAAATCTCAGGATTTGTGAAGTGTTCTTTTGTTGTAGGAAAAAATATGGGAAACGCTGGAATAGATAAACTTTTGACTAGCTGTTGGAGGGATGTTGCTTATATACAGGTTGAATAAAGCTGGGGCAAGGACATTATTTTGACTGTTTATACAGTAAATGTTTCTTCCATATGGTGTCATAAGCTGATGTTAGGTCTATGAAGGCAGTTCCTTTTTAAATCCTTTTGGAATCCAGCTTCTATCCTGTCATTCTTCTATTCTATTTAGGCCTAGTATCCTGTTAGGCCTAAACCCCTCCTATTCACTTCATAAGATGGCTTCTATTTTTGGAGAAATTCTAGAGCGCTTAATCCTTTCAAAAAGTTTGTAAGGAGTGCAGAGTAATGCTATAGGATGGTAGTTATTAAGATCATCAGTTGACTTATTGAGTTTAGGCAGGGCTGCTATCCAGGGCCATACTTATGCACGGGCACACAAGGCTTTAGTTGGGGGCCCCCAAAAATTAGAGCCAATTTAAGGGCCCCAAAGAATGACAAGGGCCCTGGAGAAATCTAGCACCTTGGGTCCTGCCTGCCTCAGGAAAAGTGTAAGTATGGCCCTACTACTATATTTGATTCATGCCAAAGTTTCGGAAGCAGTTCATCATTTATTATTATGTAGAAGAAATTAGATAGCCAGGATTTTCTCTTTGCAAATGAGTAAGAAAGTCTGGAAGGATGCCATCAATGCCAGGTACTTTACCTGTTTTAGTTAATTTGGATGCTTTATCAAGTTCATCTATAGTTACTGGATTGAAGTTTGCTGTAGATATAGGATGTAATAAGAAAACTTTTTTATAAGGATGACGGATCTGGTGACAATGGATGATGATCGTGATGGAGTGACAAGTGATTCCAGGATAGCAATTTGTGGAGATTCCATAGTTAGAGGATTGAAGAAAGGGACATGAAGAAATAAGCAAGAGAATTAGTGGTGGTTGTGGGGGCAAATGATCTAAGTGGACATAAGGAGCATGTGAGGGCGAAAATCAGGCAGTTCTAGAGAAGAGTGAAAGATAACAGTATAGTGGGAAAGGTTGGCAGTGTGTTGCTGAGGTATGACAATGATTGGTTGAGATGGAGAGCCAAAATTGTGAATGGCATGCTAGTGGAGCTGTGTTAGGAGAAGGGAGTACAGTTTTGTGGATGTATGGCATGTGTTTGAAGGACGAATAGAATTATACAGGCATGATGTGTTGCATTTGAATGACTTTGGAGTGAGTGAGCTAGGGAAAGTGTTGCTAGATGAAAGTACAGTGTATGTGATGCGTGCAAGAGATCAGAAGTAAGAGATTAAGTTAAAAATCAAAAGAGTAGTATTGAAGAGACAGAAGTGCTTGGCAGTGCAAACAGTAATAATATGAGAGATGAAGGGAGAACAGGAATGCAAAAGGAATGGGGGGAGCACCCAAGTGGACAGGGAGACATAGCATAGGGAGAGTGGATGTTGAAAGTGGCTGTGAATGTGTGTATATTTTGAAGAGGGCGCTAGTGGGTCAGGCGCTACGAACGTGCTTTGAAGAGCTCCTGATTCAGATAAGTTTTACTAGGAATAATTAAGTATATATGCGTAATTGTTTAAGTAAGAGCGGCTGTAAACGTTGTACGCTACCGATAGTATTAGTGTGGGTTTTTTTTTTCCTTGCTTAAACTAAATACGAAAACGTTAATATTAGACCTAGTAACCTGCAGAGAAAAAAAAACGGCGGCTGCATTGTCATTCCATGATTTTAATTTGGATTTCAGTAGGTTCGTTAAGTGTGAGGTCTGTTATATGTATTCCTTCGATTACATAAATGATTTGTGGATGTTTAGTGCGGATGGAAGAAGGGTGTGTGCGAAATGTGACCTGAACGAGGAATTGATGAATGCGAATATGAAGTTGATGACAGAAAGTGCTAGTACCGATTGTGTCGTGAGTGCACGTTTGAAAGAGAATGGCGAGAAAGACAGGCGAAAAAATGTTAAAAAATCAGGAAAAAAGAAAAAGAGCGATTTGACAACCGTAACGGATGTTAAAAGGGACGAAAGTGAGGCGGAAAGAAACGAAATTGAGAGAACGAATGAAAGTAGAAATGGCGTGGTGCAGAAACCGCAAGTAAAAAAAATCGAAAGAATGAATGATAGCGAAAAAAGAATGACTGATGGCGAAAGTTGGACGCATGTTGGAACGAAAGTACTAAACCAAAGAAAGATGAATGACAGTAAAAGTGAAAAGAATGATAGCGAAAGTTGGACGCATGTTAGTCCGAAAGTACGGAAACAAAGAAAGATATGTGAGAGTGAAAGTGAGAAGAATGACAGTGAAAGTTGGACGTATGTTGGACCGAAAGTACGGAAACAAAGAAGGATGAATAAGAGGGAAAGTGAGAAGAGAGGGTCGAGAGTTAGAAAGTTAGAAAGATTTAATGATAGAGTGAATGTGTCGCGAGGTTCAGAAGGTGAATTGGATTGGATGAAGCAAGAAATGAAATGGATGCGGAATGAAATTAAGAGAATGCAGGTCAAAACTATTAAAATAAATCATGATGGCATGAAAGAGTTAACAAAAGATGAGCGAGTGGCGTTGTATGGCGACTCCATTATTAAAGGTGTGCTAGAGGATAAAATGCACAAGGTATGTTTTCCAGGCGGTAAAATGAGTAGAGTGATTGAGGCATTGAACATGAGGCGGGAACGAGCAAAAGAGTTAATTGTATTAATTGGAACAAATGATTTGAGAGAGAACAAAGAGCATGTCAAAATGAATGTCAGGAGACTGCTTGGAAAGATAAAGGAGAATAGTGTGACAGGAAGGGTGGTCAGTGTGTTGCCTAGGTATGATTGTGGTGAAATGAGGCGGAGAGCAAGGATTATGAATGATATTCTGGCTGAAATGTGTGAGGAGATGGGAGTACAGTTTGTTAATGTGTGGAATGAGTTTGAGGGACGAAGTGAGCTGTATGGGAGCGATGGACTGCATTTGAGTGGTTATGGTGTGAGTCGCTTGGAGAGACTGCTGCTGGAAGGTAGAGAAGTGAATAGAGAGAATGAATCAGATCAAGAGGGGAGTGATGTGGAAGAGCAGGAGAGTAAGACAGGAGAGATTGAAGGAGTGGAAATGAATGTGGAAGTGAGTGGTATGAGTATAGATAATGAGAGAATGGGTGTGCAAGAGGAGCAGGGAAACGGGGAGGCTCAGGGTGGACAGGGATACACAGCGTGAGAAAGGTGGATGCTGCAAGAGGAGGTGAGAGAATGTGTAGGCAGGAAAGTAATGGGATGATCAGGGATCAAAAGGAAACAGATGGAATTGCAAAGGGTTCTAAAATGAAGAAGCAGAAAGGGAAATGGCCCCAGTCCAGCATGGAGAGATCACATCGAGTGAGTGGTATCAGTGGAACTAGCTGTAGATCCAGAAATGAGTTGTTGTGTTTGTATACCAATGCTAGAAGTATAAGAAACAAGGCAGATGAAATGGTTGCACTAATTGCGTCTGTGCACCCAGAGATTGTCGGAATAAGTGAGACATGGTTAGATGAGGATGACATCCTGACAGGAATAGAGATGGAAAGGTATGATGTGTTTCGTGAGGATAGAAGGGGTAAAAAGGGAGGGGGAGTGCTATTGATGATAGAGAAAGAGTTATGTCCATACAAGGTAGAGATGCAAGGGGGAAATGGGGCCAGTGGTTTTGAGGCAGTATGGTGTGAGATAGAGGTGAATAGAATCAAATACTTGGTGGGATGTTGTTATAGACCTGGTAATGTGGATGGTGGTGATAGTGAAATGTATAGTCAAATAAGCCAAGCAAATAAGAAAAGGGTGATCATTATGGGTGATTTTAATTATGGCAATATAGACTGGAATGAAGAGATAGCAACTGGAAGTAAAGAAAATGAGTTTCTTGAGTTTTTGAGGGATAACTACCTCAGACAGTATGTAACAGAGGGCACAAGAGGATTAAGGGTCTTGGATTTGGTCATCTCATCGGAGGATGTAATTATCAATGAGGTATCAAATCATCCACCAATTGGTGAAAGTGACCATGAGGTGATTACTTGGGTGGTTGCCAGCAGTGCAAGGACCCCTGTGAAAAAAGGGTATATGTGGAACTACAAGGGGGGTGATTATGAAGAGCTCAGGAGACAGCTTGCAGGTGTAGCATGGAATGAGGAGTTAGCTGGAAAAGAGATCAATGCAGCTTGGGGGATTTTCAAAAAATATTTAGTGGATGCAATGTCTAAATGTATACCACGGGTGAGAAGGTTAAATAAGTTAGGTGTGAGATGGATGAATAAAGAGATTAAGCATGCAATACAGAGAAAAAGGGCATTGTGGAGGCAGCATAAGAGAAGTGGAAGTAACCAATTTCATGAGTTCTACAAAGACCAGGCAAGGAGAGTGACTTGGTTGGTGAGAGTAGCTAAAGAGAGGTATGAACAGCAGTTAGCTAATGAAGCTAAAAAGAATCCTAGGGAGTTCTTTCGATATGTAGCCAGCAAAAGAAAGAATGATTATGGAAGGATGACATTGATTGGAGGAAATGGTATAAAGACAGCTGTTGCAGAATGTGTGGTGGAGATACTTAATGAGCAGTTCATAAAGATCTTTCAATCTTGTGAATGTGACTTCATGGAGAGATTAAGAGCAGTTGATGATGGGGAGGAGAGACTGACTGTAAGTGAGCAAGAGGTGTTTGGGGAGTTGAGTAAACTAGATGTAAATAAGGCTGTGGGACTTGATAATATATCACCACGTATTCTGAAGGAATGTGCCAGAGAGTTGACACCTGCCTTGACATATTTTTTTAATACGAGTCTTGCACTTGGTCAAGTCCCTAAAGAGTGGAAGGAGGGCAAGATTGTGCCACTTCATAAAGGAGGTGATCGAACTCAAGCATCAAACTATAGGCCTATCTGTGTGTCGGGTGTTGTGGTTAAGTTGTTGGAGAAGCTTGTGAGAGCTAGAATCCAGAGTTGGGTTGACAACAATGGTATAATCTTTGATGGACAGCATGGATTTGCTAAAGGGAGGTCGTGTTTTAGTAATCTACTTACTTATTACAATAAAGTGACTGCTTCCTTGGACAGAGGAGAAGGATACACAGTAATATACTTGGATTTCGCAAAAGCTTTTGATAGAGTGCCTCATGATAAGTTGACAGTCAAACTAGAGCAGATGGGGTTGGATATTAGATTAGTGCATTGGATTGGAGACTGGCTATCTGATAGGTATCAACAAGTTGTGTATGGGGGTGCAATATCCAGGAAAAGGAAAGTCACTAGTGGAGTGCCTCAGGGATCTGTTTTAGGGCCATTACTATTTAACTTGTATATTAATGATATTGGCGAAGATTTGGATGGAGATATTCAGTTGTTTGCAGATGATGCAAAGTTGGGAAGAACCATAAAGAGTAGTGAAGATGTTGTGGCCTTGCAAGAAGACTTGAATAAATTGAGTGATTGGGCAAGCAAATGGGGGTGTGAGTTCAATGTTGCAAAATGTAAGGTTTTAAAATTTGGAAAACAAAGATGGGATGCAGAATTTATGCTTGGTAAGAATATATTGTTGGAAGTAGAAGAAATAAGAGATCTGGGAGTGATAGTGGATAAAGATCTAAAATTTAGGGGTCACATCGCCAAAATTGTGAAGACAACACAAAGACTTCTGGGAATGATGAGGAGGACACTGACGTGTAGAAGTAGGGAGATTCTTGTTCCATTGTATAAGGCTTTGATTAGGCCACACATGGACTATTGTGCCCAGATTTGGTCACCTGGTTTTCAGAAGGATGAGGAGATGTTGGAAAGGGTCCAAAGGCGACTGACTAAGGTAGTTTCTGACCTCTGGAATGTCGAGTATGAGGAAAGATTGAAAAGATGTAATTTGCAGAGACTAGTGGAGAGAAGGAAGAGGGGAGATATGATAGAGACCTACAAGTTGGTAAGGGGTTGCTATAGGATCAATGGTGGAGAAGTTCTACAGCGAATAGTGGGAGATCAGGGGAGAACCAGAGGTCATCCCTGGAAACTGTATAAAGAGGGTGTGAGTAGGGGAGTGAGAGGCAGGTTTTTTTCGTGCAGAGTTGTGAATGATTGGAATGCCTTGCCTGAGAGTGTGGTGTCTGCAATTAGTTTGAATGTGTTTAAGACCCGGTATGATGAGATGTGTGTGAGATAAAAGGACCTCCTAGATGAGTCTTTGACTCCATGAGGTCTTGTTTAATAATAATAATAATAATAATAATAATATTTATGGTGAAGTGAGAAATCAAATGGATAGAAAATTAGGAATGGGAGTGCTCAGAAAGTTTGGAAAGATAGCAGAATATCAATAAAAAAATCTACAGTAGTCTGGTTCTCTCTGTTTTGCATTATGAAGCTGAGACATGGACATTATGTAAGAGTGATAATCAGAGATTTAATGCTCTCGATCAACAGTGTTTAAGGAGTATTTTAGAAGTAAGATGGTTTGACTTATTGAATATGAGATACATCAGAGGAGCAGCCAGTCACTTTTCAGCACTATCTTATGTAAGGAAAAAGATATACTGATAAGTATGTTATTTTTGACCACAGAACTAAAGTAATAAAAATAACTAACACTGGGTTTATTGGTCATAAAGACTTGATACTGCTAGTCACCTATTAGTTTTGCCATGTAAACTAGTGGCTTCATCTGGTTTGGATGAACATATAAATATAAATAAACAACAAACTTTGATATGAATAAATACAATACTAAAAAAAATAAAAAATAAAAATAAAAAATAAAAATAAAAAATACCGAAGAGATGATAAAGGTGACATGAAAACAGAAGAAAAAGATATCCTTGAAGTATGGAGTAATTACTTTGAAAAACTGCTAAATGAAACAAGCAGTGATGACAGCACAGTGATAAAAAACACTGACCAGGCATTCAGTCAGGAATACATATCCATACTTGAAGTAGAAAAAGCCATCAAAGGCTTGAAATGTGGAAAGGCAGCGGGAGTAGATGATATTTGACCAGAAATGCTGAAGTATAGTGGTATAAAAGTCTGACAGTGGCTGCCCTGCATAGTTCAGAGAGCCTGAACAGAGGGACGAATTCCCGATGATTGGAGTAGAGCTCTCAATAGTACCCATATATAAAAAGGGAAATAAAACTGAATGTGAGAATTACAGAGGTATTTCCCTACTGAGTGTTCCTGGCAAGATCTATGCAAGTATACTTGAGAAACGGTTGAGAAGAATTGTGGAAGAAAAGCTTGGTGAAGAACAAGCTGGATTCAGGCCAAATAGAGGCTGTCAGGATCAGATCTTCACTTTACGACAAATAGTCGAGAAAGCATGGGAATATAACAAAGATCTGTATTTAAGTTTTGTCGATTTGGAAAAGGCATATGACAAAGTGCCAAGAGAGAAGCTATTCAATACGCTGCAGTTATATGGTGTCGATGGGGCATTATATCAAGCAATACTTAGTCTTTATTTGAGTTGTAAGTCAGCAGTTAGAATTGAAGGAAGTACAGGAAGATGGTTTAATGTTAAATCTGGTGTGAGACAAGGATGTACATTATCCCCTCTGTTATTCATTATCTATATGGATCACATTATGAAGGAATGTGGTATTAAACCTGATATCAAAATTGGAGATGTTAATGTCAGCTCTTTGCTTTATGCGGATGATGTTATACTTCTAAATAAATCTGCTACAAGTCTGCAAGATTCTCTGACTAAATGGTATGAAGGTCAGCAATAAAAAGACAAAGACAATGAAAATAGGCAGAATCATTGAAAATGTCAACTGTGTTGTGAATGGAGAACCTGTGGAACAAGTAAAACATTTCAGCTACTTAGGCACGATTTTTACTGAAGATGGTAAATTAAATATAGAAATAGACAACAGAATCAGCAAAGCTGGTATGGTGGGAAGTCAATTGAATAAATTCATATGGAATAAGAGAGAAATTAGTCGGAACACTAAATTAGCTCTATACAAAACAGTGTTCAAACCAATTTTAACTTATGGATCTGAGAGCTGGGTCAGAAGTAAAACACTTGACGAAAGACTAGAGACTGCAGATATGAGACTCCTGAGAAAGATTAGAGGCGTGAACAGATGGCATCAATGGCAATATCATATTAAAAATGAGGATATTAGGAAAGAACTTGACATTGTCAGCATCCAGGAATGCGTTAGCAGAGCTAATCTCAGGTGGTATGGTCACTTAAATAGAATGGGAGAGGAAAGATTAGCAAAACAAGTGTTCTCTGCCAGGTTGGCAGGAAAACGACCCAGAGGAAGACCAAGATATAGGTGGATTGATACGGTACAAAGTGCCTTAGACGATAGAAATATAAGATCTGATAATGTTGGAGTCTTGACAAGTAACAGACTGATTTGGGGGAAAATTGTAGATAGGAAGTTAGTAATGATGTAATTTTTTCATGTAGTACTGTCATATCCTGTACACCCCTTGAGGGTACATGGCAGGAATTTGATGATGATGATGATGATGATGATGAAAAAATACCGAATGTGGAGGAATCATTATACAAGTAGGAAACAAGTAGTATCAAATCTTTATGACCAATAAACCTAGCATTAGTTATTTTTATTAAAAAGATATACTTGTTCAGCCATGTTATCAGAATATGAGACATTCATTTGGTCAACACGATTATGTTGAGTGATCCAGAAAGTGTTAGGGAAAAAAAGATAGACTCCAAATGAGATGGATTGACAATATCAAACAAGACCTAAACAGAATTGGCATTCAGTGGCATGCAGCAATGTATGCTCAGGACAGACACATCTGGAGTAGAAAGATATTCAATCAGACCTCTGTGACTGTTGGTTGCATGAGGAATTTGTTTGTATGTATGTATGTATACTTGTATATTAATAAAAATGTAAGTGGAAATTTTATGATAAGAATGAAACATTTTCAGGATAAACCTGTCTATTGTAACATTTTCACCCAAGTATCAAGCCTATCCTCAGTATGAGCTGCTTTGTGCTAACCGATAAGTTCATCATCACATTCACACTATTTTTTTTTTCTGTTATGTTTGCTTGTGGCTATATAGCAGTGTATTCATACTGAGGATGCTCTTGATATTCTGATACTTGGGTGAAAATTTTTGATAAACAGTTTTATCATGTCTTACTCTTTTCATAGAATATTTATAAATAGCTACAAGTTGTTATTAGGTGTATCAGATTAAGAACAGAATCCATTAAAATGTTTTACATTACTTCTTACTTTCCTTCCCTTTTTTTTTTCTTTCCTTTTAATGATTTTTTTTTCCCATTCCTCTTAATACTTAGGCTTACAGCATTCTGTGCACGAATTTTTCACAAGGCTACATTTCAAGAATGGGAAAATTTTCTATATATTGATCCAAATGTTATAGCTCAAGCTGTATCATGGCTTCTAGATCATCAGTCTGCTGAAGGAGCATTTTATGAAACATCACTTCATCCCCTTGATAGAAAAATGAACTTAACAGTAAGTAATGCATAAAGTAAAGTTTGTGTGTGTGTGATGTGTATACATATTCCTTAGTTGTTGCTTTTTTATATATTGTTATATTGTTAACATTTATATTGTTACTTGTTGCCTATAACAGTTCTTCCAAATTAATCTGTAATTGATTGGATATCCAGTATTGTTAGACCTTATATTTCAGTCTCTGCATTAATCCACATAATTAATTCTTGGTCATCCTCTGGATTTTTTCCTGCCATCCCATCCTTGCCTATCAAATGTCAAGATTTTACACTTTTCAGCATAAAACTGGTAGTTTCACTCGCTTGCCTACAGAGTATTCAGGTCTTCCTGTAAGGCCACAACATCTATTCTACTCTTTATAGTTCTTCATAAATTTGCATTATCTGCAAACAGTTACATATCTCCAGTAAGCTTGTCCCAATATCAACATTTTTCATTATACAAGTAGGAAACTAGTAGTATCAAATCTTTATGACCAATAAACCTAGCATTAGTTATTTTTATTAAAAAGATAAATCATTGTTTAACATACAAGTTAAACAATGATGGTCCATAGCAATAAATGGGAGGTCATTTCAGCAATCTACATGAGCAGGTTGCTAAAATTACCTCCCTTTAACAAACTCATATTGACTGTCATAGAGAATATTGCTCTTATCAACCCAGTTCTAAATCCTAGCCTCACCAGCTTCTTCAACACCTTAACCACAACCCAGAACAGAGAACAGACCAGCCTATAATTTGTAGTTGGAATCCTATTTCATCCTTTGTGAAGTGGAACAATTTTACTCTTTTTTCACTCCTTTGGGACTTATCCTATTGCAAGATTAATGTTAAAAAGGTATGTGAAAGATGATATCGATTTGCTAGCATTCTTTCAGGATATGTGGTGATATGCATCAAGTAGAAAGAATGATTATGGAAGGATAATGATGGATAGAAATGGTAGATTGGTAGCTGCTGCAGAAGATATAGTTAAGGTATTCACTTGGCAGTTTATCTGAGTATTTCATTCTCATGAAGTACCCTGATAAACCAGCTGGCATTTTGCATTATTGACAGACCATCCTCTTTTGTTCTGTATGTAGATGGATACCTGGTAAAGTGGTACACTAAAGAGAAGGTAGATATTGGGATTGTTCTTTACAATCCATACAGCAGCCTCTCAGTTATCTGGCTTTGATGCTTAACCGTTTTAAAAAGAAAAATGTTTCACATTCAGTCCTGCAATGAACTGATATGAACCTAGAAACAAAACTGCACATCATATAGTTTATTTTTTATTTTTTTTACGCCATAAGGAAATAAATGTGAAATAATTTTTATTTTTCAGATCCATCCATCCATCACATCATATGTTTCATTATATCTTAACCACCTCACCGGCCATTATGGATCAAATACGCATCCTCATGTGCTCCGTATTCATTGTACATTTCAAATGTAATATCAATGGTATTACAATTTTAATATGCACTTCGCATCGATGATAAACTTGATGTCTATAGACGTCTTGGCCGGTAGCATGGTTAAACCACTTGTTAGTTTTAGCATACAGTTTCTTTATTAAAATATACCAGTAAATTCAAACTGAACTTCAGTTCAGTTTCAATCTGGAATTGATCGTTTTATCTACCATTTTGCATAAAGCCCTGAATGTGTGAAATAGCAAGTCTAAATTTGGTATTTATACATTCAGATGTTTTGTAAAGTACTATTCGCAAAATCATAATACTGTATTAAGTCTGTAATAGTTTTATTAATAATGTATGACTTTTAACAAGATTTCATACAATGTATTTTAATTTTGAGATGAAATAAGTAAAAAAAGATGCCTGAAATGTGCAAAGTATACTTGTGAAATCTCTGTGTACCATATATTGTATATAATATTTTTGTATGGTTTGTTTATTTATTAAGATGATAAGACAGTGACAGAATTTATCGTGTGGCCTACCACTTAACTTTTATAATATAGTTTCTGTTTTTCCTTTCAGTCAGATCGTCCAAATGACATTGTCAAATATCGTAATATCTCTCTTACAGCTCATGTGCTTATTACCCTGGTAGAAGTCAAAGATCTTAGAGGGGTAAGTTTTATTTTCTATAATTTTTATATTGAATTTTTTTTTTTTCTTATTTCATTTACCTAGCAGTTTTTGATAATAGCAACACTTTTGAAAGGTTGGCATACTCTACTGAGAAGTTTGCCCATATTAATTAAGATTATCCGAGCATGATCCTCTTTAAACACCAGGAAGAGATATGGAATGGACTTTGACCTATTGGAAATAAAGAAGCTAGTTTCTGAACAGAAGAGAAAGCAAGTGAAAAAATTTAATTTTTTTCAGTGCAATTTTTTCATTACCTTTGACATGAAATAGCTATCTGATTTCTTCAGAAGATATTTTTCGAAGTGTATTGTCACCTATACAGAATGCTCTATGAGAATTGTGTATATTCATAGAAACTCTGGCCCTCCTCTGGCTTCCATTATTCCTTTCTTGAATGTACACAATTTAATAGGATATCATTATTGTTAGGATAGCCAGAGATATCCATCCCTGACTTCCTCAGAGAATAAGTTGAATATCTACTATAACTCATCAAAAGTTATATAGCTCTTATGTTTACTCTCAGTTAAAGATTAAACTTTTCTGAAGAAAGAAGAGAATCTTCCCCTCAAAAAAAAAAAAAAGAAAAAGAAACCCCTACTAATTAGGAAATGTTCTACAAGAACATTTCCTAATTAGTAGGGGTTAGCATAAGGAGCATTACCACCACAAGACTATAACTTTCAAAATCAAGGTTCTTGCAGATATTAGTTTGTCATGCTTGATTAAGGCAATATGAATATTTTGGATTTCTTTGCTAAATGCTTCATAAAATTAGAAAGATAAAAGTTTTTAATTTACTTCAAAATAATATATTTAAAAAAATCAATATGTTATTTTTTGCTAATGTCAATTATTTGATCTACTGGTTAATGTTTCATAGTTTTTTTTATTTTTTTAATTACTTCATGTTTTAGAATCTTGGAGCAAGAGCAGCAACTGCTCGTTGGACAGCTCAAAGATACCTAGAGAAAATGCTTCATGTTATTAGAGATTTTAAAGATCCTTATGAATTGGCTATTGTAGCATATGCTCTGACAGTATCCAACAGCATTGATGGCGATGAAGCATTCAATTTACTTGATTCACAAATGAAAGAAACCGGTAAGTTTTTATAATAAATTTGATATCAAAATGCAGCTTTGATTGTTTGTAGATATGTTTAAGAACAAAAATTTATATTTGGTTCCTAGAATTCTTAGGAGAAATTTGCTTGTTAATTTTATGCAGTAAGAGGATAAAAAAACAGTTAATATTCACATGAAAAATTCACTGACCTCAGATAGTTTGGAGTATAAATGAATATTAGTTCAATATTTAAAATTACTTATTAATTATATAGTTTAAATGATAGTGCTTTTAAGGTATTTATTGCCGATATGCTAAATTTGCTGAGCTCATATTAATTAATGCATACATAAAAATTTGCACAGACATTTTCTGTAATAAAAAATCACTACTTTGCTCCTGTTTTATGATGCTTTCAACTATATTACAAATTATGATTATCTGAATTCTGGATAGGATCATTAACTAAGAATTTGGCTTGATACACTAAGCTTACATGAATCAGCTGTCATAGGTTTAGATTTTGAAATCTAAACCTGGGATAGCTGTAAATCCTATGACATTAAACCACCATGAATTTATGGAGCTGCAAAAATTCACAAACTCGATATCCCCTTATATCTAATAGTTGGCAGTATCAAGAGTCCTACTTACAAACTTGCCAAGCATTTAGCAAGATCACTTGTCCCTCACATGAATCAACTGTCAGGTAATTTAACTAAAGGTAATTCTCTAAATTTATTTAAAAAAAAAAAATTAAAAATTGTATTACTTAATAACTGCATCCTCAAAACAGACATCATGATTAGCTCTGATATTACATCTGTTTTCTAAGATCAGAGACCCTTGATATGATCAAGTCCCACTTCCCACCCCAACATGCATATTTGAATTATTCAGATATATAATCTACATTAAGGTTATTTTACATGAAAAGCAAAAACATTCAAGCAATTGAATAGGACTGCAGTTGGTTCTTATCCTTTTATCTCTCTCTCATTCTCCCTTTCAGCCAGTTCATATGTATGCACGTTTAAAAAAACAAAGCAGCACTTAACATAACTACACTTCAACCTGTAGTCTTGGTGTAGTATCATCGCTTGGTGTCACACTGATTAGATCGCCGGCTTGTCGAGAGCTCCTGAAAAGATTAGTAGTATTTTGTGTTAACATTAGAAATTTTACTAGAATTTTAAGTAGTATTGTTTGCTTTTTGTTTCTTGGTGTGTCTGTGCAATTTTTGCGTGTTTTCTGTTATTTTAATTATTAATTTTAAGATAAGATAGCGTACATATGGCACCGATAAAGAAAAAAATGGCAGCCAGGTTGCCATGTTTGTTTAAGAGTTTTGATGTAAACGAATTTATGCAATGTGCTGTCTGTGAGATGTATGCCTTGCGAAGAGCGGTGGGAGTCTGGTTAGAAAGTGATAGTGGAGTTAATATGTGCAGAAAGTGTAAAGAGAATGAGGATTCCAAGCATGTTTCGTGGCAAGAGTGATATCGTTAACGATAGTCAGAATGTAGAAAATGGCGGTGTGCTAGAGAATTGCGTCGTAGTGCCAGATAGGTGTGAGGGCGTCATTGAAAGTGTAATTGAAATACAGAACGAATGGATGATTTGATTGATAATGAAAATGGTGAGATAAATGCGAGTAGTGAAATTGCCCATTTGAACGGTGCGATACACAGAGCTAAAAGGCAACTGGAGCGTATGGAAAAATGTGTGCTGAACGTACCGACAAATAACCAGCGAAAGTCTGTGGCGGCAAATAATAGAATGTTTGTAAACGTCAATAAAATGAAGGAGCGAGTGCTGTATGGGGATTCGCTATTAAGAGGTGTGATAGTTGAGAGTTTGACGACGTCGTACCAGCCGGGTGCGAACATAAAGGATGTCAGCGAATCTATTTGAGTGCAAAAACAGAGGGTGAAAGAGATGATAATCGTGGCAGGAACAAATGATTTGAAAGAGGACAAAATGGAAATGATAGAGGATGTGAGGGAATTATTTGAGGTAGCAAAAGAGAAGAGTGAGAGAGTTAGGATGGTGAGTATCTTACCGCAGTATGACAGCGAAGTGTTTAGAAGGAGGGCCATAATTGCCAATGACTTTATGCGTGGGTTATGCATGGAGAGTGGTGTGGAATGAGTTCGATGGGCGAAAGGACTTATATAAGATGGATGGGTTACATTTGAATGGAGTTGGTGTACGGAGACTTGAAAAAGTGTTGATGAATGATGTGGAAGTGGATGTACAGACTCAGGGAAACTAGATTTATTAAGAGGGGGGGGGGTAGATATGCATACTTTCAGGAGGCAGTTGAGTGTATGAATGAGTATATTATGCCCGAGTGAGTACGAAGGACAACAAATCAGAATGGGATAGTTAGTATAAGGCATCAAAGTAGGGATAGGACAAATGGGCTTCTGCAATTCATGTACACTAATGCCAGGAGTATTAGGAACAAGAAGGAAGAGTTTATGGTTGGCACTTCCAGGCCACAGGTTGTTGGCATTAGTGAAACATGGCTGACAGAAGATGATAACGCTAGTGGGATTGAATGCGATGGGTATAGCGTGTTCAGGAGTGACAGGGTGAATAAAAAGGGGGGAGGAGTGTTATTGATGATAGCTGATGAGCTGCAGCCAAGGAGTATAGAAGTTGAACTGCAGGATAGAGAAAAGAGCACATTTGAGGCTGTTTGGTGTGAGATAGAATCTAGCAGAACAAAATATACAATTGGGTGCTGCTATAGACCAGGTGATGGAATAGATGGTGGGGATAGTATGCATAGGCAAATAGAAGAAATGAGTGGAAGTAGGGTAATTATTATGGGTGATTTCAATTATGGTAACATTGACTGGAAAGAGGAGAGGGCACATGGGAGGAAGGAATTGGATTTTATGCGGTTATTAAGGGACAACTATCTACGGCAACATGTAATGGAAAATACCAGGGGGCAGAGAGTGCTGGACCTTGTAATTGCAACTGAGAATGTGGCTGTAACGAACATGACCATGTTGCCACCAATTGGTGAGAGTGACCATAAGGTCATGACTTGGGAGGTGACTAAAGGAGTCGAATTTACAATTAAGACAGGGTATATGTGGAATTATCGGGCTGGTAAGTATGACAAGCTTAGGTGTGTGCTTGGCTCAATGCCATGGCATGTAAAACTGCAAGGGCTGGATGTTGATGGTGCATGGGAGGTGGTTAAGAACTGTTTGCAGGAGGCAATGGTTGACTGTATACCAAGAGTCCGAATAATAAATCAGGTAGGGGTTAAATGGATAAATAACACTATTAAGCTTGAGCTGCAAAAAAAGAAACAATTGTGGAGGGAATTTAAGGAGAAGGGTGACCATCAGGTGCATGAACAGTATAAAGCTCAGGCCAGGATGGTAACAAGGGTGGTAAGAAAAGCAAAAGCAGATTACGAAAGAAAATTGGCCATGCAGGCTAAAGAGAATCCCAAACAGTTTTTTCAATATGTTGCAAGTAAAAGGAAAAATGCTCATGGTAGAATGATCTTAAAAAATGCTGAGGGTAGGGAGGTAACTGAATCAGTCGATATTGTGGAATTACTGAGCGAGCACTTTGCAAGAGTATATCATCCAGGTGGTGACTTTGCAGGAATGGAAGAACCAACAGCTTATACTGCAATTGTGATGAATGAAGTAGAGGTAACTACTCTATTACAGAACCTCAATGTCAATACATCTGTGGGATTGGATGGTATACCAGCTCGTGTCGTACGTGAGGCGGCTAAAGAATTGTCAGTGCCCTTGACCATTTTGTTTAATTTGAGCCTCGGGTCTGGGTCAGTCCCAAGGGGGTGGAAAGAGGGGAAAATAGTTCCGCTGCACAAAGGTGGTTCCAAGGCTGCTGTTGAAAATTACCGGCCAATCAGCATAACAGGAATCATTATCAAGGTCTTAGAGAAAATAGTCAAGAGAAAAATACAAGATTGGATAGAAGAAAATGGGATACTGCATCGGGGACAGCATGGTTTTGTGAAGGGTAGGTCATGCCTCAGTAACTTGCTCACGTATTATAACACAGTGACGGCTGAACTGGATAAGGGTAATGGGTTTACAGTGATTCTACTGGACCTTGCTAAGGCCTTTGACAGGATACCACATGGAATTCTGATCAGTAAATTGCAGCATATGGGGATGGACATAGGGTTGGTGAGATGGATAGGAGGGTGGTTGACGGAGAAATATCAGAGAGTGGTTTACTCAGGAGTAGAGTCCACAAGACGGCCTGTGACTAGTGGTGTGCCACAAGGATCTGTTCTTAACCACTGCTGTTTAATTTGTTCATTAATGATATGGGAAAGGATCTGAGAGGAACAGTTCATTTGTTTGCGGATGATGCGAGGTTGGGTAGGGCAATAGTGAATGCAGATGACGTCAAAATTTTGCAGGCTGATTTGGATAGATTGGAGGTTTGGGCTAAGGAGAATGGATGTGAATTTAATGTGGCAAAATGTAAGGTTATGCATTTTGGGGTGAAAAGATTGGCAGCAGTTTACTGCATTGGTGGAACTGTGCACCAGGAAATTGATGAGGCACGAGATTTAGGAGTGTTGGTGGATAAGGAATTGAAGTTTAGGGGACACATTGCAAAAGTGGCCAAATCAGCTCATCAAATCACTTGGTTGCTGAAGAATACATTGACAAGCAGAGACAAGCAGGTTATTGTTCCTCTGTATCGAGCCTTGATAAGACCCCATCTTGACTACTGTGCCCAGATTTGGTCACCTAGGTTTCTTCTTGATGGGGAGGAGGTGGAGAGGATCCAGAGGCGAGTGACCAAGATGATGGCAGGTCTGTGGAATGAACCTTATGAGAACAGGTTGAGGATTTGTGGGTTGCAAAAATTGGTTGATAGGCAGAGGAGGGGAGATATGATTGAGACATTCAAATTACTGAAGGGTTTCTATAAAATTAATTCAGAAGATATTTTTGAGAACAGGGCTGGTTGTGGGAGAACTAGGGGACATCCATGGAAACTGGGCAAAAGTGTGGTTAGTAAAGGTGTTAGAGCTGGGTTCTTTACTTTTAGAGTAGTGAATGAGTGGAATGCGCTCCCTGAGTCTGTGGTGGATGCTGTGACAGTGAATGAGTTTAAGGTGAGGTATGATAGATACTGTATGAATGTTGAATAGTTGTGATGAATATGATTTGGGGCCTCCCTCAATGAGTCTAATGACTCCCTGGAGTTGCCCGTAATAATAGTAATAGTAATATAGTCTGGCTGCTCTATTAGATCATCTGCTTGCTATTTGATTCTCTATCATAACATGGCAGGAGACTTACAATGTACACCTTCTCATTCTTCATTTTTGCTTTGTCCGACAACTCCTTTACATCCTCCCTCATAAAATACTTCTCACTTCTCAGATCATTAGTGCCAACCAACCAAAACAATTAGTTCCTTCACTTCCTTTTTTGCATCCAGATGATATGACTGATATCATTAATTTTTGCACCAGGGAAACATGATTTTATTATGCTTTCATTAAGTACCCCTCTGATCATAGAATCCAAGATTCTATGATCAGAGGCGTAAGATACATAATTTTCTCCACCTTGTTTTGCTCGTCTGTTACATGATCCTGGGACCACATGGTTCTTTCTGTTTCCAGCCCTGCTAATCTCTTACTGCTTCTGCAACTTTTCAATTTCATGCTTTGTCCTGTGAAAGATAACATGCAAATGTGCTATTCTCTTATTTAGGTATATTTCATTCTCTTTTAGTTCCACATTCAATATTAATAGTGAATTTTCCATTCTAACATAGATACTATCTACTCAACTAAAATTCATTTCGTTCTTCCCACCTAATTGACACTCATTATTGAAATACTTATTCACCTAGAGATGGGTGTGTATTAAGCATATCTAGAAGAGAGATGACCATAAATTAGGTGGATTGATGTTTCTATGGTTTTCTATCGTTAGACGGCCAAAAGGTAAGATCTAAGAATATTGGAGTCCTAACAAATAGCAGATTAATTTGAAAGAAAATTTACAAAAAACACATATAAACTGGGTTTAACTGGTCGGAGGTTTTTTATTGTAAAGTAATAATCTCCTAGTTTCACTGACTTGACCGTTGGCTTTTTCTGGGCATACAGGGTGACAAAATGTGGAGTTTTACATTCGTATATGTTTTAAACTGATATCCTTAGCTTGTTTTTGATCTTTTTTTAAGCTGTTTTGTCACCTTGTATGCCCAGATGAAGCCAACAGTCAAGTTGGGGAAACTAGTAGGTTATTACTTTACAATAAAAAACCCTGACCAGTTAAACCCAGTTTAAATGTGTTTTTTGTATATAATCAGTGATCAAAAAGAACATTACATTGAAAGAAATTGTTGATAGGAAACTAATATTGATGTAAACTTGCTCAAGTATTAGTATATTATCATAGTATCCTGTGCTATACTGTACACTACTTGAGGATGCATACTGGAAATTTGATGATGAGTAAAAAAAATAAGACATTTGACCTATTTTCACACTTACAAGATCTGATCATGAAAGAAACATGAATTGTTTATGTGTTAAACACACTGTTTAGTGGTGCATGTGTTTACTGGTATATATATGTTGAGATGTTTGCTACATGTGTTATGACAGGTCTGTATATATTGCTTCAGTTATTCTTGATCATTGCGTGTGTGTGTTATTACTGTACATTGTATTGTCCAAGAATTAGGAAATGAGTAGGGTAAGTGCATTAATACAGTTTACTATACCTATTGAATGTTTTGGAAAAAGCCAAATTGTCAGAATAAAAAGAAAACATCTTTTTCTTAGCACCTCTGAAGCATCTCTGCACTTCAGTTCATATGTAGCTCATTCCTCTGTGGGAGAAATCTTAATATAAGGGTTTTTCAGCTTAGTGTGAGTTAGCTGGCCTTGCATGATGATGTCAGGATTTTTAATTCTGCATAATATGCAATTTATAGACATATTCATCTCGTGTTGATTTGACATAATGTAAGCAAGCAATCACCCAACTTAAACAACCAACCAGTGTACTACAGATTAATGATCTTTTTATGTAGATCTGATATATATATATATATATATATATAGACACACAACACACACATACACATAATAAAATCTCTACTTAAATCCAGCTAATTTATTTCTGCCTGAAAATGGTTTAATTATTAAAGTTGCTTTCTGTAATCATAGATTAGATGAAATAAGGTCTCTTTCTATGTTAAATAGTATCCTTAGTAATGATAACAATGATTCTGTGAAAAGAATTGTAAAGAGAGTTTTGAGTGGTTTGCCATTTTAAAAAGCATCAATATATAATAGAAGTAATGAGTAGATATTCTCTTCCCAAAAGCTAGAAATGAATCTATTGTTAAGTAGCAAACCATTAAATAATATTTGTATTTGAAAGTTTAGAATCATCTTTGCAGTGATGCATCAGAAATAGACAAAAATCATTTAGTGAATACCAATTCCATCATGACAATACATACCTCAAAAAAGCAAAAGAATTTTCATGATGATGATAACACTGTCCAACAAAAAAAAATTTTTTTTCTGCTGATTATGATCTGGCACTTGTTTTTTACTAATTTGGGTGCGCTGATTTCAAATATCAAACCCATTTTTCTCTATCATGTCAGGTTTTTCCTCTATGGCATTTTCTTTTAGCTAATTTGTAAGTTTTTGATAGTTTTAAGGAGGCAGTACTATTTAGAGGATCAAAAAAATCGATTTTTTAATATTATTTTCTGAAAGTATGTACTTTTAAAAATCTGTTCCTAACTTTTTATCAAGAAATTCGAAAATTTCCCGAAGATATAGTCTATTATTCAATATCAGAATCGGAGCACTCACTGCTCTCGCTTGTTAGTAAACGAATAAATGCGTAAGAACCTGCAAGGCACGTACTGGCGCTTTGAATGCAAGAGAGGCCGATAACCGACCTAATACATTTAGGTGATGAAAAGTAGGCGATGACAATTGCCTGAAACAAATGAATGCTATATGCATCATAGCAGACAAAGAATGATCGAAATCAGTCAATCGTTAATCGATCATGAAAGTATGATGAGCGCTTATAACGTTTCAATAAAGTCTCTGGTTTTTTTTGTCTTGTTAATTGCATGTTAGTCGTCAGTGAAGAAAATACATCTACTACTCGAAATTGTGTCAATAGTGTAGATTCCTTCTGCTACATTTGTGGCAGCTTTACTGTTCCCAGTCAAAGGACAAATATCACTGATTTCATTAAGAAAGTGTACTTTGCATACTTTGACGTAAAAATCGCAGATCAGTACAAGTCATGGGCTCCAAATAAAGTGTGTAAGTCATGTGTAGAAAATTTATGGCAGTGGAGAAAGGGAAAACGCCAAAAATTAGCTTTTGGCATTCCAATGATTTGGCATGAACCGAAAAATCACATAGATGATTGCTATTTTTGTTTAGTTCAGACTTCTGGTTATAATAAGAAGAATGAGAACGAGCATGATTGGGATATGCCAGATGTTCTTGAGGAGCAAGACCCGGATGTTGATTTAGACAATGAAAATTTAATTTCTAGTTCTGGACCGCAACGTTTTACTCAAGCGGAATTGAATGACTTAGTAAGAGATTTGGGCCTATCAAAGGAATCATCGGAATTGTTAGCTTCAAGATTAAATGAAAAAACTCACTGGAGCAAGATACGAAGATAACTTTTTATCGTAGCAGGGAAAGTAATCTTGTACAATATTTTAAGCATGAGTGTGGGTTTGTTTACTGTAACAATGTGTCAGGTTTACTTACTGAAATGAGTGTTGTACAATATCATCCAAATGAGTGGCATTTATTTATCGACAGTTCAAGCAGAAGTCTCAAGTGTGTCTTACTACACAATGGGGATGTATATGGCTCAATTCCTATTGGCTATTCAGTCCACTTAAAGGAAACATATGAGGACATTAAAAAGGTTCTGAAGTTATTAAAATATACAGACCATAACTGGATCATCTGTGTGGATCTTAAAATGGTGAACGTTTTACTTGGCTTTCAAAGAGGATATACAAAGTTTCCGTGTTTTCTATGCTTCTGGAATAGTCGAGCTAGAAACCAACACTGGAGTCAGAAACATTGGCCTCTTAGAATATCCTTAAATGTTGGAGAACAGAATGTTATAAATCAACCTTTAATCGACAGAGAAAAAATCATTTTTCCACCTCTACACATCAAACTAGGTCTTATGAAGCAGTATGTTGAAGCTTTAGATTTACAAGGTGACTGTTTCCAATACATGTGAAAAATTTCCACGACTATGAAAATAATTTCCAATACTTATGAAAAAATTAAAGCCGGTGTATTTGATGGACCGCAAATTAGAACTTTAATGAGAGACCCAAATTTCATCAACTCTATGAACGAAATTGAGAAAGAGGCCTGGACTTCATTTACGATGGTTGCGAATAATTTTCTTTGAAACAAAAAAGCGTGCAATTACAAAGATCTAGTGGAAACAATGCTTGAAAATTTCCAGCGCCTAGGTTGCAACATGAGCATAAAGCTTCATTTCCTATACAGTCATCTTGATAGATTTCCCGAGAATTTAGGTACTGTAAGCGATGAACAAGGCGAAAGATTTCATCAAGACTTAAAAACTATGGAAGATCGGTACCAAGGAAGATGGGATTCTCACATGATGGCCGACTACTGTTGGAGTATTCAAAGGGATTGCCAAAACAGAACACACAGCAGAAATTGCTACAAACAAAAATTTATTCCCTGAAACTCGTGTGTAAGTAAAATTGTTATTTTTTTATTTTTTATAAATATTCTTGTAATTTTTAATGAATATTGTTAAGTAGTTATGTGTAATTATCGGCCTCTCTTGCATTCAAAGCGCCAGTACGTGCTGTTGCGGGTTCTTACGCATTTATTCGTTTACTAACAAGCGAGAGCGGTGAGTGCTCCGATTCTGATCTGCGCACCGCTTTGAATAATAGGCTATATCTTCAGGAAATTTTCGAATTTCTTGATAAAAAGTTAGGAACAGATTTTTAAAAGTACATACTTTCAGAAAATAATATTAAAAAATCGATTTTTTTGATCCTCTAAATAGTACTGCCTCCTTAAAACTATCAAAAACTTACAAATTAGCAAAAAGAAAATGCCATAGAGGAAAAACCTGATGTGATAGAGAAAAATGGGTTTGATATTTGAAATCAGCGCACCCAAATTAGTAAAATACAAGTCTCATATAAAAGTCAGCAAAAATTGTGTTGGACTGTGTAATTAATAAAACAAAATGCTCCAAGAGTTTTTTAAAATATTGAACACTGCCTTTGAAAGATGCTTCCATCAGGATTGCTGGAACTACTATATACACTCAGAAGGAATCCTTTAAAAGAGCATGAGACTATTGATCCTCTAAGTATAGCATTTGAAAAACACACCAAAAGTCATTGTGTTTATGATTTACTGTACTAAAAAAAAAAGCAAATTTTTTAAGATGTATTTTTAACTTTGAAATTTTTTAAAAGATTAATAAAACTTAATACAATTTTAAGACAACATTAATAAAAGAGATGAGTTTTTTTTAATTGTGTCTTTAGGTGGCTTGAGATACTGGGGAAAGGAATCAGTTCCACCACCTTTGACAACTATTGAGAATAATCGTCCTTACCTCTTGCCACGACTTCCCAATAAATATGATGCTTCAAATATTGAAACTACTGCATATGGGTTACTCGTACATGTTGCACGGCAGGCTGTTATTCAAAAGGAAATTGTTGAATGGTTAAATACACAAAGATTGACTGATGGTGGATGGGCTTCTACTCAGGTAGTATGCTATTTGATTAATAAATTTAAATTAGACTTCATGTTAGTTTGAACATGTCAGAAGTTAATTACTAAAACATTAAACATTAGTAAAACAGTAAAGAAGTTCATTAATTGGTTCATTCAAACCAATCAACACTATTCAGAAATTTTTAAGATCACCAAAAGATCCTCACCCATTCTACAAGTACTCTGGAGTATATAATATACCTTGCTCATGTGGTATTAGTTACGTAGGTCAGACCTCTAGAAGCTTTGAAACGAGAAAGAAAGAACACATAGGATATGTCAGAAATAACAGACAAGACATTTCAGGCCTTTCATGCCACTTTGCCTCTACTAACCATCACATTGAGTGGGATAAGAGCCTTATGCCATACATAGAATGCCATACATGGTGCGAACATAAAGGACGTCAGCGAATCTATTCGACTGCAAAAACAGAGGGTGAAAGAGATGATAATAGTGGCAGGAACGAATGATTTGAAAGAGGACAAAATGGAAATGATAGAGGATGTGAGGGAGTTGTTTGAGGTAGCAAAAGAGAAGAGTGAGAGAGTTAGGATGGTGAGTATCTTACCGCGGTATGACAGCGAAGTGTTTAGAAGGAGGGCCATAATTGCCAATGACTTTATGCGTGGGTTATGCATGGAGAGTGGTGTGGAATTTGTGGATGTGTGGAATGAGTTCGATGGGCGAAAGGACTTATATAAGATGGATGGGTTACATTTGAATGGAGTTGGTGTACGGAGACTTGAAAGAGTGTTGATGAATGATGTGGAAGTGGATGTACAGACTCAGGGAAACTAGATTTATTAAGAGGGGGGGGGAGTAGATATGCAGACTTTAGGGGGGGCAGTTAAGTGTATGAATGAGTATATTATGCCCGGGCAAGTACGACGGACAACAAATCAGAATGGGATAATTAGTATAAGGAATCAAAGTAGGGATGGGACAAATGGGCTTCTGCGATTCATGTACACTAATGCCAGGAGTATTAGGAACAAGAAGGAAGAGTTTTTGGCCATGGTTGGCACTTCCAGGCCACAGGTTGTCGGTATTAGTGAAACATGGCTGACAGAAGATGATAAAGCTAGTGGGATTGAATGCGATGGGTATAGCGTGTTCAGGAGTGACAGGGTGAATAAAAAGGGGGGAGGAGTGTTATTGATGATAGCTGATGAGCTTCAGCCAAGGAGTATAGAAGTTGAACTGCAGGATAGAGAAAAGAGCACATTTGAGGCTGTTTGGTGTGAGATACAATCTAGCAGAACAAAATATACAATTGGGTGCTGCTATAGACCGGGTGATGGAGTGGATGGTGGGAATAGTATGCATAAGCAAATAGAAGAAATGAATGGAAAGAGGGTAATTATTATGGGTGATTTCAATTATGGTAATATTGACTGGAAAGAGGAGAGGGCACATGGGAGGAAGGAATTGGATTTTATGCAGTTATTAAGGGACAACTATCTACGGCAACATGTATTGGAAAATACCAGGGGGCAGAGAGTGCTGGACCTATTAATTGCAACTGAGAATGTGGCTGTAACGAACATGACCTTGTTGCCACCAATTGGTGAGAGTGACCATAAGGTCATGACTTGGGAGGTGGCTAAAGGAGTCGAATTTACAATTAAGACAGGGTATATGTGGAATTATCGGGCTGGTAAGTATGACAAGCTTAGGTGTGTGCTTGGCTCAATGCCATGGCATGTAAAACTGCAAGGGCTGGATGTTGATGGTGCATGGGAGGTGGTCAAGAACTGTTTGCAGGAGGCAATGGTTGACTGTATACCAAGAGTCCGAATAATAAATCAGGTAGGGGTTAAATGGATAAATAACACTATTAAGCTTGAGCTGCAAAAAAAGAAACAATTGTGGAGGGAATTTAAGGAGAAGGGTGACCATCAGGTGCATGAACAGTATAAAGCTCAGGCCAGGATGGTAACAAGGGTGGTAAGAAAAGCAAAAGCAGATTACGAAAGGAAATTGGCCATGCAGGCTAAAGAGAATCCCAAACAGTTTTTTCAATATGTTGCAAGTAAAAGGAAAAATGCTCATGGTAGAATGATCTTAAAAAATGCTGAGGGTAGGGAGGTAACTGAATCAGTCGATGTTGTGGAATTACTGAGCGAGCACTTTGCAAGAGTATATCATCCAGGTGGTGGCCTTGCGGAAATGGAGGAACCAACAGCTTATACTGGAATTGTGATGAATGAGGTAGAGGTAACTAGTCTGTTACAGAACCTCAATGTCAATACATCTGTGGGATTGGATGGTATACCAGCTCGTGTCGTACGTGAAGCGGCAAAAGAATTGTCAGTGCCCTTGACCATTATGTTTAATTTGAGCCTCAGGACTGGGTCAGTCCCAAGGGGGTGGAAAGAGGGGAAAATAGTTCCACTGCACAAAGGTGGTTCCAAGGCTGCTGTTGAAAATTACCGGCCAATCAGCATAACAGGAATCATTATCAAGGTCTTAGAGAAAATAGTCAAGAGGAAAATAGAAGATTGGATAGAAGAAAATGGGATACTGTATCGGGGACAGCATGGTTTTGTGAAGGGTAGGTCATGCCTCAGTAACTTGCTCACGTATTATAACACAGTGACGGCTGAACTGGATAAGGGTAATGGGTTTACAGTGATTCTGCTGGACCTTGCTAAGGCCTTTGACAGGATACCACATGGAATTCTAATCAGTAAATTGCAGCATATGGGAATGAACATAGGGTTGGTGAGATGGATAGGAGGGTGGTTGACGGAGAGATATCAGAGAGTGGTTTACTCAGGAGTAGAGTCCACAAGACGGCCTGTGACTAGTGGTGTACCACAAGGATCTGTTCTTGGACCACTGCTGTTTAATTTGTTCATAAATGATATAGGAAAGGATCTGAGAGGAACAGTTCATTTGTTTGCGGATGATGCAAAGTTGGGTAGGGCAATAGTGAATGCAGATGACGTCAAAATTTTGCAGGATGATTTGGATAGATTGGAGGTCTGGGCTAGGGAGAATGGATGTCAATTTAATGTGGCAAAATGTAAGGTTATGCATTTTGGGGTGAAAAGATGGGAGGCAGTTTACTGCATTGGTGGAACCGTGCTCCAGGAAATTGATGAGGCACGAGATTTAGGAGTGTTGGTGGATAAGGAATTGAAATTTAGGGGACACATTGCAAAAGTGGCCAAATCAGCTCATCAAATCACTTGGTTGCTGAAGAATACGTTGACAAGCAGAGACAAGCAGGTTATTGTTCCTCTGTATCGAGCCTTGATAAGACCTCATCTCGACTACTGTGCTCAGATTTGGTCACCTAGGTTTCTTCTTGATGGGGAGGAGGTGGAGAGGATCCAGAGGCGAGTGACCAAGATGATGGCAGGTCTGTGGAATGAACCGTATGAGAACAGGTTGAGGATTTGTGGGTTGCAAAAATTGGTTGATAGGCGGAGGAGGGGAGATATGATTGAGACATTCAAATTACTGAAGGGTTTCTATAAAATTAATTCAGAAGATATTTTTGAGAACAGGGCTGGTTGTGGGAGGACTAGGGGACATCCATGGAAACTGGGCAAAAGTGTGGTTAGTAAAGGTGTTAGAGCTGGGTTCTTTACTTTTAGAGTGGTGAATGAGTGGAATGCGCTCCCTGAGTCTGTGGTGGATGCTGTGACAGTGAATGAGTTTAAGGCGAGGTATGATAGATACTGTATGAATGTCGAATAGTTGTGATGAAAATGATTTGGGGCCTTCCTCGATGAGTCTAATGACTCCCTGGAGTTGCCCGTAATAATAATAATAATAATAGAAGATAACTACCATTCAAGAACCTTTAAAGAAGCAGCTACAGTCGCCCGTAAAACTGAAAACCTAAACAAGAATCAAGGTCTAATTTTACCAAAAATTTGGAAAACTTTTATCAGATCATTAAACATCAAAGAAATGAACTTTCATAACAATTACGTCATGAACCATAACGAATAAATCATGTTAACGAGACAAGCACATTGTCACGCACAATACCAATTTTTTGTATGAATTAGAACCATCAGTTATAACCCAGTCTGTAACCTTCATTTTAGCTTACTAGTTTGTATTCCCTGAGGATGCCAATAGAAAAAATTGGCTAAACATGTAGGAGGATAAAATAAAGCTACTTGACAAAGATTATATATAAAAAAAAGTGTAATAGTCTTAATTATTATTATTATTGTTATTATTGCTTAACACCTCCAAGGAGTCCAAAGACTCATCGAGGGAGGGCACCTACTCTACAACTCTCTGTCTCTGCACCAATGCCATCTACTGCCCATCATCACCACTAGTATTTTCACAGACAATCACAACAACCATGCCCACTTTGGCTGGAGAGTAGATACATTGACAACTTGGCCAAACCAGGCTGCCAAAAATAATTATAACTTCATTTTATTAGTTCTTGAATATATTAGTATGTCAACTACCTTGTTAACCTGAATCAGCATTTTACAATCACATTCAGTTTACTCACTAATTAATTGATTTCCCAATGTGACCAGATAGCCAAGGTGTCACTTCACTAATGCATAAAGGGTGAGTAAATTTCTTATTTCTTGCTACTCTAAAATATTTTCACTGTCTGTGTATTTTATATTTCAGTATTTCATCCCATCTTTCTTTATGTATCAGGTCCATTGACTTGCTATGGATACTTAGCTTATATAAACATAATTCTGTTTATAATAGGAGTTTATAATCCTTTCTCTATAATCTTCTATGTGTGTCACTGCATATATTTTCTAATCGGTTTGCCTGTTTTGCAAGAGAAAAATCTGGGAGATAAAAACATGCTGCTGTGTTAGACTGAGTAAACCATTTTTAGTTGCAAAGCCTAAGATGTGAAAAACATATAAATGTTCTTCACATTTCAGACAGGATTTTAACCCAGGTCTAATGAGGCAAAAAAATCCCAGAGAATCCTTACTATATGTGGCCATTAGAAGAAAGAATGATTATGGAAGGTTGATATTGGTTTGTTAAAATGTAGAATGATAACCACTGTGAGAATATGTAGTTAAGATATTAAATGAGCAATTTATAAAGGTATTTCATCCTCGTGAGTAGCACATCATGCAGAGCTTGAGTGCAGTGGGAAAGGAGGAAGATAGACTTATGATTAATGACATATCACTGCTTTTTTTGAGGAAATGTTCCAGTCAGATAACAACTGCTCTGACATACTTATTTAATATGAAATTTACATTAGGTCAAGTTCCAAAGAAATAGAAAGATGGCAAAATTTTTCTCCTTTATAAAGGAGGTGATAAGACTAAGGCATCCAATTATGGATAAATCAGTGTGACTGGAGTTGTGGCTAAAGTGTTATAGAGGTAAGTAATCTTCTTTCTTTTTTTGTTCTGAGGAATGAGTTCGCAGTATAAAGGATGAGGATAAATGAAATCCAGGAATGTACCCATAGCAAGGACTCTGTGTTTCAGATTCAAGAAAGTGCCTTTTCTGAATCACTGCCATCAAAGTAATATTTTTATTACTCATTTGCATAATACATGAAATAAAGTGAGTATATTGAATATTCTTGTCATAGCTAAAGCTTGGAAGGTGCACATCCCACCAGTGATAAAATATTGACTGAATTCCATATGGAACTTTTACTATTTGCTTAGTTGACTGAGCTGAACTCACTCTCCAACCAACAGTTCAGTTCTCCATGCCACAGCAGGCTCAACTGTGACATGGATGGTTGTGAAAGTCTTTATAGGCTATTATTATTAAACAAGACCTCATGGAGTCAAAGACTCATCTGGGAGGTCCTTTTATCACACACACAACTCATCATACCGTGTCTTAAACACACTCAAACTCCTTGCAGACACCACACTCTCAGGCAAGGCATTCCAATCATTCACAACTCTGCACGAAAAAACCTGCCTCTCACTCCCCTACTCACATCCTCTTTATACAGTTTCCAGGGATGACCTCTGGTTCTCCCCTGATCTCCCACTATTCTCTGTAGAACTTCTCCACCATTGATCTTATAACATACCCCTTACCAACTTGTAGGTCTCTATCATATCTCCCCTCTTCCTTCTCTCCACCAGACTCTGCAAATTACATCTTCTCAATCTTTCCTCACACTCAACATTCCAGAGGTCAGAAACTACCTTAGTCAGTCGCCTTTGGACCCTTTCCAACATCTCTTCATCCTTCTGAAAACCTGGTGACCAAATTTGGGCACAATAGTCCATGTGTGGCCTAATCAGAGCCTTATACAATGGAACAAGAATCTCCCTACTTCTACACGTCAGTGTCCTCCGCATCATTCCCAGAAGTCTTTGTGTTGTCTTCACAATTTTGGCGATGTGTCCCCTAAATTTTAGATCCTTATCCACTATCACCCCCAGATCTCTTATTTCCTCTACTTCCAACAGTATATTCTCACCAAGCATAAATTCTGCATCCCATCTTTGTTTTCCAAATTTTAAAACCTTACATTTTGCAACATTGAACTCACATCCCCATTTGCTTGCCCAATCACTCAATTTATTCAAGTCTTCTTGCAAGGCCACAACATCTTCACTACTCTTTATGGTTCATCCCAACTTTGCATCATCTGCAAACAACTGAATATCTCCATCCAAATCTTCGCCAATATCATTAATATACAAGTTAAATAGTAATGACCCTAAAACAGACCCCTGAGGCACTCCACTAGTGACTTTCCTTTTCCTGGATATCACACCTCCATACACAACTTGTTGATACCTATCAGATAGCCACTCTCCAATCCAATGCACTAATCTAATATCCAACCCCATCTGCTCTAGTTTGACTGTCAACTTATCATGAGGTACTCTATCAAAAGCTTTTGCGAAATCCAAGTATATTACTGTGTATCCTTCTCCTCTGTCCAAGGAAGCAGTCACTTTATTGTAATAAGTAAGTAGATTACTAAAACATGACCTCCCTTTAGCAAATCCATGCTGTCCATCAAAGATTATACCATTGTTGTCAACCCAACTCTGGATCCTAGTTCTCACAAGCTTCTCCAACAACTTAACCACAACACTTGACACAGAGATAGGCCTATAGTTTGATGCTTGAGTTCGATCACCTCCTTTATGAAGTTGCACAATCTTGCCCTCCTTCCACTCTTTAGGAACTTGACCAAGTGCAAGACTCATATTAAAAAAATGTGTCAAGGCAGGTGTCAACTCTCTGGCACATTCATTCAGAATACGTGGTGATATATTATCGAGTCCCACAGCCTTATTTATATCTAGTTTACTCAACTCCCCAAACACCTCTTGCTCACTTACAGTCAGTCTCTCCTCCCCATCATCAACTGCTCTCAATCTCTCCATGAAGTCACATTCACAAGATTGAAAGATCTTTATGAACTGCTCATTAAGTATCTCCACCACACATTCTGCATCAGCTTTCTTTATACCATTTCCTCCAATCAATGTCATCCTTCCATAATCATTCTTTCTTTTACTGGCTACATATCGAAAGAACTCCCTAGGATTCTTTTTGGCTTCATTAGCTAACTGCTGTTCATACCTCTCTTTAGCTACTCTCACCAACCAAGTCACCCTCCTTGCCTGGTCTTTGTAGACCTCATGAAATTGGTTACTTCCACTTCTCTTATGCTGCCTCCACAATGCCCTTTTTCTCTGTATCGCATGCTTAATCTCTTTATTCATCCATCTCACACCTACCTTATTTAACCTTCTCACCCGTGGTATACATTTAGACATTGCATCTACTAAATAATTTTTGAAAATCCCCCAAGATGCATTGATCTTTTTTCCAGCTAACTCCTCATTCCATGCTACATCTGCAAGCTGTCTCCTGAGCTCTTCATAATCACCCCCCTTGTAGTTCCACATATACCCTTTTTTCACAGGGGGTCCTTGCACTGCTGGCAACCACCCAGGTAATCACCTCATGGTCACTTTCACCAATTGGTGGATGATTTGACACCTCATTTATAATTACATCCTGCGATGAGATGCCCAAACCCAAGACCCTTAATCCTCGTGTGCCCTCTGTTACATACTGTCTGAGGTAGTTATCCCTCAAAAACTCAAGAAACTCATTTTCTTTACTTCCAGTTGCATTCCAGTCTATATTGCCATAATTAAAATCACCCATAATGATCACCCTTTTCTTATTTGCTTGGCTTATTTGACTATACATTTCACTATCACCACCATCCACATTACCAGGTCTATAACAACATCCCACCAAGTATTTGATTCTATTCACCTCTATCTCACACTATACTGCCTCAAAAGCACTGGCCCTATTTCCCTCTTGCATCTCTACCTTGTATGGACATAACTCTTGCTCTATCATCAATAGCACTCCCCCTCCCTTTTTACCCCTTCTATCCTCACGAAACACATCATACCTTTCCATCTCTATTCCTGTCAGGATGTCGTCCTCATCTAACCATGTCTCACTTATTCCGACAATCTTTGGGTGCACAGACGCAATTAGTACAACCATTTCATCTGCCTTGTTTCTTATACTTCTAGCATTGGTATACAAACACAACAGCTCATTTCTGGATCTACAGCTAGTTCCACTGATACCACCCACTCGATGTGATCTCTCCATGCTGGACTGGGGCCATTTCCCTTTCTGCTTCTTCATTTCAGAACCCTTTGCAATTCCATCTGTTTCCTCTTGATCCGTGGTCATCCCATTTCTTTCCTGCCTACACATGTTCTCACCTCCTCTTGGAGCATCCACCTTTCTCACGCTGTGTACCCCTGAGCCTCCCCGTTTCCCTGCTCCTCTTGCACACCCATTCTCTCATTTTCTATACTCATACCACTCAATTCCCCATTCATTTCCACTTCTTCAATCTCTCCTATCTTATTCTCCTGCAGGAACTTGATTTACATTGCCTATTGTGAGACCACCACTCTCACTCGAGAGAGTAATTTTTTATAATTATTCCATCTATGAAAGGTTGTAAACCTATCATATATTTAATAGAGTAGATAAGTTAGGAATTAGATATTTGGGATCCCTGCTAAAATAAATTTAAAAACTTAAAGAGATAAATTCTTAACCCACTATGGTGCTAATCTTCTATAAATTTACAACTTTTTAGTAGGTAGAAATCAGATAAAAAATTACTAACAGACAAGAATAAGAAATAGAGAAACTTGGGGGGGGGGACACAGCAGGTATACACAAATACATTGATCTTTACATAAGAGCTTGATAGGGCTGAAGTAGGGAAATTACATTCTCCACTTGACCATCACCATAGTAAATAACCTGCCTAGTATAATTTAAAATATTAGCATGTATCATATATAAATGTATCAATTGCTTCATTCTTAGATATAGATATAAAATCACCTGTTAGCCAGTGTATGGTAATATTATTATTTGTGAATATAGCATGTAGCAAAATGTGTAAGTACAGTGATCTAAATAATTGTTTGATGATACTGGGAAATCAGTTTGCTTGGACAGTTAACTGAGGATACTGTTAATTGTCCTGACAGTTAGCAGTATCCTCAGTTAACTGTCCAAGCATGGCTATGTAGTGCTCTTTCAGGAATGAGATCACATGCTAATTCACTCAAGGATTAGTTAACTGAAGACTTTGTTATTTGAAGGTCAGATAATTTAGAAGTCACTCTAATTGTATTCTATGGAAATTTTCTTATAAAAATAAACGAATAAATAAAAAGTTCCATTCAAGATATCAAATCACGGGATAAGTAAAAAGTTACAATCATACATTACATCAATTGATTATGTCTACTATAAGAGATGTTCCAAGTGTAATGCCTCCACTGTGGTTGCTTCCTACCCAAAAGACATGTGTCAGTCAAAAAAAAAAAAAAATGCAATAATTTTCCTTGATTTCTAAACATATTCTTCACTGCATGAAAGTTTTTCAAAACTGTCATAAAACTTTTAATGCTTTTGGAACCACATTCTTACTTTTGCTTTGACCTGTTCATTATTATCCAAACGGCCTGGACTGTAGGGAAAATGTGCCATTTGGAAAAGGGTAAACGGATCAAAGGAAAAAAAACTGTCAATGCAGTGAAGAAAATATTGAAAGGGAAGGAGATTATATTGAGAAATAGTGTATGAAAATAAGTTAGAGGCTTAAACTATCTTTTATTTTTTATTTTACAACTGCATATCTCTTTTGGGTGAGGCACTGTCACAGTAATGGCATTATTTTCAGAACATTCCTAATATTATGAATTCTACTAAAATTAATTTAAATCTTTAGGATACCATACTTGCAATGCAGTCACTGATTGAATATTCACTGCAGTCTCGACTACGAGATATAACTGATGTTACAATCACAGTAGAGGTTCCATCTACACCAGGTTTTATAAAACAGTTGCATATTGGAGAAGATAATATTTCTGAGCAGCAGACGATTGAGGTATAATAATTCTTAAACAATTTTATCAAACTTCTTAAATTTTTAAATTGTTTTATTAAGTGAATAAGTATAAAATCTCACAAGTTTAATTTCTTATTCTTAAGGAAAGCAAAGCAAAGCAAAATTCTGATGATAAATGATAAATTTATTTATTTGATTAATGCAGTCAACTCTCAGTGTAACAAACACTGTTATAGTTAACTCACTCACTATAATAAATTACCAAAAAAAGTGATTACCACATCTCCACATCAGTCCTATTCTAATGGAATTTTGCAATAGCCGACTTTCTATTAGCAACCTGTTTCTTTAATCCCTTCAAATTCTCTATAATGAAAGTTGATTAATTATTAATTGAACTTTTTTATTTTAACGTATACTTCATTATTATTTATTATTATTATTATATAATGTGACACTTCCAAGGAGTCCAAGGACTCATCAAGGGAGGGCACTACTCTACAACTGTCATCTCTACCATTTAATCTATTAAATACACAGAATGTACCTACCACCATCATCTACACACAACTCTGTCTACTACCTACTATTACCACCACCACTACTATTTTATTCTGTAAACTGTGTGTGTTCTCCTGGCCAAAAACATTCAAAATAGCATTCCATATATATTTAAAACTTCTTAAAAATGCACCTGCACAACTTAAAAGAGATGTAATATACTGAGCTACACATAGTGGCCTTTGGATTAGAAATCTTTATGCAGATGTACATAAATGTCACCTTACACAGATATATGCAAAATACTTAGTCATGTGTCACCACTTATTCTAGGCAACTATTTAAGAATGCTGCTGATCAGTAATCGTCAACAGTGTTGATTACAATGGGAAAAACAAATGATCTTTTAGAGTTCAATAAAGGGCTTACTGTTGATACCCATCTGACTGGAGCCATGACTTTGAAAACAGCAGCACTGATTGGTTTCTCAAAGGGTGAGATATTCCAGATGTTTAATCTGTGGAAAAATAACCCACACTTTTCTAAGAGGTGTAATTGTGGGCCTAAGACAGCCTGTCAGAAACAAAATTGCTGTGAAGACTTATGTGGACAAACAGAACTTCCTGTGTTCAGCAATTGATCGAAGCATTTTATGATGGCTGTTCCCGACCCATATCTCACCGAACTATGTGCAGGGAATTGAAAAGGATCAGTGTTGGCAGTCGCATGCCTATATGGAAACCACTGATTTCTGTGAAGAACCAGAAAGTTCATCTGCAGTGGTGTCAGGAACACCATGAGCGGACACTGGAAGACTGGAAAAAGTCATGTGATTTGATGAGTCATGGCAGGAACCCCATGAAGCAATGAACCCAGTTTGCCTTGTAAACACAACACCAGATTTTAGAAGTGGTGTCATGGTGTCAGGCATGTTCTGTTGGTATTGAATGGGTCCCCTGATATTGCTAGATACTGACTAGTCTATAATTAGCTGATTTTCTCTAGCACATCTTTGTAGTGCTAGGATAGATGCAAAGATACGCATTTGAACAGAAAGGGAATCTTTTTAAATTTTTCTTCTAACAATGCCATAGTTAGCCAACAACTTCTGTATTAAAGATATTTAATATTTATTATATTTATTCCATCTATTTATTCTATGGAAGCTATTTATTCCACTCCTTACATTCACTTTTTCCTCAACAGATTTTTCCTGTCTTTCTCTACTCTTGGAAGCATCCGTTCCAGCATTCTCTTTATCATCAGTTCTTTAACGGAATTTCTTCAGTGGCCTCTCCATGTTGTTATGGCTCCCACCATTGATTCTTTACAGAACTTTTAAGTAATTTAAGTAATATTTCTACATATTCACTAGATGCTTACAAACAATAAATTTACGCTCCAATGCATACATAAATCATTTTCTAATGTTTCGTTCACAAATAAACATTGTAATGGTGATTACACAAAAAATTAAGCTTGGAAAAAAAAAAAAAAATTTTTTTCCAAGCTTAATTTTCCACTCTAAATTCATAGGGTAAATTCATTATAGTCTTAGAGGATAAATTCATTATAGTCTTTTCCACTCTATTCAGCTAAATTTCTTTAGTATGTCATTTAGACAGCCTGATATTTTGTTGCTTTTGATACCTGTTCTCTACATTCAGAGTTTTGTGTAAGTGCAGTGTGCATGTACTTGGAACTTATTATGCATATAATGTTAATATGCATGGTACTAATTCTGGAGAGATGATCATGCATTGATTTTGATATTGAAGTGCTTAAGAAATGCTTTCTGCTTCTAATTAAAATCTATACTATAATTTACATATGTTATCTTTGTGTTCTGTTAGTAGTAACACAACATCATCTGTAACAGATTATTCTTATGTCTTTTGTTCCTATTTAGTTTAATTCTAGCTGCTTGATAACAGCATAGATATTTTAACATAAATTGAAAGCCAAACGGCTAAATTACAGTAAGTGCAGTGTAATTGCTAGGGGATGTAATTACAGTATTACATCCCCTAGGGGCTGTGTTTTTACATTATGAGAAAATATCAAGGATAGTGAGGGATCTTGCTCCACCTTTGCTTCGAGTTGCCTTGGTATTGTACTACCAAGTGGTCATTTACACTTGGATTTGCCGATAGTTTTTCGGTATATATGAAACTCATAGATTCGTAGTTCTCGATCTTAGAGTTTTGCTTACTGGCAGTTGAACAACAAAGGATTTGTATCCCCTTAATTATTATTAGCATAGATATTTATTATACTCTCCATAATGACATTCAGTAGTAGAGGACTAGGTAATGATATATAGAGCTATCTTATTTCATTACCTGTTTGTGTGGATTTTTTTTTCATTGCTTCTCCAATACTTTTTTGAAGGTCATATTTCTGAATTTTATCAAAAACTCTTTCTGTGTCAATACAATGTTTTCTTAAATTGTATGAATTTTTCTGCCAGTTTTCTTAGGATAATTGTATTATCATTACATGATCAAGTGTTAATTGCAGTGAATGCTGAGCCAGCCTGGTTGGCCTAGAGGTTAGTGCATCCACTCTCCAGCCAAGAGGGTTCAAGTCCTGCCTAGGGCATGATTTTCTTTCATGTTCATACATACATTCATTCATACAAGTATATATGTACACTCTCCCAAGATGAACTAAGTCACCCAATTCTCCCACAGAGTGGAAATACAGGCTGATCATCAATGCTGAGCCAAGCTGTAATCATTGATTTCTGTTTATTACAAGAATCATTAAGGATATTCAAATTTCTGTAATTCTGGTTGCAAATGATATACTTTTAATATATTATTATGCTGTCACTTGTATTTGATAGAGGTTTTCTGAGAACAGCTTGAAAATTTTGGGAGCATGAAATCCAATTTGTCACATTCGTTGGCTGAGTGAATATTGCTTCTAAATCCAAATCTCACCATAGGCCTGGATGTTTGTAAATATCTTTTTTTTTGTCACCTACCTTGGTGTGAAATCACTAGGCATAAAGCAGCTTGTAAAAGTTCCATGTCTCTAGACATGGAAATGATGTAATGGTTTGGTGGGGGGGGGGTATCAGGGAGTATCCACATTGCATTTATGTGAGAAAGGGGTCAAAACTTCCAAATTGTATCAAGAATTGTGTTGGAACTGTGGTGCGGCCCCTGAACAACACCTTGTTTACAGTAGGCAGTGGACCTTCCAACAGGACCTCCCACACACAAGGTAAAAAGATCACACAACACTGGTTGGAAGTGAATGTGGCTGACAACATATCACCATCGGATTGGCTGTTCTGGAAGTCCTGATTTGAATCTGTTGGACTTCAAATTGTGGTTGGAGCTTGAGAGGACAAGCTCCAACATTGCCATCATCCAACATCTTTCTTGGAGCCTGCAAGAAACACCCCAGCATTGCCAGCTTGAAGGTGTATTTGGAGCAAGTAGTAAAGTAGTAACAGCATTTCTGTTGGATGTTGTGTGCTGCCATCAGTATGTGGCCTCACAGACTTCAGGCATGCATGAAGGCAAAAGGGAGGAATTTCGGAAATTGAGTGCTATTATATGCACATTATGCATGTGTTTGTATGTACTGCATAATGTTGTTTAATCTATCAGTAAATGATTTACTGATAGATTAAAAGTTATTCAAATTGTAACAGTATTTATGGCTAGACTAGGTAAAACAGGCAAGGTTAGTGGATACTTGAAAAATTACACAGTAATTGTAGCCTAGAATTTCAAGAAAATTTCATGCAACCTCCTATTTTCTTAGTTTTTGGCTAATATTTTTGCATATGAGATGCTTTTTAGATGATTGCTTATTATTACAAAAACCTTGCTCTTCAACTAGATCTCTTATCTTGTTAGTTTCTTTCCATATATGTTTGTCAATAATTTAATGCTGTCTAATGCATTAGTTCCTCTCTGATCTGATTTTTTGGAAGTTTTTCATATATCTTTTTTGTATATTGTAATACTCTTTTTCCATTCTTATAGATTTTTGATTTAATTAGGATTTTATTGAATAAATTTGTTAATTCAGTGGCAGTTATATAGGGTGGTTCAAAATTCAATGTGCAAACTTTGAGGGGGAGGTAGAGAACATCAAAATCAAGCATATTCACATAGGAAAGCATGACCTTAAATGCCACCCAAAAGTGATAGGTGGCGCTGTTCGCCTGCGCTCCAGGTGAGCAATTGGGGCTTCTTCATTCAAGCTTTTGACGTTGTATGAAGAACATGCGTCATTTTACACATGTGCTTTGTTTCACACACCTGATGTGAAACCATGTTATGTATCCAACTACTATTGAACTGTTCAGTTATGACTAATAAAGTTTTTTACACTACTTACTGCCTTGTGTTATTTCTGTATCATTGTGTCCCTGTTAGTTTCTGTCAAAATCAACTATAATCAATATGGTTGATTTTGATGTTCTCTACCTCCCCTCAAAGTTTGTATGTGGAATTTTGAACCACCCTGTATATTTCTCTATATTTTAGTAGTTCGTTATTTATGTTATCCATTGCTGGTTATTTTCTATTTTTTTAAATGGCATCTATTCTGTTTTTATTAATGGTGATAGTCTCATCATGAGGGTTCATTGTAAATTTTGTAAGCAGTTATATAGTTATATGTTGTACTTTCATTTAGTTGTTATAAAGGAAGTATAATACAGTAAGCAATGGCCAGATGCATGAGGAGTATAAGATGCAAACTAGAGAAGTTATAAGCATGATAAGGAAAGCAAAAGCACAATATGAGAAAAGATTGGTCATTCATACTAAAGGAACAAGAGTTTTTCTGCTGTGTGGCAAACAAAAGAAGAAAAGATTGCAGAAGCATGACACTGGTAGATGGTGATTATGATGGCAAAGTGACCATTGTAGAGGATGTAGTGAAATTATTTCATGAAAGTGTATTTCATACAAAGTAAAAAATGTTCTTTGTTCTTTAATGCCTAGAAGTAAAGAATGCAATTACCAGCTTCATTGGCTGAGTGGTTAGTGTATGTCCCCTCCAATCAACAAGCTACAGATTTGAATCCCACTCTGGGCATGAATGTTTGTGTTTGTTCTTCAGGTAAGAGATGAATTTCATTATCCAGTGCTAAACCATCACCACCCTGCTTTATTGGAGGTCTGAAGTGGCTTGAAAAAGTCCATGTTTGATCTCTAGAGCAGGGTTTCCAGACTGTGTAAGAAATAAGTAAAAATATAAAATAAATTACATAAAAGTTAATAAAAATTAGAAAAAAATCTTAGCCCACTCATGGTACCTTGAGTGGACTAAGATTGGAACCCTACTGTTCATCGTATTGTGCGATAGGATGTTCCGCTGTTGGCTGTTGACAATACAGAGTTCAGAAGAATTAAAATGATGCTAAAGTGGAGTCACGTTACCATCATTGACAATGTTATTTTTATGGAGCCACAAAAAGAGTTGGTCTGTGAAGATAGAATACAAGGAACCATCTTAACATGCTCATATATTTTGTCATGACATGGGATTCAATATGCTGTTATCAACTTACCCGAGAACTATTGACATTTGCTTTCTCAAATAATGCCAACATTAGTGCCAACAGAATATGACATTTCTTCGACTCCTTTCAACCTTCCACTAACTTTCACAAAATATCCATGACTTTCACAAACATCCATGCCATAGTAGGATTCATACCATATTTGTTAGTTGGATACAAGAAATGTTATCCACTCAACCATGGAGACTGACAAAAAAAACATCATAGTAATTGAAGTAAATTTCAATTCTTAACAAAAAAAAAGTTTTACTTTGTAATTTAAACACTAAGAGAGTTAATCCAAGATTCATAACTGGTTTTCTGATCTGCTGCTTCTACATTGTTTTAAATATGAATTTAAAACAGTGTGTGTGTGGGGGGGGGGGGGGAATGAAACTTATTATGTAGGAAAATCTTATTATAAATTATATAATTTTTCTATAGATTCCGAATGCCTGGGGAGCTATTATAGTGAAAGCACAAGGTTCTGGTTTGGCTTTAGTTCAGCTGTCAACTCAGCATAATGTAGACCGGATTCAACACATGACTCCTCCTCCATTGAATGCATTTCATCTACGTGTACGAAGCCATTTTTATGGCAGAAATAGTTCACATATTACTATTCGTTCTTGTCAAAGGTAATGTTTTATTCACAGTAAGTTGTCTTAAAAATTAGTACTAGTGTATGTTAAATAAAATATGCATCTGCACTTTTTTATGTGTATATTTATTTTTATAGCTGGACACTTATTTCTGAAAGTGAAACTAGTGGAATGGCAGTATTAGAAGTAGATATTCCTACTGGTTATATTATTCAACAGCAGGAACTCCAGTCATACGTTCTTTCCCATACTGTACGTAACCTTCGAGAAGCTCGTTTCAGAGAAAGAAAAGTTACCTTTTATTTTGATTTTGTAAGTATAAAGTGATATAACTATTTTTATAAAGAAACAGATGTGTATTATCTGTAAATCATCCCATATTAATAATATTATGTTATCAAGAGTCATAGCAGTGACTCCAAACCAGTTACAATAGTAAGTCACTGACTACTATTACAAGAATTGTCATTATCATCATCAAACTATGCAGTTTTCCTCCAAATTAATCTGTGGACTTCAATATTGTGAAATCTTATATTTTGGTCTTCAACTCCATCAATATCAGCAGAATACAAGATTGGCATTATCAATTTAATACTTCCACTCCTCCATACATTCTAAAGTCTCATCGGAAGGGTGAACACTCACAGACCACAATAGCTATCATACTTTGCTTTGAATATATGCAGTGTTAGAGTGCTCACCATCCACTTCTCAGTGCATTTCATTCATTCACCACTAACCAAGGAAAAAAAAATCACTTTTTTACTTCCTTACTCACATGCATGATCTTTGTACAATCTCCAGGAATGACATCTCATTATCCTATGTAATAATTCCTCTGTATCTATCTGATAGGCACCTCTTACCAAACTCATCTCAATCACATCATCCCTCCTCCTCCTGTCTGCCAAGCTCTGAAGACCATATTCCCTCACTTTCTCATACTCAGTATACACCCTTCATCTGTTCAAGAAACACATTAATAACGTCCTACTTTCTTCTTTTTATCCTCTCTTTCATGACATTACAATAGGTTTTGCACCTTTCATATGTGGGTCTGGTATATGCTATTTACTATTAATTAAGAAAAAGTTTACTATTAATGATCATTTCTGTTATTTCCAAAAGCATTGAGGCAAGGGCAGCAAGCAGTAGTTTAATGGCAGACTTTTATCTGTTTATTTGATTTGAATTTATTGTTGTAGCTATTATTATGATAACGTGACCTGCAAGGAGTTTGAATGTGTTCAAGGCACAGTATGATGAGCTATGTGTGAGATAAAAGTACCTCCCAGATGAGTCTTTGATTCCATGAGGTCTTGGGGTAATAATAATAATAATAATAATGACACCTCCAAGGCATCCAAGAGCTCACTACAGGAAGGCACTCTATACAATCCATTGTCTCCACTACTTAATCCTCCATCTATATACAACAGCACTACCATCCACCAATATTATCTGTAGATTGCATGAGTTTGCTGGCCAATTTGCTTATGTGTGGGACAAAAAAACCTTAGTTTACAGGAGAAAGAATGTCACTACTTCTGTATGAGATAGGCTAACTTACTTCTAATTAAAAAAAAAAAAAAAAAGCCCATATAAAGATTCCTCTAATCATCATGTGAATGGAACTCAGGTCCATTCCAATCGAAATGAACAGTGTTCCAACATTCTTCCAGTTGTGAGGGAGAAATGCAGAGTCAGGAAAACTGGAGTTTTTTCAGAGACCCAGACAATGTGTGTGTGTGTGTGCGTGTGTGTGTGTGTGCGTGCATGCGTGTGTGTGTGTGCATTTTTGAAGTAAAGGAGAGTGAAAGAATGATCATGTGATACTGAATCTCTTTCTTTGGGTTCTGAAATTGAGTGTGATAGACAACACAAGGTGTAGGATTAAAGAGTCTACAAGGTAAAGAATATGCTGCAGTTTTTGGCATTAGTTACTACTTCATCTTCACCAAAGGTTATAGGCATGAATGAAACTTGGTTGATGGAGGATGATATAGGCATAGAATGTAATGGGTATAGTCTTTTTGCAGAGGACAGAGGGAACAGGATGGGAGAAGAATTTTGCTAATGATAGTAGAAGAATTTAAAATTGAATATATATTTGGTTGCTGCTCTAGGCCAGGGAATGCAAGGGAGAATGTGGATGACATTCATCAGCAAAATACCACAATAAGTGTAGGGCAAATAGCTATTAGTGGGGACTTCAACTATGGGGACGCAGATTGGAAGGAGGAATGATCACAGGGAGGAAAAGAAATGGAATTTATACAGCTGCTAAGATATACATACTCAAGACAGCATATAATGGATGGGAGCTGGAGTGTGAAAATGCTTAACCTGGTGATAGTATCAGTACATTGTTTCTGATTTGGCAAGAGTGATCTCATGGTCTTGACCGGGGAGTGTATTAGACATGAAAATTTCAGTAAAGAAAAGATACATGTGGAATTACAAAGCAAGTGATTATGACAAATGGTGAGGAGACAACTTGGAGCATTGCTGTGGCATAAGATCCAGAGGGGGAGAAGATATTAACATTGCATAGGAGATAGTCAATGGGCATTTGAAGAAAGCAGTATTATATTGTATATATATCCATAGTTGGGAGGATAAATCATAGCATGGATAAATAACATTATTAAGCAGGGATTTCAGAAAAAGAAAAAGTTGTGAAGGGTATCTAAAGAGAAAGGCAATCAGCAAACACATGGGCAGTACAAGTACAGGGTACTGGCAAAAAGTCAGACCAGTATGGTAAGAAAGGCAAAAACAGATTATGAGATGTAGCTGAGCAGATCAAAAAAAAAAAAAAAAAATCTCAAAGAATTGTTTCCCTATGTGGCAAGAATGATATATAGTATTATATATTATATTATATTATAAAAATTTTTATAATATAATATATTTAACTATTTTATAATATATTTTATAATTTATAATATAATATAATTTATTTAACTAAAATAAAGAGCCAAAAGGCTTCACTTCATATAACAATAATAGACAAAATCCAAGAAAGACGACTGCAATGGTTTGGCCATGTGACCAGAATGGGAACAGAAAGACTACCATCTAAAGCCCTAAATACAACGATGAAAGGTAAAAAATCCAAAGGATGGCCCAGAATTAGATGGATAGACAAAATAAAAGAGGACCTGAAAACCAAATCACAACAAGCGACACCAAACTGGACAGAATTGTTCGAACTCTCTCGGGACAGACAGAAGTGGAAAGAGTTCATTGGCCTCATCATCATCCACATAGATGATGGAAGAGAGAAGAAGAAGAAGAACTCATAGTATGGCGGCAAGTGTATTCCCGCAAGCTCTGGTCAATTTTTGCACGAAACTTTTATAGTTTCTATATTCGGCTTTGAAATAATGTTGGATTTAATATCCACTTAATTTATATATTATAAAATATTATATTATATAGGATATAAGAAAGATATATACAAGAAGGAACTATAGAAGGATAACTTTAATGATTACTGATGAAGCAAAGTAACAGAAGCAGACAAAATAGGTCAGTTATTTTGCAAGATATTTCTGTGACAGATGTAGCAGGAATTGACATCGGAGTAGATATTGATGAACTGAAAACTTTAGGATATAGCAGAATCTTAATGCAAATATGGCCATAGGATTAAATGGAATATCAGATTGCATATTAAAATGTGCAAAGGCTGTGTTTACTTAAATAAATTACTTTATTTAATTTCAGACTTTAAGTCTCAGTTTAAAGTCTGAAGAGACTGGAAGGAGAACAGAATATTGCATAAAGCTACTCCAAGACTGAGCAAGCTATAAACTAATCAGCATTATGGAGTGGAAAAGTTTATTAAAGACAGAATTCAGATTTCTCACTTTTTATAATAAAGTGACAATTGAGTTGGATAAAAGAAATGGCTATACAGGAAAACCTCACTTAACATGAATTTGATATGCACAATAATCAGTTAGCGCGATTGAGTGAAATAATACTATTTCCCACTTTAAGCGAGTGATTAATCTGTTAACATGAGATTTTTACATTATGCAAAATTTTTGTCACCAATCTGCAGTAAGTGAAAAAGCTGGAAGTCATTAAGAGACATGAACTCTTAAAGACTTCCAGCGGCACTAGTAATTAGTAGCGCTAGTAATACAATGACTGTGTGAGACCTGGAATACAGCGAGTCTACAGTTTGGACTATATTAAATAAGAGCAAAGAATACAAAGAACAAGGAAAAGTTGCTGCTGCTTCTTTCAGCATGCAGATCACTCCAAATAGAAGCCATTTAATGATCGAGAGAGCATCTTCTGTCACTCTGGATTGAGAATTATGACCAAAAAAAGAATACTTCTTAGTACAGGGCAAAAGCTCTAATATTTTTACCTTATTAAAAGAGACCAAATTTCAAGAAGAATGTGAAAGCTTTACTTCGAGTTTAGGATGGTTTGACCATTTTAAAAATGGATTGCATAATATAAGAATAACTGGGCTGCTAGTGCTGATAATGATTCTGCAGCCATGTTTCCTGAAGAATTGCAAAGGATAATTCAGAAGGGTGATTATGACGATTGCCAACTATTCAACGTCGAGAAATTGGTCTCTTTTGAAAGCGTATGCAACAAAACTTTCCTAGCTAAAACTGAAGCATCTCAACAAGGATACAAAGTATCTAAAGATTGTCTTACGCTTTTATTAGGAGGCAATACAGAAGGCGACTTTAAAATCAAGCCTATGTTAGTTTGTCGTGAGCAAAATCCAAGATCTAACATTATTGAAGAAATCAGCACAATTGGAAAAGAACTTGGATTAACTGGATAAGAAGTGAGAAACTTGCTCGATTCCCATTCAGAACAGTTAAGCGAGAATGATCTCCTTCAACTAGAAGAACAGCATGCATGTGAAGAAGATAAGGTATGCAAACAAGAAGAGCATTGTTACGACAGAAGCTAACTGCAAAAGAACTTGAGCTAGTTTTCAGTCACATTGAGTATGCTAAGGAAATTTTTTCATGCTGATCCTGATATGGAATGAAGATTCAAAGTCTGCTGAAATCTTGATAAAGTGATCACCAGCTATTGCAAGTTGCATGACAAGATAAAAAAGTCAAGCATGAATCAAACATATTTACCTAATTTTTTGTAAAAAAAAAGTAGCTCAATCAAATGGTTAGACATTAAATAAAAATGTAAGTATTTGATTTTTATCCTCTAATATAGCTTGTACTGTAATTTTTTTCCAAATTTACACTAACTGATGGATGAATTATAATTATTCCTACTGTTTATTGTATCCGCTTAATGCGATTTCATTTAGCGCACATTAATTGATGGATTAATTACATTAAGCGAGGTTTTCCTGCACAATGATAGTGTTAACTTTGCAAAGGTATTTGACAAGAATCACATGGAATTCTGTTACAATAAGTGGAGCAAATGAAGATGGATATCAAGCTAGTGATTTGGATAAGAAGGCGGCTAATGGATAGGCATTGAAGAGTAGTATATGGAGAATTGAATCCTTTGGAAGGTGGGTGACTCGTGATGCACCACAGGGCTCAGTACTTGGTCTGTTGCTGTTTAATTTGTACATCACTGATATAGGAAATGATTTATTGGAAAATATTCAGTTGTATGATAATTATGTAAAGCTAGGAAAAGTGGTAGTCAATGAAGATTATGTAGAGATTCTGAAGGTTGATTTCAATAGACAGTATGAGCTATGGATAACAGCTAGAAGTTTAATGTGGCAAAGTATAAAGTAATACACCTTGGGAAGAAGAAATCACATGATCTCTTCTTCCCAAGGTGACCTCTTCACCTTCACCTTCACTCTTGAACATGACCTCTTCTTCTCATCAATTTCTTGACTACAAGAAATTGATGAGGTCAGAGATCTGGTGATTTATGGAGAGCTGAAATTTACAAAACAGTTGCAAAGGCGGTCAAAACTGCTCATAAAATTACTTGGAGGTTGAAGAACACACATACACAGACAAATGGATTGCCAATTTTCTCTCAAATTGATCCCTACACATAATGGTGGATGGTGTTCTCTCCTTAGACTTTCCTGTCAATGTTGGTGTCCCTTAGGATTCTGTCATTTCACTCATCCTCTACCTGATGTATATAAATGATCTACTCTCATTGACTGCAAACCCTATTCATAGTTTTGCTGATGATAGCACACTTCACTCATCCTACTCATATGACAAGCCTTATACTGCTTAAACATTTAAAGCTTCAAGAATATCTGTAACAAGTGCCCTGAATATTGATCTCTACTCCTTGATGGGGGTGAAAGCAACCAGTCAACTTCAATGTTTCCAAAACACAGTTTTGCTTGTTTTCCCATAAAAAATATCTCAGATCTTTTCTGCTTACTTTTGATAATGCTCAGCTCAAAAGTCAAGACCAAATCTCTCTTCCCAGACTGACTCTTACTCCAAACCTTTTCTGGCACAATCATATCACATCTATAGCATCAACAACTTCCAAAAAACTTGGCATCCTTTTCCATCAAGATGGTACTTCTCTGCTAAACGGCTGCTTATTCTGTGTAAATCCCAAATCTGACCAACATTGAACTACTGCTCTAATGTTTGGGATGGTGCACCTAAGTTCTCCCTAAAACTTCTTGATGCTGTTCAGAAAAGGACAATCTGGTTGTTAATTGACACTTCTTTTACAGACTCTCTCTCCAGCCACTTTCCCATAAGATCAGTTTCTGCCAGATCTACAGGAACTCGAGCTACAGCTGCTCAACATCCCTTTACAGTCGAACTGCATATTACTCACTGAACCTATTACTCCTAGTCATCTTTCATTTCTTCCGTCTCAGTTCTGTTGAACAGTTTCTATCATGAAGCATTTCTGAAGGACTATAATCTTCAACAGTTTAAGAAGAATATCAACAGATTACTCTATTGCCCTCACGTGGTATCTGTTTGCTATAGGCTCTTCTGCCTTTCATGTGTGGGATAAAATCTTTATCCTGTATATATATATATAAACAGGATAAAGAGGCTATTATTCCTTTTTATAAGGCTTTAATAAAGCCACATTTGGATTACCATGCACAGATCAGGTCTTAGGGAAGAGGAGGAGCCAGAGATCAATGACTAAGATTGTGACAAGTCTACAAAATGCTCCATTTAAGGAAAAAGTAAAGTTTTGTGACTTATAGAGGGGATACGATAGAAACGTGTTATTTTAGGGATTTTATAGGACTGACAGGGTAAATATTTTTTCAAGATAACTAGGAATTGAAAGAAATGTGTAGTTAGCAAGTGTATGAGGGCCAAATTTTTTTGCTTGGTAGATGATGAATTGGTGTAATGGATTGCCAGAGGCAACAATGGGTGCTTCGTTGGTGAATGAGTTCCAGAAGAGGTATATTATTATTTTATTATTATTATAAAGGCATCTCCATGGAGTCAGAAGACTCATTGTGAGAGATCCATTATTCACACAATAACTATCATAAACTCATTCACTGAAGAAGCACTCACAACCACCACTCTAGCAACCCACTCCAACTATTCACCACCCTCCAAGCAAAAAATCTACTAGTAGCACCCCCTTGTTAACCACACTCTTACACAGTTCCCACTGGTGATCCCGTGTTCTCTTCCTGCCATTAGATCGGGTCTTCAATCAAGAATGAGTTCCAGAAGAGGTATATTATTATTATTATAAGAGGCCTGTGTAGCTCAGTGGAAGTGGTGCTTGCATCCTCTACGCTTGGTCGCTCAAAGTCAGACTTAAGTTCAAGTCTAGTTGGACTGGAGGAGCTTTTTCTAAGCCTTTCTTCGACCGATTCCCGAGTTAGTTAATCTCTGGCAGGCAAGCGGGTTTTTCCTCCCGGAAACTCAGGTTTTTTGTCCCGTAAACTCAAGAAAATCGACCATAGTGCCCATATTATTTCAGACAGTAACATATCTTGTTAGGGTTAGGTACCAAGAGATGGCAGCACTTGTCTGCCAGCCTCTGCATTGGTGGCTGCTGTAATTAGTGATAGACATGGACCAGCTATCTCTGATTGGCTATCGGTGGAGATTGAACTGCCCACTCAGTCTCCAAAAGCTAGATAGGGTATAAAGTCACCTACTCCCTATAAGGGAATAAAAGGCGTTAGCTGATTTTTTTTTTTTTTTTATTATTATTATAAAGGCATCTCCATGGAGTCAGAAGACTCATTGTGAGAGATCCATTATTCACACAATACCTATCATAAATTCATTCACTGAAGAAGCACTCACAACACCACTCTAGCAATCCATTCCAACTATTCACCACCCTCCAAACAAAAAAAAAATCTACTAGTAGCACCATTGCTAACCACACTCTTACACAGTTTCCACTGGTGATCCCTTGTTCTCTTCTTGCCATTTGAGAAAAAAAAGGCTTTCGGTGTCAGTCCTATAAAACTCTTTAATAACTTATATACTTCTATCATATATCCTCTTTTTCACCTATCAGCAATCTATTCTCAGAGAGCATCTCATAGACTTGCTACAATCCTTGTCACTCACCTCTGGATCCTGTCCACTGCTTCTTCATCCCCCACGGAATCAGGGTGTCCAAATCTGTGCACAGTAGGCCAGATGTTACCTTATTTAAAGCCTTATGTAGGGGAACAATAGCAGCCATTTACCTTTGCTGATACTGTTATTTAAGCCATCCTGCAAGATCTCAATATCGCCTTCCTTTGCCATCTTCCAAGTTCAGCAAACTAATGAATGTTTCCTGTCAAATCATTTCCTATTATTGAATATATGATACAACTTAAACAACAGAGGAACAAATACCAAACACTGTGGCACACCACTAATCACTTGCCTTCTCTTGGACTCAACTCCTCCATAAACCACTCTTTGATATCATCCAGCAGCCACCACCATCTAGTCCAAATCACCAAATTCATATTCATCCCCATTTGCTCCAATTTATGCAACAGAATTCTATGTGGAATCTTGTCAAATGCCTTTGCAAAATCTAACAGTAACACTGAGTAGCCATTTTCCTTATCCCTATCAACTTATCCACTGCCTCACAAAAAGTAAGCAAATTACTAAGCCAAGACCTACCCTTCAAGAAACCATGTTGTCCCTTATCATATAGTATCATATTCCTATCCATCCAGTCCTTAATTGTGCCTTTCACCAATTTCTCCAACAATTTAACCACCACTCATAAGATTCTGATTGGCCTATAATTTTCCACTTCTGTCTTGGATCCAGCCTTCTTTCCTCTCCATTGGCATCTTCCCAGTACTGTGACTTAAATTATACATCTTGGTCAGAGGAGCTAATATTTTCTTTGCACATTCTCATAATACATGGGCTGTTATGCCATCTGATCCCATGGCTGTGTTTGCATTGAAGTTCTGCAATATTCTAAGTACCTCCATTTCTTCAACCTCTATTCTCCTATCAGTCAATGTCACATCTGGCATTACAATGTCACTACCTGGATAGTACAATCCTGCAAAATGCTCACACAGTAATTCAACTGTTGGGTTTGCTCTTGTTACATCCACACCATCAGCACTTTTTTCAGGTCATCCCTCCACAGTTATTCCTCCTTTTACTTGCCACATAGCAAAAGAACTCTAGAATTTCTGTTGGCTTTGTCAGTATCTCTCATAATTAACTTCGGCCTTACTTACCATACAGATCACCCTTCGTGCCTGTACCTTGTGCTGTTCATGGGCATGCTGATGACTTTTCCATTATATTCCCTCCATAACTTTTTCTTTGTCTGCAACTTCTGCTTAATGATGCTATTCATCTGTCTAACTCCTACTTGATTTATTCTTCTTACTCTGGGTATACACTCTGACACTGATTTCTTCAACCACCTTTAATCTCTTCCCATGCACCACAAACATCTCTTCCCCTCCTAATTCTTATGCCATGCCGAAAGCTTCCTCCTCAGCTTGTAGTTATCACTTGCTTTGTATTTATATATCCCTTCTTAACAGAAAAAAATTCTGCATATTGGGCAATCTCCCCGATCACAACTATATGATCATTTTCTCCAAGTGGAGGCAGTGTAGCTAGATTGGTTAGTGTTAAGTTTTCTATGATCAGATCCAGCAATCTCGAACCTTATGTCTACTCCATTACATGCTGCCTGAGGTAATGATCTCTCAGCAGCTGTATAAATTTCATTTCCTACCCTGCTTCTGACCTTTACTCATTTTATCTACATTTTCTCTTATAACCCCCTGGATTATAACATCAACCAAGTACATAATTTGTCCCATTGGCCTCTATCTCACACCAGATAGCCTCAGATGAACTGTGGTCTGAATCCCTGTTCCCCTGATATACTTCTACTCTTTTTGGCTTCAATTCCTCTGCTATCCTTTAAAAAAAAAAAAAAAACTCCTTCCATCCTGTCCCTTCTGTCCTCTCTAAAAACACCATATCATCTTCAGTCCACAGAGTCTCACTAATGCTAATAACAAACAAAATGCACTTGGAGGTGCTGGGCAAAACTTTTAAATTTTAGAAGTTACTGTTTGCTTCTATTTATTTATTATTTTTTATTTCCATTTAAAAGAAATCTTTTATTATGTATATATATATATATATATATATATATATATATATATATATATATATATATATATATATATATATATATATATATAGAGAGAGAGAGAGAGAGAGAGAGAGAGAGAGAGAGAGAGAGAGGTTAAAAACATAATTGAATTAAAGAATTCAGCAATGCTAAATGTTTTGTTTTGCTGATCTTATTTATAATGATGAATATTTGGCTGTCTAGTATCAAAATTTGCATCGTTGGACTTACTACTATCAGATTTTATATGGCTGCCCCATTTGATTACAGTCTTCTCTCCATAGTCTCTCAAATGGGGAGGCCTTATAAAATCTGGTGGTAATGAGTCCAATAGTGCAAATTTTTTTATTAAAATTTTGATCCTTTGTGGAGTTTTACCAATCATTTCATCTTCCCTATTTTATGCAGTTTTTGGCTTATATCACAAGGACTGTTTTTCCCATAGAACTATGATTTTTATCTTTGTTTGTTTTGTCATTTTTTAATCAAGAAATGATAAGTAAGCTAAAAAAAATTGTCTTCTGTAAAATTTGAAAATTCATATAAAAATACTTTGAATTTTTTGCATGTAAAATTTGACTGAGATGAGCTGCTATAGATAATTTTCAGTAGAAAAAATTTGTTTTAATGCACTCCTCTCTGAATTTGGCAAAATGAAAATATTAATTTCTTAAGAACCTAAGAAGACTCAGTAGTTCTGCTATCTTATTATTATTTTAAACTTTTTATAGCCACTTCTAACTATAAATGTCTCCCAATTCTCTCCATCTGTTTCTTTCCTGAGCTTGTTGATGCAAATGTCGGTGCCAAGTGTTCCAATTGTTTTTCTTATATCATCTGACCATCTTCTTTCATCAGCTGATCTTTTACCTTCATATGGCCACTCCAGTAAGGCTTTTGTTCATCTATTGTCCTTGAGTCTTGTGATTTTTCTTGACTGATAGTTTTTGCGTTCTAATAGTAACATGAATTCTCAGTGTAATGTGCAAATAAAGAAAGCATTTGTTCTGTTTTCACTCTGTTGTTTAGAATAGAATCCAAATGTTGCATGGATCTATCTATCTATTTATCTATATATATCCTTTCCTTTATGCTTACACAGTGATCAGAATGCATTTGTCTTTTGAGAAATTTTAAGCATTCATTTTAGGATCATCTCATTTTTAGTCTGTTTTTTTTATTTCTATATGCAGAATAAACATATAAATGTTTATTCTGCATATAGAAAACAGACATCAGATCATCACCATGCTATTTATCCGTATCCTTCTCATTCCCCCCATCCGCAATAACTTTGAGCCTCAAAACTTATCTTCATGAAACTTTGCCTCTAGTTGGCATAATATTCAGTCTTAATCTTAAATATCAAAATGTTGCATGAATTCTATCTATCTATCTATCTATCTATATATATATATATATATATATATATATTATTATTATTATTATTATTATTATTATTATTTGTCACCTCCAGGGAGTCCAAGGACTCATCGAGGGAGGGCATCCACTCTACAACTCTGCTTCCCCCACTCACAATTCGCTAACTGACCACAACTACACCAGTGCTATCTACTGCTGACCATCACTGGTATTTCCACAGACAATCACAAACTTCCATGCCCACGCTTGGATTCGAACCCACAGCCTCTTGACTGGAAAGTGGACATGCCAACCACTCGGCCAGCCAGGCTGGTATATAAAGAAACATTTACAAAGAACAAGTATATATTCTTTCCTTCATGCTTACATGGTGATCAGAATACATTATGAAAAATTATGGAGACAACTACTGTGTTAGAACAGAACTTTAGTTTAATATAAACCAAAATGAACACTCGATGTTTCGACCTTCGTATCAAGGTCATCATCTGGAGTGTACACATATACAAAGAAACAAGCTGCACTACAATCTATGGTTTGCTAAAGTTGCTGACCGACCTTTATAACAATTATTGGCCTGGCCTCTGGTAAGAAAAAAAAAAACCTTTACTACATCAAAGCTAGAGTCCTATTATTATTATTATCTATTAGGTTACAAAATTAAATTGGGCTGGAGAGCAACATGTTTATATATATAAACTATGCAAGTATACATATAAATTCCAACCAATTGGTATGGAATAGTTTCCAATAAAAGCTGAAAATTGCTTCAAGTCCTAAAGTATGCTGGAAACTAAGTTGGCTGAATATGTGCCATCCAAATTCTTGGAATTTTTATGCCACCATTACTGTTGAGATTAGGGTGGTTGATCAGAATTTCACAGGCTTCTTTAAATTTTTGTTCATACCAGGTTTTTGTATGATGTAAAGAGCAGGTACTTTTCCAATCAATTTGGTATAGGGTGTTGAGATTGTGATCTGAGAAGCCTGCTTCACCAAAATTGTTATATTTAATGTGTCTTTTGTGTTCTTTTTTATGTATAGGGATTGTATGTCCAGTTTCACCAATATAAGTTAAGTTACTGGTGCAGTAGATGCAATAAACTCCAGGATGTGCCAATGAGAGGAGAGGATCCTTAGAGGAGTTGAATATGTTTTTTTAATTTTATAAGTAGTTTAAAAGTGGCATGGAGATTATAATGGTGTAGGATTCTGTTGATTTTTTCTGATAACCCTTTAATGTATGGGATGGCTATGGTTTTACTGTAATCTATATTCTTTTTTGATGAAGTTTTTTGAAGAACTTCATTAATAGTATTTTTACTATAGCCATTATTTATAAATATGTTGCTAATAATCTTTAATTCTTGTTTAAGAGCTTGTTGATTAGAGCAAATCATTATAGCTCTGTTTTTAAGAGTGTTAATGACTCCAAATTTTTGCGAGGGGTGGTGATATGAGTTAGCCTGAATATATTGGCCAGTATGTGTCTATAAACAAGAATTAAAAGATTATTAGCAACACATTTATAAATAATGGCTATAACAAAAATACTATTAATAAAGTTCTTCATAAATTCATCAAAAAAGAATATAGATTACAGTAAAACCATAGCCATCCCACAAATTAAAAAACATATTCAACTCATCTAAGGATCTTTTCCTCCCATTGGCATCTTATATTTATCTTATATTGGTGAAACTGGACGTACAATCCCTATACGTAAGAACACAAAACACACATTAAATAACAATTTTGGTGAAGCAGGTCTCTCAGATCACGCTCTCAACACCCTACACCAAATTGATTGGAATAGTACCTGCTCTTTACATCATACAAAAACCTGGTATGAACAAAAATTTAAAGAAGCCTGTGAAATTCTGATCAACCACCCTAATCTCAACAGTAATGGTGGCATAAAAATTCCAAGAATTTGGATGGCACATATTTAGCTTACTTAGTTTCCAGCATACTTTAGGACTTGAAGCAATTTTCAGCTTTTATTGGAAACTATTCCATACCAATTGGTTGAAATTTATATGTATACTTACATAGTTTATATATATATATATATATATATATATATATAAACATGTTGCTCTCCAATCCAGTTTAATTTTGTAACCTAATAGATAATAATAATAATAGGACTCTAGCTTTGATGTAGTAAAGGTCAGGCCAGGCCAGTAATTGTTATAACGGTTGGGCAATAACTTTAGCAAACCATGTAGATTGTAGTGCAGCTTGTTTCTTTGTATATATGTGTATGCTCCAGATGATGACCTTGATATGAAGGTCGAAACATCACGTGTTCATTTTGGTTTATATTAAACTAAAGTTTTGCTCTAACACGGTAGTTGTCTCCATAATTTTTCATAATGTAACAAGTATATATATATATGTTCAGAAATTTTTAATGACTTAAACGCTGAGACAATTAAGAATAAAAGTTTAATACGGACAAGTATATATATACATACACTTGTTCTTTTTAAATATTTCTCATTGGATTTAAGGTCTGAAATTTTTACACAGAAAAAGATAGTGATACATCATGAAAATTATGGAAAGAACTACCGTGTTAAAGTAAAACTTTAGTTTGATATAAACTGAAATAAATACTCAACATTTCGACCTTCACATTAAGGCCATCATCTGGAGTATTCACTTATATACAAAGAAACAAACTGCTACAATCTACATGGTATGCTAAAGTTGTTGACCAACCATTACAACTATTGGCCTGACCTTTGTTGTAAAAAAAAAAAAAAACCTTACTACATCAAAGCTAGAGTCCTGTTATTATTATTATCTATTAGGTTACAAAGCTAAATTAAGCTGGAGAGCAACATGTTTACAAAAAAAAAATTAATAAAACAAAATAAAATAAAATTATTATTATTATTATTACATGACACCTCCAGGGAGTCCAAAGACTCATTAAGGGAGGGTACTTACTCCACAACTGTCTGTCTCCACCACTCAAATCCATCAGGAACTGCAACTACCTTCATCATCTATACCAATGCCATCTACTGCTGACCACCACCACCACTAGTATTTTCACAATCACAAACATCCATGCCCACGGCAGGATTCGAACCCACAGCTTTTTTGCTGGAGAGCAGATACGCTAGCCACTCAGCCAACCAAGCTGGCTCTAGTACCAAAATATAGCATAAAAGTGCTGTAGCAAAATAGCGCTGTGATTGTATTTGTTTCATAAATATTTATTGTCATAAAATAAAAAAATAAAATAAAATAAAAATTACTTATATAAGTATACATATAAATTACAACAAACTGGTATGGATAGCAGCCAATAAAAGTAAAATTGCTTAGAGTCCTAAAGTTAGGGTTTGCTGGAAAACTAAGTAGGCTGAATGCGTGCCATCCGAATTCTTGGGATGTTGATTCCACTATTATTGTTAAGATTAGGGTGGTTAATCAAAATTTCACAGGCTTCTTTAAATTTCCATTCGTACCAGTTTGTTGTAATTTATATATATGCTTATATAAGTAATTTATTTTATTTTATTTATCAAGTTTTTTTGTAAACATGTTGCTCTCCAGCTTAATTTAATTTTGTAACCTAATAGATCATAAGACGACTCTAGCTTTGATGTGGTAAGGTGTTTTTTTTTACAACAGAGGTCAGGCCAATAGTTGTAATGGTTGATCAGTAACTTTAGCATACCATGTAGATTGTAGTACAGCTTGTTTCTTTGTATATATGTGTATACTCCAGATGACGACCTTAATGTGAAGGTCAAAATGTCGAGTGTTTATTTTGGTTTATGTTAAACTAAAGTTTTACTCTAACACGGTAGTTGTTTCCATAATTTTCAGGAAGTATTCTGATCACCCCGTAAGCATGAAGGAAAAAGATAGTGATATATGTCACTATCATTTTTCATATGAATAATACTATTATTGTTCTTTTTCTAATGTGTTCTTGTGCAGCTTTGTTTACCATATGGGAGGCAAAATCCAGATTTCTAGAAAAAATTGAGAAGACTTCAGAAGTTTTTCTGAAGTCTTCTCAATACTGGTTAATTTAGCTCTAGTTGAAAAAGAGCAGTACCAAAATATAGCAGAGGTGCTTTCAAAATAGCACTGTGATTGTATTTGTTTCATAAATATTTATGACACCACTGCCACTACAGAATCTTCAAGAAATTACTAATAAGTATTTTATTAAAAATTAATACATTTATATTATGAACTCAAGATATTAAAAATAATGTTTTTGTAAAACTTAGTCAGTGAGAGAGAAACTATTTATTTCTTACATAATTTTGTAAGGAGAGTTTATAATGTTTGGCACCTGATAGAAGGGAAACAAAAATCCATAAAATGTTATTACAGTATTTTATATATGTGCTCCTTACATCATCATCATCATGTACTTCATCAATGCAAGGGTGCAGCACCATGTCCTTCCAGACCTCTCTGTTGGCAGCTCTTCTTTTTGTTTCAGCATAGTCACATGATCCTGTCCTTAGATCATCAACCCATGTTTTTCTTTTTTTACTTCTTGATCCTCTTCCTATAATCTTTCCTTCTAAAACTGTTAGTGTCCTCTGTCCTGCTGAATCCCTAAATACATGTCCTGCCAGTCTCATCTTTCTCTGGATCATTTCCTGCACAAAAGATTTCTGTGCATTTGTCACGTGCTCTATCTGTTGTCTTACTCTCTTCTTGAATACCCTTACAGTTTTCTTAAATAGATAATAAAAATAAATCTACTAACACACTTTTTATTTCCTTTATGGTGTAGATAGGTGAGAGTTTTCTTTTCAATATTTTTTATTTATATATATACACATACCAGCCACTGAATTAGAAACCTTTATGCAGATGTATGTAAACATCACTTATGCAGTGTATATACAAAATACTTGATCACGTGCATCACCATGTTCGAAGTAACTATTTAGGAATGCTGCTGGTCAGTAATCATCGTTATTGTCGATCATAATGGGAAAAACAAAGGATCTTTTAGAGTTTGATAAAGGGCTTACTGTGGATATCCATCTGACTGAAACCATGACTTTGAAAACAGCAGAGCTGATTGGTTTCTCAAAATGTGAGATATCCTTGCTGTTTAATCAGTGGAAAAATAGCCTAAACTTTTCTAAGAGGCATAACTGTGGTCCTAAGGAAGCCTGTCAGGAACAAAATTGCTGTTGTCTGAGAAGACTTGTATGGACAAATAGAATTTCCTGTGTGCAGCAGTTGACTAATGCATTTAATGAATGCTGGTCCTGCCCCATATCTCACCAAACTATGTGCAGGGAACTGAAGAAGAAGATTGGTGTTGGCATTTGTGTATGTAAAACAAAAGTTTCCAGCTCAGTGGCAGGCACATGTATAATTAGTGTGAATGCCTTATTATTAATTAATAATAAGGCATCCACATTATTGCTTATTATTGTTTATTATTGCTTATTATGTTTGACGGAAACAAGCAATTGTTTCCTTCAAATAACATTTAATTGTAACGTGTATGTTTCACCTTGGTTACTAAAGCATTTTCATGGGTGAAAAAATGACATGTATGCATGCAAGAGCCAAAACAGTGGTTACTGGCTGAACCAATCCCCCCCACACACACCAAATTGGACAAAAAAAAAAAAAACTACATGCACTTTTTCTTGCTCCCAGGACATCTTGCAAGGTATTGATATAACAGCCAGTTATCGCATAGCTTCTTTTTCACTGCTGTATCCCCCCCCCACACACACACAAAATGAATAAATAAAAATAAACCAGGAGGGTTATTAGTAATAGTGCTCATGTTTTGGCTCTTCAAGAGAATTTGAATAAACTGAAAATGTGGGTAAATGAATGGGGATTCAGCTTAATGCAACTAAATATAAAGTTTTGAAATTTGAGATCCACAGATGGGATGATTCATATTCACTTGATGGAGTTATTCTGGAAGAAGTGGAGGAAGCAAGGGTTCTTGGGGTGATTGTTAATAGAAATTTAAAGTTCAGAGGGCATAATGCATAGGTTGTTAAAACATCTCAGAGAACTGCTGCTGTAAAGTCTTGAAGTTTGGGACACATCAATGGGAGGCTGCATGCTCGATTGGAGGAGTTGTACTGGAGAAAGTAGGGGAGACAAGAGATCTGGGGGTGATGATCGATAGAAAAACTGAAATTCAGGGGGGGCATATTGCAAAGGTGGTGAAGGTAACCCAGAGGATTGCTGCAATACTGATTAGGACACTGACTTGCAGAGATAGAAGAGTTATCATTCCATTGTATAAGACCCTGATCAGACCACACTTAGACTATTGTTCTCAAATTTGGTCTCCAGGATTTGAAAGGGATATATTAACTGTGGAAAGGGTAGAGAGGCAGATAACAAAGATGGTTTGAGGACTGTACAATGTTAATTATGAGGATCAGCTGAGGGAATGCAGACTGCAGAGTTTGGTGAATAGAAGAAGAGGTGATATGATTGAGACGTTTAAACTGTTGAGAGACAGTTACAGAGTGGACACTTGGGAGTTCTTTCACTTGGTGGAGCAGTGGGAAGGAGCGATGACAAGGGGCCATTTCAGGAAAGTATGAAAGGAAGCTGTGAGTAAGAGGGTGAGGAGTGGTTTCTTTGTGTGGTGGAACTGTGGAATGCATTGCCTGATAGAGTGGTGAGAGCAAGAATGGTCATTGAGTTCAAGAAGTAGTATGATAGACTGTGTTTCCTAGGGAGGACCTCCTGCAATGAGTCTCTTGACTCTATGGAGGCCTGAATAATAATAATATTAAGGACACTGACCACAAGAAATAAAAGGGTAGTGGTCCTATTGTATAAAGCTTTGATTAGGCTATATCTAGATATCTGTGCTCAGACCTGTTCAGTGGGATTTGAAGAGGATAACCAAGGAGAGGGTACAGTGATAGATTGGAAAAATGATATCAGGATTGTAGAATGTTGATTATGGGAATAGACTGAGGACATGAAAACTTCAGAGTTTAGTGGATAGAAGATGGGAGGGGAGTATGGTGAGATATTTAATTTGTTGAAGGGTTGTTATCAGATTAACATTGAGATGTTTCATATGGTATAGAATGATCAGAAGGATCAAGAACAAGGGGGGTCATCCCTGGAAGTTACAAAAGGAAATAGTGAGTAAGAGGGGGTAAGAAGTAAGTTTTTTGCATGGAGAGTGGCAGGAACATGGATTGCATTACTTAAGAGGGTAGTGAAAGCGCAAAACAGCAGATGGGTTTAAAGAGTAGCTTGATAGACTTTGTAGTGACTAATATTGCCCTCCCAGAATGAGTCTTGTGCAATAACAATAATATCTGCTTCATACTAGACCTATTCGTGAGATTTGCAAAACTGTTTGCCACATTGCAGCTATTTATTGTCCAATCTTGGTGCATTCCGACAACACTGTAAGTAGAGATTGAACATCTCAAAAATCAACCATTAGACCCAGGAATCTTATAATAAATTTAGTTTAATCCTTATCCCAGTGAGAGCAAACAAAGTTTGCACCTGAAAATATCTTCAGGACTGAATATAGTGTTGTACTATCTTACCTGGGTAAGTAGTACAACACCAGGGCAACTTGTAGCAAAGCTGGAGCAAGCTACCAACACTCCTATCCCAGTATCTCCCATAATGCAAAACACATCTCCTTGTGAATATGTATACTGTTATGCATTAAGGGATTGGCCACTACCCAGACTAGTTTCGACCTTTATTGAGGTCTCTTCAGTGGGAGCCAGGCCCAAGTTGAGATACCAGGCAGAAGCACCTTTGCTACGAGTTGCCCTGGTGTTGTACTACTTACCCAGGTAAGATAGTATAACACTATATTCAGTCCTGAAGATATTTTCAGGCGCAAACTTTGTTTGCTCTCACCGGGATAAGGATTAAACTAAATTTATTATAGTCTAACCTAGTGAAAAATAAACTTTCACCAGGAATCTTATGTTATTTCTCTCTCAAAGCAGTAGCTAAATAAACCAGTTCACTCACAGAAACTATTTATCTTGAATTTGAGTTTGCTGTTCCAGCACATTCCATATAAACTGGAAGGAACTATGATCATTACTTTGAACAGCCAAAATCCATATGCTCAACTTCTTTTGATGTTTAAAAAAGCTGCTTTGGTCTGATTTTTTAGTATTGCACATAGCAGCAGTTTAATTACCTTGAAGTATATGGGCATCCAAGTACTTTTTTTTTGTTTTGAACTTTAAAAAAATAGCCACTCACACCTAACCTTTTCTATTTAGTAGACTTTTAATCCAGTTCTTGAATGTCTACATAATCATTTGATAATACAGTTTAAAAAGAAACCATAATTTCTTTCATTGTTGCATAGTTATGAACATTCATTATGGTAAAATTATAATGACCACTACCATATTAGAGTAATATCCGTAAATCATTTCTTTAATTGCTACATGGTGATCAGTATTCATTATGGTAAAATTATGTAAAATGCTACTATGTTAGAGTAATAAAATTTAATTTAATATAAACCAAGATAAGTGCCTAACCTTTCAGCCTTCATATCAGTTTTTATATAAAGCATTGATTTTTGCAAGTATGTCTTCATCTTGTATTTCGCAGATAATCAATCTTCATATAATTTTATTAAAGAAAATTCAAGAGAAAATAGTTCTATATAAGTTTGTTAACTCTAAAAGAATTTGTTTCATTGTAGTTGGATCACTCTCCTATATGTATAACTTTCACCATCCAGAGATGGTATCCTGTAGCCAATCTGACACAATTCCTTCCAGCTAGGATCTATGACTATTATGCTCCAGGTGAGTAAAATATATAGTAGTACAGTATTATGATTTATGTATTTATTCTTATTATTTTTAGAGTAGTTTACATATGAATTATTTTGTATGAAAACTTTTTTTTAAAAACACTTCAAAATACCTTTTGCAATTGAGATAAAGATACTTATTTGCCAGCTACATGTTAGCTTTCAATAAGTTGCATATATTTTAAATAATAATTATTAATTTTTAATTAATTATTAAGCATGAACATGGAGTCAGAAGATTATAAAAATAAAATTTTATACAATCAATGAATAGAAATTCAAGAGTAATTGTTAACAAAATAAAAAAGCATTTTCTGAATTTATTAAATCAAAATTCTCTTTCTTTATTTTGATCTTGTAATACTATAGAACATTTAGGACAAAATTTAATATACTTTTGTATGTTTACAGAGAGATATAATGAGACCATGATGGATATGTACAGCCTTTATGTGCTAAATGTGTGCCAAGTTTGTGGTTCCTATCAGTGTCCTTATTGTCCAGTATTCAGCTGGGCAACTACACATCACCCAGTTTCTGAACTTTTGCTCAGCTGTGTATTATTATTGTCATTATCAAGATTACTGGATAGTCTTTGAGTACTAAAAAATTAAAATTAAAACCTAAGTCATTAAGCATGGGATAGAGCCTGACCAGAGCATTACTTAGATCTGTGTGTCTTCCGTACATAACATCTCTACAAGGTCCAGCTATAAAACTGAACTGATCATTCATTAAAGACTCTCCACCATTGTAGAATATAAACATGCCATTAAAATCATGAGAAGATGAAGTGATGAAGTCATTCACCCATTCATGTGCTCATTTTAAGACTACTTAAAAATACCTATGCACTTTATGTGTGTGCACATTTTGTAAAGTGTTAAATACGTGTTTATACAAATATATGGCCACATGCTGTCGAGTTCTTGGTTTGCATAATTCACTACATGGTGTAGGGTTCATGTTTTCATCTCATTTACATATTATATAAATAGCTGTTTCTGCATTACTTTCCATGAAACATTAATTTGAGAGTATTGTAATTATATTATATATATATGTATAGTAAAACATTGGTCTGAAAAGTGGCAAGTAGCACCACAAATCCTCACAGTGAAATTTGTCCTTTCATATGTATAACATATGAAGAGACAAAAAAAAATAATAACATGACAGTTGACTATGGGTCCAAGTGAATTATTTTAACACTTGCTACTACAGTGCATCAAAAGTTACGTAGACTTGTAAATAAGCCACAACACATCTAGGTAACTGAATCAAGCTATTAACTGTTCTGAACTGGCATGATTATTAGTTTCAGTTTATCTACACATCTCACAACATCGATTTTTGATATATCAAAGTTTTACTGTGTATATATATATATAAACAAAATTGCTTTTCATCAGATTTTCAATTAATGAACGTATACATCAACTTCATGTGATGCATCAGCTTGTAATTTTGCTATATTTGTATATATTAATACTCTGCATACAGTATACAACAACACACACACAACTCATACCACTGCTAATAATTACTGTATATGTATGTATATATATATATATATATATATTATAGCAAGAAGTTATGTTTTAGCAGACATGAAGAGTAGCCAGAAGCAAAATTTGTCATTCATTTTATGAGGCATCTCAAGAGCCTAGTAACATTGATGTATTGTAATACTTCAGAAATTATGTTTACTTATATAAAATAATATGTATTTAAATTACATTGCATGTATGTGTGCATGCACACATAGTGTAACCAGGCATTAGGTCCCATCATGAGGAACTGAAAATGTAAAATGTTTTATGCAATTGTTGTAATCAATGCAAAATTATTTTTTCAAGAAGGTTGTTGGATTCTTTCGACTGGTTGATTTATTATATATATATATATATATATATATATATATAATAAAGATACCAAGCAATTTTAAATAAAATCTTTATTATATAACATACCCAAGGTAAAAAACTTTCTACACACATATATATAGCAGTTGCCTAAAGCAATCCAATCATCCATTGCTGTTAAAAACTCATTTTGATAGAGCTTTGCAAATAATCTAGTTTTTTTTTAATTTCAGTATTGGTCCATATATGGGAATTTAACATTTCTGAGCTTTTTTCAGTCATAACAAAGTTGCTGTCCATGTGATGATGAAATCCAGCAAAGCAATTATGTATAGTTGCTTCTTTTAAGATATAAATGAGTTTGACTAAAGAGCTATATGTTACAATTGCCATATGTTGCCTCAGTCATCCTTATAGAATAATATATTTTATTATTATAGAATAATAAAATATATTGAGGTGAAGCTTTCATGGTTTGTTTGTAAGTGAAAGAGTTCTGCTCACCCATAAAGACATGAATACGAATAAGTTGTACTCATGCATAATGTTTTGCAAATCTGTGCTTGAGGTTATCTGCTTTATTTTTAGATAATTCAAAACGGATGTTATAATACTTTCATTTTAAGTGCTTCCAATAATTTCACCCAGCTACTTTCAGTACCAGCTAAATAGATGCCAAATTGACTTGCTAAAAACGTTTAGATTATAGTCCAACCACAGAAGCGAGAGCGGTCGTTGGCAGACTGCCAAGAAGAGTCAATTCATGTTGAAGGGGAGAAAGAAATAAGGCTATGTACGAATTGTTCACCAACACGTGAAATCACGTGCTTTATACATAAAATTTTCCAACTACTATACAAGAAAAATAATTACCACTTTAAAAATTACAATGATCATAAAAGAGACAGTTAATTTTCCGACGTGTAATAATAAACACTCATCCCACAATACGGATTGATTACCCTATTATCGGAATGGATTCTCTTTCTTTTGACATGTGCAGAAGTGTCAACGGGTCTCGTATCTGTGGGTATACTATAATAAAGCTGCAATCATTCAAATTACATATTTAAAATCAGATTTTCTGAAAATTTTAAATTTTCTGGCCTAGTTGGCTGAGTGTATATCTTCTCTGCTTGGAAAGCAGAAATTAAAATATTAAAATCCTGCCATGGTTAATGATGGTTGTGAATGTCTTTAGGTAGTAAATAATTTTTATAATAACTGTGAGACCACCATAATGAAGGCCTGAAATGACTTGGAAAAGTTACACATTTGGTCTTTAGAGCAGGGTTTCCAGATTATCTAGTATTTCTTCACCCGTGGTAACTAACATACAACAGGTTTGCAACCTTTTGTGGGCAGAATTCTCATGAAAAATACATAAAAATACTCGATAGAAATTCTGCAGTTATAAATGGAATTTGACAGAATTTTCCCTTCACAGATGCTGACTGCTACTGACAGCACAGGACCTTTCTATAATTTTAATGTGACAAGTAATAAATAAGAATATCTTGAAATAGCACATCTAAAATACTTCAAAGCTATTATCATAAATTCTGACATGCTTCTTGCTATAAAAAAAATTATTTCTTTAGATTTTTATGAGATTTAATGAGAATATTTTATTCTCATTGAAAAAGAATTTTTAATGAGAAAAAAATATTCTTTCCTGTTCTGAGAAGAACAGGAAAATAAAATATGTTTTTTCATTGATAAGAGAGAGAGAGAGAACAACTTCAAATATAGAAAAAGTGTTAAAAAATGTATTATATTATTTCTCATTTATATGCATTGTAATTTTATTTTCTGAGCTGCTCTTTGTAAAATAGAACAACGTTCAGCTGTCTAAAATCTCTTTTTGTGCCAGTTCATTATCATCAGAAAAATAAATAAAAGCAGCATCTCCTGCCTTAGACAAGTTCTTTATGTTAGAATAATTGTTTACATAATTTGTACTGTAATTGCAGTGTGCATATCTTAATTTATTTTGAACTACAGTTTATGCACACCTTCCTATACATAAAACCTTATAGATGAAATCATATATAGCTTAGAGAAAAGTATTAGTTCACTGTCTTGAAATGATGGAAAGCAGGTGATGATAGTTGTCATAATGCTTACATAATATTTGTATTATTTAATGCTATTGTTGAACTTGGCCATGTCAAATGGAAAACTATGAAAAGTAAAATTATATATTTATATATGAGTTTATTTTTTATGCATTTTTCATGTATATTCAAATATAGATTAGAAGGGCTAATTAGTAAATCATTCAGCAATAATCAACAACAGTGCCGTAACCAGACTGACATCTGCAATATTTTAAGCTAGCCAATTTTCAAGCATCCATATCTAGTAAGAAGTTTACATCATTTGGTAATATTAATAAAGAAACTGCTTTGCATTAATGTAAATAATACAGAGAATTTCTTTTTATGGCAGAACCCGATGCAAGTTTCAGAATAATGGTTTCTTTAGTGCACAGTCATCCTGGACAAGCAATTTGTTATTTTGCCATTCACTTGTGCTTAATAATATCACTTGAAAGATAGTGTTAACAATGTGACTCAACTCTTGAACATTTTGAGTTAAGCTCTCACACCACTTGTCAAAAGCTGCCATCAGATGCACATAAGTTCTTTGCATATAATTCATAATCAAAAACATTGCCAAATATTACCTTAAGGTGATTTTGCAAGTTTCACCCACACCAACAATATGGAACGTTCACTCTTTTTTTAAATAGAAGTAGGGAGTATTGTTGTTTGCATATGCAGGTAAGTAGTACAGTATATCATAAAAAGAATGCCCATATAAACTTCTCTGGTTTACACCAGGAAATTTTAAAAATCAATTTTTCATCCTTAAAGTTCTCATTTCACAAGCAAGTTTCAGAAGGATATATATGTAATATGATCTGGAAATTAATTTTTGTAAAGATGAATAATGTTTATCACATACATTTTTCAATACACCCCTTGAGGGTGTATCGCAAAAAGGGGTGTATGCTATCATAATACTATACGATAAGTTTATATTATTCCAAACTCTCTATTCTTGAAAGACAGCCAAACTAATGTAATTAAAATAACTAAACACTCGGTTTATTGGTCGTAATCACCTACTAGTTTTAAATAGAAGTAGTAGTCCAATCCCAGATGAACATACAAATATAAATATACAACATAATAAGCATTAATTATGAATCAATACATTACTAAAAATACCGAATGTGTAAGAACTGTTACACAAGTACAACAGAAACATGTGGAGCATGGATGCTGGCACATGGTCAGTCATTGTTCAGCAGGTGTGTCCGATAGTTAGCAGAGAAATTAAACTCTGATGTGTTTAGAGATCTAATGAGTGATTTCCAAATGTTCACATGAAATCATCCCTTGGTTTCTGTTTAGAGTACCTTGTGAGTGGATTACCACTGTAGCCTCTGATGTTGCGGGACCTGTAGTCCTATATATGGCATGCAGCTCTTATTCCATTCAATGTTGTGGTGAGTGTGGGAGAAATGGAATGCCAAGCCTAAACTGTCCTCTCTGTTGTTATTGACGTCTCTAATATGCTCCTTTTGTCTTATTTCTAAACTTCTCAAAGTTTGCCCTATGTAATTAAAGCCACAAGAACATGGAATATTGTAAACTCCAGGATGTTTGTTGAAAGTTGTGGTCCTTGGATGAGCATAAAAGATTTTGTACTGTTATGATGGGTTTGAAGGCCATTCTAATGTCATGAGATTTCAGATTAACAATTTTATGCGAAAATTTGCCCACAAAAGGTGATGGAAATTAATGTTCTGTAATGAATGTCATGGATTTGTTGTGGATCCATTGATCCATTGCTGATCAATAGTCAAGAGGATAGAATGTAGTTCTTCTATTAATGTTCCTTCATCTCTTATAATAGAAATCGCCCTCTTTTTCAGCATAGTGCAGTGCCCAATTTTTGTGAAATAAAATATCCTTGTTGCACCATATTTCATAAAAATTGGGCAGAGTAAAAGTTGAAAATGGTAGAATCTGTGTGGTGTGAAGTTAAAATTAACAGAGTAGCATATCTATATAGGATGTTGTTATAGGCCAAGAAAAGTAGAGAATATTGATTGTGAGATGTTTAAACAAATTGATCAGGCATGTAAAAAGGTGATTCTGATGGGAGATGTTAATTACAGGTACATATACTGGAAAGAGGAGATAGTATATGGGAACAGGGAGAGTGAATCTGTTGAACCTCTGAAGGATAAATATCTTAACATGTGACAAAAGCAACTAGAGGTTTTAGTCTTGGATTTGGTGACAGTTACACACAACAACACAGCATGGTTGTTAATGAGATATTAACACATGAATACAGAATAATCATGAGGTACTTGTTTATGAAATGGTGAAACAAGAAAAGGTTGTTGCTAAAAAAAAAAAAAAAAAAAAAAAAAAAAGAGGAAAAAATATATGTGCAATTATAAGGTGGGTAATTATGGGAAGCTCTGTAGTAAACTAGCATCAACATATTGGGTAGATCAGCAGTGAAGAAAAGATGCTTACAGGAGAATTCATAAGGCAGTATCTGACACAAATAATGTATAACTGCATACAAGAGTTAAGCAAATGAATAGAGTAGGAGTGAAACAGATGAACAGTGAAATCAAGCATGCTATATTGGAAAAGAAATGTTATGGAGGAGGTACAAGGAAGTACATGGTAAAGAAAGAAAAGGCCCATTATGGCAACAAGAGGAAGAATAATTATGGCAGGTTGAAACTGGTGGATAGTCATGGTAGCAGAATTACCATCACAAAGGATATAGTGGAACTATTGAACGAGCACTTGATCAGCGTATACCTTACTGGTGTTAATAATGCAGTGCAATATGTAGAAGGGAGATAAGTATTAAGATGATTGGAAGTGAAAGAATCAGAGATATCAGGTGTTGATTGGGTTAGATGTTAATAATGCCATAGCCACTATTTTTAATGAATGTGCAAAACAGTCATGCCCTTGACCTGATTATTTATTGAAAAAAGCCTTGCAGTAAGTAAGGTTCCTAAGAGTGGAAAAAAAAGCAAAATAGTGCCACTCTCCACAAGGATTGTTTTAGGATAGAAGTTTCCAACTATAGACCAGTCTGTATAACTGCAGTTTTGGTAAAGGTGTTGAAAAGATTATTAGAAGCAGAATACAGGACTGAGTTGATGGACATAGGATTCTTTATGATGGTCATCATGAATTTGTAAAGAGTAGGTCTTTTAGCAATCTACTTGCATTTTAATGAATGTGTTGGATAAGGGAGATTCACATACAGTGATGTTCTTGAAAGGTGATAAGTTTTACAAGCTGCAGAGGATGGGAATGGATAGTATAATGGTTAGATAGATTGGTTCTCTGAATGATACCAACAAGTTGTGCATGATGGAGCAGTGTCTTAAAAAAAATAGGATAACTAATGGTGTGCCCCTAGGATTCTGTTCATGAGCTCCTACTGTTTAACTTGTTTACAAATGATATTTCAGTGAATTGACTGGGATCTTCAGTAGTTTGCTGATGATACCAAGTTAGAGAGAATTATAACTAGCACTGTTGATATTAATTCACTTCAGGAAAATTTGAATAGACTTTTAGCCTAAACAAATAAATGGTGTGGTAGTTTTAGTATTAATAAGTGCAAGGTGTTGCATTTTGGAGTGCAGATATAAGGCTGTATCCTATATTGATGAAACTGTTCAGGGAAGTGGATGAGATTTGAGATCTGGGAATGATAGTTGAGTACTTTAGAGAACTTTTGTGAGAGTATTGCAAAGACTGCACATTATATTACCGCTATGATAAGAAGTACACTAACATGTAGGGATAAGAAGATGATTGTGCCATTGTATAAAGCATTGGTCAGATCAAACTTTAAGCAGTGTGCTCATATTTGATTACCTGGTTTTCATTGTGATGTGAAAACAATAGAGAGGTTCTAGAGATGCGGATTGCAGAGTTCAGTGGACAGGAGGAGATGTAATAGAGATATTTAAATTAGTGAGGGGATTTTACTGGAGTAATACAGAGGGAGATTATAAAAAGAGTAGAATAGGGGGAGGGGAAGAAATAGAGGTCATCCCTGGAAGTTGTGTAAGAGTGTAATGAAAAAGGGTGTGAGAAGTAAATTTTTTACATGGAGAATTATGAGTGAATGAAACACGTTACCAGAATATGTTGTTAATGCACGGAGTTTTAGAGATTTTAGTATATTTATCATAGTGAATCCTATCAGTTGTATGAAAACCTTCCACAAGGAATTTACTGACACCATGGAGGGTGTGATGATAATAAATTATTTACTGTATTTTTCCATGTATAAGACAATACTTTCTTCTAAAATTTTTAGACCAAAAATTTGGGGTCGCCTTATACATGGGGGTTAACCGGTTGAAAGACCCACGGTTGCCATGGCGAAACTGCCAGTACCTTGTCCCAACGAACAGACTTCCGCCAATCACTGGCCTTTGTTAACTCTGTCGATTGATGTCATTAACGGCTGATTCTGAATAAACCCATCAGAACTCTTAAAGTATTCATATATCTGCAACTCACTGGCAGGGTAAGTTAATGCATTAACAATATTTTGAGCACTAAAAAAAAAAGCCATATAAAAGTTTATGCCAAATACTACAAAAACAATGTAGTAAGAGTAGTGTTGCAACCTTTTTTGGGACCATACACTCAAGAAGCTGTGAGCTGAGCATGTAGAAACACAAATTCACCTCCTAATTATAATAAAAGAGGGATATATTTCAAGAAAGACTCAGTTATAAGTAACATTAACAATTTAATAACAACAAGAAACAACTGTACAAAATTATGTAATGGCCAGTCTTTGCCACATCATTCAAATACGTACATAAACAATGATCCTTAATGCAACAAACAAATTACTTCCTGTGCTTACTGCACTTGAAGCAACAACATTTACATTTGTCATAGTCTGAAATACTTTGCATTAATTAAAGTTTAAACAGCTTACCTCTAACAGTATTAAATCTGTAGCACATCAAAAGTTCTACTTGACTTATTGGTTTACACTATTTAATACTTTATATTATAAAAAATCACTTATGTTGAAGCACTGTCGCCAGCTTGGTTGGCCGAGTGGGTAACGTAGGCCTGAACACAAACATGGAAATATACAATTATGTTATTTCATAATTATGTTATATTAGACTGCTGAATGAACACACTTCTATAAACACTCTACTTTAAGTATGAAGATGGAGCAATTATAGATTGAAGCATTCTTGGGCTCTCTATGTTGAAATGCATGCTCGATCAAAGCATTATTTTGGGGAGTAAGCATTAGCATCATGAATATCTTTTCTGGACATTTTCCTACAAAAACAGGTCAATTTATTGATGTGATTCCTTTTATAAAAGCTCAGTATTGACAGGTTTCATCACAGAATACCCTTTCAACAATCTCTGTATTATTTACATGTTCTAGTAAATAATACAGAGATTTTGTAACTTTTCTTGGCACACTTATTACACTTTCTGCTGGCAGTTTTAAGTTTTTTTTTTCCTTATATCTAAATTTTTACTTTAAAACTCAGACGTAAGGCTTTCGACCTGTTCTAGGCAGTGATCATTTAGATTTGTCAACTTAATTACCTATTTCCTCTCTAACATTCCTCCAATTTTGCTCAGTACCCCTTTTTCATGCACTTTTGCCTTTCTTCTGTCTGCTTCTACACTGACTGCATCTTGCTTTTGGTTGTAACTTAAGTAGCAACCAAAAGTATTCTAACAACTTACCTACCATAACTACAACCAACCATAATTCTATTCTAACTATTCTAACAACTTACTATTGTGTTCAACTATTCTAACAACTTACTATTTGTGTACCCCCCCCACCATCATGCTTCAAGGATTTACATCTGTGGCTTCTATTACCTACAATTCCATAGTGCAGACTTTCTACCTGTATCTGTAGCCTCATTCTTTCTCCATGGCCTCACTTCTTTTCGACTGAAAAGAAGTGAGGCCATGGAGAGACAACACAATTGGTTATTAACCACATGATACGCAGATTACTGTTCTTGTGAGAATTCAGTTTAATTGGGGTGGGAATAGCCATATAAATCAATTCTAACAAACAAAACACTTTAATCTTAGCAACTTTAATAAGAAATTTTGAGTATCATGCTATATACAGGGTGTTCGGGATAAATTTGACAGTTTCGTAAGGAAAAAGAAAATCTTCTTTGTATCTATTAAATTTAATGAATTGACAAAAAAACATTACAGGCAGAGTTAATTACAATACTATCAACAAGATTTACTCAAAATAACCACCATTAGCATCGATCACAGCTTCAATTCTGCTTCGGAACCTCGAACAAGCTGATGCTACAGTCTCCCTGGGAAGGGCCGCAAAAACTGTTTTAATTTTATCCATTAACTGGGCTTTTGTATTACTGGAAGTGCGATTGGTGTCTTTTTCAACTGCGCCCCATACAAAATAATCCATGGGGTTAAGGTCTGGGGAGTTTGGAGGCCAAACATTTGGACTGGTGAAGTCGTAGAAATTTTCATACAACCATTTTTGACTTTTCCCAGAGGTGTGGCAAGGGGCCGAATCTTGCTGCCATACATACGGCCTACCATTGGCTACCCTTGTTATCCAGGGCTTGACTACAGTTAGCAACTCCACGAACAAAGCCCGAATTCCAATGCCAGGGTTCTTCAACACCTGTTCCTGCAGATTTGCGAGGAATTCTGCTGTACGAACACAATCAGATCGTCTGCTAGGGATCTTTCTTCTTGCTACATCCTCGTAGTCACCATTGCAAGTCTCTAGTTCATGCCTGATTGTTTTTACTGTATTCAGGGAGCATTGGGCAGCAGTCGTAATATCCTTATTTTGATGGCGGGCACGAATCATCATGATACAAGTTATTCTCTTCCATGATTCAGGTGGGTTCCAGCTATCCATCCTTTCTGACATCTTGTATATGAATGAAGAAGGGTCCAAACTTTTAAATGAAGAGAAGTGTGTGTTAATACATGTAACTTACGGAAAAATATAATTAATTATAAATATGTCAAATTTATCCCGAACACCCTGTATAAATACTCAATACAGCAGAGTATTTTATTCTGCTTCTATATAGCATATTTTATTAATAGGTTCTCTTCAGAATGCACACAGAAAATTAGAATGCATTGTTACTTGTTAGGAAAAGCTAAATGCTTTTTTTAAAAAAATAATTCAACTGAAAAGCTAACCTTTCAGATTCTTCTTAAGGTACCCTTGATATCATCTTATATACTTAATCTGGCTGTCAGTAGTAACTGATCTCTTGAATACGTTGTTGCTTTTTGTTCTTGATAATCCTTACTAAAAATTTAATGAGCAGATTTTTTTTTTTTTTTCACTTTTTCTCTTTCCGTGTTTGCTGCTCTTTACTCATGTACACTGTGAGTTCAATCTGTGCATGTTAGAGAGAGATGACTTCAAAATATCAACTGCATAAAAAAAGAGACATTCAGGTCATCTTCTAGATTAGGCAGAAACATTTGATAGTGTGTTGCAGTTCTCTGTGTCTTCTTCAGAAATCATTTCACTAAACTAGCTGTAAAGTGCATCTGGCAATTGATCTCCTATCAACAGAATGAAAGATTCTGATAATGTCTTGCTCACCATCCTTATAAACTTAAAACCGTTGCAAACATTACGACAAAGTTTTCCCATTATGAATTCTGTAACCTAATGAACCATTTTTGTGCCAATGAAAGCTATTCAAAATTTACTACAGATAGAAAAAAGACTATTAAGTCAAAAAAAAGAATAAATATACACTGAACTGATGTGGCCCATCTCTTGCTTATGAGAATCATGTCTTCCATTTGGTGATCACCATGTCCACTTCCTACAGTCTTTTTGCTGAAACTGTGTTGCAAATTACCATATCATGTTTTAATTCAAGCCTTTTACTGCTTTCTCGATATCCGTACTTGCCTATCATTCTTTCCCATCCTTCACTGTCCTTTCCAATTTCCTCCAACAATTAGTATATTTTTTTTTTTTATAGACTGATTTAAAGGTTATTGCCAAGTTGCTGTATATACTATACTGTAGACCTCTGGTCTACAGCAGCACTCAACAATATATACCTAATATATATTGTTGGGTGCTGATATATATAGAGACCAGTAGGACATACTTTGTCCTACTGGTCTCTATCTCACATCAGACAGCCTCAAATAAACCACCTCCCACAGAACTAAAATCTTCTTTAACTTCTAATTTTGTTGTAATTCTTCAGCTATCATCAGCAATACCCCACCTCCTGTCCTATTCCCTCTATCCTCCCAGAAAATACAATACCTTTTACATTCTATCCCTGTAACCATATCATCCTATATCCCTGTAACTATATTTAGGTGAAGGAAGTTATTAAATATTCTTATGAAAATTTAAATATCTATAATATACCCTCACAGTGTTTCAATTTTCTTTTCATTTTTGAAATTTCTGTTCATGTAACTCATTGAGTTTGCATTAAGTGCATAGAGCAGTCACATTTTCATAATACTCTAAACAGTGAAGGAAAACTTGCAAGTTATATTTATTTAGTCATCCTTTCATATATTATCTAGAGCATGGAAATGTTTCTTCACTGACCTAAATAGGAAATTTGTTGAAAAGAACTTATTTTTTATCTTGATTTTCTCCTCATAACTAAAAGTGGAAAAATTCTAATTTAGTAAATGCATTCTTTGCATAAATGATTTTATTATGTGAATATATCAGACTATACAGATTTCAGGACACAGATAATAATATTTTATTAAGAGAATAATGTAATATGTACAAGGTATGAGCTCTTTCTGAATGTCAAACTTTGTGATGGCAGATTTTACTGGAGCACAATATATAATAAATTATATATTGTGCTCCAATAATAAATTAAGCCTTAAATATTGTATTACAGTCAACTGTCACTAGCAAACTTGCAGAAAGCATAAGAATTGTTTAGCATAGTGGATAGAGTGCTAAAGTGAATTTTCTTGAGAATGGTATTATGCCTATGGAGTTTTGGTCAGGGCATTTCAGTAGTTGATTACAGTGAGCAAGTCAGTTCCAGTATTGTATGCTAGAGTGAAAGTCAACTGTATATATTTTAAATCTCAACATATAACAACACTGATTACAACTCATCAAGAACATGGATGATTCACATCAGAAAGTTATCATATGCATCCTTATTCTTCCTAGAAATTTAGTTTGACTCTTCATGAGAATAACATACAGCACATTTTGTTTTCTTATATCAGTCAGTTATGCCACTTCATTTAATTTTATTCCACACATTCCCATAAGTATTACTTGGGGAGGGATGACAATAAACAATGTTTTAATTTATTTGCACGAATATCACATTTTAGTTTTGTTGCTTTGCATAAATAATGAGTATTTTTTTCTGCATGCAGAATGTTCATGTTAAAATTCGTTTTTCACAATTTGTGAAATAAAATAATCTATATCACAAAAAAAAAAACATCCATTCAATGAATGTTCTTGATTCCTTTCTTCAAAAATGATATGACTGATTTCCAATAATGAACCAAAATAAATATTACTATAATGATAAGACAACCTGGAATCAGTATTGAAAATAGTATGATTACTGCAGTGTACTGGTCTTCACCTGAAAGATTACAAAAATAAATTACCCATTAGGAAAATCATGACATTTGAATTTTCATTATGTACTGAAAAATAAATCATTCAGACAAACCATATTACCATGAAAATGACTTAAAATGCCTAATAAATTCAAACATTAGCTAGAACATATCTAGTGGTTCAGTGTCCACTTTTTCTAAAATAGAAATGCATTTCCCACCTTGAGTCTTCTTCAATTGTTTTGACACTAGCATAGCATAGCATTTTGTTACAGTAAATACAAATTCTAACTTTCAGGTTGGTGGAGAAGGGGAGAAGTGAAGTTCAAAGACAAAATCATTGTAAAATATGTTTATGTGTAGAACTAGTTCTGATCTATTTCTGCACAGTTCAGAATTAGATAAGAACTAACATTTCACAGAGTAAAGATTAAAAAAAAAAAAAAAACACCATTATTATTATTATTCAGGCCTCCATGGAGTCAAAAGACTCATAGTGAGAGGTCCTTGAGATGTCCCAGGGAGTCTAAAGACTCATCGAGGGAGGGCATCTACTCTACAACTCTCTTACCATGAGTTGCCTCAGTTGTAACACTATCCAGGTATTTGCTTATGCTTGGACTCGCCAAACTTTATATATTTACTATATTCGGCATGAAACTCTTTGAGTTTCTTATTCGGCTATGAAACAATATGGGATGTAATATCCCTTAACTTAAATAAGTTTATATGTCGCCGAATTGAAGCCTTTGGCTCTTCATATAATTAATACTCTATTCCCATTTTTATCCCACAATGTCATTCTTCCACAATCATTTCTTCTCTTACTGGCCACATAGCTAAAAAATTCCCTAGGATTATCTTTGGATCTTAGTGCTAGTCTCTTCTCATATTCCAGTTTTGCCTTTTACCATATTAGTCACTGGTCTGAGTCTTATATTCTTCATTAATCTACTCTCCACCTCTCTCCTTATATCTCTTCCATAACCTCTTTTTCACCTGCAGTTTTGTTTGATATTATTTGTCATTCACTTTTCACCAAATTGTGCCCTCTTCTTCCTCGTGGAATACAGCTTACTATTGCTGCTAACAAATATTCCTTCATAATTTCCCAAGCACTAATGATATCTTGCATGTCCAATTCCTTCCCCCCTCCATGGAACTGTCCCAAGTTGATATCTAAGACTATTATAATCACCTGCCTTATAATTCCACGTACATTCCCTTTGCTTTGATACTCCTGCATGTCTATTTATTTTCCAAGTCAAAACCACATGGTCACTCTCTCCAACTAGGGAAGAGATGTCATCGCAGTTATTATCAGCTCTTCTTGATGCTATGACCAAATCCAAAACTCTTGAACCTCTTTTCCCACTATTACATGATGCCCAAGACATTTGTCCCTCAAGAATTGTAGAAATTCCATTCCCTTATTACTACATGCATTTTCCTCTTCTCAGCTTATACTGCTGTAGTTAAAAATCTCCCATAACAATCATTCTTCTTGCACTTGCCAAACTCAACTGCCTAAACATCTCCTGCTCCCCACCCTCTGTGCTCCTTGGCTTGTAGCAACACCCCACTAAATATCCTGTCTTGCCCACCTCTACCTTACACCATATGCTTTCAAAACCATTAGTGTCACTGCCTTCCAAAACCTCCACTCTTAGAGGACATAAGTCATCACTTATAATAAGCAGTTGGTCCAATATTCAACTAAATATTGGACCGCATCTATCTTATATCTCTTAAAACAATTCTACAAGAATATTGAGAAAATTGTTTGACTTTGTAATCTCCATCCCAGGTTAATTTTTATTTTTGGTCATTGATAATACTCTAGACTCTACAGACATGGGTTACACAAGCCATTATAGCAAGAAAATCAAATAATCCATGCAATTACTGAATGCCATATGAAAAGATGACTGCGTTCAGTCATCTTTTCCTGTGGAATTGTTTTGTTTTGAGTGTTATTATTACCTATGCTATGTTAACAGAAATGAATCTGCCACCTTGAGTTTTCTTCAAATGTTTTGACGCTAGCAGAGCATTTTCATGCAGTAAATATGGTAAAAGAGGATTGTACACATGGACTTCACGTAATGGAGAACACAGAAATCAGATAGATTATATTGTTGCCAGCAGAAGGTGGAGGAGTGCTATCCAATCAGCAAAAACCCTATCTGGTGCACACTGTGCTACAGATCATGAATTATTTGATAGTTGAAGTTAAATTGAAATTAAGGGCTAAGAAGAAACAAAAGAACAGTATCAGATTTGATTCAGATCCTTTAAATGAAGCATTTAAAGTATAAGTCGGAAAGAAATTAAAAAGTTTGGAGAAGACAGAGAATTAGAAGAGCCATGGGAAGAAACAAAATGTACAGTCAGAAGCAGCAAAGAAGACTCGGCTGTGAGATACGTGTGCACACATATCTCCACTGTTAACATTTATATGGATCACGTTTTGATATCAAAATTTGAGATGTTGATCTCAGCTCTTTACTTCTAACAGATGATGTTTTACTCCTAAATAAATCCAGTACAAATCTAGAGGATTAATTAATTAAACTAAATAACTGCTGTAACAAATTTGACATGAAATTTCGTAATATAAAAAAAAAAAGACGAAGATTATGAAAATAGGCTGGAACATTAGAAACATCAACTGCATCCTGAATGTAGAACCTATAGAATAAGTAAAAGATTTCAACTACCGTATATTATCGTGTATAATGCAATCCACGTATAATGTGAACTAGAAATTTTGTTTGAAAACTAGCCCTAAAATGCCATGTCCACGTATAATGTGATCTGTTAATCTTTTCCGTAACATATAAATAATACAATATGAATTAACGAAAGAAATATTTATTTTAAAACAAAATGTCAAAATCCTTTAAATTCTTCTTCATCTTTTGAGTCGTCAAACATTGCATTTATAAATTCATCTGTAGGGATTGCATCATCAGTGTAGCAGTTGTCATCATCATCTTCATTATCTCCAATTTGTTGTGCATCATCCTCGCTTTCGTATATGACGTGATCTTTGGATCCATCCACTGAATTACTTATTCCACATTTAAGAAATGAGCGTTGAATCATTTCAGATGGTATCAAATCCCATGCTTCTTTAACCCAGCTGGTGACTAGGGTGATCTCAGGCTTCTGAAAATTCCCACCCTTTGTCATCTTCACCAAACCAGATGACATCCATTCTCTCCATTTTTCACGTAAGTGATCTTTAAATAGCTTATTCAAGCTGACATCAAGCGGCTGCAAAAAGGAAGTTAGACCACCCGGTATGACTGCTAGGTCTGTACGTAGCTCACATGCTTTCTCTTTGCTTGCCTCTGTTAAATGTGCCCAGAACATATCCCAGACTAGCATGCGTATTGACGTAACAAGCTACCTGGATGTATATTCCATACTTGATCCAGCCACAATTGTACACCTTCTTCATCCATCCAACCTTTCTGATTGGCGCGAACAATTACACCTGGTGGAAATTTCATATGCTTTGGAATTTTCTTCCTTTTAAATATCACTGTTGCCTTTAATTTGGTTCCATCTGCCATGCATGCTAGAACAATGGTAAAATGCGTTTTTTCATGTCCCATTGTTTTTATGACACCAAAGTACATGGGCGTCTCATCCATATTGCCAATTTGGGAAAGTTCATATCCATGACACTTCCGTAATTTTATGATAAATTTATGGAAGGACTGCACTTTTTCTTCAAGCTGCTTTGGTAACTTCTGCGCAATTTTTGTTCGGTGTCATAATGTTAATGCTTTGCGTTCCATAAATCTGTTGCACCACCCAGGCGAAGCAAGAAAAGATGAAATACCTGGTGTGTCCTTGAATTTCCCATTCTTGAGTTGTAGAACTCGAAAACGAATTGCATTTCTTGTTACTATAATGTCATCTTGTCGTTGCATCAAAATCCATTCATTTAGCTCTTCTTCGAGTTCTGGAAAGGATGCTACATCTCCCCGACGGGCACGTTTCGTTTTGGAGATTTTTTTCAAGACTGTCTTTTTGCTTACTTTGGTATAGCAGAGAATAATATTACACCAAAGTTTAACATTACTCTCTGCTACACCAAATTCTCTCATAGCAACACTGTTATTATATTCTTCTGCAAACTGCACGACATGCAATTTAAATCCTGCTTCAAAAGATGAACGTTTGCGTTTCTGTTGGCTCATTTTCAGGCTAGGTTTGTTTAACGAATAATATTTAAAATGAACTGTGGTTAAGTATATCAACTTTATCCAAGTTGATATACTTAACTGTGCTCAAACCGATATACCTAACTGTGCTCTATCATTCGGCGATGGAGAGCGCATGCGCGCTCAGTCGCTGAATGTGAGTGGGTCAAGTAGATTTGGTTGCATAGGCATTAGGTAGTATATATTGTGTGTGCAAGTCTAATAAGATGTTATATTTTTTAGGATCCACATATAATGCGAACCCTAACTTTAAGTAGTATTTTTTACCATAAATTTTTCGCGTTACACGTGATAATATACAGTAGTTCAAATAATGTTATGAAAATGGCAAATTAAATATTGAAATAGACAACAGAAGAGATAAAGCTGGTGAAATGGGGAGTCAATATTTTTATATGGAATAAGAGAAATTAATCAAAACACTCAAGTAGCTGGATACAAGACAGTGTCAAACCAAATTTTAACTTATGGATCTCAGAACTGGGTTAGAAGTAAAATAGTTGATCAACAACTAGCGAGACTACAGATATGAGAGTTCTGAGAAAAATTGGGAGAGTGAACAGATGGAATCAGTGGCAAAATCATATTAAAAATGAAGATATTAGAAAAGAACCTGACATTGTTAACATTCATGAATGTGTGAATAATGCTAATTGCAAATGGTCACTTAAACAGAGAGGAAAGATTAGTAAAGCAGGTGTTGGATGAAAGGAAAACAAGCCAGAGAAGACCAACATCTAAGTAGACTGATGTACTTATATGACAATAATGGACATTTTGAGAGATAACAGATTAATTCTGAAGAAAACTATCAACAAAAAGTTAATTATGTAAACCATTCATGTAGTATGTTCAGTTTTTTCAGTATGTTCAGTATTAAGTATGTTCAGTTTTTTCACTTGGTTATACTATAACCAAGTGAAATTTGCTGGCCTGGTTGGCCAAGTAGTTAGCATATCTGCTCTCCAGCCAAAATGCTGCAGGTTCAAATCAGGCCACAGGCATGGCTGTTTGTGATTGTCTGTGAAAGTGGTGGTGGTGGGCAGTAGATTGCATTGGTGTAGTTGCAGTTTGTTGTAATTGGTGGATGAGCGAGTGGTGGAGACAGAGAGTTGTAGAGTAGATACCCTCTGTCGATGAGTCTTTGGACTCTCTGGAGGTGTCACATAATAATAATAAGATACAATGATAGTTTATTATTATTATTATGTGACACCTCCAGGGAGTCCAAAGACTCATCGAGGGAGGGCATCTACTCTACAACTCTCTGTCTCCACCACTCACTCAATCCACCAACTATCAAATAATAAACTTGTATCTTGTGTCTGCGCAGTTAGACACAAGATAACCATATGCCTGGGGAAGGAGTGTCCTAGGTTCAATTCCCATCGACGACATGGGGAACTTGCACATCTTTCTCAGTCATAACCATGTTAGCTGATCTTGAGCATGGACAGCAGGGTTTTTCATCCTGCAAGCAGGCAAACCAGCCCCGTGAACAAGCTACAGTCATAGGATATAGTACCTAATCCCTCATTAGGAGAGCTCAACCAGTCCTAAGGGGCAGTTGAGGAACAGGAGGAACTCCACATGAATAAAATAAAAATTGTATCTTATAGATCCTTTGAAGGTATGTCAAGAATTTAATGGTGTTGCTTTAATACAGTGAAACACACTTAAATTAATATATTTACATTACTCACCACTTCTTGAAATGCGAATATTGCAGTACTCATCACTAAAATCACCACAGTTATTGTGATAGTCACACTGAAATATACTATCAATGCAGAATTCGTTATTGCATTTAAATCTATTTCTCCCACTGCAATATCCATTATGACCTGTATGAAAGAAAGAGTTTATTGTAATTTGCGTAAATCAGATTTTGCCAATTTTAATTGAAATTTGATATTTTGGATTTTTTTTTTCTCAGATTTTATATCGTTAATACAATATTATGATTATTACTATCCTTGAAATGCATTTTGCATTAATATAGACTGGCCTTCAAGAGTTAATGTGTCATCATCTTTTAATTGCACAACGTAGCATCTCAAATGCCTTGTACCAAACCTAACATATATACTTTTTTTTTTCCCTTAAGTTACGTAATGACCATAATGAATCTAAAATCTAACATGCTTAACCTCTCTGGCTTTCAAGTGTTTGTTTCTTCATTATTTATGAAAAGTGTTGAAAGTTTTTTTCATTTTGTTATACTATAAATTAAAGATGCCAAGAAATTATATTCCTGATTTCATCCTTTATCCAAGTGTAAGCAAACAAAGTTTGTGTGTGAAGTAATTTCATGGCTGGGTTACTTGTATATTATTATTATTATTATTATTACTACATAACACCTCCAGGGAGTCCAAAGACTCATCGAGGGAGGGCACCTACTCTACATCTCCACCAGTCGCAACTACCGTCATCTTCTGCACCAACGGCATCTACCGCTGCCCACCACAACTAGTATGACTTCACATCAATTACCTTAGTATCCCATAATGCAAAGCACATATTTTTATGGACAAAATGCTATGTATTATACTTGTCCATAAGGCAAATCCAAAGATTACTTCAACCTTGGTATCACTTCTGGGTCCAACTCCCACTGATGAGACCTCCATAAAGGTTGAAACCAGATAGTGACCCTTTCCATAATGCATAGCATTATACATGTCCATAAGGATATATGCATTGCATTATGGGATACTAAGATAACTGATAACTGATGTGAAGTCATTAGCCTCTATACACAAGTAGCCCAGTTGAAAAGTTACTTCACATGCAAACTCTGTCTGCTTACACTTCAATAAAGGATGAAACTAAGAATACAATTTCTTGGCATTTTTAATTTATAGTATTACCAAGTGGAAAAAAACTTTCAACATCTATCTCTAATCCAGAGTATTTTAGTAATAAGATGTGACACCTTTTGACTACTTGTATAGAGAAATGTGGCTTCTGCATTACTTCAACCTTGGTATCACTTCTTGGTCTGGCTCCCACTGATGAGACCTCAATAAAGGTCGAAACCAGTCTGGGTAGTGGCTCTTCCCATAATGCATAGTATTATACTTGTCCATAAGGATGTGTGCTTTGCATTATGGGATACTAAGGCAATTGATGTGATGTCATTAGCCTCTCTACACAAGTAACCCAGTCTTCATTGGTTACTTCAAATTATTTCATGCATAAACTTTGCTTGCTTATACTTGGATAAAGGATGCAACCAGGAATGTAATTTCTTGATATATTTAATTTATTTATGAAAAAGTGAATGAGGAAATACTTAGCACAGAACTCCAAAAATGACCTGATCATCTTTATATAGATAAATAATCACATCCCAACTCGCCATTCTTTCTTTCGCATCACAACATAATAATGGATTTTGCTTTGCATTCCATGAACTTTCTTCTTCATTCATCAGATGATGGGCTCCTATGTGCAATTTGCTAGACATCTCTATGAAGCTTGATAACTGTGACCTTTCCTTCAAAGACTATAGCCAAGTTCGTTTTGGTCTACCTCTTGATCATCTTCCAATGATTCCATTCAAGACCAACCATACTTGGTAATCTTTGAAAGGACATTCTCTGGAGGTATCTAAACCATCTTAACTGCTGTTTAAGAAATTAACAGCTATGATATCTTCACTATAGTTTAATTCATGTTTGACTTGCTCATTTCGAATGAATTTTAAATCAATCAAAATGATAGCAGACACCATGAAATTAATTAAGGATATGGACTGTAATGTTAATTCAAGAACACTACAGTTTTTGAAGATCTTTTTCTAAGTAAATGTTAAGATTTCAAAGGAATTGTAAGCATTTTTGACAGATTTCTTTTAATCCTTAATTAGGCAGAGTATGATAGGTATTCTATCCTACATTTTTTTAAAATAATATGGAGGTTAAAAAAAAATTGTAGGAAGAATGAAATATCTTCCCCTAAACAGCTCTGCACTGTTCATTATCATCATTATTATTTTCAGGCACCTCCACAAAGTCAAAATCTCTTCATGAGAGGCCCACACTAAACATTATTAACAAAATACTTATCACTCTTCTTGGACTCATTCACTAAATAAAGCACTAAGTGTCTCTTCTAGCAACCCATTCCAACCATTAATTATCAAAACCAACCAAGTATAAGGTATCACAACCAAGTACAAGGCTGGTGTTATCACAATGAACAAGTGGCTAGGATAGGACTGGCTATGGACCTAAAAATGAACTGCTGTGTTTTTTTACAAATGTCAGAAGTATCAGAAATAAGGGAGATGGAATGGTTTCACTTATTTAGTTTATTCGCCCCAAAATCATTGGAATAAGTGAAACATGGTCAAATGAAGATGATATCCTAACGGGAATAGAAATAGACGAATACAGTATTTTTCGCAAAGATAGAAAGACAAAAAGGAAGGAAGGAAGGAGAAGTGCTGCTAATGACAACAGGGGAATTATGTCCACATAAGATTGACATGAAAGAGTGAAATAGTGACAATAGTTATAAGGCAGTGGTTGACAGGAAGACATATTTAGCTGGATATTGTTATAGGCTAATGAATGTGGAGGGTGGTGAGGAAGAAATGTAAACAACTTGGATTAGTGAACAAAGGCTGGGTAATTATTATTGGCAACTTTAATTATGGCAGTATAGATTGGAATGAAGAGATAGCATTTGAGAATGAGGAAAATGAATTTCTTGAGTTCTTGAGAGATAACTATCTCGGCAAAGCATGTAAACTTTTGACTGGGTATGGCACAAAGGCTTAATAAGCAAACTCCTATCATTTGGATCTCAGGACTTCTGCAGTTGGATTGCCAACTTTCTGTCTGGACACACATTATGTGTGATGGTAGAATGACCCCTTATCTTCTCACCATCCAACTAATGCTGGGGTTCCACAAAGTTCTGTTCTTTCACAACCCTCTTCCTTCTGTATATCAGTGACCTACTTCAGTTGACCTACAACCTAATACACAGTTTTGCAGCACTTCTTCCTTTCATTTGACAAACCTTACTCTACACAACTCACTTTAACCTACAGAATATCAACCACCACTGCCCTCAATTCTGATCTCCAAGCTATCCTCCAATGGGGCTCAGGTAACCTCATCAACTTCAATGCTAGTAAAACCCAGTTCTGTCTTATTTCTCCAAAAAAAAAAAAAAAAAAAAAAAAAAAAAGAACCACTTTCTCACGATATTATTTTTGATAACACTCGAATTTCCAGACATGATGAGATTTCTCTTCTTGGAATTACCTTGACATCAAAAATTTCATCTCCTGGCATACATCACAACCATTGCATCCTCAGCTTCCAAAAAAACTAGGATTTCTCTTTCACTCAAGATGTTACTTCACCTCTAAACAGCTGTTAACCATATACAAATCACAAATCTGCCCAGCTATCAAATACTGCTCTCACATTTGGAGTGAGCTAAGGGATGGGTCATTTATCAATCTAATTGATAAATAACCCATGGCAAATGTTCATCTGAAATAGCATCAATAATTCCCCCACTCAGTACTAAGCACGTTAGACCAATAACAAAGAAAACTAAGCCCAACATCCTTTCACAGTACAGCTTGAAACCCACAGAACAAGTTTCTTTTCCTCTTCCATCCCAGCTACTGCTGTACTTGAAATAGTCTTTCCCCTGATGTGTTTCCCAAGGAATACAATATACAGCCTTTTAAATCAAATGTAAACAAGTTTCTCCTTTCCTAACCCTCTACCAATATATGATACTAGTGTACTATAGGTTAATTAACCAATCTCTCGTGTATAGGCCAAACATTTAAAAAAAAAAAAAAGGAGGGCACGCAAGGATCGAAAGTTTTAGATCTAATCATTTCATCAGAGGATGTAATTGTGAGTGGGGTTTTGCACTTTCCTCCAGTTAGTGAGAGTGATCATGAAGTGATCACCTTTGTGGCTAACCATATGCAGACTTTTGTGAGGAAAGGATATATGTGGAATTATAAGATTGGTGATTATGATAAGCTTAGGAGGCAGTTTGAAACTATAGCATGGAATGAGGAGTTGAGCGATAAGGAAATAAGATGCTGCTTGGGAACTGGCAAAGAAATACATAATAGCATCAATGTGTTAATATATTCTGAAGGCCAAAAGGCTGAATAAAGTAGGTGTAAAATGGATGAATGAGGGGCTTATGCATGAAACCTGGAAGAACATACTTTTGAGACAGTACAAGAAGAATAATGGTAATAATCAATTACATGAAGAGTATAAAGAACAAGCCAAAAGAGCAACTCGGTAAGAAAAAAATAGTGCAGTATGAGCAGAAATTGGCAAATCAGGCAAAGAAAAACCCTAGAGTTTTCTAACATATATGGCAAGTAGAAGGAAGAATGATTATGGTAAGATGATGTTAATGGATGAAAATGGTAGAATGGTAACTGTGGCAGAAGACACTGTTCAGGTATTCAGTGATCAATTTATATGGATGTTTCATCCTCATTAGAGTAGAATCATGAGCAACTTAGGTGTAGAGGACATAAGAGAGGATGGCTTAATTGTAAGTGAGCAGGAGGTATTTGAGGAAATAATAACCTTGATGTCAATGCGCGATAGGATTTGATAACATATCGCCATGTCTTAAGGGATTCCAGAGAATTAGCAGTAGCATTGGCATGCCTGTTTAATAAGAGTCTTGCAACAGCACAGGTTCCAAGGGAGTGAGTTGGAAAGAAGCTTTATCACCATAAAGGTGGTGATAAAGCTGTGGCTACAAATTATAGGCCAATCTGGAGTTGTGTAAAGGTACTAGAGAGATTTATGACAAGTTGGATACAGAAATGGGTGATATCAGCACTGTTCAATGTGATTATTGGCATGGGATTGTTAAAGGGAGATCATGTTTTACTAACTTATATACTATAACAAGGTGACAAATACCTTGGACAGGAGAGATGCATATACAGGTGTACTTGGATTTTGCAAAAGCTTTTGATAGACTGCCACACAACAAGCTGTTAAATAAATTGAAACAGATGGGACTGTATAACAAACTTCTGAGTTGAATTGGTGACTGTCTGTCAGACAGGTATCAGAAAGTTGTATATAGTGGTGCAGCATCCCAAAAGAGGAAGGTCACTAGTGGTATGCCTCAGGAGTCAGTTTGGGATCATTGTTGTTCAATTTGTATATTAATGATATTGGGATGGGTTTAACTAGTAATATGCAGCTGTTTGCAGATGAATGCAAAATTGGGAAGAGCAATGCAGAGTCAAGCAGATGTTATAGCCTTACAGGAAGACTTGAGTAGAGTGCATGAATAGGCAGGTAAGTGGACTATCAGTTCAATGTTGCAAAATATAAGGTTTTGAAATATGGTAAGCAGCGATGGGATGCAAAGTAAACACTTAGTGGGGAAACTTTAAAGGAGGTAGAGGAGATGAGAGAACTGGGAGTGGTGGTGGATAAGGACCTGAAATTCAGGGGCAACACTGCACAAGTTGTGTAGATGTCACAATGGATAATGGAAATGATGCAGAGGGCCCTGACATGCAGAAAAAAAGAGGTTATGATGCCTTGTATAAGGCCTTGATCGGCCCTCATATGGATTATTGTTCACAGATTTGGTTGCCGAATTTTCATGGTGATGAAGAAATGTTAGAAAGTGTCCAGAGAAGATTCACAAAGGTGGTCAGTGGTCTTTGGAATGTGGAGTACAAGAACATATTGAGAGAATATAAATTGCAAAGCCTCATGAATAGGAGGAGAGGGATATGATTGAGACATAAGCTAGTCAGGGGTTATTATCAGGTTGAAATAGAGGAATGTAGAACAACTTTCCCCTTATACAATTTCCATTGCTATTATCAGCTATTGCTATTATTATTATCAGGTTGAAATAGAGGAATGTAGAACAACTTTCCCCTTATACAATTTCCATTGCTGGAAATTGTATAAGGAGGTTGTGAGCAGGTTTTTGCATGGAGAGTGGTTGGTGAGTGAAATGCACTGCCTGAGTGTGTTGTGAATGTAAAAACACAATGAGTTTAAGGCAAGGTTGGATGAGCATTGTGTGCAATAGTGTGTACCTCTCCCAATGAGTGTCTGACTCCATGGAGGTTAGATGTTAATAATAATAATAATAATAATAATAATAAAAACTTATCTGGATGTCCATCAGCCTCATTAGCTAGCTTCTTCTTGTAATTAGCTTTGACCTTCATTATCATACTGGTCACCCTTCTTGCTGATGAGCTTGCCAATCACCATTCTCTTTATATATCCTTCACGAAGTTTTCTTTTCTTGCAACTCCTGCTTAATAATGCTTCTTATGCATGTAACTCCTATCTGATTTATCCTCCGAACTCTGAGTATATAGTTTAATACCTTTCTTCAACAGCCCACCCCCGACTATCTCCCATGCAATGATAGCATCTTTCCCATTCTAACTTCTTATGTCATGTTACTGCACTAAGCTGGCTTTTCACTTTGTCATAATCATCTGCTTTGTAATTCTACATATATCCTTCCTTAACTGAGAATTCTGCATGTCTGGCAATCTCCCAAGTCAAGATGACATGATCGTTTTTATAACTATCTATTACATGCTAGTTATGGAAGTCTCTTTAAGTATAATACAGATTTACATATAAGTATTTATAATATAAGTCTGTGAAAGCTATTATTATTATTATTGTTTCGGGAAACTCCAAGGAGTCGACAGACTCATCGAGGGAGGCCCTAACATCATGTCAAGAACAACTATTCAACATTCACACAGTATCTATCATACCTTGCCTTGAACTCATTCACGGTCGTAGCACCCACAACAGACTCTGGAAGCTTATTCCACTCATTTACCACTCTCCAAGTAAAGAACCTAGCTCTAACACCCTTGTTAACCACATTCTTGCCCAGCTTCCATTCATGGCCCCTAGTCTTCCCACCACCAGTCATATTTTCAAAAATATCTTCTGGATCAATCTTATAAAAACCCTTCAGTAATTTGAATGTCTCAATCATATCACCCCTTTTCCGCCTATCGACCAATTTCTGCAACCCACCAATCTTCAACCTATTCTCATAAGGTTCATTCCACAGACCTGCTATCATCTTGGTCACTCGTCTCTGGACCCTCTCCACTTCCTCCCCATCACGAAGAAACCCTGGTACCCATAACTGGGCACAGAAGTCCAGATGGGGTCTTATCAAGGCTCGATACAGAGGAACAACAACTTGTTCGTCTCTGCATGTTAAAGTATTTTTCAGAAGCCAAGTGATTTGGTGAGCTGTTTTAGTTACTTTTGCAATGTGCCCCCTAAACTTCAACTCCCTATCCACCAACACTCCCAAATCCCTGGCCTCATCAATCTCCTGGAGTATGGTTCCACCAATGCGATATACTGCTGCTATTCTTTTCACCCCAAAGTGCATAACCTTACACTTTGCCACATTAAATTGACATCCATTTTTCCTAACCCAGTCCTCCAAACTATCCAAATCATCCTGTAAAATTTTGACATCCTGTGCACTCACAATTGCTCTACCCAACTTTGCATCATCAGCAAACAAGTGAACACTTCCTCTCAGATCCTTTCCAATATCATTGATGAACAAATTGAAAAGCAGTGGTCCAAGAACAGAGCCCTGTGGCACTCCACTAGTCACAAGACGTCTTTTAGACTCCACTCCTGAATAAACCACTCTTTGATATCTCTCCTTCAACCACCCTCCTATCCATCTCACCAACCCTATATCTATACCCATCTGCTCCAGTTTACTGATTAGGGTTCCATGTGGTATCCTATCAAAGGCCTTGGCAAGGTCCAGTAGTATCACTGTAAACCCATTACCCCTATCCAGTTCAGCTGTCACTGTGTTATAAAACGTGAGCAAGTTACTGAGGCATGATCTACCCTTCACAAATCCATGTTGTCCCCCATACAATATCCCATTTTCATCTATCCAATCCTGTATTCTTTTCTTGACTAATTTCTCTAAGACCTTGACAATGATTCCTGATATGCTAATCGGTCGGTAATTTACAACAGCAGTCTTGGAACCACCTTTATGCAGTGGAACTATTTTCCCCTCTTTCCACCCACTCGGGACTAACCCAGACCCAAGACTCAAATTAAACAAAATGGTCAAGGGTACTGACAATTCTTTAGCTGCTTCTCGTACAACACGAGCTGGTATACCATCCAATCCCACAGATGTATTGACATTGAGGTTATGCAATAGACTACTCACCTCCACTTCATTAACCACAATTCCCGTATAATCTACTGGTTTATTCGTTTCTGCAATGTCACCACCTGGATGATATACTCTTGCAAAGTGCTCACTCAGTAACTCAACTATCTCAACTGATTCAGTTACCTCCCTAAAATCGGCATTCTTTAAAATCAATCTGCCATGTACATTTTTCCTTTTACTTGCTACATATCTAAAAAATTGTTTAGGATTCTCTTTAGCCTGCATGGCCAATGTTCTTTCATAATCCTTTTTTGCTTTTCTTACCACATTCGTCACCCTTCTGGCCTGCGCTTTATACTGTTCATGTACCTGCCGGTCACCCTTCTCCTTAAATTCCCTCCATAGTTGTTTCTTTTTTTGCAGCTCAAGCTTAATGGTGATGTTCATCCATTTAACCCCTACTTGATTTATTATGATTTATTCGGACTCTAGGTATACAGTCAGCCATTGCTTCATGCAAGCACTTTTTAACTACCTCCCATGCACTATCAACTTCTAGTCCTTGCAGTTGTACATGCCATGGCATTGAACCAATCAAACTCCTAAGCTTGTCATACTTTCCAGCCCGATAATTCCACATGTACCCTGTCTTAATTGAAAATTTTACACCATTAGCCACCTCCCAAGTTAAGACCCTATGATCACTCTCACCGATTGGTGGCAATGTGGTCATATTTGTTACAGCCAAATCCTCAGATGTAATTACTAGGTCAAGCACTCTCTGACCCCTAGTATTTTCCATTACATGCTGTCGCAGATATTTATCCCTTAATAACCGCATAAAATCCAGTTCCTTCCTTCCGTGTGTCCTCTCCTCACTCCAATCAATGTGACCATAGTTGAAATCTCCCATAATAATCACCCTCCTTCCACCCATTTCTTCTATTTGCTTGTGCATACTGTCACCACCATCTTTTCCATCACCTAGTCTATAGCAGCACCCAATTGTATATTTAGTTCTGCTAGTCACAATCTCACACCAAATGGCATCAAATGTGCTCTTTTCTCTATCCTGCAATTCAACTTCTATTCTCCTTGGCTGGAGCTCATCAGCTATCATCAACAATACTCCTCCCCCCATACCTGTGTAATTTGCAGCCCAATTTTTATTCACAGCAATTTATTTCACTATCACATGGAAACAGATGCCTTCCTATACCAAAGAAAGCTATTTTATAGTCAATTAACTTCCCACTTTATGGAATGTTTACTAAACTGAAAAGATTTCTTTGAACTGGAAACTTTACAACATGAAGCATGACAACAGAAACAAAAAAATGAGTTGCTATTTACACTAAACTTAAAATGGATCAACTAATTTTTATACAGAAGTGAAATACCAAATATGTTCTGACAGATCTCTTTTGCTGTATGCACACAGACATACAAGTCAAAGTTAATAAAATGTGAAGTTAGTATTCACATATGATAATTATTAAATCATTACATTTGGATATTCTTAAGTAATATTTATTCAAGAATGCCCAATATTCAGAACTGTTTTTATCTGGCACCATCTTTTAGTATAAATATCTATAGAAACTAGAAAAGACAAAGTCTACAACAAATTCGCTCTTCACAAATATCTGAAAAACGTTTTTTAAATTATCAGACACAGAAAAACTACGATTTGCAACCAGAGGGAAAAAAATACATGACTTTTTTTTACCATACTTAGGTGTGATCTTGAGGCCTAACATCTACAGCTTCTGTAGTACAAGGATGTGCATCCATTCTCTTATAAACTAGTTCAGAACCTGCAAAACCTTTTAAGATCTCCCAGGGAGATAATTCTTTTCCAAAAGGAACTGGATGTCAATAAATTTTACTATTCATGGGCAAGGATTGCATATAGTCCTTGTTTGACTGCAAGCAGTTAAGAATTTAGAAGCGTGAACATTGTGGTGATGTGTGGCATTTAATAAAATTTTAACATAAAAAAATTGTATTAAACATAACACATTAAACATAAAAAAAAAAGAATTTATTTTTTATTATGTGTTTATATATAATAAAAAATTGTAGAGAAGAGGAAAAAAAATTAATTAACACTTCTCTTTGTCCTCGCCATTATCCCATTTCACTTGGGATCGGCTCTCCTAGTCCGTAATCGCTAGGATATTTTGGTCTGGGTTGTCGAAGTCTCCAAATGGGTAGTTTAGAGGTCTATATATATTTAGAGGTCTATATATATATATATATATATATATATATATATAAAAAGGACATCCATGCTAAACAAGGTCTACCACATCCCCTCAGTTCTGTGCACACTTCCATTACCTTCCACGTGTAAGAGAAAAAAATTAACACATAGCAGTTAATACGTTAGACAGGAGTACTTCAGTTTTATGATTTATAATGCTTATAGATATATGAATATACAATGCGAAATGTATCCAAAAAATATAATTTTACTTACTTTTATTGAAAACTGTATATATAAGTGAAAAGCCATTGTCCACATCATTCAGTGAGTGTTTAAAGCTGTTAAAATGCACTACAAGGCTATTATTGCTAGATGCAAAAATCATCTGTGTATTATCAGTATACATTTCACAAAGCTGCGTACTGAGAGGGTGAAAATTATCTTCATAAAGCTGGATGTAATCAGTACAGAAGTCCTCTTTTTTCAGGCTAATTCGTGTTGGTACAATAAGGATATGATATTCATCTTCCACAGTGAATCTAACCATACACTGTTTTCCAGTAGGATACGTGTGGCCTAAAGGACTCAATTTTATGATGCCACTTGAGGAAATGCCTCTTGATTGTAAAGAAATAGTTGTCATTTCTGATATCTGACAAAGGCTTCCTAAATAATCTAGAAAAGAAATTGTAGTTAATCACAGATTTCTTTAAAATGCAATGATCATAATAACTTAATTAGGCATACTTACTATGTGTAATCCCAACTATTTCTATGAAAATTTCCAGATATGATAGTTATGTGTTTATATTTGTTTATTACATCCACATGGGTAAAGAAATATTAAAAGGCATTAAAAATTATCACAATGTCTACAGCAATGAATCTATATTAGGGGAATTTAACCACTGCATCAGCCATGAAATGTGTATCTGTCCATCAAAATATAGATGCAAACTGCACAATAGTACTGAAATAATGGATACAGCATAATAATTGATATATTTTATCCATTGTAATCAGTTGGGCAGTTAAAATTTGACTATAAAATGTAAGAACAGAAAGATAAAATGAATATTAATGTAATAGAATAAATTAATGATTTGATGGACACAAGACAAGGGTTAAACAATCATCACATCATAAAACAGTACATCAGTGAAGCACATTTCATATGATGACACTGAAGATATTATTATTATATGGTATCTCCACAGAGTCAGAAGACTCATCATGGAGACCCATTATTCACATAATATCTACTATACCTTTCCTTAAACTCATTCATTGACAAAGCACTCACAACCATCTTTGGCAACTGATTCCACCCATTCACCACCCTCCAAGTAAAAAATTTACTCCTGACATCCTTGCTAACCATACTCTTACAGAATTTTCACTAGTGACTCTCCATTCCCTCCCTTCCTGCCATGCACTGAAAAAAAGTCTTCAGTGTCGGTCTCCTATAAAACCCCTTTAATAACATATATGCTTCTATCATGTCTCCTCTTTTTACACCTATCAGCTAGTTTTTGAAGCCTACAGACCTTCAATCTATTCTCATAGAGAGCATTCCATAGACCGGCCACAATCTTTTTCACTCACCTCTGGATCCTTTCTAACACTTCTTCATCCTTATGGAATCCAGATGACCAGATCTGTACACAATAGTTCAGATATGGCCTACTGGCCAGATAGTCTTATGAAAGGGGAAAACAGTAACCTCCCTATCCCTGCTTGTCAGCATGTTCTTCAACAACTGCGTAATTTGATGTCTTGTTCTGGCTGCCTTTACAATATGCCCTCTAAATTTCAACTCCTTATTCACAATCATCAAGTCCCTGCAGTTTCCATCAATATAGTTCACAGCCTGCAATGTCTTCTTCCCAAAATGCATCACCTTACACTTTCACCAGCATTAAACTGCCAGCCATTTACCTTTGCCCATACTAGCAATCTATTTAAGTCATCCTACAAGATCTCTGTGTCACCCTCATTTACTATCACTCTTCCCAGTTTTACATAATCAGCAAACAACTGAATATTTCCCATCAAATCATTTCCAATATCAATGATGTGCACATTAAACAACAGAAGACTAAATACTGAGCCCTGTTGTACACCTCTAATCATTTGCCTTCTCCTGAACTCAAATCCTCCATAAACCACCATGCTCAAATCCAAATCACCAGATTTATACAACAGAGTTCTATGTGGAATCCTGTCAGATGCCTTTGCAAATTCTTCTAGCAGTATCAATGAGTAGTCATTTCCTTTATTAAACTTCACTGTCACTTTATTATAATAAATAAAAAAAAGGAAGCAAATTACTAAGGCAAGACCTACCCTTCACAAAACCATGTTGTTTCTTATATCATATTCCTATCCACCCAGTTCTGAATTATGTCTTTTATAAATTTCTTTCAATATCTTGGATTGTACATCAGCAATACAGAAAATGAAATTAAAAAACTTAACCAGCTGGCTCTAGTCTTCCATAACAAACTCCACCCCATCTGGAAATCATCATTAATATGATTAAAGACAAAATTAAGACTATACCATGCAACCAGTAGATCCATCTTCTTGTATGGTTCTCAAACCTGGACAATAAGCACCAAAAAAACTACAGATTTAATTAACTCCTTTGGAACTGCATGTCTCAGACTGATCCTTGGATACACTTGCATGGACCATGTCACTAACCCTGCTGTGCTAAATCTAGCTAAGCAAGAGCCACTTGTCAATATAGTAAAAAAAAACTACAACTCAGATGGCTTGAACATCAACTCAGACAACCTGAAGTCTCACCCTTTGTGGAATCCTTCATTCTGTGCAAACCAGAAGATGGCAATTGCAATAGAGGAAGACCATGCAAACAATTTTGGCAATACATCTGTGAAACCATCAATAGGCTGAACTGTAAAATTCCATCTGGCATCTACCAGTTAGAGCAAGACAGAGAGACTTGGAAGACCATAATTTGCAATCTTTAATTTTTAATGTTATCATGTGTGGTGGATACCCTGCATCTGGAAAGAGCCATTTTGTGATGTCTTACTTGATACCTCAAAGATTCTCTTGGCACATGGCAAAAATGTGTTGCTGAGTGTGAAAAAGCTCTTTATACAGGTAAAAAAGTTGTCATAGACAATAATAACCCAGATATAGAAAGTAAGCAAAGATATATTAACTTAGTAACCACCTAAGATGCTCTCATTACTGGATCTCATATCAAAGCAAAACAAAGCTATAATTTCTTGCATATTATATTATAAAATACTACTCAATGAGGAGAAAAACTATTTTGGCTAGATTAAGTCCCAAATTTACTCATAAGATATACTAATATCTTTGCAGAATTTCTGCAAACAGTTATTATATAAATCAAGTGGATATTAAATCCAGCATTATTTGCAGAAATACTGTAAACAGTTTTTACTAAAATAAAGAGCCAAAAGGGTTCATTTCGGTGATGCAAAATTATATAAATCAAGTGGATTAAATTTCGTAAGAAACTTTTATAGTTTCTGTATTCGGCTTTGAAATAATGTTGGATTTAATATCCACCTGATTTATATATTACTGTAAACAGTATTTCTGCAAAGTATTTTCGCCAGAGGTCTTATGAAACTTAATTGAGTAATTGAGCTTAATTGAGTAATTAAGCGAATTACTCAATGCCGTGCTATTAAAGAGGTCACCAAGTTCTGCACAAGAGGCATGCACTGTAACGTGCGTCATGTCAATACAGAAATCTAAACGCTGGATATATAATTAAACCTAATTGAACGATATATTTCTTATACGATAGTTCGGTGACTGACAACCCTTCTCTCACCGACTCTCTTCAGTCACTGTCTTATAGAAGCTGTTTCCGCATCGTGTGTGTATGTCCTACGGACATTTCCATGAGCGCTGGACAGCTGAACTATCAATCCCTCCATTTCCGTTAGACCCGCGTGCAATAGCTGCCCAACATCTTTTTTCAGTTGAACTGCTGACTCTCCAAATGTGTTTAGTCCTATTCATCTTTCATCCCATCTACCTCCAGGGAGGGCTGCCGAAACCCTATCTCATGAAATATTCTCCAAAAACATCCAGCTCGTCAAAAAAAAAAAAAAAATTAAAATTAAAAAATAAAAAATTAGGCCTCTTCTGAGAAACAACACGTTCAAAACGGAAAGATTGTTTTTATTTTTAACCTATCGGAAACTTGTTCCGGTCATTTCAATCACTCAAGAACAGAAGCGGATGTGAAATCCTTTTATAGAAAGTTCGTTTGGAGGGAACGGTCAAACGAATACAATATTCAGTTTTCCAAGTAAATATCGTCCTACCGATAATTTTAGTTGACTGAAATAGTGAAATACACTATGCGACTATTTTTCCTATCTATTAACAAGAGAAATACTGCTGTGCTTGTATACATACGACTAATTTTTCAAAGTCATATCAATTAAATTTTGCCTGTCTGTTCTAATAATTATCATGTAAAAATGAGTAATTAATGCTCGTATGCTCTAAAGTTTAAATGCAGAATATATCATAATTAACAGGCGCGCGCGCGCACACACACATAGGCGAATAGTAAAATAACTCAGACTGAAAACATTTATTAACAGCTAAAAAATAAACTGCCACAGAACTGATAATACATATAAACAGTCTTACACTTTTTGTATGGAACTGATGAATGGATGAAAGTTACCGATTTATGAACTTGGCGACCTGCATTAGTTAATATCCCAGTTGCTGCAGGTAAAAATAATATACTTGGACATACACCGAAGAAGAAGAATGCGAACCGCAACACATGCATTACTAGAACAGTTTTCACAAAACGAAACAATAACTCTTCAACATTAGCAATACTTATCAACACTGGTCAATTGTCTCGAAGAGGTGTAACACAACTGCGGCAATCAGTGTTGTCACGCGGATGTTGTCGCAGTGATAAAATTTCCCGCCGCCCCAGATGGTAACAGTTTGGTTACACCTGGAGCGGAAGTTTCGATTTTAATTAAGGGACGTTGCGCACAGTCGTTATATTCCTTTCATAACCAAGTGTTTGGTTAATGATTTTACTTTTCATAATTATCAAAATAATATTCTGGAATGTCGCTTTCATTTCGGAGCACTGGTTAAAATTATTTATATATTTATTTGTGTGTGTGTGTGTGTGAATTTCTGTCTTAAAAGTTTATGTATTTATATTCATCAATTTTAATACAGGGAGTTAAATATATTTCTCACTGTTGGTTGCGACAATATTTGCAATTACTATTTGACGAGGAATATATTTAAAAATATATTCCTCGTCAATTCGAGGCAACAATTTTAAGAATTTGGCTGGAAAAAATGATTATTCTTTTTTTTTCTTTTTTTTTTTTTTTTTTTTTACAAAAGTAACAAAATAAATTAGTCTATAGTCTACAACTATAGACGTATAATTCAAAAAGGTGTAACAAAAAATTAAAATCACATATTTGCATGAAATTATTTTATTAGCAAAAGCAGTCGCTTTAAGTTAAAATTGCTAAAATTCGATTCTAAAAATGCTAATTTTCTTCAATAAGTGTGTTACGCATTTCATTTATGTGCCAAGTCCCTGATATATATATATATACACACACATACAAAACGACTCCAAGCTGCAGCTGATGGAATGTTAGTAAAAGGAATGTTGGAGCTTGTCCAACATGCGATCCGCATGCCATAACCCGATCCAGTAAAGGTTACTAGTATCCAGTAAAGGCCAGCTACCCAATAATAAATCGAGTTATCAAACAGGTGTCGATTAAAGCTAAAAGTGCTTAACAAAAATTTAAATAATATCTAAATTACACAAAATTTGATTTACAGTACCTGAAATTCGATATACAAATTGACCCATCAGCAGTAGCGACACAGGGAAAAATAAATTTTAATATTTGAGTCTTAATGCTAGCCCTAAATAATCGCTAATGTTTTTCGGTCGCTTATACTGCTTCAAATCACGCTTTAAAAATATTTCCGAAAAAAAAAATGTATTCTAAAAAAGAAATTTTATATGTATTATCAAGTAGGTATGTATTATCTGTTTGTTGATTCGAAGAAACGTAAAAAGTTATGATGTTTTAGTTTTGACTTTGCCTTCAATCAGATGTTAACAGGATAGTACCATATTGTATAAATATAATATAATAAAAAATAATAATGATAATAATGCTTCGAAGCTCGTAACGAGTTGAAATACCTCCAATTTCGTACTATCATAAAGGGTTAGTGGGTGTGTTTTACTGCAAAAATACAAAATTTGTAAAATAACTAGGTATTCTATAGAATAATTATGAGGATTTCGTTCAAGCATTTAATGAATGCTTTTTTTTTTATTATACTGTTTAACTAGGTACAGTACAAATTATATATACATGTATATTATATTATACAAATTACATATATATATATATATATATATATATATATATATATATATATATATATATATATATATATATATATATATATATATATATATATATATATATATATATAATTTAATATATATATATAATTTAAGAGACAACAAATTAATGCCCAGGGATGGCATATACACTATAAACGGTCATGCTGGTAACGGTAGTCGAACCCTGTTAATTATTTGGTATCAAGATCACGAGGCGTATCCTTTCTTGGCTAAAGATCCATTTTGGTGAAAATGGCATTATATCGAATATTTCGAGAGATGCCAAAAGAAAAATAAATAAGCCATAAATAATAATAGGTATCAGCAAGTTGTATGTGAGGTGCGATATCCGGAAGAAGAAAAGTCACTAGTTGTGTATCACGGAGATCTGTTTTGGAGCGATTGCTGTTCAACTTGTATATTAATGGCATTGGGATGAGTTTAAACTGCATATATGCAACGGTTTTCAGATTATGCAAAACTGGGAGAATAATGAGGAATCAAACAGATGTTGTGGCCTCACGGGATTACTTCAATAGACTGTCAGTGTATCTCTCATTACGATATTGTGAACTGTAAGGTTCTGAAATTTGCAGGGGCGAATTCTCCATGCTTGCTGCGCAAGCTTATTACTTGAGAAAGAAGTAATATTTATTTGTTAATAAATGCATGCATTTATAAGCATTCCATTTAGGCTTTTATTTTTGTAGACAGAAGACTGTCTTAAGCTTGCGCGGCAATAATTGAGCTTTGCGTTGTGTATCGAAGGCCGATGCTTGCTCGTCTAGTCAAAACTACCTTGGCTTGCTCGGTTGTAGGAGCTTCCAGATTCTCGTTGCAGCACTGTGATTTCATGCGTGCGCTTAGCCATTTCCGCTCCCCTCACGTCGTCTTAAACACAGGCCATACGCAGTGAAAGTAGCTCTAGCCAGTGAGCTTCAGCCAGCCTTTAAAAGTGTGCGTGTTGCTTGGGAAAATTAAGTTACAACCAATTTTTTATGACGATGTTATTAACCAGTTCATAACGAAGAACCGTAGGGTAGAATTTGTATTCAAGTAGCTAAATTGAAAAAAAGATAGAATATCATTTGTAAAATAAATGTTGTATTTGTATGATTAAATGTACATAAATTTCTAAATATATAGTTTTTAATGGTCAGTAATTCATTATTCCGCTAATCAGACTTCAATCACTCCCTGAATGATAACAAGAGCTAGCGTGAATTTCAAGACCAGCATTCGCACCTGGAAATTTGGCAGCAACGATGGTATGCAAAGTATGTATACACTTCTTGAGAAAATGGGGGGGGAGAGGTGGTGGGGACAAGGAGTTATATTACACAAGTTGTGAAGATGTCACATCGAAATTGACCCGTTATTCTATAGAATAACTGAATTATATACTTAAACGATAAAGTATATATAAGCAGGACTATTGTTAGGGTATATGCCATTCCTAAGCATATACTATCGTTCTTATAATATAGAGGAATATTTATTTATTTATGTAAAAAAGTATTGCCTTCAAGGTTCGTTGTTTAGTGGGTTACGGCGCTTCCATAATACTTAGTCAAACACTACCGTTTAACACTGACTATACTAGATAATTTTATAACCTTAAAAATCAATAAAATTAATTTAAAATAATTAAAAATTTATAATAATTTTAAATAATTTAAGAATTTAATAAATGAAATAATTTGTTCATTTTTAACTAGACCTTCCGCGCCAGTACCCAGTTACGTCTCAAGAACCCAACGTCCTAATGGCGACCCAGGGTTACCACCCAGCAAAAATATTTAGTACTATATAACTTATGCAAGAAAAAGGTACTAAATCTGAAAAAAAAAAAAAAAAAAAAAAGTACTAAATTTTTATTTGCTTTCGTTTCGCTCTATTTAGGGCATTTTACGATATTACTACCTTATTATCATAGATGAACTCAATGTAAAACCTCTAAATTAACACATATACGACATAAATGAAAAAAAATGAAGTCAAACTCACCTCACTGTAGTCATCTATGAGTCCAAGAGCTGCAGTTGTCAATCATCATAACAGAAGTCCCAGTTGTAACTCTAGCACTTAATATGTGTATTAATTTAACATAATTTTTAGTGTTTAAAATGATATAACATTAAATTTTCAGTTATTTAATATGCTATTTACATATATACGTATACAGGGGTTCCACTCACAAGAAAAACACTGGAAGTATTTATTCATTATTTTTAGCAGATTTTGCTAAATTAATCAACTCTTCAGAAATAGTAAAATCTGTAGCTGATGAAAGTTTCAATTTTTCTTTTGTCAAAAGGAGTCCATTCATCAAGGGAGTTTGGAGTTGATTTCTTATTTTATTCTTATTTATTATCACTGCTGAAAATATGCTTTCAGTTGCTGCTGATGAATGAGGGAGGCACAATATAGCTTTAACTAATGTTGCTAAATTAGGAATCACACGTTCTCCTACAGCATTTTTCATTTCAAAAGCTTTATTCCAAAACCACCGTGAATTCTTGACCTTTTTTGAAATGCTTCTACAGTCTTCAATAGTTGCCATTCTCTATCAAGCTCTTCATACCGCTCCTAGATATACCTTTTCTATGTCTAAAACCTGACCATTGTCGGCTGGATTTATCTTTTCTATGGGGTCCAAATTACGCTGTGCATCAATAAAAGGTGGTTACTCATATTAAAATATTTAATTTTTCCACGTGTTTTCATTGCTGTAATGATCTTATAACACGCGAGAAGTGTTTGAATAACGAAGAATATATTTTCATTAGCTAATGCCAGTCGGGTTGCGTGAGTATGAGATCGGGGGGGGGAGTTAACGAACAGTGAGGGGGAGGCAAAAAAGAGAAATCATGAATGTGACATATGGGGGAGACGGGAGAAGAGAAAAATATTAAACTCATATGTCTAACTCTCATGTTGTTATTATTATTATTCGGAAGGAAGAAAGTACTAGATCTGTTGATCAACGTACTAGAACACTAAAAATTGACAAAAAGTACAGTACTAAATTTAGTACAAAAGTACTAGTGGTGGTCACCCTGACTGGCGATTTGGAAATAGGCCAAACTGTTACCAATACATCGCGTGAATCTTGCGTCACCTGTTGTTCTTCAAGATCGTCTGCATCTTTTGCATAGTAATAAATATTAACGAAAGTCAAAAAATATAAATAATAATTATTTAAATTAAGGGATATTAATTAATTAAATTAATATCCCTTAATTTAAATAATGTTTACATCGCCGAAATGAAGCCTATCGGCTCTTTATTTTAAATAAATAATAATAATAATAATAATAATAATAATAATATATGTTTCTGTTTTTTTTATATATCGCATAATACTAAAAGTTGGTGAGTTTATTAAATATCATTTCTCGAGGGAGAAAAACAATTTATTTAAGAAAATTTCCAGTAAATTATATTTCAGGTTTTATCCTTAATATCTTATCATTTTAATATACTATATATATATATATATATATATATATATATATATATATTTTTTTTTTTTTTTTTTTTTTTTTTTTTTAAAAAGGTAAATGTGAAAGAACAGACTATTTTCTATTTAAAAAAAAAAAAAAAAGTGATTTCTGCCATAAGGGTGGGGGGGAGGGATACTCATTCTCTGGGATAGTCTTGAAGCTCGTGCTAAAACGGTTGTTTGACATCACTGAAGCTTTAATTATAAATTGAAATTCTGAATCTTCGTGTAGGCAGCCTTTATTTATTTGTTTGATTTTTGTTGTTGTTCAAATATAAAAACTGGTTATATTTCAGTTGATTAAATTGGAAAATGTGTAATTGAAAGTATCCATTGCAAATAATAATTATATGAAATAGAAAATAATTAACGCACTGGCGTAACTACGATTTGTTGGGCCTCCCCGCGACAGATGGGTGCCTACTCATCTGTTGCGGCTAGGCCTTTGAAACAGAATTGTTGTTGTTCCTCCTCCCACACTCCCCGAGAACCTTTGTTGAGCCCATTAAAGCTGTCATTCCCTTCAGTGAACGATGTAGTTTCCGCTCTGGAGTTAAATAACTTGTTTGCCAGCTAATGGATATTTCAAAGATTAGGTTAATGGCACAGTTGGAAAATCAAAGAACCTTTCCCTCAACTGGTATGTTCAGACACCCCAGATATAAACACATAGTTAAGGAAGATAATTTTTAAAAAATGTTTTTTTTTTTTGTAAATTTTAATAAAATAAAAACACCTACTTCACTAAAGAACTTTATATATTTGGAAAATACCAATGCACTGCGTACAAATAATATTGATCGCTGCAGTCATGCAGTAAAGTATATCAGATAATTATGCTTGAAGTGATTGTAATGAAAAATGTTTAATCCTGAGCCTATCTTATGTTGGCTTCATTTGTTTTTCTTCCTTAGAATAAGAAATTGTAAAAAATACAAATATAAGAATGGGAACAAATGTATTAATCACCTTTATTGCAATACTTTTTGTCACATTGTCTCCAAATTTTGGTGAGGGCCTTTACTTTCCAGGGATATCACTAAAGACTGTCGATCTAGAAGGGAAATAAAAAGTAATGTACATAGACATTTTTAAGTAAATAATTATTATTGAAGAATTAAAGTAAATTATAGTAACTGACCGTAGAATCCCCGCTATGTCAGACAATTCGAGTGTTATGGTGTTAGGATCAGGAGATGGCGGCAGTCTGTTGTGCCCTCATCTGGATGCTTTGATAAATCATCGACAGTCATGAGTTAGGACTAAAGAAACTTCGCCTGTTCCCTTTGGAAAATAAAAAGGAGTTAGGGGATTTATATTAATAGGCTAAGAAATGCTGAGAAGCAAATAAGTGTTTTGAAATCCCTTCTACTCTAAAACTATAGTTCCTGTAGTTTGGATCCGCCCCTGCTGTATGTGATGTAAGACCAAATAGACTCCTTTTGATTAGCATTCTTGGTATTATATATACTTCAGCGATTATCGATAAATAAAATAATAATCAATTTACCATAAAGATTGTCACAAGAGAATGCTGATATTTTCATTGCAAATGAATTTCAAACGAGATCGATGATTATGATGGTGAACTCGGCATCCCTGTCTTCTCCTCTTTTACCATTTGTTGATTTTTCATATCAAAATAATAGAAGTTCCACAACGATGTATTCGAATACATCTGTAGTGCTTGCTAACATTAAGCCATGAGTTACATGGGCAGCAACCTGAACTACGAGATCCGAATATCTCTCAGAAGTTACGCAAGTCGGATCATCTTTGGAGGTCTGCCAGAAATGCCTTACTCTCAAAACCAGTCTGAATTGTCATTTAATAAAGGTGCATGAGGAAATCAGACATGAGTTAATGTCAGATTTCTAATCAGGATATTTCTTCTGCAAATTTGCACTTCAAGACCATACTTCGGAGTTGAAATCATCATTTCCTTCGCCTTCAGGACTGAATAAGTTACCAGAAAACATCGTGAGTGCTTCCTTGAGTAATGTGTTTAAGGAAAGATATGATAGGTGTCAATGAATTACGCCATCTAGTATCCTATCTCGATTACTCCCTTAAGGCGACTACATTAATAGAAATAATAATTACCTAACAACGATTTCGTTTGAAAATATTTGCATTTCAAACAAGGTACACTAACTCCAAGTTTTGCACGCAAGTTCACCCATCGCAATCTAATAAGTTAAGTTGCGAGCAAGAGAATTTCGGATAATAAAAGTCACTCAGAACAACGGCTTAAGAATTTGAATAATAAACGAGGAAACGAAACATTATATCCGTCCCCTAATTTCCCTCCAGCAATGCTTGTTAAGTTTATTTCCTGTGGTACGGTTTGCTTCAACACACATTTATAGCTTCCTCAGTTCTCCATTCTGTTTTTAGTGTTATTTTACTTCAAAACAAGTACTGCATCTAAGAAGTTCCAATGTTGGCATATGTTCTCACATCCGGACTGATCATCCCGATAAATATATTTCGAAAACATTTAAAAACCAATTAAACACTCCCTCTCCCCAGATACGTTTGTATCAGTGTTGATGCATATTGATCCGCATGGTTCTATCCCTTTCTTTCAATCGTGTTCATATCCATGAATCGTTTCATTTACTAAAAATTGTTATTGCATTTTATCGGGGACCGGCTGAAGATGCTGTTGGTTGCTTCCCCTCCCCCGTTTTTAAAAGTTAGTTAGACTAAACCCTACCTACTCCCATTGGAGAATAAAAAACATCAGCGGATTTATTTATTTTATTTTTTGCGCAAAATATACACGAAGTATTTTAACACGAGAGATTGGTAATGACATATTTTTTTGACAAAGTAACTTTTACTATTTCGAAAAGCTGAACAGTTGTCCATATGAGTCTTATTTGTGATACCAGCTTGAATAATACCTCAAGAGCACAGACTGGAATGGAGAATGCATATTTTGGTTTGAAAGGACTAAGTCAAATCTATTCTTATGACTGGCTTGAGGAACATTTTTCTGAAATAAAAAGAATTTTTCATTTATCCTGCACACAGTCGCTTTTTTGGATTTACAATAAGATTTAGCAATAAGACTAAGAGTCATGTATTTTATGTATGCCAATGGAGTGCGTTTTTCTGTTTACCTATTTTGTGGGATTAAAAAATCTGAGTTTCCGGGAAGGAAAACGACATCTATCTCCGGACTAGACTAACTCACCTTCAGTTGAAAAGGACTTATATTTTTCGCTTCTTAGACGAGGTTCAAATCCAATCCTCTTTCCAACCAAATGATATCGTTGATATCAACTGAGCTATGCAGGCTTAGTCAAAAAACACAAACCTGTCTGAGAGCATACAGAAACATGAAGTCATGAACACTAGTATGTACAGCGGATCCACAACAAAATGCCTAGGTACTGGTTACTTTAAAAAAAAAATCATAAACACTGGTTTAGGGACTCAGAAAAAACAAACATCGGAACTGGATCTAAGAGCTTAAAATATCTGGAATTCTGAATATGAAGATACTTTCCTATTCAGATTCCAGACTGGTTTCATAAGATGGTGCCATACCTGCCCGTATTGGCCTCACTATTATATAGTTGTATCATATATAGTCATATATAGTTGTATCATATATAGTTGTATCATACGCTAAATAAATAAGAGAAGCTGGAACTCGGACTGCACATTGGGATCTTTCCCATATGAGAATCAATCAACTGTCTTGAATGCTTTGGGAATAATTTTGATTCAGATTTTTTTTTTCGACCAGGTAAAGTTAATTGTTTCAAGGGAGGAAAAAATCATGATGGTAAATATACTTGAATTATTTGGATTTTAAATTTTTCTAAAGTTCTAAGAAAAAAAAACAATTTATCAGTTAGCAGAAATTCAAGACATTTGATATGATGTGGCACTTTCATTTGATTTATCCTCAGACATTTACACACCTCTATGGTAGGATTCGCATCCGCAATTTGTTCTGTAGAGAGCAGGTTACGCTAACCCTCGACCAACCAGGCCAGCTAATAGAAGTTCTATAAAACATTTATCAGTCGTATGGCAGTCTTTCATACCCTCAACCAGAACCAAACAGCATGATTTCCAATAAATTAGTTTCTTATGATCCTGCTCTAGCAATGAACTAATTAAAGTGTGACAGGACTTTGTGATGGCATTAGGACCTTTGTTAGGGTATATATCGCGCCTAGGCAAGTACTATTTGGCAGGCCCCTAAATTCCAGAAAATATGTAAATTTAAAAACAAAAAAAACGCGTTTTTATGAGTGAGCTCAACAATTAACCATGAAGTGTTTTATGTTGCCCTAGTTTGAAAACAAATTCAGAATTTCCAGTGCAAAGAAATAAATGCTTTTTAAAGTAAGGCTTCGCCCAAAATCTTCTCAAACACAATCAAAATCCGACCTGTTACCAGCAGAATTCACTTGAAGTTACTTCTCTACCCCCCATTCCTAAAATGAATAAATAAATAAAAGGACTTTCATCAGAAATTAATTCCGTTACTAAAGTGTGATGGCACTAAGACCTTCGTTAGGGTATATACTGGCGGCGAGAGCTTATTAGCAGCTCATCAGGATGCGACTATGGGGGGGAGAACATCCTCACTGAAGGTTCTTGACCTTCCGCTAATAGATAACTATATCTGATAATTATTATTGTTATGTGTTTTAAAAAATATTGTAATTGGTGTTCTAAATTTTAGCTAGCTGAGAACTTCCAAAGGTTATCGTTGTGTACATAATATTTGATTTACGCAAGCTCTGATGGTTTGGAATTATGGTCGAAGCAACTAAGATGTAGACCAGTATATTATGTCTGTGTTGGAGACTTTTCCCTGAAAAATATCACAAATGTTCATTGCTATCCGTTTCACTTACCTTCTCCTCCCTGTATCGAAATATTCTTCATTCTCACGTAATTATATCCTTTTTTAAATAATGCTGAAAAAAGCAACAGTACAGTGTCAAAAATTGGAGATTGCTTCTACTAAGAAAAGTATGGCTTGTCACCGTCAATTTAGGAATTGAGTTTCGAATTAGGGCCGACTCAACTAAGGCTATGACGCCGGTGTATGAGTTTAGTTTACTGAATGTGTTTTTCTAGTGGCTTGCCTGTTTTGTGGGTGAAAAGATTCTGGGGTGGGGAAGAGAACTCTGCTACCACAGTATGAAACCGGCTAACTAGCCTTCAGGTGAATAAAGCCTTATAGAAGTTTCTCACGTTCTAGACAGTATTCGAACTCAGGTCCTTCCAATAGAAAGGAATCGTCGATACAAACTGAGATATGGAGGCTCTTTAGGGTATGTAAAACTATTTTAACCAGAGCGGCCTGCCTCTTCGCATTCTTAAAAGCAAAGACAAGTTTGAATACCGTCAAGGACGCAAAAAAACTTTATGAGGGCTTTTCAACAGGAGGTGAGTTATCAGTGGAGGGTTGGGAGGTTATTCTCCGAAAGCTGAGGTTTTTCATTAGTAAAACAGACCAACCAGCTAAAAGAACCCACGCAGTTAACAGGTATGATACAATGGCCTCATAAGCTTGGTTGATTCAGCCATATTTTCAAACACCGTAAATCTAAAATTTAAGGCACAACTGTACTGACAGGCCGATCTTTATCTGACAGAGGAGTTCCGAGATTTTGGCACTGTGATATTTCTGGTTCAGCGTTCTGTGGAAATAAAGAGTTAATCATTTGAATGATACGTATCGCGAATTTGAGCTAATGATCCATAGCAAAAATTCAACTATCATAGTTCTAACAGGAACAGGTGTCATTCAGAACACAACGATAATTATCGAACTTTTATAGCCAGAACAAAACAAGGGCGAGAAGGTGGAGTTATGTAAAAAGATTCCAACTGGAAATTTACACGTCGTCATAATTTCGATTCCATTATTAAACTTAATAATTCAACATTAATGGTGGACGTCTGTGATTATGATGATAAATTTTAAAGCAAATATAACAGGCCAGCAAAAATAAATGTCAAGTTAATAGAAACTTCAACTACCCTGATACTAACAGACGACTATAACATGGATTTTCGACTAGTAGGGTTTTTTTTTTTTTTTTGCGATCTGTTAGACAAATATTTTAACATCAACATGTTAGCCATTGTACAAGAGAGAAAGCACACTGAATCTATTACTCACTAAAGACATTTTGATGGCTAACAAATCGAAATGTTAATCATAAGCTGTTACGTTTTCAACATAGACAACCTGTTCGTTTTTGTTTTTTTTGTTTTTTTTTTTCCCGGTCTATAAGCTGATCTTTCAGTTTTTTCTTTCTAATTCCTTACATAATAATAGTAATATTATTTTTATATGCGTTTGGTCGAAATACCGATTTATAAATTCTTACTTTTATCTTTATTAGATAAATAAAAACTTCTTCATCATCATCATCAATGGCGTACTGCAAGTACGCGATCTGCACCAGCAAAGTTTCAATTTTCATTCCATGCGAATCTATTGTTTTTAAATCGGTTATTATTTCATCTATAAATACATTAAGATAGACTTAGAGAATTTTCTTGGGCGATTTCCTTCGTTTACTGGGATGTTCTGCATATTTCTGTAATGATACTTTATTATACATTAATTTTAAGTATGCTATTATTATTATATAGGCGTCTTCAGGAAGTCAGGGATTCTTCCAGGGAATATTTTATATCAGTTGCTGATATTTTCTACTTGTGATTCATGGCTGAGCGGATCAATGTTTTCAGATGCATCACGGAAGAGAGTACAGCAGATAACTGCCACCATATCGCGGTTCTAAATTCTAACAAATATGTTCTATTTTTTTAAAGGAGTTATTTTCTTGTAATATTTATTTTAAATTTCTTCTTTTATTATCTGTCGCCCACTTATGAAAGTTGTATGCCTATAAATCATTAGTACAGCGGGTGGGCTATGGATTTTTTTTCTATTTTTATTATTTTATTTTATTTTATTTTTTACATAATTCAGAAATTCTGCAGCTCTAGACCATGGAACAGTTTTACGTCACACCTTATATAATTAAACTTGATCAACACTGCTATGTGCAATCAATATTTTCAGGTTTTTAAAGTTTCAAAGTGTCTAGCAGGGAACATTAATTCTGTTACGCTGCTATTCATTCCTCAATTCATTCCTAAATGACTCACCTTTCTGTCGACATAACTGTTGCTATGGAAACATGTTCCCATAGCAACAAATCAATCTATTTGGTTGGTTGGTTTTTCATTTTGATTGTAGCATACTGTACAAGTTCGTAAAATCCACAACCAACGAAAACGAAAATTAGTAATTCGTTTTAGACTTGTTTCACATACCCCCTGCCAAAAATAAAAATAAAAAATAAATAAAAATACTCAACGTGAAACGTAATTGACACTGTTAGACCAATAAATGAGTAATGTTCTTAAAAAAATACTGTACAAGTTCGTAAAATCCACAACCAACGAAAACGAAAATTAGTAATTCGTTTTAGACTTGTTTCACATCCCCCCTGCCAAAAATAAAAATAAAAAATAAATAAAAATACTCAACGTGAAACGTAATTGACACTGTTAGACCAATAAATGAGTAATGTTCTTAAAAAAATATGAGGTTAATAAATGTATACAAGGGATTAAACCTGATATAATGTCATTTTAACCAGTAATATAATTTTATCCAGTGGTGTAGCTAGAACGTTTGCTGCCCGAGGCGATCCGTGAGTTTGCCGTCCCTCTCAATACACACCAAAAATACTACAAAAAGTCAAAACGACGTATAGGGAAATAAATGAAAACACTATGTTTATTTTTGAAGTAAAACTTTAATTTCAACATTCTAAAATGTTGTTTTTCTTGCTTTTCTGTTAGCGAAATCGTCGATAACATTGGCGAAGTCTATTTCATAGTAATGTAGGTAATTCTTAATCAATTTTATTTAGAAAAACTCCTCTCACAACTAGCAACACTTAAAGCAATTGCAGGGCCGACTCTACCGACGGTGCAAGACGTGTATTTGCACGGGGAAGCAAAATTCGCATAAACTCTACAAAAAATAAGGGGGAAGGGGCGGCAAAATATGCTACTGAGTGGGTCGGCAAAATTCCTAGGGGCGACCTTGAGCAATTGTGATAAAATTCGCAGTAGTATTACAATATTTGTAAATGAGTTTTCAAGCCTGTATTTTAGAATTAACTGCAAAAGTTCAAAAGGGTTCAAAGTGACGCCCAGGGCGGATCTCCCTCTCCGCTCCTCCCTTGCTACGCCACTGATTTTATCATAACTAAAAAATAAAAAAGCATAAACGAATCATTAAAGATAACTTAAACAAATTTTATATATTGTATATCAAAATAATAATTACTACCAAGAGTGTCTTTGAATCAAGAATCCGAGTAAATTTTTGTTCTTGTTGTTGTTAAACAACAACAGTTTCCCAATCTGACCGAAAACCTTTTTCTTATCTTATCTTGAAGAATTAATTCTTTCATTGACTTTATTTCTCAAATTCCAGATAACATGCTGTTATTATCAGCCTTCCACCGAAAGAGAAATCAATGTACAGCGGCAATGACATGTACTCAGACAAGTACTCAAAGTAAATGCATATTTATATTTTTACGGTACATGTGTCTACTACCAAATGTGTTTACGAGGTCAGTTTACAATAAGATTTTAAATAAGAGATTATTATTATTATTATTATTATTATTATTATTATTATTATTATTATTATTATTATTATTATTATTATATTAACTCTCCTGGAATCAAAGACTTATCAAGCGAGATATAAAGGTTTATACCAGTGTTTCCCAACCTTTTTTGGATTCATGCCCCACCTCAACGCCTCCAAGATTTTGATGTCCTCCCTATTATACATGCCAGCATAATAGTCAGCCAAGTTCTGAAAAAGTCTAATATAAATATGTTCTTTAAATAAAAAAAGGAACATGGGTAAAACTGTGTTTAATTTGACTTTCTTCAATGAATATAAATTTTATATTACACTTTGTATATTATAAAACATAAATCGAACTGAACTCGGGAAAATAAAATCCAAGTTAATACGATCCTTGAGCTTGATGTCTGCTGCAAAGAGTTTTTATTTGAGGTACTAATTTAGTCATTTTCAATCTCAAATCCCCATGGTTTGTGATATCCAGATGATTTCTTTTTTTCAGTAGCAAGTCATTTACAGCACTAAAGCCACATTCACCTAAATATGACGACAGGAAGGGTAACAATATTTTTTTTTTTTTGCAAAACTAGTTGAATTTCGGTATTTCGTTTCTATATATATATATATTATTTCACGTGGTGACTGTTTGTTGAACAATTACTGAGCTTAAATCTCTACATTATAGTACATTAAGTCTAAACCTCTAAACCACTGAAAATACCACGTCTTCTGCCCAACAAAAACAAATTAAGAATCACCAACAGTGATTACTCAAGGACAATTAAGAAAGCTGGCATAGATTGATTCATTCCAGTTCCTCTTATTTCATGCAAACAGAATAACAAGTATTTGGACATTTTTTTGGACTGACCATGTGATAGACAATTTTAACAAGATAGACAAATTTAATCTTAATGGACTGGCTCCCTCAGTGTCAATAAAACGTGATTTCATGGAGTAGGAAATATGATGATAAATGTTGGGAACAGGTATATAACCAGCAAATCTAATGGAATAGCAAAAACACTAGCCGACATGCATACAATCAGTTATTTTGGCGTATAACATAACATGAGATAACTGATATGTTACAAAGACAAGTTTCATAGATTACAGACAAGACATGTTTGAATACAATCAAGAAATCACTGGAAGGTCATTGCAAAGTGATAAGAACAGTCTTAAATGTACCGCTATCACACGTGTATTTGTGAGAATCTTCAGTTCCACAGATAACCGATTCAGAGATTTTCGTAACAAAATATTGCACCAGAGTCAGTCAGTATTTGTTATACTCTTTATTGATAAAGCATAAGGTAATAAAAAAAATAAAAGAAAATAAAAACTCGCAAGAAATTTTTTGCTTCTATCAATACAGTTCTGCTAGCAAATGGGAAATAAGTTTTATTATCATTATTCATAATAAATCCAAGATAATTTCATTCTTTACTAAATTTCCTTTTAAATAATAATAAATAAATTGGCTGGACTTTAATTATGACCAATAGGAAAGCTCAATTATTATAATAATTATGAACACTTTATTAGTAAAATACGGCAAAAGTTGTTTTTGTGACTTTAACTTTCTTATGTTTCAAATTTTTATTTTTACTTAATTTAAAAGAACTAAAATTTTTATTACTGTAAAAAAATGAAATGGTAGTAGTCACCAATACATTTGAAAACAATATTACATTTAATATAATTTACATCATATCAATTAAAATGTAAATAAATAAATCCTCTGATGTTTTCATTCCACAAATAGAATAGGTCAAGCTTTTGAAAATCGGTAGGGAGCTGGCTCCATCCTTACTCGTTACCGGTAGTTGAGTTCATTTGTAGACGTGTTGAAAAATTGCAGCAGAAAACTGCTCTATTTTGTGCTCCTAATCTTGAGTGATATTATTGTTTCAAATTATGTGACTTTTAAGGGATTTTTACGAGTTCTGAACCAGATTCTGAATGGAAAACAAAAAAACGATTTGCCCATGCGAAGATTGGGCTAGTATTTTAAAACTTTTTAAATAAGTGAACTTTCTAAATGTTAAAATTGCTATTCCACAGAGACGTATATTTGTTATTACCTATCAATATGTAGACAAATGAGCTGGTTCGATTTATAACTGATTCAAGGTTGGGTCATACGGAAATTGACTCAAACAAACTAACATTAGATCGAAAACCAATGAAGTGTATTTATATTAACTTTTCTGTTGGATAAGTATTTGTTTTATGTTAAGAAAGGCTGTGTTTGGCTATTTGTTTTATTTTTATTTCTTGTTTACAAGAAATAAAAATAAAACAAAAATTTAGACTTATTGAGGCTACTTTTATTTTTAGTGCAGAGATTTTCAACCAGTGTGCCGCGGTACACCTGAGAGGTCTTCAGGTGTACCGCGAGATTTATGAAAAGAAATTAATTGAAAGAAAAAATGTCGTAATTTGCGTGTTTATTTATTAGTATCTGGTCTTCCCTCTTCTTGTGTGTGTAAATCAATCAAAAAATAGTATACCTATTTTTTTTGCCAGATCATCAAAAAAATGAAAAGATTATATTTTTAGTGTGCCGCAGAATTTTAATAATTAGTCTAGGTGTACCATATTATGGAAAAGGTTGAAAATCACTGTTTTAGTGAATTAAATCGCGCGCGCGCGCGTGGTGTCGATAACAACCAAGTTTTAGAATTTTTTTGATACATATTTATAACAATGCCAGAAATAACTATATAGTGATTGTCTGAAAGTGTAAATGTACACGAGATGTAAAAAAAAAAAAAAAAAAAAAAAAAAAAAAAAAAAAAAAAAGTTGATTTATTTATTTATTTATTTGTAATTTGAGACTTGCTTAACCGAAAATTAGAAAATCAGAAATCCCCTGCTTTTTGGTATTTGAGGTAATGTCGTTTGCTGTTGCTTGTCTTTGAAATAGGTTGATTTTAAATTATAATCTATATACAAACATTGCTTAATATTAAACGTACTATTATTATTATTATTATACATAACATATGCTTAGCAATAAGATTCGGATCTATCTACGAGTTTAATTGTCGGTTAGGAGATTCCGGATTTAGGAGACACAACTATTGCAAACTCTAGGGAGTAGTAAATAGGAACTTCTGGAAATTAAAAAAAATCTGTTAATAATCAAATTTCCTACAATGAACAGTTATCAGAACCCCTGCATGGTAACTACTGCTTATATGTAGGTCGAAACTGGCAGAGAATGTATTCGTCTTTGTCTCTCGCTAAAATCAACATGAATGGATAAAATCAAGAAGCGTAAGCAACGACTATCGAAGTTTTCTGAATGAATCAGGAGAGAAAGAATTAATGATTTCCTAGTCGTTGCTATAATACAGAACCTTTTCAGAAATCTATACAATTTATAAGTTATTTTTGAGACTTTACTAACATAATGAAAAAATAATGAATTTTCAAGGAAGAGATTCTGATATTCAATTAACTAGAACCTTTAATATTAAAAATATTAATCAGAACTGCATAACTGTTAAGTATGCATATATGTGCGTAATGGGAATGTCACCACGAAAAGTTGGTACCTAGAGTATATTTAGTATCGTAGGTGGACGACAAATTAGATCGTTGCGAATTGTAGAATTTTTCAAACCATTGCAGGCCTCTAATCTCACATCGAGCGATGAAAATCACTTTCGCCAAAACACACTAGCCATTTTGCCAAAAATATCATTCAAAGTGCCGCCTCCGATCCAAAGGCCTCCACTTATTCCTATCTGGTGTATCTCTAAAGATATGTAGTGGACTTGCCTGTCCGATATTCAATGTCTTTCATGTAATGGTCTTCGCCTGCTTCTTCCTCTTCTTCTTTACCTGTAGTTTTCCTGTGATTATTTCATTTTCCTCTTCCTTCACACCTTAAAAACATGGTCTATCGGAAAAGAAATGGAAAAAACGACTGGTAGCTCTGGAGATGTGGTTAACAAAATAAATAAATGCATAAATAAAAATAATCCAGATTAGCTAGAAAAGAAAAGGGTATAAAACAAAGCTTGATAGATCCATCGTTTTAAATATAATTATCAATGCCACCACTCTCTTTTAGTTTATAAAGTATATTTTGCAGATCTCTTCATTCTCGGTGGTTAGTGGTAGTGTCAGTGGTGTAGCTAGAGCTGTTGCCACCCGGGGCGATCCACACCAAAAATACTACAAAAAGTCAAAACGAATTTATTAATTAAATTAAATTAATTAAAACACTTGTTTATTTTTGAAGTAAAACTTTAATTTCAACATTCGAAAATGTTATTTTTCTTGCTTTTCTGTTAGCAAAATCGTCGATGACATTGGCGAAGTCTATTTTATAATAATGTAGGTAATTTTCAATCGATTTTATTTAGAAAAACTCCTCTCACAACTAGCAACAGTTACAGCAATTGTAAGGAAAATTCGCAGTAGTATAAAATAGACTTTTGAATTCAATTCTAAAATACAGTTCTCGAGACTGTATTTTAGAATTAACTGCAAAAGTTCAGAAAGGTTCAAAGTGCAGCCCAGGGCAGACCGCCTCCTCCGCAATCCCCCCCCCCTCCCCCACCCTAGCTACACCAGTGGTACACTGCAGCCATGGGACTCAACGTCTTCAGGGACGATCTATTTTCTTAAATGGAAGGTGTTCATATTAAAGTGACCACTTAAGTGTACATTTCAGGCTAGTATTCCTCCACTTTTGAAGCATTGGCGACATTCACTAAACTGCGATTAATGTTTTGCATTAATCGCAGTTTAGTGAATAAATGAATAGCAAAAATATACAAAAATAAACCAGATAATGACTGTCGAAATTTTCAGAATGAATCAGAGAAAAAGAAGCAGTTATTGGTTGTTGTTAGAGTACAAAACCGGAGAGAAGCACGATACATCTAAGTTATTTTTGAAATAATTCTGAATATGACATAGGACGGGGAAAAGCTGAATTTTAACAATTATGTGATTCGTGTTTATGTATATTAATATTTATGTATAATTATGTATATTGATAATATACATTTTGCAAATGCAATTAACATAAACTCAATTATTCAGAACTGTTTTGAATAATTCAATAAATAGGAGACTATTATAAATCAATAACAGTAGAAATTAAGGATTCTGCAATCATATATTACCAGAACATACATTACTGTTTATATAAGAATAGTGATTATGTTTTGAAAATGAAACTTCTGTTGGAATGAGTGATATTTTTTACCAAGTTATTTTATATCATTAATAAGTTAATACGCGCCGTGGCGCTGGTATCACACAAACAAACGAAAATAGCTTCTTACTTGAACGACAGGAATTATACATGATCCTTAATTACTAGAGTAAATTTTATTGTAACAAAGCAACGGGAATTTTGTCGAAGTGTGATTACTAGCGTATTGCAAATTTTCATGTAATAATCATTTCCTCTAAAACAACGCTAAAAATAAATGGGCTTGGATTTTCAGATGATTCATTTGCTCCTTAACGCCAATAATCATCAAGGAACAGCCGATGAAACCCATGTGTCAGCGTCACGTGATTCTAAGCATTCGTGTGCTAACACAAAATCTAAATCATGCAATGTTTTAGATTGTCGCTTATTACAGTGCATTGGCGTTAATAAACAGAAATTACAGTAAATTAGTATTGTTTAACGTTTTCCGTATAACATATATTTTTATATTTTGTATTAATTTAAAAAGATTTTTTTTTTTTTTTTTAATCGTTGAAATGTAAAGAAGTTAGAATACGTTTTGTTATATTTTATCGATTTGTTTTACATATAATAAACTTCGGACGTTCCAGTTCTGGAGTGTTTGCAAATCTAACAAAGGCTATAATTTTTGTACGTTCCTTCCTTATAATGAATGAAGACTCTTATTAATATATATTTTATTAAAATATATAATTTATTTAAATATGTATCTTTTATTGCATTCAATTGTTTCGTGTAATCACACATTGGCAAAACAGGGCGACTGGCACTCTTTTATTGGAAAAAACCTGGGTTGTATTTTATTGTAATAAAATATCTCGGTGTAACAAATATCAATAAGCACCAAATGTCATACGTAAAAATTAATTGCTTAAAATACATCCTAGATTTTAATAATGATAATTAGCAATACTGAAATTTACAATATCAGTGGTACCCATTTTGTTTCATTTTACACCCAATGGCTGATGAGCACAATCGCAAGAGAAACCAATTAACCAGAATTGAACACAGTTTTGCAATCAGTTGCTTCCGGTTCTATACGTTGAGATTTGTGGCTTTGGTAGAGGACAGTACTAGATGGTACTCCTGTCCAGCCAGAATACATGATGCTGGAGGTGTATGGCGTACTGTTCATTCGAAGTTATTATTTATCTATACGGGCAAGAGACGTGATCTAACGGACTTTGAAAAAGGTATGATTGTAGAGTATCTGTTGAAGGTGACATCAGGAAAATGCCAATATTGTAGGCTATTCACTTAGCACTGTACTTAAAGGTGTTCAAGAATGGCAGGAGACTAGACAGAACAGCATTCGCATGACCAATAGCGGTTGTCTACTTCTCATCTACGAACGCAGGTTGTCTGTCTTGTGGAAGCCAATAAACGAAAAACTGTGGAACGCCTAAGTAAAGAATTTAACCAGAGAGAGAATGACGGTATTTCTCGATCTCAATTCAGCTTACCCCTCTTCCGTATGAACAGTACCATCGACAGGGTGTAGCATAGAGGCATCCTGCCTCACGGCGCAGTTTAATAAGGGCGCGCGTTCAGCCATATTGCGGTAGGCGCCATCGCTACGCTAACAATTCCTGTTAGCGTAGCAAGTGCGGAAAGAAGTTTTTTCAAGCTTAAACTGATTAAAAATTATTTGCAACAGCAATGACCCAAGAAAGATTGGTAGGTCTAGCAACTATATCGATAGAGGCGGACATAGCTTATAATTTAAATTTAGAAGAGCTTAAAAACAGTTTTATTGTGAGATTTCCCCGTAGAGCAAACATTTAATTAATATTATTATGTAATCGTTTTGCATTAATGTTTCTCTTGTAATAAAAACAAAATAGCAATTGGAGATTTTCTTATATTTTTGTCTTATAATCCATCATGGGCGATATTTAATTGTTTGCCTCAGGGCGCAATCTAATCTGGCGACTGCCCTGCGTATGAACCTCCGAAGAGAGCCCAATCAAAAGTGACTAACGCTAATTATGCCTACAGTTTGCATCTGAGAGACTTTTTTCTTTACCATTGAAGACTGAAAAAGTTTATTTTCATATGAATTTCGTTTTCAACTATGTCATGTGGATGGTAGTTGAAAGCTTAGCGAAATCTCAGGAGAAGAAATACCTCGACATCATATTCTATCAGAAACAGGCAGTTGGCAGCAGCATTATAGGATGGAGATGTTTCCTGGGAATATCTTGGAGTCCTCATACCCGTAGATCATACCATCAGTTCTATAAAATATCGATCCATTATAGTTGACTAGGTATATCCCTTTATGATGAGTCTTCATATGGTCACACACACCTTGGCTATAGATGACCCAGGTGTGTTCAACAGGATAATGTGCTATGCTACGTTGTTGTTCTGGAGTGGTTCGCCGAAAACGACAGCAACTTTCAGGTGTTGCTATGGCAGCCTTCGCCGATTTTCAATCCCAAATAATGTCTTTGGGATTAAATACATCGAGACATCAGGCGTTTAAATCCTCCACCCGAGCACTCAAAGATTTAGGGAAAGCAATTCCAATGACTTGGTACAGCATACATCCTGCAACGTTGAAAGTCTTATACAGCCATGCAACATTAAGACGGTGGTATTTTGACTGAACTGTGTGTGTGTGTGTGTGTGTGTGTGTGTGTGTGTGTGTGTGTGTGTGTGTGTGTGTGTGTGTGTGTGTGTGTGTGTGTGTGTGTGTGTGTGTGTGTGTGTGACAAACTGTATCATTTATCCGATCATTTTATAATACAATAACATAATTTTTAATAGAGAAAAATAATACGAGAACAGATTTGAAATTAAATTAAAATATTTTAAATAAAGATCGAATATTGAAAATTAAAAGTCAAATATTAAATTTAATTAAAAATAAAGACCAAATAAATAGTACCTTTTGAGAGAACCAGTGGTGCACCCAGAGGGGGGAAGGGGCCCGGGAACCCCCCAAAGAAAAGGAAAAAAACACTAGAAAAATTTCCAAAAATCTTTTCCTAATTAAAATTCATTTTTTTATTTATGTTGTGTGCTACTTATGAATTAGCGATCACTGCAGATGCTCAGTTATAGGTTGTATGCGATGTGTGTGGTGTGTATTCGCAAAACGTCTACTCAACTCGATCCCCCCCCCCCTCCCCAAAGGTTAAATCCTGAGCGCTCGGCCCCCTCCAAGATTAAATCCTGAGTGCGCCACTGGAGAGAACATTATTAAAGAGAAGGTTTTTTACAGCTCTGACTTAAATTGCAAATAGAGACAACTTCATAGAAACAACTTTATCCAGATATAAATATGCAGAGTTTCAAGATTTAAATTGTCATTCTTTTTGTTTTTAAATAATAATCATCTAAAAATGCTATGTTGGTTATTGTAGACTGTACCTTGCGTTCTCTTCCAACTCGAGAAGATATAATAAATTTCCATTATACATGCATGACAACATTTCTCACTGTTTAGATGAAATGTTATTGCTCATCAGATAACCAAGCTGCATCGATGCCCTTTGTTGAAAATATATGAATTCAAATCACGTCTATAATAACCTTTATAAGAGCTTTTAACTCAAGGTGGGTGAACAGATCTCATGTGGTAGTGATGATAGTGTTTTTCTCCCATACATTTATGTTGTTCATCCGGTTGTTTTACTGTTTTGTTTTGTTGTCCGGCAAACCAGTCAGAATAGACGAATTAATAGATATCACATACTGGGTTCTAGCTTGAGTTGCTTAAACAATAATACCAAACAACAACAGCTCCTCAAAGTTAAAATTAGACTTCATAAATTGCATAAATACATTTTATATACTCTGAAGACATTCCCGAACATCCATGCTTATAATAGGATTCTTACCCAATCTCTATTGGTTAAAGAGCAAAAAATGGTACCACTCAGTCAACCAGGCCTGAATTTATTAAAATCAGAAGTCGCTTGAAAAATATCATGTTTAATCTCGATTTGTGTGTGTGTGTGTGTGTGTGTGTGTGTGTGTGTGTGTGTGTGTGTGTGTGTGTGTGTGCAGACTCGATTTATAGATAATTTTAATATTCTCAAAGAAAATCCTTAAAATGTTCAGAACATTAAGGATTTTCATTTAAGAAAAAAAAAAATTTTAATGAATCAACTACAGAATTCGCTAAAGTGAATGGTTAATAGTCCCAAACATCGTTTCAATATAATATTTTGAAATAAAATTTAAATGATTTACAAATTAGTTTTTCAATTGGTAGCTTTCTTAACTAATAATAACGCTTGAAAAAATCAAGTAAATACTAAAATATTTTTCGACTGTTTTTTAATCGATTTTAGAAATCTATTCAAATGTTACTTTTATAATTTGAAAAATTACAAATCATTTCAAGAGTGTTTTTTTTTTTTTTTTACATCAAGTAGTACAATACTTTTTTTTCCTACAGCGGTAACAACGAAGGCAAATCGTCTGAAATATTCTGAAAAAAAAAATAGGATTCAAACACACACATTACCCCTGATAATAATAAAAAATAATATTATCAAATTTTTAAAAAAATCGGAATATATTTGTTTCTCTTTAAATGATCGATGATGAAATCCCATAAGCCTTACATAATTCATTCGCAGTGAACTTTTCATCATTTCCAGTATTGCCTTGTCTGTAATAGGGAATGAATCACTTCCCAAGTTACAAACATTTAGCAACTGAATTGCGTGAATGTTCTTATTCATCACCAGGAAACAGAATGTCGCCTTCCCAATATTTGAATACATCCAGTGTGAATGACCTGTTCTCATTAATCATCATAAATGTGCTAAAAGTTTCAAAATTCACGGACCGTCCCACCCAATGCGAACATTTATCAAGCAAAAACCAAACAAATCACTTCCATTTAACTTCAGTAATCGACATTTGACATTTAGCAATAGAAACTTGATAATAAACCTGCGGTGAAATTAAAAACTGCTGGAATTTTCATAGCAATTGCTTTATAATGAAAATAACCACATAATTAAATAAAAAAAAAGGTGTGTTGAATATTTTTAGATATTAATTTTCCAAAATATTAATCAATAGCTAAAAATTTAATCTAACTTAATATGGTAAAATATATTTCATATATGGTTAAAGTAATTTATATAATATAAATTATGTTTATAATTATAAACGAATAATGTGCTTTTACTGTACATTCGTAAATATTGCATTGTTTTGATCACGATACAACCATACAGGCTTTCAAATAAATCGCCGAAAAAAGAAAGAAAAAAAAACTAGAAAATGATACCTCGCTGCTTCAATGTTATTTTCATTTAGAGAACTGGCAATATCCTCAGATAAAGCATTTCGTATGCTTTACTTTATTGCATTTGCTATTAAATATGTGGTGGTTGGCGGTAGATGGCGTTGGTGTAGTTACGGTTCGTTATAGTTGGTGGATTGAGTAGGTATTGTACGACCACACGTCATAGAACCGACCTTGGCAATGTGCTAGGAATAGTCAATTCATACTGAAGGGGAGTAAGAAATAAAGGATATACGAATTGGCCACCAACACGCGAAATCACGTGCTTTATACATAAATTTTCCAACTGTTGTACAAGCAAAATAGTTACCACTTTAAGAACTAGAATTTTCATAAAAGAAAAGCTAATTTTCCGACGTACAATAATAAATACTCATCCCACGAAACGCATTGATTACCCTAATATCGGAATGGGTTCTCCTTCTTTTGCCATTCGCAGAAGTGTCGAAGGGTCTCGCATCTGTGGACGTACAATACCTTCCATTGATAAGTCTTTGGACTCTCTGGAGGTGTCACCTAATAATAATAATGATAATAATAATAAAATGCTCAGTTTCATGAAAATCCAATTTAGTTGGATTTTCTTACTGAACGAACATAAAACGTGTGAAAGGTGGACAGAAAAATGTGCACAAAAAAGTTTTCGGTAATTCATTCACAAAACAGCTGAAACAAACAAAAAAAGTTCCAAATCAAACTTTGTTGTTTATGACCTTTAGCGTGATCCATCAGTATATTGAAAACTAGTTCGTCGCAATGGTATAACTGATTTTTCCCCACACTTACGTTTCTTGAACCCTTTGAGAGAGAGAATTCATTTTTTCTGATGAATTTTGCGTATGATATGACCTAATATTTCGTTTTTTGAAACTGGAGAGCTGCGATGTGAAAAACGTTTTGAGAGTGCATAGGGGGAATGTTGGCGTTTTAGCAAATAAAACTGTAACTCTTAGGAAAAAAGTTTTAAATGGACTACCAAATTTACAACATAGGTAATGCATTATGGTTAAGAGGTATGTTTTTATTTTATTCATTTAGGAGGAGAGAATGGCAGCTTCACCCCACCCCACCACACACACACACCTGTCAAAGAAAGTGTGGGATTGAAGATAGAGAGAATTACACTAGAAATACCACTTTTTTTTTCTTTATTTATTTGTTTCACATATAAGAAACTTTGTGACTTTTGCCTCCATTCTATTCCAGACTTTATTTGTTGATCATTCCATTCCCTTTTTGAAATGTGTTTTATGATCTGGCTTTCCTTCAGATACCCAAAACTTTGGAATTATTTCTTTTTCCCTCATCAGAAGGTCGCTGATCATAGAAGGCTTCGCAAGTGGTCAAAGAGGGAGCCACTATGCCAACCATTACAAGCTTCATTAACTTTACCTAGACGTTGAGTGGATTCATTTGATCAGTATTTCCATGTATACTTCCCTCCAATGAAAAATAAGTGAGAAACCCTTTATTTTGTATTCTTGCAAAGAAAATAAAAAGCTTCAGTTCTTTTAAAGCTACAGAAATTCCACGGGGTCTGATTTATGTATCCAAATATATATGACAGATGTCAGATGATAGTTGGAAAATTGTCACATCTGATTTCTGCAATACACAACTTTTGTAAAACACCATTGAACAATACACAACAGTGCACATACTAGCCACTGAATTTGAAGCTTTTATTTTACGTATAGTCATGCGACTGCGAATATCGATCCTCTTCAATTCCCTATGCATAGTTCGGTGAGATATGGGTTGGGAACAGCCTTCATTAAATGCTTCGGTCATTTGCTGCATACAAATTTTGTTTGACCCTACAAGTCTTCTGAGATGATGCCGATCTCGTTCCTGACAAACTGTCTTAGGACCACAATTATGCCTCTTAGATAAGCAATTTTGGTTATTTTTCCACTGATTAAACACTGGACACTTTTTTGAGAAACCAGTCAGCTCTGTTGTTTTCAAAATCGTGGCTTCATCCAAACAGGCACTCACAATAAGTCTTTTATCGAACTCCGAAGGATCTTTCGTTTTTCCCATTGTGAACAACACTGCTTAAGTCACGTTTACATACATCTGCATAAAGGTTTCTAATTCAGTGACCGATATGTGTAGTTATATGTTATAAAAAAAGGCAAACATTTAAAACAGGTGTACAGTATATAAAATACTAATATTTTAATTAAATTTCAAATATATAATTTTTATCGAGTTAAAAAATACCTAAATCATCTAACACCTTTGATTTCCCCAAATCAAGGCTTTTCAAGAGAGAGAAAGAGAGTATTGTGGACAACTCTGTCCTACACTGAAGAATTCAGAATTATCTGAATATTATTTATCAGCCATTAATTTTTTTAATGTAATTAAGCCATTAGATTTTTGGAATGCAAATGGCGGCTCGCGTATTAGTTCAGTGCGATAGTTTTGAATGATAAATGATATATATAGAGATAAGCGTTCTTCATTTTCTGAAATTTCATATGCGATTGATTTGCGCATTTAGCTAATCGCTCGATATTGCTGGCAATCCTTTTCATCTGCAATATCCTCTACAAAATTTCTGCTGGCAGGTCTCAAGACCTGCGGGATTTCTAATTGCGATCATAAGCAATTTTCCAATCACTACCTACTAGATATAACAACAAATAAAACAGACATGGATAATATTACTGATCTGCTAGAGCATCTAAACAAAGAGCAAGCATTAAAATTGTTTAAATTACTGCTTAAAAAATTTGATACTGAATGGCCAGGTTTCCTAAACCTGTACACACAGCCGGAAGAATCCGATGATATGGAGGGCGAAGTGGAAGAGATAAATGACACATCCATCTCCCTGCCCGAGAGCCTCAGTCAGACGGTCTTCACAGGAGAACAGACGGGCAAGAGACGTAGAATCGAGGATGATCATGTGGAAAACGAAACACCCTCACAAATAGTCCGTGAAAAAAGGGAAAAGGTACCCCCGGTAATTCTCCGTGAAAAGAAAAAATGGACCACAGTTGCAAGAAACCTAAGAGAACATCAAATTGGATACTCCTGGGCCAGAAACACCGACGAAGGTGTACAAATTCAACCAACAACAGTCACAGACTACAGAGGAATAACAAAAATGATGGATAACAACAAACTACAGTACCACACCTTCGCACTAAGCAGCGAAAGAAATCTAAAGGTTGTACTGCGAGGTGTCACCGAAGGCATTACCTCCGAGGAGATCGCGGCTGACCTTACCCAGCAGGGCCTATCACCTATCAAAGTCAGCCGGATGTACAGATCCGATAAACAACCAATGCCATTAGTATTGGTTGAGATACAGAACACTCAAAGACAAATTTATGACATAACTGCAGTCTGTGGACTTAAAATATCAACAGAGCCACTCAGGAAAAGGGCATCAGCAGGGCAATGCCATCGTTGCCAAAAGTTTGGCCATGCCCAAAGACTCTGTAAAGCCGAGTTCAGATGCCTGAAGTGTGGCGAGAAGCATCAAACCATTACATGCACAAAAGCAAGAACCACACCAGCCAAATGTGCCAACTGTGGAGGTCCCCACCCAACAAACTACAAAGGATGCAGCCACCATCCCAGAAATCACGGAACTAAAAGACCCGTCCAACCTCCCCCAATCTGGACCACCACTCAAAGCATCTCTGCTGCACAGTCATCAAACCACCAAAACCCAATCCATAAAAGTCAGGAAAGGGCTCAACCTTCACCAAGACCTATGCAGAAGCAGCCCGCCCAAAGGACACAATACAAAGCAATCAAATAGGCTCCAACATCACAGCAATACTGACTGCTTCGCTAGCCACTATGCTGCAGGAATTCAGCAAAACAAACCCAACTCCATCCTCCACAAAGAGATTCCTGCAAGGAACCCATTCCATACTCACAGCACTCAACTATGAATAAAACAAAAGTAAAACCTAACTCGCTTCTAATTGCAGCCTGGAATGCCAATGGCCTCACCAACAAAACATTAGAACTACAGGAATTCGCACAAAGACAACCCGGACGTAATGCTGATCAACGAGACCCACCTAAGACCTGCCAACAACCCAAAAGTGAGAGGATACACAATATACCGAACGGATAGACTCAGCTCCAGAGGGGGAGGCACTGCCATCTACATCAAACCATACCTCCACCACAATGCCATATCCAACCCACAGACTACAAACCTGGAAACCACAGCAATACAAGTCCACACAAACAATGCTGGAAGCCTCAAGATATTTGCTGCCTACAACTCACCAAGCAATCCTCTACTGACAACAGACCTGGATGCAGTCCTCAGCACCACAGACCCCACCATCATAGTAGGTGACTTGAACGCCAAACACACAGCATGGTTCAGCACCACCAACAACAGAAGTGGTCGCATACTACACAACTATTCAACACTTAACTCAGTTGTGGTAGCAGGACCCACTGAGCACACTCATTACAGCCCTCATGGCAGATCAGATGTACTTGACATAGCTATCCTTAGAAACATCAGTTATCAATAGAAACTAGAGACGCTCAGTGAACTATCATCCGACCACATCCCAATCCTGATCAAACTTGGCATGCAAGACCAACTGGCCCACCAGCACACCTTCATATCGTGGGATAGGCTAACTAAAATCCTACCAGAATACATTGGTCCTGTACCAATCATCCACAAAAAAGAAGAAATAGATGAAGCAATAAGCAATTTAACAAGCCAAATTAAAAAAGCACTAGAAGCAGTCACCAAAACAACAACCAACTACCCATCCGGTCGGCTCCCAGAAAACATAATGGACCTCATCAGAACAAAAAACAAAGCCAGGAAAAGATACCACAACACAAGAGCCCCACAGGACAAGAAAACTCTGAACAAGTTGAACAACCAAGTCAGAAAAGCACTTCAAATCCACAGGAACCAGGATTGGGACAATAAACTATCATCACTCAACCCAGAAGATCACACAATATGGAAATTTCTGAAGATTCTGCGCACTAAACACAATCCCCTACCGCCCATGCAAACTGCTCATGGAACGGCGCACACTGATAAAGAAAAAGCAGAAGCAATAGCAGAAAACCTAGAAAAACAATGCAGCCCGTCATATGATAATATAAACATCACTCACATATATAAAGTCCACCAGCAGGTCAAGCGTACCTTAAGTCAGTCCGAAGACAAACCAGCCAGCATCACCCCCACTACTCCAGTTGAAATAATCAACATCATAAAACATCTAAACAACAAAAAAGCTCCAGGGCCAGATGGAATTACTAACAGAATCATCAAATTACTTCCTAGAAAGGCTATTATGCACCTGGTTAACATAACCAATGCAATATTGAGGATACAACACTTCCCCTCTGCATGGAAAACAGCAGACATCATACCAATAAAAAAGCCAGGAAACAATCCGCAACTCCCGCAAAGCTACCGTCCAATAAGCCTGCTTTCCAACCTGGGAAAGATTGCTGAAAAAATTATCCTTTCAAGACCACAAGAAAAATCAGACCAAATAGGAATAATTCCAAACGAACAATTCGGCTTCCGCCGTATGCACAGCACAGTGCAACAAATACACCGACTGGAGCATATCACTCAAGGATACAACTGGAACCTTCACACAGCTGCAGTTTTTCTGGATATTGCCAAGGCCTTTGATAAGGTATGGCATCAAGGATTACTCTATAAACTCATTCAGGCCAACATTCCAACAAACCTTACCCGTCTAATAAAATCATACCTCACTGACAGATCCATGCAGATAAAAATAAATGGCACCATCTCAACTAGGTGCAAAATCCTGGCAGGAGTACCACAGGGATCTCTTTTGGCTCCTTAACTTTTCACAATCTACGTGGCTGACATTCCACAGAACCTGAGGACTACCATCACAGCCCTATATGCTGACGACACAGCCATAATGACAAGATCTCTCCGCCCACACCTGGCGATCAGTCGTCTCCAGGATACTATCACAAAGCTAGAGAAATGGTTCTCCGACTGGAGGATACAAGTAAACCCCGTCAAAAGCTCAGCTATACTGTTCACCAGACGCAAAGCCTTCATCCAAGATGATATTGAACTTCTCGGAAAAAAGATACCATGGCAAACAGAAGCCAAATACCTTGGAGTACAGCTAGACAAAAAGCTAAATTTCAACAGCCATATCAAGCTCATAGGCACAAAGACATCCAGAACCATAGCCCAACTCTATCCCCTGATCAATCGCAACAGCAAATTGTATAAACGCAACAAGCTGTTATTATATAAGATGGTAATTCGACCAGTAATCACATATGCATCCCCGGCATGGAGTCACACATCCAAATCTAACATCCAGAAACTACAGAGGATACAAAACAAATGCCTGCGGATGATCTTAGACGCCCCATGGTTCGTCAGAAACAGGCAGATCCACAGAGAAACCAGAACCCCTGACATCCGTTCTCTCCTTCATGACCATGCGGAAAAGTTCTTCAGCATGGCACATTCTCATCCCAATCCACTAATCAGACAAGCTTCCAGTTATAGTGAACATGGCTATCAAAAACACAAAAGACCCAAGGCAATCCTGCTTTCAGCAGAACAGAGCTAACTCCATAGTTCACAAAGTGCGAGCATAAGTCTCACAACCTCCCCCATCAAGCTTCTCCACACAGATAAAAGGGAAAATAAAAAGCATTTTATGCTTCACCCAGCAAGCCAGTAACGTTGTTGTTTTGTTGTTGTGGACAACTGAGATGACGGTGAGAAATATGGCGGCTCGTGTGTTAGTGTTTCGTGTCGTGTATTATTGATGATGAATTGTGAATTTGATTGATATGTTTTTAGCGATTTATTTATGCTTATTCCTTAGTCTTCTTCCTCTGCGCGTTTTTCCCGCTTCCATTGCAGGATCCGCGTGTTACGTAGATACGACGTTTGTTAGTACAACCCCCAGCCGGCCTATCGCCGAGCCTGCCGCTGAGGGGAAAATGTATTGTTTTGACTGTAGCAGCGTTGCTTATTCCTTAGTAATAGTAGTTAATTGCTTGCTACCATAAACAGTCACTTTATTTTCCATAGTGCATTTGTAATTACAAGGGCGATACGCTAGGCCAACTGCCGTTAGTATCGCCATTGTTTCTTACAGTGACATTTTACCGCTCGTAGACACCAAAGAGTATCTACAGGATTTGCTAGTGGACCCTCAAAAGTCCACTGGATTATCTTTACCTGCTCGGGACACCTGAGAAATCTCTACTCTTTCTCCATCTGTGTCTTAACACATTTTAAATTATTGTAATGGCAAAACTTCTGAATGAGACCAAATTCGAGGAAGTATACATGGAATTTCTCAGACTAGGAAAGCTGCTGAGTGATAATTGACCGGAAAAAGTGAAATTGTATGACATGTTTCCCCCCGAATGTGTCTCAGACGTTGTCGCTGAAGATCATTTAGATTCGGTGCGTGGACTCCTTCAGACTTTGTAGAAGTGCGCGCACGCAAAAAGCAAAGAACAACAGAAGAACTGCACAATGACAATACTGAAATGGAACAGGATTCTCAGGGTTCGGACGCTGCTATTTCTCCCAAATAAAAGGTGCCTCCAATCATCCTTAGCGAAAAACAGAAGTGGGCAGCTTTAAGATCTACAATGTCCAATCTGCATATTGGATTCATTAAGGCCAAAAACATGGATGAAGGCATAAAGATCCAGCCAGCAACAGTGACAGACTATAGAAGATTGACCAAAGAACTGTACAGAGGCATCCAGTATCATACCTTTGCGCTCAGCTCCGAAAAAAACTTAAAAGCGGTCCTTCGTGGTGTCTGTGAAGACATTGACACAGCTGCGGACCTAAATTCTCAGGCTCTGCCTCCAGTCAAGGTCAGTAGAATGTACAAAGCAGACAAGACTTCCATGCCATTAGTTCTTGTTGAGATTCATAAAATATACAAGGATATTTACAACTTAAAAACAGTCTGTGGTCTCATCGTCACACTGGAACTACTCCTAAAAGATCATCTTCTGGGCAGTGCCACAGGTGCCAGAAGTTTGGCCATGCCCAGAATCTATGCAGAGCGGAATATAGATGTTTAAAATGTGGAGACAGCCACCAAACCAATACCTGCACAAAGCCGAGGACCACCTCTGCTAAATGTGCCAACTGCAGTGGCTCTCATCCTGCAAACTACAAAGGATGTACTCAGCACCCAAAGAACAGACGGATGGAGGCAGTCAATCAGCCCTCCTCCTACAGTACAAGAACACCAGAGGCCAAGGCATCAAAACCGGAGACTCAGCGGCCACAGTCGGAGACCTCCAATAATAGAGACACCCAAAAGCAAACAAGAAGTTATGCCGATGTGACCCGTATAATTAGACCAATTCCAGAACAAAATCAACCAACAGCACCTAAAAACCTAACAGCTGTTATTACGGCCTCGCCACCAAACATGCTACAAAATTTCAGCCTATCAAACCCTACTGAAACCTCCACTAAAAGATTTCTTCGTGAAACGCAGGTCATCCTCACAGCTCTCATAAATGAATAGTAACAAACTCACTCCAGCATTTCTTCAGATAGTTGCTTGGAATGCAAATGGCCTCAAAAACAAAATTCTGGAACTCCGAGATTTCACATATAGATATCAACCAGATGTTATATTAATCAGTGAAACTCATTTAAGTCCCTCAGACAATCCTAAAATAAGGATTATCGCCTATACAGAAATGACAGATTACTCTACAGAGGCAGCGGCACTGCCATCTTTATTAAAAACTACATTAAGCACTACATTAATCAACTAACCTTGAAATCACTGGCGTGATTTCAAGGTTAGTTGATTTCTAAACAGATTAAATGGGGCAGTAAGAGATGCCTCAAAGCTCATAGAGACCAAGTATGGGATGGAAAGTTATCCTCCATTTCACCTACTGATCACTCCATCGGGGGACTACTGATAAATATTAAAAACAAAGACAGATCCCTTCCCCCAATATTCTCTGACCAGGGCCTTGCTCACACAGATGTAGACAAAGCAGAAGTTATTGCATACAATTTAGAGGAGCAATGCCGGCCTTCGTATGGAAACCTTGACTTTGACCACATATATAAGATTCACAGCAAGGTCAGACACTCACTCAAACTTCCTATCACTAGCACTGATCATATTGCACTAACATGACCTGCTGAGATATATGACATTATTAAAAAATTAAAGAACAAAAAAAAGCTCCTGGACCAGACGGCATTACTAATCGGGTGATGAAACTTCTGCCCCGAAAAGCAGTAGTGCACCTGACTATACATATAGTCAGGTGTACTACTGCTATATATAGTAGTGTACCTGAGTATAATAAATGCAATTTTAAGATTTCACTATTTTCCTTCCACCTGGAAACTGGCTGATGTAATTCCTATACATAAGCCATGCAAAGACCCACAACTACCGCAAAATTATCGTCCAATCAGTCTCATCTCCAATCTGGGTAAGGTTGCAGAGAAGGTCATCCTCTCACGACTCCAAACCTCAGTAAATGATCTGAACATCCTCCCGAAAGAACAGTTTGGTTTTAGGCAACACCATAGTACTACCCAGCAAATCCACAGTATTGTCAAATACATCACCACCAGCTACAACTGGCGCCAGTGCACAGGAGCTGTTTTCCTAGACTTATTCAAAGCATTTGACAAAATTTGGCATTTTGGACTCCTGCACAAACTTATCTCAGCCGGTACTTCACTAAAAATGGTTCATTTAATCCATTCATATCTTCAGAAAGAACAATGCAAGTAAAAATCAACGGTTCTACATCCTCTTAGCGCCACATCTTTGCTGGAGTGCCGCGGGGATCTCTACTGGCTCCATTGCTGTTTTCTGTATACATGTCGGACATCCCGCACAATCCGATGTCTTCCATTTTGGCCTTGTATGCGGACGATACAGCAATACTAACCAGATCTCACCGACCCCAATTCGTTACCAGAAAGCTTCAAGAAAACCTTCTAAAGCTGGAGGGTTGGTTCTCCAAATTGAGATTGGAAGTCAACCCCCAGAAAAGCTCAGCCGTTCTTTTCTCAAAAAGGCTAATGTCTCCTGCAACAGATGTGTTACTATTCAATACTAAAATTCCCTGGCAGACAGAAACAAATTACCTGGGTGTAATTCTCGACAAAAAGCTATCTTTCAATCAGCACACCAAGTCTGCATGCACAAAGGCATCTAAAGCCATAGCTCAGATCTATCCGCTAATTAATAGAAATAGCAAGCTCAGCAACAGAATCAAATTGCAACTATACCATATGACGATTCGTCCTATAATCACCTATGCTTCTCCAGCCTGGAGCCACACCTCTAATACTAACATTATCAAGATACAAAGAGTGCAGAACAATTGCTTGGGAATGATTCTGAACGCTCCGTGGTATGTTAGAAACAATCAACTTCATAGAGATGGAAATATTCCCTATATTTTTTCTTTTCTACAATCCTTAGCATCCAAGTATTTCCTAAAGACGTCCACACACTCCAACGATCACCTATGCTTCTCCAGCCTGGAGCCACACCTCTAATACTAACATTATCAAGATACAAAGAGTGCAGAACAATTGCTTGGGAATGATTCTGAACGCTCCGTGGTATGTTAGAAACAATCAACTTCATAGAGATGGAAATATTCCCTATATTTTTTCTTTTCTACAATCCTTAGCATCCAAGTATTTCCTAAAGACGTCCACACACTCCAACGATTTGGTTCAGCAAACTGCAGCATACGAGGCAATGGACATATTCAAATATAGAAGACCAAAAGCTATATTAGCATCCTATAGCGATGCGCAATCTCCATACCCATTCAGGGCGAGCAAACTGCTCATAAATTTTACCCTCACTGTAACCACAACAGATAGCAGGGAATATGAAAAGCATCTTGCTTCACCCCTAAAAGACATAAATGTCAATTGTCAATTGTGGACAACTGCCGCCATTTCCTGTCTTTAAATGCTAACTCTCGTATTATTATCTGTAATAGTATGAGTTCTGTAGTCAATTTTTGAGACGCAGGATTAAAACTCCGAGTTTCCGAAAGAAGGGACCCTACTTTCCTGTGTCATAGATCGACTAATTGGGGAATTTGCGCGCGCGCGCGCGCGCGTGTGTGTGTGTGTGTGTGTGTGTAAAATAAAAGCATGATAAAAAATACATTAAAAGGGCTATAAAATTAAAGTAGGAGATCTGGCTTCGTAATCTGGTCCTAACTGCTTAAAGATCTCGTCGATGTTTTTCTTCGCTTTGGTTTATCCATGGCAACTCCTTTCTCTATATAAAACTTAAACGAAATTCACTATAATGAACCCAATGAAATGAACAGTATGCGAAGATGAATGAAAGCCTTTAAAATCTGTGTTGTTTATAAAAAGAAATGCAACTTTAATATGGCCCTGTTCGATTCTCCATATTCGGCCTTCTACACCATCTGCTTAAGCTATCTTTTTTCCGAATAGACGCGACAAATATGCAGGGGAAAAAAAGAATTCTAATTCTATAATAAAGCCTGTTTTCCTCTATAAACATCTGATCTGATGTTGTGCTTTGTAGATAATTTAAAACACAGCTTGATCCGCGTTCTCTGACAGTACTTGCTAAGTTAGATTTTTATATTATAGTGTCAGTTTTTGAGCAGTTTTCAATAAAATGAGGAACAGAATAAATGAACGCATTTACTGCTAAAAATACACACATACGTTTAAATTTAATATTATCTAATTAAATTGTTATAGTTGACAACCTTTCCATGTGCAAATCAAAAAATAAGAAAATTATAAAAGGAAGAATGAAAGGTTGTAATGTGTAATACTTTCAACAGTTGTATAAATATTAATTTCTTCACACCTACAGTTCAAGAACCACTTCTTCGAGAGAAGCACCTCCGAAACTGTTGGCATTGGGATCGCTAGATGTGCTGTGCTGGCGAACAGTGGTAGAACTAACCCACCGTTTCGAATGGAGTGCATCGGTTTCACCGATACAGAGGCAATCCTCTGAGTCAGGTCCCAGTGAAATGGTTATCCCCAACTACGTTTAATTCACCTGAACAGGCCACCCTGACCAAAAACAGACAAACCGTTTCCAAAATATTTGTTTTTTGAAGAACTGAAGCACACCTGAACATCCATCTGCTAAAAGCTTTCCCAATGTGTTTTCCATTTCCGTTCCACTTATATTATATGTATTATATACCATTTTCTACTCTCGTGAATTTTTGAAGATATTATTATAAAAAAAAAATCAGCGGGAGTAGAAGAGGCCATTTAGCCCTATCTAACTTTTGGAGACTGAGTGCGCAGTTCAATCTTCAATCTACACAGTGAACAAAAACGGCTCAAATGTGCCGCCATCTCGTGGTCCCTAACCCTAACACAATATATTTAATGTCTGAAATAATGTGGGTTCTACGGTCGATTTTCTTGAGTTTCCGGGAGGAAAAACCCGCTTGCCCGTGCCAGAGATCGACTAACTCGGGAACCGGTCGAAAAAAGGCTTAGAAAAATTTCCTCTAGTCGCCGACTAGACTCGAAACCAAGTCTTCCTTCGTGCGGCCAAGCGCCGGATATTATTATTATTATTATTACGTGACACCTCCAAGGATTCATAGAGAGAGAGAGAGAGAGAGAGAGAGGCGGCGCTCTACAACTTTCCGTGTGTACCATTTAATCTAAGACTCTATTTAGAGTCTTAGATTAGAGCTCTATTTAGAGCCTTAATTTAATCCACTACTACCATAATTATTCTGTACAAAATGCCATCTACTGCGTATTTTTTGCTTGTGTTCTCTCTCTCTCTCTCTCTCTCTCTCTATATATATATATATATATATATATATATATATATATATGTAGAAAGTATTTTTACCTTGGATATAATAAATGTTAAAGATACCAAACTATTTTAAACCTGGTTTTACTCCATTTCCCAGGTAAGCAAACAGACAAATAGGTCAAGTTTGCACCTGCAGGTGTTACAAGTCTAGCTGACCCTGCACATAATGCAAGACCAAGGCAACTCATGGTAAAAGCAGTATAAGCTCTGATTACTAATCTTAATATTTACCCTTAATGCACAGCTGGAGGAGATGTATGATGCTTTGTATTAAAGGCAAGGGGTCACTACCCAGACCGGGTTCGACCTTTATTGAGGTCTCATGAGTGGGAGCCAGGCTAGAAATACCAAGATTTTAGTAATACAAAGCTTATAAGTATTTTCCCAGAACAAGTCATCATAAGGTGTTTTAACCTTATTAAATAAAAATCTCAGGAGGAGATATAAATGTAGAAAGTATTTTACCTTGGGTATAATAAATGTTAAAGATACCAAACTATTTTAAACCTGGTTTTACTCCATTTCCCAAGTAAGCAAACAGATAAACAAGTCAAGTTTGCGCCTGCAAATGTTGTAAGTCTAGCTGACCCTGCACATAGTGCAAGACCAAGGCAACTCATGGTAAAAGTAGTATAACTTGCAGGCACAAACTTGACTTGTTTGCTTACTTGGGAAATGGAGTAAAACCAGGTTTAAAATAGCTTGGTATCTTTAACATGTGTGTGTGTGTATATATATATATATATATATATAGAGAGAGAGAGAGAGAGAGAGATTTCACGCCATTAACAACTTGATGTGGATGTTATTTCCCGTGATGTGCGCTTTTTTATCGGGTGGCAATACTGATTTTTGAATCGATTTCCTCTCATTCAAATCGAATTCTGCAGAAATCTGCGCATTTCTGTTCCCAGATGACGTTGCTTTCGGCTGTAGTTTCGTTCACGCCATTACGGTGACTTGCACGCTTGCAGCAGTAATGTAGTGATGAGCGATACCGTTATTTTTCAATCACAGTACGAATTGATATTGCAGAATTTCTGCTATGTAATTTAGCGTGTGAAAATTGCTTTCAAGTTGCGGTGGCGGATTATCCATGTTAGTAACATGGAGAAAAAAGACAGAAAATGTATTTCGGTAGAAGAAAAGATGGCAATTCTGCGACGTGTAGATTGGCATGCCAAAACACGGGTGCAATTAGCAAAAGATCTTGCACTCTCCATGTTCACTTTGAACACGATAGTAAAAAACAAGTCAAGCATTGAATTCAATGCAAAGCAATCTGGGGCTATGTCAAAAAAAAAAAAAAAAAAAAAAAGCCGAAAAGCAAAAACAATCAACAATTAAAGATTTTTTAAAAATAGAATTGTAAATTCATTTATTTTCAGTTATTAAATTTTGTAATCTAGTACGTAAACTCACATACTAGCAGTAAGTCATCTTTTAGCCTTCATTATTATTATTATTATTCCGGGCAACTCCAAGGAGTCGACAGACTCATCGAGGGAGGCCCTAACATCATGTCAGGAACAACTATTCGACATTCACACAGTATCTATCATACCTTGCCTTGAACTCATTCACGGTCGTAGCACCCACAACAGACTCTGGCAGCTTATTCCACTCATTCACCACACTCCAAGTAAAAAACCTCGCTCTAACACCCTTGTTAACCACATTCTTGCCCAGCTTCCATGCATGGCCCCTAGTCTTCCCACCACCAATCCTATTTTCAAAAATATCTCCTGGATTAATCTTATAGTAACTCTTCAGTAATTTGAATGTCTCAATCATATCACCCCTTTTCCGCCTATCGACCAATTTTTGCAACCCACCAATCTTCAACCTATTCTCATAAGATTCATTCCACACACCTGCTATCGTCTTGGTTACTCGTTTCTGGATCCACTCCACTTCCTCCCCATCACGAAGAAACCCTGGTGCCCATAACTGGGCACAGTAGTCGAGATGGGGTCTTATCAAGGCTCGATACAGAGGAACAATAACTTATTTGTCTCTGCATATTAAAGTATTTTTCATAAGCCAAGTGATTAGATGAGCTAATTTAGCCAATTTTGCAATGTGTCCCCTAAACTTTAATTCCTTTTCCACCAACACTCCCAATTGCCTGGCCTCATCAATCTCCTGGAGTAAGGTTCCACCAATGTGATATACTGCTGCTATTCTTTTCACTCCAAAGTGCATAACCTTACACTTTGCCACATTAAATTGACATCCATTTTTCCTAGCCCAGTCCTCCAAACTATCCCAATCATCCTGTAAAATTTTGACGTCATCTGCATTCACTATTGCCCTACCCAACTTCGCATCATCTGCAAACAAATGAACTGTTCATCTCAGATCCTTTCCTATATCATTAATGAACAAATTAAACAGCAGTGGTCCAAGAACAGAGCCCTGCGACACACCACTAGTCACAAGCCGGCTTTTAGACTCAACTCCTGAATAAACCACTCTCTGGTATCTCTCCATCAACCACCCTCCTATCCATCTCACCAACCCTATATCCATCCGCATCTGCTCCAGTTTACTGATTAGGGTTCCATGTGGTCTCCTGTCAAAGGCCTTGGCAAGGTCCAGTAGAATCACTGTAAACCCATTACCCTTATCCAGTTCAGCCGTCACTGTGTCATAAAACGTGAGCAAGTTACTGAGGCATGATCTACCCTTCACAAAACCATGTTGTCCCCCATACAATATCCCATTTTCATCTATCCAATCCTGTATTATTTTCTTGACTAATTTCTCTAAGACCTTGACAACGATTCCTGAAATGCTATTTGGTCGGTAATTTACAACAGCAGTCTTGGAACCACCTTTATGCAGTGGAATTATTTTTCCCTCTTTCCACCCCCTCGGGACTAACCCAGACCCGAGACTCAAATTAAACAAAATGGTCATGGGTACTGACAATTCTTTAGCCGCTTCTCGTACGACACGAGCTGGTATATACCATCCAATCCCACAGATGTATTGACATTGAGGTTATGCAATAGACTACTCACCTCCACTTCATTCACCATAATACCCGTATAATCTACTGGTTCATTCATTTCTGCAATGTCACCACCTGGATGATATATTCTTGCAAAGTGCTCACTCAGTAACTCAACTATATCAACTGATTCAGTTACCTCCCTACCATCGGCATTCTTTAAAATCATTCTGCCATGTACATTTTTCCTTTTACTTGCTACATATCTAAAAAACTGTTTAGGATTCTCTTTAGCCTGCATGGCCAATGTTCTTTCGTAATCCTTTTTTGCTTTTCTTACCACACTCGCTACCCTTGTGGCCTGCACTTTATACCGTTCATGTGAATGCCAGTCACCTTTCTCCTTAAAATCCCTCCATAGTTGTTTCTTTTTTTGCAGCTCAAGCTTAATAGTGTTATTAATCCATTTAACCCCTACTTGATTTATTATGATTTATTCGGACTCTAGGTATACAGTCATGCAAACACTTCTTAACTGCCTCCCATGTACTATCAACTTCTAGTCCTTGCAGTTGTACATGCCATGGGATTGAACCAATCAAACTCCTAAGCTTGTCATACTTACCAGCCCGGTAATTCCACATGTGTCCTGTCTTAATTGTAAATTCCACACCTTTAGCAAGCCTTTTTTTAATGTTTTTTTACATTTCCTATATATATATATATATATATATATATAAAGTAATAAAAAATAAAAAAAAAGAGAGAGATTTTCAATCATATAAAATGACAAATTTGCAACTCTTTTTATTAATACTAAATGGCAGAAACAACAAATAATAAAAAAAAAGGTAAAAGTTGTACATAAATAATTTTAGGAAAAAAAATCATTTCTAAATGACATTAGACACACTTTTTTTTTTTTTTTGTCTAAAGCTCTGAAACACTAGGGCAATTTCTTCATAAACTTACTGTTTTTGTAGCCTCAGTAAACCACAAAAATTATTCCCAATGATATCATGGTAGAATGGGATTGATTGCTGAAAACGGAGGAATGATAACCGCTGCGGAGGATATAGTTGAGATATTTAGTGAGCAATTTCTAAAGGTATTTCATTTTTGTGAATGTGACATCATGCAGAACTTGAAAGCAGTGGGAGAGGAAGAGGTGGAACTGTTAGTAAGTGAACAGGAGGTATATGAGGAATTGAATAGACTTGATGTAAATAAGGCTGTGGGACTTGATGCTATTTCACCACGTGTCTTGAGGGAATGTGCCAGAGAGTTAACAACAGCTTTTGTATATCTTTTGAACATGAGTCTCTCACTGGGTCAAGTTCCAAAAGAGTGGAAAGAGGGTAAAATTGTTCCAATTCATAAGGTAGGTGATAAGAGTAAGGCTTTGAATTATAGACCAGTCTGTGTCTGGAGTTGTGGTCAAGGTATTAGAGAAGATAGTTAGGAATAAAGTTCAGAATTGGGTTGACAACAGAAAAATACTCTTTAGTGGCCAGCATGGATTTACTAAAGGAAAATCGTGCTTTAGCAACCTGCTTACTTTTTATAATAAAGTGACAAATGCGTTGGATAAGGGTATTGCATATACAGTGGTATATTTTGATTTTGCAAAGGCGTTTGATAAATTGCCACATGACAAGCTGATAATTAAATTGGAACGGATGGGGCTGAACAGTAGATTGGTTCACTGAACAGTAGATTGGTTCACTGAATTGGAGATTGGTTGTCTGATAGGTATCAGCGAGTTGTCTATGGAGGAGCGATATCCCAGAAGAGGAAAGTTACTAGTGGTGTACCTCAAGGGTCTGTTTTGGGTCATTGCTGTTTAATTTGTATGTAAATGATATCTGGGGAGGTCTGAATGGTGATGTGCAGTTGTTTGCAGATGATGCAAAGTTGGGGAGAGCTATCAGGAGTAGTATGGATATTGTAGCTTTGCAAGAGGACTTGAATACACTGTCTGAATGGGTAAATAAGTGGGGATGTCAATTCAATGTTTCAAAGTGTAAGGTTTTGAAATTTGGGAAGCAGAGATGGGATGTAAAGTACACAATCGGTGCGAATATCTTGGAAGAGGTAGAGGAAATGAGGGATCTGGGAATGATTGTAGACAAGACCCTAAAATTTCGGGGACATGTTGCTAAAATAGTGAAGACAACACAGCGGATAATGGGAATGATGCGGAGGACATTGACTTGTAGAAGTAAGGATGCTATGGTTCCTTTGTATAAGGCTTTGATCAGGCCACATATGGATTACTGTGCACAGATCTGGTCACCTGGTTTTCAAAACGATGAAATTGCGTTGGAAAAAGTTCAGAGGCGATTGACTAAGGAATGCTGGTCTCTGGAATGTAGAGTATGAAGACAGATTGACAAAATGCAATTTGCAGAAATTGGTGGATAGAAGGAGGAGGGGGGGTATGATTGAGACATATAAGCTGTTAAGTGGTTATTACGAGATTAACGTCGGGGAGGTTTTGCACAGAATGGGTGAGGATAGCAGGAGAACAAGAGGTCATTCCTGGAAGCTGTATAAGGAGGGTGTGAGCAAGGGAGTGAGGAGCAGGTTTTTTGCATGGAGAGTGGTGTGTGATTGGAATGCTTTGCCCGAGAGTGTGGTGTGTGCAGAGACAGTGAATATATTTAAGGCACAGTATGATAAACTGTGTGTATAACAGTGGACCTCCCACGATGAGTCTTTAACTCCATGGAGGTTTTTATAATAATAATAATAATAATAATAATAATAATAAAAAGTCTATTAAAATTAACAAGTGAGGCGAATATCTTGAAAACGGAACTCAAGCTTCGAATGAAGTGTCGGTGTAAGAAGATATATTACCTTTATCTATTACCTATATATCCATTGGACTGTCGAGATGTCTGCACCCTCTTGATGTGTTCTTTGGTCGATCACGTTTCTTGGCTGAAAAGGCATCTTCAGAATTCCATCTGGAGGTACCTTGGGCAGGGATGTCATGTGAGAATAGCAATATACATATCAATATCTTCTTTCAACACACCGTATAGACGTTGTTGTTGTTGTTGGTTTTCTGTTACGGCCGAAGCAACTGAGGCTATGTGGTTAGTATCTTATGTTTGGTAATCCTATTGCTGGTTACAGTGCCGTAACGAGGGCGTGGCGAAAGAAGCGCCCGCCACGGGCACAACTAGGTTTGGGGCGCAACTAGATTTGGGGTGCAAAACGTAAAAAATAAAAATAAATAAATAGATATAAAAGTCAGCTATTTTATATTGTATTTTTAAATTTCGGCAATACTTGTTACATTTAAATTTTTGTCATTTTTGGGTTGGGGGGGCGCAAGTTAGATGCTTGCCACAGGCGCTTCATACCCTTCTTACTGTACTAGCTGGTTGGCCTGTTTTGATGAATGAAAACCTCTGGTTTCTGGAAGAAAAATCCTCTACATGAAGCCGACTAAGTCACTTTCAGTTGAAAAGCCCATATAAAGATGAAGGAAGAGGTTCAGATGTGTACAGCATTAAACCAATTTTCGAAATATAAAATATATCTTTGATTTCCCGAAAAAAATAAATAAATATATAAAGCTTTGATTTTCTACTTAAAAAAATATATCTTAATAAAAAAAAAAACTGAGCAAAGACAAGGCAGGTGATGATTTAATAAAATGCATTTTAACGAAGAAAGCACATAAAAAAAAGTGTTATGTAACAGAAATGCATCAGATGGTAGCACAATACAATGCTAAACAACTGTCTCCTTTGATAATTTTTCAAGTACGGCTGTATTTATATAGACCAGTGTTTCTTAACGTGGGGCGTACCTCCCCACCGAGGGAAATTTTTGAATTTTTTTTTTTTGGGGGGGGGGGGGGAAATAGAAAATGGCGTTGCATTCGTCACCTCATCACCGATATACTCAAAAAAACATTGTCAGTGATAAATTGTCGATGTTGCAACCCTGACTTTCCGAGAAAAAAAATGACATCACTAGTACAGCAGTCAACATAAATACAGCATCAAGAGAACTCTCAGAAAAGCAAAACGATGAGTCTATTAGAAATTTATTTAACATAAAACTAACAATGGCATGGCTTTCTGATGAGACAGAAACGAAATACCGAAATTCAACTAGTTTTGCAAAAAAAAAAAATACTGTTGCCCTTCCCGTCGTCATATTTAGTTGAATGTGGCTTTAGTGCTGTAAATGACTTGCTACTGAAAAAAAGAAATCGTCTGGATATCACAAACCATGGAGATTTGAGATTGAAAATGACTAAATTAGTACCTCAAATAAAAACCCTTTGCAGCAAACATCAAGCTCAAGGATCTTATTAACTTGGATTTTATTTTCCCGAGTTGACTTCGATTTATGTTTTATAACATAATATACAAAGTGTTATATAAAATTTATATTCATTGAAGAAAGTCAAATTAAAATACGCATTAATATTACAATTCTATTCAAAAAAATAATCCGTCAATATCTTAAATATTATATTATAATTTAAGAAAGATTCCTTAAAAGAGAGTACTGTATTTTTAATAACCTGATTAAAAATAAATAATTTTTCCGAACTATTTATGTCTGAGTAATAATTATTATTATTATGACAGAGGGCGCTGTGTAGCCATAAGAACGGGCGTACGATGATATCTATGCTCCCGTGTTTTATAGTTTTAAAGTGGTTCTAACTATAGTTTTTAATTTGAAAGTGTTCCCAAGTAATTCTACTTGTCACGTCGAAGATAGTGATATAAAATTCACCGAAATCGGCTAAGAAGAAAACAAAGGACGTCGCCATCTTTACATATAATACTACAGTTGCTCAAGGGAAGAAAGCTAAGTCATGAAGTGCATCAAATGCCTAAAGGATTTATCGTCCGACGGAAATCATATAACCTGTAGGAAATGTAGTAGGATTCTGCACTTGACATATGCCGGCCTTTCAGAAACAACCTTGCAACGTAAATCCAATGCATCACGCGAGGAATGGAAGTGCCTACTCTGCAGGGAGAACAAAGAAGCGCATCTAAAGCACCTACGACGCAGCTGATTATACCGGAGGCAAATCAGATGACGAACTGAACAGACAAAAAAATACAGGTGAGTCCTATAATTTGAACTCCTTAAATATATTAATAGAAAACGGTCTAGAGACAATAAAAGCCAGCTGAGTAGATCTTGTGCAAGAACTCTTTGACAAACAGAACGAACAAATAACAAAAAAATCTAGCGATTATGAAGATTTGGTTAAACGTAATTTAGCAGTGATAAAAGTGTTGCAAACGGTAAAAGACATTAAAATCAGCATTAACGCACCAACTGAGAGGCAACACAATTTGATGAAAGAGACATTCGAACTCCGTCAAGAACTTAATTCTCTAAAACTACAATACGAACGTTTAAATCAGCAACAATGTAAAGAAGATCTTGATCTTGTCATATACGGTCTTCCTGAAACTGCACTTACAGAAAACCTCAGAGACGTAGTTTTAAAATTAGGCAATGCAATTGATAACCCTCCCCGCTACAGCTTAACGACATTCAGACCATAAATCGAATTCCTAGGAAGAGCAAAAAACAAGGCTTGCCACGACCTTCACTAGGCATAGTTTGTCTTACAAGCAAGTCCACAAGAGACAATCTCATAAAAGCCAGCAGACAGAAAAAAAACAATTGCCAAACGCATTGCAAGACAATACACCAATCTTCCTATCAGAATATTTAACACCATTCAACCAGAAATCTGTTGTACCAAACAAGAAAAGCAAAAACAGAAAAAAAAATATCAATTTTTGTGGATCAGAGATGCCAAGATATTCTTGAGGAAGTCACAAACTTCAAAGCCGATGCAAATCAAAAGCTCGGAAGACATAGAAAGACTGCCACAGTGAAAAAAAAAAAAAAAAAAAATCCATCACTAAAAATTATATATTTCTCAGATATTTGAAGTTTTCACTACTTTTCAAATCTTGTCCATTGAGCCTAACACCATTAATGTTTACATTTCCACGATTTAAACCATACTCTTTCTACTTCTTAGGGACTCTCGCACTATGACTTTTTATTAAATATTCACATCTAAGGCATAACTAACTCTTTTTCACATTCCTCAAAAAAATATGGTGACAAAGCTAATGACTACAATCTGAGGCCACAATGAAGCCAATAAACTCTACCTCTTTGTGTAGGGAGGGAACACAATTAGCATCTGCATTCAAACATAATAAGAGAAGCATACTTAATTTCAAATTTAAATGACACAGCAACAATAAAACACGGACTCTCCGTAGCATGGTCAATGATGAAAAAAATTTGGAAAAACAACAAATTTCCTACAACTCTAAAAATAAAATTATATGCCAGTACAATATTTGCATTGGCATTTGAAATAAAATGCTTAAGGAAAATAAACAGAACTCATTGGACAGAACATAAAGTTAATGACAATTGCTGAAAGATTTGAATATCCCTAACTCAACAGTTCTTAATATAGTTAAAAAGCATTAACTCTCCATTGGTTTGATGATACTGTTTGAAGGGAACTGGACAGACTTCCTTCCTGGTATTTGAGGGCACTATGGAGAGTATAAGACTTAAGGAAAAACCAAGATTAACATGACACAAAATCCTTAGAACTGCATTGGGCTTTCAAAGCTGTTGGCATATGAAAGAGCTTGCTCTGGACAGAACAGTGGAAGAAGGGACTCAACCTGTCTTGAGGATGGAAGAGAAGAAGATTTTTGTATACTCACCTTTGCAATCTCAGTGACTTAGTTGAACGACTTGCAGATCTCTATTCATACCTAATGCCTCACTTGTGTAGATATCCTTGAACATACTTAATAAGTCTGAACTGGACAAGCATATATCATCCTTTCACCATAATGACTCATAATTATGCACATTCATATCATTCACACAGTTGCATAACTTAGTTGCTTTTACGTGTCGATTCTCACTATTACTCCCATCATGATCTAGTTTTCCTGAATCTCCATATTATATTTCATGTGAATAAATAATTTCTCCAGACTCATTTAAGACGCATTTAAATGTATGCTGTCTCTCTTACATAAATCTGTTCTTCCTTGAAACTCACTCCACACATCCAAAAACTTGCAATGATTCTCTCACATTGGCTGCACATTGAATCATTTACTATCCTAGCCCTTCTTCTTCTTAGGTAAGTACCATCATATCTTGGTAAGAGTAATGATTTTCACTCTCTCACTCTTCGCTACTTGCTTCTTCCGATAATCCTTTTGTATGGAGGTATAAAGTTTTATAGTGGTTGCATTGCATAATTCTGAAGGCTTTACTCCAGATGACTGGAGTAAAGCTCTCATAGTATCCATCTGTAAAAAAAAAAAAAAAGGATATAAAACTGACTGAGAATTACAGAGGAATTTCCCTACTGAGTGTTCCAGGTGAGATTTATACAAGCATACTCATGTCATGCATTGCTCATGTCAGATACTGCCTTATCAATTATCATGCACTCTCAGCATCTGTATTACACAATTCATCAACCCAGTATATTGATGCTAGCTGACTACAGAGCTTCTCATAATCACCCACATTATAGTTTCACATATAGACCTTGATAACTTTTTCCTGGTTGACTACCTTCCAAACCAATACCTCATGATCACTTTTGCCAACAGGTGGCAGTGCTGATACCTCATTCACAACCGTATCCTGTGAGGATAACACCAAATATAACACAGATGAACCTCATGTTGCTTCCATCACATGCTGCTTTAGAGAGTTATCCTGCAGAAACTCAACAAATTCACTCTCCTTGTTACTATACAACATCTCTTCTTTCCAATCCACAATATTAAAATTTCCCATTAGGTTTATCTTCCTTTTACTTGCTCTACAGTGTAATGCAGTGTAAAAATATTCTTTGTTTTACTCATCAAATTACTATATCAACAAATTAAAAGAATGAAATTTTTGATCAAAAGAATTGTACATACTTGAATTAATGCTGTGTTTCATAAATTAATTATGAAAAGCAAGGACAAATGAGACTACTAAATCATTAACAACTAGTAAGTTTCCAGCATTCTGAACTCACTGATTATTAGCTGAAGAGATAAATGGTCTTAAAACACTGCTAAATCATGTGCACAGAAAGAGAGAACTAACCTCTTTCTCACCTCTTCCACATGTGAAAACAATGTAGCCAAAATAGTAGGAGGAGGGGAAGGAAGTAGGAAGGGCCCTGCCACCTGGTATATAAATACAAGGGGGAGCGGATCCCCCTATTATATATATATATATATATATATATTTATTTAGAATATATATATCCTATATATATATAAGGATGAGAGGAATCTTTATATGGGCTTTTTCAGTTGAAAGTGAATTAGTCAATCTCATACAGAGGTAACAAGAGGTAGTTTTTTTCCTCCCAAAAACTCAGGTTTTTCATCCCACATACAGGCAAATCATCCAACAGGACACACACAATTCACAGATACAAAATATTATTAGTTAATTACTATTATTTATTTATTACTAATAGTTAATTAGTAATAAGTTATTAGTTAATTACTAATAGTATTTTGTAATAGTAAATTAGTAGTATATTTTTAAATAGTAAATTAGTATTTATAAATTACTTCATTTTTCTAATGGTCCTGGAATTGTGAAGGACGACAGCGACGTTTTTCGAACCTTTCCTAGTCTCTTGAAATAAAAATTTTAACTCCTGTTTATCAGAATGTTACTGTTGTCAAATTTACGAGTGATGACCATCTTAGAATTTTTTTTTTCTTTCAAGCCTCCAGTAGTGTTTATTATTTTGCCTTCCTAACAATATTCAATCCAATGGCTGACCCGAAGCAATCTGACAACTCGAAAGCCTAACACATAGCACAGTATCATTAGGGATCCCAGACGTCGTAAAATATGGGATCGTCCCATTTCATTCTGAAGAATGAAACGGGACGCATTCTTTCTTCAGAAAAGTATTGCAAGACTGACTGATTAATAAGAATATTATTTTGTATCTATAATAGTAAGCAAAAAACTACTTGAAGACAACTTAAAGTGGATTAATGAAAATATGCAGCCTTAACAATTGGATTTACTATTTGTTTACTTATACTTAATATAGTGTGTGTGCATAGTAAACCTTACCACGCACATACTTGGAAAGTTAGAATCATTTTGTAAGACTGGCATATGTGAAGGCTGCGCATACTAAACTTTCCCCTCAGTCGTAAGTGTCCCGTATATTTTTCCAATGTATCTGGGATCCCTAGGTATCATCAGCATCAGCGAACGGAACTTAGGTGAATTTCTATGTGAATAATAATAGTAATAATTATAATTATTATAGCAACTTCGTTTGATAATATGTTGGCCAATTGGTAGAGCCTCTGCTACTAATGGCTCAGCAAAAATTTAAGCAAGTTTGAGCGCAGTTAGTAGTTGGAAGGGGATTGGTTCGATGCTTTTGGTACACTCTCCTTCAATGAGTCTTTGGACTCCCTGGAGGTGTCACATAATAATAATATCACTTCCACCTCTCCCATACACGCATGCACACACACACAGCAAAACCACCAAACAAATTGCACAGTAGTATCTTGGTAAAAAGCTATTATTATTATTATCCGTCCTCTAACAACAGCAACCTGTTGTTGAAGAACGGATACATTACTACCCGAGCCAACCAGACTGGCAGAAATATATATTGGTTGGCAAACTATACACTAGATTGCTAAACAGAATATTTTTGCAATAAATTAGCACACACTATTCTGGTATTAAAATAACATTTGGGCGGTTGAGGTTCTCTGAAAATTCGTGCCAAGTAAGTAAATACAAAACTTGATTTGAAAAGACAAGAAAATATTGTATGATTTCGTAGTAACTTAAACTTGGAATTTAAAAATGGCTACAGTTTAATCATTTGTAATTGGACAATATAAACGATGTAAAAACATCTCTGTCTCTCTCTCTTTCTATCGCGTGTGAACGCTCTTGCATACACACTGAGTGATTTTTAATATAAATTAACCAAACTTGAAATCAGAATACATTGATTAATATTTTATCATGCGTTGAATAATTGTTATCCATTGTGCAGACAAACTCATTAAACTAGAAGAAGCTTTTTTTTTTCATTCTTGAACAATTCCTGGTACGTGGGTATCAGATATCTAAGGTTTATTAATAACGAAACTTTAAAAAGAGAGAGAGGGGAGCTTATGAAAAAAAGGTGATAATGTAATTTGGACGTCCATGTTTAATGTATAAAATATCAAAAATAATATTAATGAAATAAAGAGCCAAAAGGCTTCACTTCAGCGATGTAAAAATTATTTAAATTACATTATTTCAAAGCCGAATAAGAAAACTCTAGGATAGAAATCAAAGAGTTTCATGCCGAATATAGCAAACTATAAAAGTTCGGCGAGTCCAAGCGTGAGCAAACACCTGGGTGGTACAATACCGACAATACCGGGCAACTCGCTGTAAAGGTGAGTGCACAGATAAATTAACATTTACAACGCGTTGCCCGGTATTGTACCACCCAGGTGTTTGCTCACACTTGGACTGGCCGAACTTTTATAGTTTGCTATATTCGGAATGAAACTTTGATTTCTATCCTACAGTTTTCTTATTTGGCTTTGAAATAATGTGAGATTAAATATCCCCTTAATTTAAATAATTTCAAAAATAATATGTTAAACAGATATTATATTTCTCTAGTGTCCCATCTATTAAAATTCTAGTAATATCTCATATGATGTATAATATGATAGGCAAAGTTTCTGAAAATAATAACCAGTAACCATGCAAAAGGAGAAAATTTTACTTCATTGATCGAATTTATACAGTGCCTTGAAAACTATTCCATACGATTTATTAAAATTTTTTAAATGTGTTAATTACTGATTTCCCGAACAGTCTTCACTTGCAATTGACAATTGACATTTATGACTTTAGGGGTGAAGCAAGATGCTTTTCATATTCCCCGCTATCTGTTGTGGTTACAGTGAAGGTAAAATTTATGAGCAGATTGCTCACCCTGAAAGGGCATGGAGATTATGCATCACTAAAGGAGGCTAATATAGCTTTTGGTCTTCTATATTTGAATATGTCCGTTGGATCAAATGCTGCAGCTTGCTGAACCAAATCGTTGGGATGTGTGGACGTCTTTAGGAAAAACTTGGATGCTAAGGATTGCAGAAAAGAGAAAATATAGGGAATATTTGTGTCTCTCTGGAGTTGATTGTTTCTAATATACCACGGGGCGTTCAGAATCATTCTCGAGCACTTGTTCTGCACTCGCTGTATTTTGATAATGTTAGCATTAGAGGTGTGGCTCCAGGCCGGAGAGGCATAGGTGATTATTGGACGAATTGTCATCAGGTATAGTTGCAATTTGATTCTGTTGCTGAGCTTGCTATTTCTATTAATTAGCGGATAGATCTGAGCTATGGCTTTAGATGCCTTTGTGCACGCAGACTTAGTGTGCTGATTGAAAGATAGCTTTTTGTCGAGAATCACACCCAGGTAATTTGTCTGCCAGGGAATTTTAGTATTGAATAGTAACACATCTCCTACAGGAGACATTGGCCTTTTTGAGAAAAGAACGGCTGAGCTTTTCTGGGGGTTGACTTCCAATCTCCACTTAGAGAACCAACCCTCCACCTTTAGAATGTTTTCTTGAAGCTTTCTGGTAATGAAATGGGGTTTGAGAGATCTGGTTAGTATTGTTGTATCGTCTGCATACAGGGCCAAAATGGAAGTCATCGGATTGTGTGGGATGTCTGACATGTATATAGAGAACAGCAATGGAGCCAGTAGAGATCCCTGCGGCACTCCAGCAAAGATGTGGCGCTGGGAGAGCAATTTAATTTTTCTTATATAAACTTCAGTGAGCATGCGCCCAACTTGTCGAAACTTTGACATAAATAATAAGCAAAGGATTGACGCATGCTCCGTGGATTATTTCACTCTTGGCATACAGCCAACAGAAAGATAAACGATTACGTGACGTCAAATTGGAACTTTTTTAGTTGCATTTCATAAAATAGTAGGCATCCAATTACAATAGTTTTGGTTTTTCAGTATGCATTTTATTCTTTTGAATAAATTGTAATAAATTTGATATTTTGGATCTCTTAAAATTATCAAGTCATGATAATTAAATTAGAAAGACTATGGAAGATATTGATTCAGTAACTAAAGCTTTTTCAAAAGGATCCTCAACTGACCAATGATATTTTGGACGGAATTTTGCCAGGAGGTTCGGAGGAAGGAGATTACTCGATATTAAAAGAAGAAGTTATTGCAGCAGTTAGCTCCTTAAAAATTGGAAAATCACCGGGAAGTGATGGTGTCACAGTGGAACTGATACACGAAGGAGGTGACATCATTATAGACACCTTGCTAAATTTATTCCAGGACGTATGGAACACAGAGACTTGGCCTTCTGATTGGCGGACTTCTGTCCTTGTACCTATCCCTGAAAAGGGAAACAGCAATAAATGTAGCAAAGTATAGAACAATAACCCTTATTAGTCATCCAAGCAAAATTCTGTTAAAAATACTATTGTCAATACTAAATTTCAAGAATCGAAAAGAAAATAGAAAGCAGACTATCAGATGAACAAGCAGGTTTCCGGAAGTACAATCGACCATATTTTTACAATACACATACTAGGCGAAAAATACATAGAACATAACAAAATAATCTGTCACAACTTCTTAGATCTTCAAAAAGTTTTTGACTCAATATGGCACGAGGCATTATGGAAAATTTTAGAACATTATGGTAATGACAACAAAATCATTAGGATTATTAAATTTCTTTATTCCTCATCTGATATGAGAATTGAAATTAAAAATTACAGCAGTGAACCGTTCCAGGCAGAACGGGGAGGGGGTAAGACAGGGATGCATCTTGTCCCCTCTTCTTTTTAATTGTTTTTTTCTGGAATATGTCATAGATGAAGCTCTTTATGAATATGACACTGGAACAGTAGTTGGCAGACAAAGAATAAATAACTTACGTTTCGCTGACGATATTGATCTTCTGGCAGAAAGTGAAGAAGAATTACAAGAGATAACCAACCGTGTTTTCGGAACATTAAAAAAATATGGATTAAACATAAACCTACAAAAAACAAAAACAATGATAACCGCAAAATCAGACATTGAATTCTTAAAGATACAAATTGGCAATAAGCAAATTAAGAATGTAAAGAAGTTCAACTTATCTAGGAAGCACGTTGAGTCAAGATGGTCGTTCAAAAACCGACATTAAATACCGAATTGCTAAGGCAACCATGGCCCTACAGAAGTTAAAACCATTGTGGGGAGATAACAGAAGAGCAATCACAAGCAGACTAAGACTAATTGACACCTTGGTGAATTCTGTCCTTTTGTATGGTTGTGAGGCCTGGACTTTATTGAAGGAAGATGAGAGGAGACTCCTGTCTTTCAAAATGAAAACTTACAGAAGACTTTTGAGAATTCCCTATACCGCTCACGAAACCAATGAAAATGTCCGAAAACTGATTGATTCAATAGATGGGAGAAAAAGGGAAAATATTCTGACAGTCATCAGAAGAAGACAGATGAAATGGTTCGGACATGTGGAGAGGGCTAATGGCATTCCAAAGCAAACCCTAGAAGGAATCGTTCCAGGATCAAGGGTTAGGGGCCGACCTCGATTAAAATGTACTGATAACATCAAAAAATGGACAAATTCCTCCCTTTCTCAACTGACATCAAGAACAAGAGACCGAGACGACTGGAGGAGGCTAGCAAAGAGTATTAACCACCAGCCATGAATGACCCAACGGTTCATTTAGAACTATGGGAGAAGAACTAAAGAATTAAACTGGGATCAACAGATAATGTTAAGGTTCGTTTTAATTGCAAATGAATCATGCCAGTAGTCAGTATTTACGGTATTATTAAGTAATTCAGTCATATGTTCGTCGGATTTTAATGGCAGAATATATCAATAAAAATATTAGATGTATTTCTTATCTCCTTGCTTTTGATATATTAGATAAATATATATATATTTCTTGTCTCCTTGCTTTAATAGAAACTTCTTATTTGATGTACAGGCTAATTCTTTCATTGGAAATTCATAAACATACAAGCATTATTAATGGAAGGTATGAACTTAATGATTAAACTTTGAAGCTCAGTAAAATCACTATTTCCTGTTTTCTGAAGTGATTGTTCTAAACAGGTAAATCGAGATGAACTAGTATTCCTGGCACGAGATCATGTTGTTAATGCAAGTCATGTGCACCGATTCTTTATAGTTTAGTGTCTATTTAATGATAACGTTACAGTGGAGGAATTCTGCCCCAAATATTAAGCGTTAAACAGTAGCTGTAGTTTGTAACAATAATTATAGTGCTTCATCGCGGCTATTCTGATAATTATTTTAATCAATTAATTATCAGAATAGCCGCGATGAAGCACTATAATTATTAATATAAATATAAATAAGCACTAACTATAAATAAGCACTATAGAATTTATTTGTAAAATAAATTCTAATTTATTTTACAAAATATCACTCTTAAGATAAATGAACATTTGATAGCTTGTGAAAGAACTGTTCGAGGTGAAATCAATAACTAAATCAAGACAACGCAACTATGCCTTGTTATTAATCACCTGTTGCCGGCATTTATTTATTTATTTTTCACTTACATTATTGCCTTTTCCTTGATTTCTTGTCCTTAGAATGTATTAGATATTAGATTTGCAGTAACCATCCACACTTACGTTTTCTGCTTTACCTAGCTTTCGCATACACAGTTCCTTTGCTTCCTTTTTCTTTCAATATCATGGGGTGTATTCCTAGCTCGCCTCCACGTGGTGCACCCTGGGTAATGCTAAATGAGCTAGCGCTTCCCAAACTGATGGCGGCGGCCCCCCTTGGGGGCCGTAGGTTTTGTTGAGGGGAGGATGAAATAATGAAAACAAATTTAAAATGTTTTAAGACTGAGTAGATTTTTTTTATCTTAAAAGAAACGTATTTAATTTTTATTATTTCTTTTTGGTTTTTTTTTTTTTTATTTTAATGAAAAAATCACACATTGGTGCAGTTCGCAAATTTTGCTTCCTGCGTATTTTGGCGCTTAATGAATATTAGTAAATATATGCTTACTCATATAAGTTTCATTTCAAAGCAGAAATCTAAGAATTGCAGTTTCAAATATTTCACCTAAACACATCCATCACATTAAATTGTTATTAAACTTCTTTTATGTTTTTAATTCTTTCTTTATTACTAATCGTTTTACGTTTCATATGCTTGTACTGCAAATGTACAATAACAATATATCTGTCTATATAAAAATATGAGATAATGTGTATGTAAGATGTTAAAATGTAATATTCGCATTTGATTTTTGCAATATTCGCTGTGTATGTTTTGTATTGAATATAAATACAATAAATATTATAATATATGTCTATATTACGATTTTTTTTGCCGGGGGGGGCGTGAAATATTTTGATTTTTCCAAAGGGGCGCCCTGACATCCAGAAGTTTGGGAAGCACTGAGCTAGAGCAGCTGCTGGCAGCCAGACCTATCTTAACGATCTCCTGGCTATAGACACATGAAATTACAAACTATACAATCACCAAACAGTCCTTTTCAGGACCACAAGAAAAGAAAATTGGGTGCTAATTTCTGAATTTGCCAACTCAACATTGAAGGAATCAGCTTTGCTAAAAGTCGGTATTCAAAAATCCTTCGAGAAAATAATATAAACATAGCTGTCATTCAAGAGAGACACAGATAATGAATAATACTTGAAATCTAGAGGAAAAATTGCAGGGTACGATATACTAGGAGCTACACATAACAAAGCTCATGGTTGTGCAACTTACGTACGCAATAATATAGAGAATGTCCACTTAATATCAACACATATTAATCAGAATATATACACATTATAGCCAAAATTGAAGATCTCACAGTGGTTAACATCTATAAGCCTCCCCTGGTAGAATGGCTACCTGAAGTAATTCCTATATTTCCACATCCTACTATTTACATAGGAGATTTTAACAGCCATCACACCATGTGGAATTACAATAATAGTGATGGAAATGGTGAAGCATTAACAAACTGGGCTGAGCAAAACAATCTTAGCTTAATATTTGATGCAAAGGATAAAGGAACCTTTAAGGCTGCATCATGGAAGAGAGAATACAATCCAGCCTCTGCTTTGTTACCCAAAATTTGCAAAATCAGCTGATAAACACAAGACCAGTCCTTGAAGATTTTCCACACAACCAACATTGGCGAGTATTTGGTAGAAGTAGGAATACAAATACCAATAATGCGGTCTATTCCACAACCAAGATGGAATTTTAGAAAAGCGAACTGGCAGGATTTTTCACAAGAACTGGATAAAATTGTAAAATGGATACCTCCTGTGAGTGAAAACTACAGCAGATTTATTGGAGTGGAGCAGTCATATCAACAGCGAAGTATATTTCAAGGGATTTCCGAAAGGAATACACACCTGGCTGGAATAAAGACTGAAGAGCTATACCAAGTCGACTTAGAATCTGTCGACTGTGACATAGCTGATGAATTACTCCAGAAGCTTGATAATGAGTGCAGAGAAAAATGGATAAAAACTACAGAAGACTTGGACTTTAAAAAATCAAGTAGATTTTTTAAAATCTAAGTCTTTAAAAAATTTACTCCAACAACCCATAAAGATCCTTTGGTCTCCAAATCAAATTGCCTGTCGAATAACCTTGCTATCTAGAGCCACTTGAGATGATCAATACACACGGGAAGTTAAACGAACACTCAGAAACTTACGACAAAGTGCAGATGACAGTTCCCAATTTTCAAGATAATTTATCACAGACGAAATAACTGAGGCCTTAAAGGAGGCAAAAACCGGCAAAGCATCAGGCTTTGATGGTGTTCACCCTGAATTCTTGGTAAACTGTGTGGAAAAAATGCTCGTTAATGGCTAACCATTCTTTTCTCACATTTTGAGGATGGGAAACTTTCCAACAGCCTTTAAGAGAACCAAAATAATAGTCATTAAAACGCAACAAGTCTCAAGATCAAGCAGAGAGCTATCATCCAATTGTGCTCCTCAGTTGCTGTTATAAGCTCCTCGAGAGACTCCTCCTTAACAGAATTGGGCCAAAAATATCTGAAGTTATCTCTGTTGAGCAAGCAGGCTTTAGGACTCAATGTAGTTGTATGGACCTTACTACCCATATCGAAGCAGGCTTCCAGCGATGTTTGAAAACCTCTGTTGTGTTTGTTGACCTTACTGCTGCATACAACACAGTATGGAAAGAGGGGATACTATACAAGCTGATACAAGTCATACCATGCCAATCCATCATAAGACTTATTGGTAACATGCTTTCTGACAGGTTCTTCCATGTGGTACTGGGGAAACAAAATGAGCAAACTGAGAAAGTTAAATGATGGGCTCCCACAGGGCTCAGTATTAGCACCAGTCTTATTCAACTTATATACATCTGATCTACTAGGTCAAAAAAATTTGCTTATGCTGATGACAAAGCCCTCACCATCCAACACAAGAGCATTGAAGTAACTGAAGATATTCTCAAAATGACCTTAGAACCATTGGGGAATACTTTCATAAATGGAGACTAACACCAAACCTCAATAAGACTGAGGTTAGCTCTTTTTACCTAAACACCAAATTGACAAATAGGAAACTTCAGGTCAGCTTTAACAACACAATGCTGCAGCACCAAGATTTCCTTAAATATCTGGGCGTTACCCTGGATAGAACACTATCTTTCGAAAGACATCTGGAGAATCTCTCTTTAAAGATCAGACAAAATAATATCATACAAAAACTGTGTGGTTCTACATGGGGTTCTGCTATTACACTGTGATACTCCACGTTAGCCTTAGTCTACTCTGCAGCAGAATATTGTTCACCAGTATGCCTAAACAGACCTCATGTCAAGAAAACTGACACGCAAAGAAATGCAGCAATGAGGGCAGTAAGAGATTATGTCAATTCCACCCTCTCTACTGGCTTCCAGCTTTGAGTAATATTGCACCACCGAACCTGTGTAGACAAAATACTCTAGTAAAAGAATACAAAAAAATAAACAGCAATCCCCTGTTGCCGATACATGAAGACCTCCCATATATACGGTAAATATGAATGGCCTTAAATCTCGATGGCCTCCACTAATACGAGCTGAAGAATTAGTAAATAGCAATTTCAATGTTCATTCAAAATGGCTAGAAACTTGTAAATAAAAATCACCACCAGAGTTAAACAAGTATATCCTTCCCAACCAAAATACGAAAGAGATTGAGCTTCCACGTCATTTATGGAAAGCCTAAATAGGATATGCACAAGACATGGTATCTGTGCAGACAGCTTACAGAAGTGGGGAAGATCACCTATACCCCAATGCGACTGTGGGGGCCATAAACCAAACCATCTGGCACATTGTGGGGAACTGCAGCATAAGAACCTACCCTGGTAACCTGAGAGACTGAGGCAAATCCTTCAGCTCTTGATTGGCCATCTGAACTCTAGACTTAAAATTTTACTTCTTTTTTTTTTTTATCTAAATTTTAGACTTTTTTTTTAATCTGATATTTGTATATGTGCATTACTTGTCTCATTTTTATTGTCTGCACAAATATGTATGTACTTTGAACTTAATTGATTGATGGACTGAGTCCTTGATTCTTTATCCCTTCATCTGGATTTTAGTTTGTGGGTGATGAGATTATTGTGGGTAATTTACCTGCTCATTGTGGGCATTGAGGCTGTATCAGCTTTCTCTTGCGATGGAGGATTTCGGTTTTTTATGTTTGAAATGATCTGAGGGTTTGTAGTCTGCTGCTTGTCGAATTAGCTGATTTGGGTGATTATCCGTGATTGTGAAGAATTTCTCTGCAGTGCCTGTCATGTAGGTCTTAATATCTGGAAGATTGGCTTCTTGGTGTAACTGGATGTTTCTGATGAACCATAGGGCATCAAATGCCATTTTTAGGCATTTATTCTGTATTATCTGAAGTCTGTTGATGTTGCTTTTAGTCGTGTGACCCCAGGTTGGAGAGGCGTAAGTTAGTTGCGGTCTGATTACCGATTTGTAAAGGAGAATTTTGTTGCTTATGCTTAGGATGCTGTTCCTGTTCAAAAGTGGATATAGCTGTGCTATGGTCTGACTTGCCTTAGTGGCGACGCTATCCATATGTGACTTGATTAACCAAATACTGAATACTTGATGGATGATTAACCGAATACAAGCATTTGTATGCTTGTATTCGGTTCTGCTTTACGTCTGGTGAAAAGTACTGCAGAGCTTTTGTTTGGATTGATTGCGATATGCCATTTGGTGTACCAATCCTCCAATTCATTACCTGCTCTCTGCAGCTTGATTGTGGCCAGGTGTGGATGAAGGGATCTGGCTATAATGATTGTGTCATCGGCATATAGAGCAGTGATAGATGGGGACAGTTTGGAGAGAACTGCCATGTATATGGAGAAGAGTAGGGGAGATAGCAGAGAGCCTTGAGGGACTCCAGCCGTGGATCTGATACCATTGCGATTTATTTAAAAGTTTCCGTTATGTAGATATGATTTGATAAGTAGAACTAGTGGTAATGGAATACTAACTTCGTGTAGTTTAAAAATTAGTCCGTGATGCCCAGATAGCAGAGAGCCTTGAGGGACTCCAGCCGTGATTCTCCTCTCTGTGGATCTGATACCATTGAGATTTATTTAAAAGTTTCCGTTATGTAGATATGATCTGATAAGTAGAACTAGTGGTAATAGAATACTAACTTCGTGTAGTTTAAAAATTAGTCCATGATGCCACACTCTATCAAATGCCAGAGTGTTGGTGCCATTCATACCCTTGGGTTATATGTTCGACAACTCTGTAAATTTGTAGCGTTGTGGAGTGATAATTCCTAAAGCCAAATTGTTCATCTTGAATTATATGGTCGATATCTGTTGCCTCTTGAACCCGTCTGAGAATAGCATGTTCAGCTATCTTACCTATACATGAAAGAAGGCTGATTGTTCTGTATTTTTTCCAGGTTTGGTAATTAGGAAAACGTCGGCAGTTTTCCATCGCTCTGGGAAAAAATTTAGTTGGAGGATGGCATTAATGATGGCTACCAGATGCATAACCCCTTTGCGGGGAAGTAGCGTGAGCACCTTGTTTGTTATTCCATCTGGATCCGAAGCCTTTTTGTTATTTAGTTTTCTTAAAATCTCATATATTTCTGTTGGTGACACGGATTTGTTGTTGGATTGGAGTGAGGCATTTTGAGTTATTTTATGCACTTGGGTGTGAATTTTACTTATGAAATTTATATCTGTATTGATATAATTGGGGCTGCATTGTTTTTCTGAGCTGTCAGCAAATGTTTCAGCTTTTTCCTCGTCGTTGTAGACAACACTAAATTCACTTTGGATTGGAGGAAGTGTAAAACACTTTGAACGGAGTAATTTCATTCTTTTCCATATTGATTGATCCTGTGTTTAATTGGTGAATTTTGTTATTCTAGAGTTGGTTACGGTGGTCCTTTAGGACCACCGTAACCAACCTGTTACCAACTTGTCTCTATTGACTGCTTGTTTATCCACTGGGTCCATTGTTCTCTGATATTGTCTTCTTAATCTGTTTTTCTCTTGGATAAGACGTTTTATATCCTCTGGGAGTTTATTTGATGGTGCCCATTTGGTTATATTTGTTACCTGTGTTATAGCTGTTAGTAGTTGTTTTTCAAGAGTTTTCACTGCTTTTTCTATATCTTCGGCCGATGTTATATGCAATATTGGACCAAGGTTTTCCTGGAAGGCTGAGGGAAGTTGTTTCCAATTTATAAATGTGGTGGTGTTTTCCGTTAAATCTTGTATGGTGCCTAGTTGTAATATGATGGGGTTATGATCAGAACTAAAGTCGTTGATTGCTTGTATCTGATAGCTGTGCGTTATGCACAGCTATTAGATACAAGCAATCAACAATACATTAAATCTGATACATTAAATATAGCTATATCTAGTACATCAGGACGTCCGGTTGCTCCGTGATGTGTGGGTTCAGTGGGTCCTATTACTGTTATATTTCTTGAAGTGGTGTAAGAGTTGAGTATTCTTCCGTTAATATTTGAGTTTCTGCTGTTTCAGACTGAATGTTTGGCATTAAAATCTCCGGCTATAATCACTGCTCTGCCTGTATTTAGTATCACATCTAAGTCAGATTCAAGGAGTTTTTTATTTGGGGGGATTGTAAGCTGCATATATCGTAATGTTTGTGTTTTCCTTATGTATTTCTATTCCTGTAGTTTCCATGTGTTCTGTTTGGGGTTCGGCTATTGAATTATGTTTTAAGTTTCTTTTCACAAAGATGGCAGTTCCTCCACCTCGAGCAAAGCATCTATCTGTACGGTAAATGCTATAACCGTTGTTGAAAGTTTATTTTTCACTTGGTCAGGCTATAATAAATTTAGTTTAACCCTTTATCCAAGTGTGTGCAAACAAAGTTTGCGCCTGAAAGTATTTTCAGGACTGGGGTAAAGTGGTACAACACCAGGCAACTCCTTGCAAAGGTGGAGCAAGCTACCAACGGTCCTATCCCAGTATCTCCCATAATGCAAAACACATCTCCTTGCGGACATGTGTTTTTATACATAAATAGCAATGTTTTGCACTTTATGTTTCCATATAAATGTAACGTCAGATACTTTTCTTCTAATAATATTAGCAATATTTGGAGTTTGCAGTAAAAATTATTAATAACGCCTTGAGAGAAGCGCCCTCTATCCAACTACTAGACCCATTACCAGTTAAATTCATGATAAACAGGGCAAAACTGACTAAGAGCTTTCACATGCTTAAGATACATTACGAGGAAATTATTTGAAGATGACGATGATACCGTCATGCTTGTTGGTCCTGTCTATTATGTCTGTATTTAGTTTTTTTTTTTTTTTTTGCGATATTCTTGGCTTTTAAAAATTTTTAGTTTTCAATTAGTGGTCTTGTTTACGCCACTTAGCTTCTGGTCTGGTCGGCGATACGGGATTATTATTATTCGTGACACCCCAAAGGAGTCCGAAGACTCATCGCAGGAGGACAGCTATTGTACAACTCTCCGTCTCCACCACCACAGCCAGTATTTTTTTTTTGTCTGTATGCGGGATGAAAAACCTGAGTTTCCGGGATTAGAAAAACCCTGCTATAGTTCGCCCACCGATTTGAGGTCCCTCGAAACTACTGCGCATGTCAGAAAAAGGAGAATCCATTCCGATAATAGGGTAATCAGTCTGTCTTCTGGGAGGTAATAATAAACAAACTGAGTTTGTTTATTATTACAGGTCGGAAAATTTAGCTTTTCTTTTACGAACATTGTTGTTTTTAAAGTGTAACTATTTTGCTTGTATAACAGTTGGAAAAATGTACGTAGAGTGTTAATACGTGCAAATACTACGTTCTACATAAAACAATGTCACTTCGCTCCATGATAAGTTTCCTTTTATTCTGGGACTTTTTAAAACAAAATCCGATTAGCTTTTCTTTTACGAACATTGTTGTTTTTAAAGTGTAACTATTTTGCTTGTATAACAGTTGGAAAAATGTACGTAGAGTGTTAATACGTGCAAATACTACGTTCTACATAAAACAATGTCACTTCGCTCCACGATAAGTTTCCTTTTATTCTGGGACTTTTTAAAACAAAATCCGATTTCATGAAGTATTTTCCTTAAAATTTCTCTTTTCCAAGGAAAATTAATTTTTTCTTTAAGCACAGGAATCAATTTCGGAACAGTTGGCACTCTTTTCTCGACCACGTAAAATTCGTGAATAGCTCTTCTTATAACGTCTACATCAAAATCATTCAAAGCTACGGTTTCGATGGTTTTACTCTGGCGCTTTTTTTTTTTTTTTTAGGAGATTTAAATTTTGACTTACCTTCACCTTTTGATTCCCTACGAATTCTTTTAACAGTCGACCCCGATACGCCCCCAATTGCACTTGCAAGTTTTATGACTTGAGAAAGGGGAACAAGAAGACGGCCTTCTGACGATTCTTTTTCGCAGAATGTCAGCACATTATTCAATATTCTTTTGCAAGAGCTACTGAAACGTGTAACAATAGAACTTGTTGACTGTACTGGATCCATCATACAAATTAATAATAAAAAAATAATGCAAAAAGAGCACAACAAAAATCAAGCTAGTACTAGTACAGCGACAGACAAGAAAGCACGTGATTTCGCATGTTGGCGACCAATTCGTACATCCTTCATTTCTTTCTCCCCTTCAGCATGAATCGACTATTCTTGGCACAAATCCAACAAGGGATCTTGAAATTGTGGGCGAACTATACCTGCTAACTCGCCTTCGATTGAAAAAGTCCATATAAAGATTCCTCCCGTCTTGACGAGACTCGAGCTTAGGCCTTTTCCAATTGAAGGGTGCAACGTATCGTCATTCTTCCAATTGCGCTACGGAAGCGCTTAAAAGACAGTCGCAAACATTAAGGGGCTGCGGGATTCGAACCCGCAGCCCCTTGTCTGGACAGCAGGTACGCTAACAACTCTGCCAACCACGCAAATTTCCAGTTGATTTTTCTCAGAAATTTCATTCCTGGTGTTTGAATCTGTTTTCCTTTTTTCTGGTCCATGTTTCATTTCCACTTAATAAAGTTGTAAGGTTATATGTACAGGACATTATTTAGTCTGATTCTAGTTTGTTTTTGTACCAAGGATGGCATAAATGTATTATTTATTATATCGTTTACTTTAGCAAAATTATACTTTTTTTTTTGTCTTTTCCAAGTATTTTGCTATGTATTTTGTCTATACAGAGCAAATGCTATTAGAACTGCCTGTCCAAAAGCGTTAGGTAGCAACCCTACCACTGGACTTACTCAGCGATAGGATAATAACCAGTCCTTAGGATTGATACACTTTCAGTTCTCAAACAAAAGTAAATTGAATTCAAAATTTCGCAGTCATGATAGGATTTTTTTTTTTTTTTAAAATAATTACGCAAGAAAATATTAGGAGGAAGGGTTGGGGGAGATTCTTGCATTCATCATTTCCAGGGAAAGCGTTTTCTCTCCCTTATAGGAATTGAGCAGAATTTTGAATTCTGTTTTCACTCTTACTTATTGGAATCATATCAATGAGAGTAAATTTTCGTAGACCGCAATTTACGAAACTTAGACGTAAAGTTTCTTGACACAAATGGTTCCTGGGATTTCTATAGGCTACTCAAGTGTGATTCATAAATCTGCAAGAAGGTTGACTCTCAAATAAATGTAAGATCGCTGTTAGAATGTCAGATAGTTCTCTCCTTATTCCTAAACAAGTTAATATTAAATATTACCTATTTTGGGTTTTGCAAAGTATTTTCAAGTCGAATGCGTCGATGTTGGACAGGATTAATAATAGTTGAGAACTTTTTAGGAATCTGGTTTCTCGAAATACTGCGAGAGGAGGGGAAAAAAAATCAAGTGTGTAGACATACATAAATATGCAACTTGTACGGGAAAAAAAAAAAAAAAAAAACTTGGGAAAATTATTTATTTTATTTTTTTCCCTTCAGAGAAGAAAATTCCGACAATAATTTTTATACTGCTAAAAATGTTTTATAAGGATCATATGTACACAGTCTTGCCATAAATACTGTTACAACTTCCGCACACCCCCGCGCTGTCCGCAGAAATGCGAGCCCGGTTCCGTTAGCGACGCTGCGCGCAGCCAACATTCGCTTGTTTATCAGTAGAGAGAGAGTTGTGTAGCTGTACCGGTTAACATGTAGTGGGATGATTATGAGAACTGTGCAGCTGTAATAGCATGTCACAAGGTTGGAATGCAGTCACCTGTTATTTTCAACACTCTAAAAACACTCGAGTTCGGTAGGATGTTTGTGTATATCGGACTATTAACCGTTACACTGATGCAGAAGACCTGAAAGAACACGTCGACACCACGCTGCGTTAAGATGCAACAGCTTGTGAGGACTATGAAGACATGCCACCGCCGTAATCCTGTTAGAACGCAGAAAGTGATGTCACGAGAGATGAACGTTTCGCTGAGAACAATGTCAAGTGTGCTAACTGCTGACCGGGGGTGAGAGCCTATCATCGTTCTACTGGACGCTTCTTAACACGACAAATTATGTGGCAGAGAGTGATAAAATCAAAAGGCTCTTCTCCGGTGGTACGCGAACAACAGACATAGAGATATTGTCTTCACAAATGAAGATTTTCACCACTGAAGAGTTGTTTAATCCCAAACTGATGTGGAATATGCTCCGTATAGTGGCGCAGCACGTGCCATAGCAACCAGGATTCAAAGAGATCACCATCATTCCACATCAGTGATGGTTTGATGGGGGGGGGGACGTTTCAAGGGAGGTATCACGTTGCATTTCTGCGAGAAAGGGATCAAAACTCCGCCAAAGTGTATGTATAGACACCTTGCTGGAACCTGTGGTACGGCGGGGCAGCTGAACAACATCTTGTTTCATGGTAGGCAGTGCACCTTCCAAGAGGACTGAGCCCCTGCACACAAGGCGAGGACCACACAAACAGCGGTTGGATTACCATCTGATTGGCTGTCTGGAAGTCCCTATCTGAATCAGTTGGACTTCAAATTGTGATCGGAGCTTGAGAGAGTAGCCTGCAAAAAAAAAAAGGCGGATTTGGAGCGATGAGTGGCAGCGTTTCCGTTGAATGTTGTGCGTGCCGCTATCGATATGTGGCCTTCACAGACTTGGGACGTGCGGACAAAAGGGGGGAACATTGATTGATCCTGTATGCACGTTATACATGTGGTTTGATACAAACCACATGTATAATACTGAAAGCTGTAAATGATTTACTGATAAACTAAAGGTTTATGCGCTGTTCCAGTTGTAACAGTATTTATGGCTAGACTAAGTATATAACGTAATTTCCTCTTCCCACTGTCACTATCTTTTTTTCTTTTTTTTAAAAAAAAAAAAACTATCCACACTATCATAAGATAAATCAGTAATTACTGATCCAGTTCGAATTCACATTTAAATATGTTTAACATGTTTAACAATTTGAAATATACTTTGATAAAGCTGCCTTTTAATTTCGAAGAAAATTAATTTTTTATGCTTTATTGTAATTTTTTAAAGACGTCATTGTGATACTCATTGTTAATCTTATTCTTTCCGGTCCCAAAACGTCACATTTTCTAGAACTCCCCCCCCCCCTTCAGTATGGTATTAGTTAAGGATGATATTTACAGTGTATCATTTTTTTTTTTCAATAATGAGCGCTATTTGAATCTTTTTGCAGATTTTTTTTGAAATCTTCGATCGTTGTGATTATATTAAAATAAAATGGCTACATGTATAGAAAAAAAGTTTCACGAACTACGAATTTCCTTTCGGTTTTTTTAACATTTCGTAGTTTTAAAAAGTGCAAGATTCAACAAAAAAAAGGAGTATGGGGGGAGAGGGGGAGGAAATGTTTTGCATGTGCAGCAAAACACCTGCGGTTGGTGTTCTGAGGTCATTCATATCATTGTTGTAACTTTTGAAACAAATACTTAAAATTATTTCAGATACTTGTCAAAACTATAAGTTGTAGTTTGGATATAAATAGCTTAGAAGAGCCTCCGAAGCCCAGTCGGTATAGACGAAGCCTTTTGGTTGGAAAGACCTGGGTTCGATTCCCGTCAGTCACGTGAGGAACCTCTATCTAGTTCTCTTTCGACTAAAGTTGAGTTAGCCGGTCTCATACTGATGTAGGCAGTTTTTCACCCCGGATAAAATTAGGGGGGGGGGGGAATAGAACTTCTTCTTTCACTATGCCTTATCCCATGTTAAACATGGTCGGCACACCGATCTTTAACCTTCCTCTTCCAAGTTCTCCGGTCCAGGGCGTTCTTCGGACTCCATCTTTTCTCCCTAAGATTCTCTGTCACCTTATCCCTCCACCTGAGCTTGGGCATGCCTCTTTTCCTCCTTCCCTCCAACTCCATATACTCCACTCGTTTACCAACATACTCCTCACCCTTCCTCTCTACATGTCCAAACCACCTCAGTCTACTTTCTTGTATCTTCTTGCCAATTAGTCCCACCTTAACCGTCCCTCTGATGTAGTCATTCCTTATCCTGTCCTTTGTCACACCACTCATCCATCTTCCTCTCCTGTGCCTTGGTTATAGGCCACGTCTCCGCACCATAGAGCATCGCCAGCCCACCACCATCTTATACAGCTTTCCTTTCCTCTTACAGCTCACTCTCTTGTCGCACAGGACCCCGCTAATCTTCCTCCAATTCATCCAACCGCATGTTATTCGGTGCTGTATTTCCTCATCCAAGTCACCATTCCTCTCGACAACCGACCCAAGGTACTTGAATTTCTTCCCTGAAATTAGCCTTTCACCCTGGAGTCGTATGGCCATATCCTCGTCACTCCCCGTTGACATATATTCAGTCTTCACCCGGTTAATTCTCATGCCTCTCTCCTCCAATGCCTTTCTCCACTCTTCCAGGGTATTTTCAAGCTTCTCTCGGGATGATTCACATAGAACAATGTTGTCGACAAACAGCATGCTCCATGGTGCCTCCTTCTTGACATCCTCCACTAGTACATCCATGACCAGGTCAAAGAGGTAGGGGCTGATCCTTGGTGTAGCCCTACGACAATGGGGAACCCTTCTGTCATGCCGACACTAGACCTGACCTGAGTTTCTGTTCCCTCATACATCTCCTTCACCAACCTCACGTACTTCTCCGACACTCCCTTCTTCCTCATACACCTCTATACCTCCTGCCTAGCCACTCTGTCGTATGCCTTTTCCAGGTCTATAAACACCATGTGCAGATCCACTTGCATCTCTCTATATTTCTCCATCAATTGCTTTAGCGCAAATATCGCATCCGTTGTCCCTCTTCCTGGCATAAATCCAAACTGCTCCTCACCAATTTTCGTTTCCTGCTGTATCCTTCCTTCAATTACTCTTTCTCATATCTTCAATGTGTGTGTGACATCAGCTTGATCCCTCTATAGTTGCCACAGTCTTGAACATCTCCTCTTCCTTTGTAGATTGGGACGAGAATACTTTTCCTCCATTCCTCTGGTATCTTTTCCTGTTGGGCTATTTTCCTCATCAGATCCCATAACATATCCACGCCCTCACTGCCCAAACTTTTCCACACTTCCCCAGGTATCTGGTCTGCCCCCACAGCCTTTCCATTCTTCATTTTTCTTAGTACCCAATCCACTTCCTCTCTACTTAAGTCTTGCACCGGTCTCTCGAAGGAATGGAACTACCTTGTAAAAATCTCACCAGGAATACTTTGTGAGCAATGCCTAAAAGTCACCTACGGTCTGAATGACTGAAAGGAAAAACCTAGTTTATTGCAAGATTTATCTTTGATCTCAGAGGAAAAATCACGTTTGTAGTTTTTACTTCTTCGAAAGTGCAATAAGGTTACAAAGGGTTAAGCTGTCAGAACACTGAATGGCATCCATAGTGGCCATTTCCAGATCAATACATCGCTATACTCAACCAAATCAGCGGATAAACTTCGAGAATGGAAGGTGGTTTAACGTTAAGTCACCTACATTAAGAAAAAAAAAAAAAAAAAAAAAAAAAGGAAAATATTACATCTAATGTTTGAATAATCGTCAGTTAAAATAGGTCTTCTTTTGACTTTATGAAGATGTTATATCCCTTATTAAACCAAATAGAAGTTTTCAAGATTCTTTAAAATGTTAATAATTGCTGTGACAAATTTGGCAACTTCAGTATTAAGAAGAGAAAAACTATAAAAACAGGTAGGAAAACCAAAAACATAAACTACACATACTGTACTTCTGGAACAGGTTACGCATTTGAGTTATTTTGGTACAATTTTAAGTGACGATAACAGATTAAACCTGTAAATAAGTCCTCGAAGTTAAATTGAGATTGAAGACTACAGATATGAAGTTCAGAAGATATATGTTTAAAAAAAAAAAAAAAAAGTCACCACCAAGCAGAATTATAAAATCGGATTATTGGAGTATCATTTATAATTTTGGGTGTAACGTGGTTTATTTTACATGCAGTTATTTCATTTTCTTTATATATGCTTCCATATATATTTGCATGTTGTATTTCAAAAATCAATAAATAATTATTTATATTAAAATATCTGAGCCTTCGTAGCTTAGTTGGTTTTCAAGACCTGAGTTCGAGTCCCATCTATGAGTGAGAAACTTTCATCAGGATTTTCAGTTTAAAGTTAGCCGATCTCATAGGCAAGTGGGGGTTCATTCTCTCTCTCTCTAAGCAATTACACTGGCTCTGTGAACACATATACTTTTTCTTTCTTTTTTTTCACATTTGACGTCCGTAGACGCCGTATGGTCACTGCCATACCTCCCATGATTTTGGCAATGATGTCTTCTGCTAGAATAAGTCGCAGATTCCCTTGCCACACAAAGTTTGTAAGACAATCACAAACATCCATGCTCACGGCGGGATTCGGACACGCTAGCCACTCGGCCAACCAGGCTGGCTCGCATATACCTGCACACAAAAAATACTAGGTTATTCGGGGAAAAAAAAAAAAAATCTGCACTATACGAAAGCTTTTATTATGGATGTAATAGACTGTTGAACACATTGATGGAGAAAAATTATAATTCTATATACGTCTAATTATGGCAAAGAAGCCCCCTCTGGAACTAGGTGTCCTTTAAGCAACTGCGTTTGTCTTCATTCCCTGCTTATGAATTGTGTATGGATACAATAAATACATTTTCCGATTAAAAGTACATTCATTAATAATAGTTAAAGGATAATAAAAATAACGGTCCATTAATATAGCAAACTGCTCGTAGATTGTATATGAACGAATCGGCAGCATTTATTACAGACACAATGGCACCAAATGTGTTTAATTTTCCTGCTATAATTTTTATCTAAATCACTGCTGTTGAAAATGAATTAAGTGTGTGGAATCTGTAGAATCATACTGTATATTTAAGTTAAGCAAGTTTGAGCATGGTTAATAGTTGGAAGGAGACATTCGTTCGATGCTGTTGGCACACTCTCCCTCGATGAGTCTTTGGACTCCCTGGAGGTGTCACATAATAATAATAATATATAAATTTCATTCAAGCATCTCTTACAGTGTAAGTTGATAGTAACGCCACCCTTCTGTTAGAAAGAGCTGAGTTGGATTCTCAACTAGGATGACAGTAACAATACTTAAAGATATTTCAAGTAAAGGTGAGTTAACAGGTGTGACACTGCTGTAGGTGACAGGATTTATTTTTGTTTGTTCCATGTAACTCTATTTTTTATCTGTATTTTTCCTGACAAACTGATCGACGCCTTGACTGAATAGCACATATGAGATCGGGTTGGCTAAGTAGATATCAAATCCACTATAACCCACTGGGGTATTTTTTATGAATGTTTTTAGATAGACGAATATCAAATAAGAGCAACGCCTTGCTTACTGGAGGCTTGAAAAAAAGCTATTAAAAGCTGGTAAGCAATTTATTACAATTTTCCTGCCATATAACCACATTAAAACCAATCAGTAACGAATATCACATCTTTCGAATAAAAAAAAAAAAGCTATAGTCATTGGTATAATTATTTTTCTTGATCTTTTTGCTGTCACTCCTAGCCTAGGAAACTTCATTTATCCATCATTGTTTTATATTATTAACATACTATTACGGATCTTGAACTATAGCTGTATTATTACATGGGCCACCTTCATATTTCTTACTTATCATGCTTCAATAAAACAGTTAAATTGGTCATTGCTTTTATCTGTTTATGTTTAGCGGTGCATGTACATTTCAACATGTAAATGTCACGGTATATGCATTGAATTGTGCTTGAAATTTAGAGAGGGCGAGGAAACTTACGAAAGATTTAAAACAAAATCTGATGAGAAAACAATAGTCCCTCCCCCATATAAACTACCCAGGAAATTCCACTGCAGTTAATTGTTTGTTTTGTCGATTAAGAAAACGTGCTAAACAAGTATGGAGAAGCTAGTTGGTAAGATTGCAATGTCACTATGACAATGCTCCCGCTCATTCTTACCTACTTAACAGTTTCTCGCCAAGCATGGTATTGCGAGCGTTCCACACCCATCATGTCATCATAACTTCTTGTGTATGCATGCCCATATGAATAGCTTCGAAGGCAATACAGATATTTGGGGGAAGATTGGAACATCTTTCATATATTTTTATTTCGTATGGGTTCCCCCATACGAAATAAAAAATATATACCTAATATAAAATTATAGAAAAATAATTGTGCCTCCAGGCAGAGGGCATAATTATACTTAATTCCATTAATACATAATTTAGTATTTAATCCCTCATTAGATGGACACATTGTGCCCTCCTAATCAGGGATTAAGTATAATCTGACTGTAGATCTCTGTGTGTGTGTGTGTGTGTGTGTTCAAGGTCCGGTTTGCCTGTTCTGAGGGACGAAAAACCTGAGTTTCCAGGTAGAAAACCTTCTACCTCCGTATGAGATCGGCTAACTCACCTTTAGTTGAAAGAAACCAGATAAAAGTTCCTCACGTCATGGACGGGAATCGAACCCAGGTCTTTCCAAACACACGGCTTTGTCTATACCGACTGAACTACATAGGCACATCCTTCATTTAATGACATATTGATACTGTAAAATAAAAATCTGTAATAAAAACTGCATTAACGTATTGTTTTATAATAGTACTAAATTTTATTGGATTGTTTCATAATCGTTTCATAATCATGATGAAAGCATATAGGTTAACTCTAATGATAATTGCTGAAGGATATGATAGCATTTTTTTTCGCCGAAATATAATCGATCCATTAAAAAAAAACTTTTGGGTAATATTATGATCATAACTTAGGTTGTTGAAATTATATTAAAATACTTATAATTTGTATGGTTAGTTTAAACTTAATGAACAAAGGGCAGATGGATTAGGATAAACAAGAAAAAACAACCCATCATTTTACAGCACTATCACTGTACTCCATTTTGACATAACTAACCCATCCTTTAGTCACTTAGTAGGGAAGTAATATGAATCTTGAAACACTACACCAAGAAGGTAGAAATTAAGTAGCTGTGGATAATAACGGTAACCCAGGTACCCTTCAGCTATACACTAAACATCGGTAGCCAGATTAGCATGGTAGATATAGCTTTTTTGTCCGTAGAACAAGTAATCAACAGGTGGATAGGCAGTTTATGTACACATAATGAAGCTAATAAAAAAATTATCCGTTATATAGGGGTTCGAGTCGTAGTCGTTTACCCTCTCCCTGTCATGTTGCTTCCCACCCCAAGACATCTGTCTTGTGTGTGCCACTTAATACACAGGGCCTCTTTCATTTCCGGTAGCTGGGTGGGGAGACCTAGAAGATATAAACCAGTTTTCTTACTACACCTTAGCAGTCCTCTTGACCTGGGCCAAGCCTTCTATTTGTTTGGCATTTTTGATGAAGAGGACACTAACCGATCATCACTTAAGATGATCGGTTAGTATGGACTTAAGTGTTTAATTTTGGTATATTATTAGAGCTTTATTAACGTGGTTAGTGTACTAAAGTGTTTTATAATATAATCTATGTCGGAAGTCGCCGCTAGATGAATTCGTAATGAGTAGTGTTCGTGCAAGCTCCAGATAAGATAAGTATCATTTTCAGTTATCGATACAAATTACTTAATATTGTGTAGTCTTGTTTTGTTTGCCTTGCGTATTTCAGTGCGTCTATTTTTGGTGTGTTATAACGTTTAATTTGACAAAACACGTTACAGATAAATATGGCACCTGTGCGTAGGAAAATGGCGGCCAGTAATGAAGGTTCGCCATCGTTATCAAAGAACGGTAGCATAAAAGAAATGAGTCAGTGTACTAGCTGTGAAATGTACGCTTTGCGGAGTGCGGTCGGAGTGTGGTTAGATGATGATAAAGGTTTGAATGTGTGTAGAAAATGTAGGGAGAATGCGGAATTGAAGTATATTTCGGATCGTGAGTGTGATATTTTTGTCAACCTTCAAAATGAAGGAAATAGGGATATGACAAGAAACGGCAAGGTTGTACATGAAAATTGTGAGAGTGTGAATGTAGAAAGTGTGAATGATAGTATAAATGGTTTCTCAGAGAACAAAAAAGATGAGATAGATGCATTGAGTGAGATCGCGTTGTTGAATAGTGCGATAGAAAGAGCAAAACAGCAGCTAGAGTGCATGAACAAAAGTAGACTGAATGAACCAAGCAATAATAAAAGGTATGACAGAAAAAATAGACGTATGAATGTGAACATGAACAAAATGAAGGATAGAGTGCTGTATGGAGACTCGTTAGTACGAGGTGTGTTAGTAGAGGATTTGACAAAATCGTACCAACCTGGTGCGACCATAAAGGACGTAACTGCGTCTATTAGAGAGCAAAAGGAAAGGGTGAAAGAAATGATTGTTGTGGCAGGTACGAATGATTTGAAAGGAGATAAAATGGAAATGATAAAAGACCTGAATGAATTGTTTGAGGTAGCAAAAGAAAAGAGTGAGAGAGTTAGAATGATTAGTCTTTTGCCACGGTATGACAGTGAAATGTTTAAAAGGAGGGCTATAATTGCAAATTACTTTATGCATGGGTTATGTATGACGAGTGGTGTGGAATTTGTGGATGTGTGGAGTGAGTTTGATGGGCGAAAGGATCTATATAAGATGGATGGCTTGCATTTGAATGGTTACAGTGTAAGAAGACTTGAGAAAGTGTTGCTGAATGTAGTGGATGTGCAAATTCAGGGAAACTAGATTTGTTAGGGGGGGGGAGTAGAGATACAGTCCTTATGGAGGCAGTTGAATGTAAGAATGAATATAATATGCCAGAGCAAATAAGGACAACAAATCTGAGTGGGATAGTTAATATAAGGCATCAAGGTGGGGTAGGGGCTAATGGGGTCTTAAATTCATGTACACTAATACTAGGAGTATTAGGAACAAGAAGGAAGAGTTTTTGGCCATGGTTGGCACTTCCAGACCACAGGTTATAGGTATTAGTGAAACATGGCTGACTGTAGATGATATAACTAGTGGGATTGAATGTGATGGGTATAGTGTGTTCAGGAATGACAAAGAGAATAAAATGGGGGGAGGAGTATTGTTGATGATAGCTGATGAGCTCCAGCCAAGGAGAATAGAAGTTGAATTGCAGGATAGAGAAAAGAGCACATTTGAGGCCATTTGGTGTGAGATTGTGGCTAGCATAACTAAATATACAATTGGGTGCTGCTATAGACCAGGTGATGGAAAAGATGGTGGTGACAGTATGCACAAGCAAATAGAAGAAATGGGTGGAAGGAGGGTGATTATTATGGGAGATTTCAACTATGGTCGCATTGATTGGAGTGAAGAGAGGACACACGGAAGGAAGGAACTGGATTTTATGCGGTTATTAAGGGATAACTATCTGCGACAGCATGTAATGGAAAATACTAGGGGTCAGAGAGTGCTTGACCTAGTAATTACATCTGAGGATTTGGCTGTAACAAATATGACCACGTTGCCACCAATCGGTGAGAGTGATCATAGGGTCTTAACTTGGGAGGTGGCTAAAGGTGTAGAATTTTCAATTAAGACAGGGTACATGTGGAATTATCGGGCGGGAAAGTATGACAAGCTTAGGAGTTTGATTGGTTCAGTGCCATGGCATGTACAACTGCAAGGACTAGAAGTTGATAGTGCATGGGAGGTAGTTAAGAAGTGCTTGCATGAAGCAATGGCTGACTGTATACCTAGAGTCCGAATAATAAATCAAGTAGGGGTTAAATGGATGAATAACACCATTAAGCTTGAGTTGCAAAAAAAGAAACAACTATGGAGGGAATTTAAGGAGAAGGGTGACCGGCAGGCACATGAACGGTATAAAGCGCAGGCCAGAAGGGTGACGAGTGTGGTGAGAAAAGCAAAAAAGGATTACGAAAGAACATTGGCCATGCAGGCTACAGAGAATCCTAAACAGTTTTTTAGATATGTAGCAAGTAAAAGAAAAAATGTACATGGCAGATTGATTTTAAAGAATGCCGATGGTAGGGATGTAACTGAATCAGTTGAGATAGTTGAGTTACTGAGTGAGCACTTTGCAAAAGTATATCATCCAGGTGGTGACATTGCAGAAACGAATAAACCAGTAGATTATACGGGAATTGTGGTTAATGAAGTGGAGGTGAGTAGTCTATTGCATAACCTCAATGTCAATACATCTGTGGGATTGGATGGTATACCAGCTCGTGTTGTACGAGAAGCAGCTAAAGAATTGTCAGTACCCTTAACCATTTTGTTTAATTTGAGTCTCGGGTCTGGGTTAGTCCCGAGCGGGTGGAAAGAGGGGAAAATAGTTCCACTGCATAAAGGTGGTTCCAAGACTGCTGTTGTAAATTACCGACCGATTAGCATATCAGGAGCACAGACTACTGTGCTCAGATTTGGTCACCTAGGTTTCTTCTTGATGGGGAGGAGGTGGAGAGGATCCAGAGGCGAGTGACCAAGATGATAGCAGGTCTGTGGAATGAACCGTATGAGAACAGGTTGAGGATTTGTGGGTTGCAAAAATTGGTTGATAGGCGGAGGAGGGGAGATATGATTGAGACATTCAAATTACTGAAGGGTTTCTATAAAATTAATTCAGAAGATATTTTTGAGAACAGGGCTGGTTGTGGGAGGACTAGGGGACATCCATGGAAACTGGGCAAAAGTGTGGTTAGTAAAGGTGTTAGAGCTGGGTTCTTTACTTTTAGTGTAGTGAATGAGTGGAATGCGCTCCCTGAGTCTGTAGTGGATGCTGTGACAGTGAATGAGTTTAAGGCGAGATATGATAGATACTGTATGAATGTCAGATAGTTGTGATGAATATGATTTGGGGCCTCCCTCGATGAGTCTAATGACTCCCTGGAGTTGCCCGTAATAATAGTAATAGTAATAATAAAGATAACGGATATTTGGGGGGGGGGGGACATTGAGAATGGTCACTTTTTTTGACTGATTTTTTCCTCTCTCCTTTCCTCCTTAGCATTATCTCTGCTTTCCACAGAAGAACCATTAAGAAGTTCACGCGTTTTAAGGTTTGTGGGATTACTAATTACATTATTGCAAGAAAGAATTGTATTAGTTTAATTAGATGCCAGTTCCATTCTTATTATTTCACGTAGTAAATTGATTTGGAGCTACTTACGTTGGCCGGTGGTAAGTTTTCCGCCTGCGAATGTCGCAGGTGGAAAACTTACAAAGAGTTTGTTACAATTATACTAGAGACAGAAAAAAAAATTAATTAAATTAGATATATCATATGTTTGAAAATATTAAATTTATATATACATATTTATAAAGATAATTATATTTTATTCTAATTATATACGCTCCAAATAATTTTTATTTTGGTAATCCCCTAGGACAGAAAAACATTTAGATCCAATTTCATTGAGAAAATTTGATTCTCTTATAAATAGAATATGTTTATTTAGGAAACAAAATTAATCGGGAAATTTTTATTTGGTAATTTAATATTTTAATATAAAAATTTGATGTATTAATAAATAATATAAATATGAAACCGAAGGAGGGGGGGGAAATCTTGCACACACTCAAAAATTTGCTCGGGCCGGCGCCTCTGGTGGTGAGTTCGCTTATCCGATAAAAAATGTGCTAAAATCTTTTAACGCCCTTAGGCTATTTGGTTTTAGGGTTGCGATCTTTCACTTTACCATTAAAGGAATAAAGAATGAAAGAATTTTTTTGTCTCTTCCTTGCTGTACATGAATTGGCAGTTTTTTATTTGTAGTTCTAGAAACGGGCATTATGAAATTACAAGAATCAAAACAGCATTTAAAACGGAGCAAAAATATTCAAAAATAAATAATAATGATAATAAACGAACTAATATGTTCGTATTGACAAGGCCTGCTTGCAAAATCTTATCTTTTCTTAATCCAACATTTTTTTTAAACAAAATTCCAGTCGTGATTCTTTCTTGACTAAAATATGATGGACAATGCCCTTTGAATAAATTATTTTCCCGTCCTTAAGTGCACAAACTGAATGGCATGTCATTTATACCTTGAAATTTCCATCGAAATATACTTGGGTATTCCGAGTCAGATTTTTAGTGCAGATTAGTAGAGGAATCAAAATAATATATTCAATTAAAGCATTCGTTCTGGTAATCGTTTGAACACAGCCGACATCTTGTACAAAGAATTATTCCAGGATTCAAATTTCTATTTTTATTTATTTATTTACTTGGACACTTTTTTTTTTCCGAATTTATTGACTTTCATTTGTTTCTAAAGTGTTTAGAAAGAGAAAGATCACACGGGATTACTTCTCATGTGATAATACAATATCTTTAAGGAAGTTTTTTCACTTGGCATATACGTCCTTTCCTTATATCTTCCTACAAGCTCTAGCAACAGAGTTCTTCCTAAAGACATCTACTCACCCCATCTGTCCATTCAGGCAAGCTGCAAAATACGATGAAATGGATCTATTCAAACAGAAAAGACCAAAAGCCATTTTAATTTCCTGTAATGCTGCATAATTTCCATGTCCCTTCAAGGCGAGCAAACAGCTCATAAAATTTTCCCTCACTGTATCCCTATCAGATAGCGGGGAATATAAAAGCATAGCTTCACGCTTGGAATGAGTACTGTTTGAAATAAAGTTATACGTGTGATTAATTTATTTGTGACAGTGTTGAGATTTTGATAGCGAAGATTTTGGATTTCTAAACATGGTATGTGTGAATAATTTTAGTTCTGAGACAAAGAAACTTCCATTTTTAAATGACTAATATATTTTATAATTTTGATATATATTGATTATATAATTATAATTTTGACCAAAGTTTATCTTTCAGTATTCCAATCAGTGGCGCACTCAGGATTTAATCTTGGAGGGGACCGAGCACTCAAGATTTAATCTTGGTTGGGGGGGGGGGGTTGAGTAGACGATTTGAGAATACACTATGCATTGTATACGAGCTATGACTGAGCATCTACAGCGATCGCCAATACATGAAACCCGTGATCCTTCTGGCCCTGCTCAGGCAAATGAAGTAACGCCCGAGCACTACTTCGTTCGCCTTGCGTTCACAACGGCCAGGATTCCGAGCGCTATAGGGTGTTCCCACCTTATGTGACCGCTAATTCATAAGTAGCATAGCAATAGACGACATGACATAACATAAATTTTAAAAAAAGAATTTTAATTAGGAAAAGGTTTTTGGAAACTTTTCTAGTGTTTTTTTTCTTTTTCTTTTTTTTTTGGGGGGGGGGACCAATTGCCCCTTCCCTCGGTGCGCCAATGATTCCAATACATTCTTAGATACTGTATTAGCAGGCTGTAATATTTGCAGATCCTCAGTTAGATATTTCTTTGAAGTATGTGTTTATTTTTTTTTGTGGGGTATTTTTATTTGGTATAATTGGTTTGTATTTGATATCATGGTGTATGAGTATAGCATAGTATATGCCATTAAGCCTAATCTTCCATTCTCACAGCAGTACTGTTAAATTGATTGTATAATACTGAGATGATTATTCGAAGCAATGTATGTAAATTTTCTTAGGCATTTAGGTATCAGAGAGTTGTGTATGGTGGAGCAGTTTCAAGGAGACAGAAGGTTACAAGTGGGGTCCCACAGGGCTTTGTACTAGGACCTATATTGTTTAACCTTTACATCAATGACATTGCCAGTGGATTGCAAGGGGATATTCAGTTGTTTGCGGATGATGCGAAGCTAGGAAGGATTATTAGTAATAGTGCAGATGTGGTAGCCCTGCAAGAGGATTTGAATAAGCTAGATAGATGGGAAAATGAATGGGGGTGTCAGTTTAATGCAGCAAAATGTAAGGTCTTCAGGTTTGGGAAACATCGATGAGATGCTGCATACTCTATGGGAGGAGTTATACTGGAGGAAGTTGGAGAGACATATTGCAAAGGTGGTGAAGGTAACACAGAGGTCTGTCTCATAATGCAATTATGAGACGGACACTGACCTGCAGAGATAAGAGGGTTATCATTCCGTTGTATAAGACCCTCATCAGACCACACCTAGACTATTGTTCTCAGATTTGGTCCCCAAGATTTGAAGGGGATAAATTAACTGTGGAAAGGGTACAAAGGCAGATAACAAAAATGGTTTCAGGACTGTACAATGATGGTTATGAGGATTGGCTGAGGGAATGTGGACTGCAGAGTTTGGTGTATAAGATAGAAGAAGAAGAGGTGATATGATTGATACTTTTAAACTATCGAGAGGTGGTTACATGGTTGACACTGGGGAGTTCTTTTGCTTGGTTGAACAGCAGGAAGGAGTGATGACAAGAGGCCATCCCTGGAAGTTATGAAAGGGAACTGTGAGCAAGAGGGTGAGAAGTGGTTTCTTTGCATGGAGGGGAGGGTGGTTGAACCATGGAATGCATTGCCTGATGGAGTGGTGAGAGCGAGAACGGTCAATGAGTTCAAGGAGTGGTATGATAGACTTTGTGTTTCTTAGGAAGGACCTCCCACGATGAGTCTTTTGACTCCATGGAGGCCTGAATAATAATAATAATAATAATTTTATATATGGGTAGTATGAGAGCTCTACTCCAATCATCGGGAATTCATACCTCTATTCGGGCCTTCTGAACTATGCAGTGCAGCCACTGTAAGACTTTTTTATACCTCCATACTTCAGCATTTGCTGTCAAATATCATCTACTCCTGCTGCCTTTCAATATTTTAAGCCTTTGATGGCTTTTTCTACTTCAAATATGGATATGTATTCCTGACTGTATGCCCGTTGAGTGTTTTTTACCACTGTGCTATCACTACTTGTTTCAGCAATTTTTCGAAGTAATTGCTCTATACTTCAAGGATATCTCTTTCTCCTGTTTTCATGCCATCTTTATCATTTCTAACTCCTTTTACAGCACTCTTTCCTCCATTTCTAAGCTTCTCCAATAACCTCCAGAATATTATGCCACTATCTTGATATTTATTTTCTATATTCTTGCCAAAGTCCTCCCATGACTTTCGTTTGGCTAGTTTTACACAGTGTTTAGCTTTCTTACATTTTTTTCTGTATTCTTTAAGAGCACAAGTTGACTTATTTGCCAGGAACTTTTGATATGCCCTCTTCTTTTTCTTCACTGCCTCTTTTAACTTCCTGTGTCTACCATGGAGTTCTGATTTTTCTATCCTTGCAGACAACCTCACCACATGCCTCTCTGGCTGAATCATTCTTCAAGGCTTGCCACTGAATCTCCAAAGTTTGGTTCCTGTTCTCAAACTCTCTCATTTTTTCTTCAATAATCATTGTGTATTTTAGTCTACAGTTCACATCTGAGAGTTGCTCAACTTTTATTCGCTTTAAACTTTTCTTACATGTTATTCTTTTCAATATGAAATTCAATTTTATCCTGCTCAAGTCTAAATAGTGATCACTTCCAATTTCAAATCCTCTGTACACTCTGGTGTCCCGCACAAGGGAGAAAACATCACTATCCACAATAACATAGTTAATAAGACTTTCTTATTCCTTGCCTTTTCTCTCCATGTGAACTCGTGTGCATTTTTATGTTGGAACATGGTGTTAGTAATAACTAGTCCATGTCCTGAGCAGAAATCCAACAGGTATTTGCCATTATTATTAGCTTTGCTCTTTTCTCCAAATTTTCCCAGAATATTTTTTGTATGTCTGACAATCATTTCCTACTCTGCTATTTAGATCTCCAACAAGGACCAACTTTTCCTTTTTAATTGTGTCAGTTGCTTTCTCTAAAGCCTCAAAAAATTATTACACTTCTACCTTAGTAAAACTTTCTGTGGGACCACAGGTACAAATTAGTCTCATTGTCCAATTCCCCATTCTGATATTTCCCCACATCGCTCCACTTGAGACTGCCTGCCATTCAAGAAGATTAGCCTCGTATTTTGTGTTGCATACTATGGCTACTCTTTCTTTTCCTTGATTGTCAATTCATGAGTAGAACATTTTGTATTTATTACTCAGTAAGATCTCAGCAGTTCTTTTCTTGTTTGTTTCGGTCAACCCTATTATGTTGATCTGGTACTTATCTAATTCTTCAGCTAGCTCCATTTTTTTGCCATTCGGGCTTCTTATGTTGATAGTACCAATCTTTAATTCTGGTGATGTTGAGTTGGGGTGTGTTTTCAGATTTTTTCCAGTAGCTAACTTTTCGCTGTTCGCCCTGGTTCCCTTGCAAAAACAACATGGGCCATGTTTAACTGGGCGACGCCCCAGCCAGCATGAAATTCTATCATGTTGTACCATCATTTAATATTGTGGTTTAAGCCAATAAGAATACAATTTGGTCAGCTAAATCCCAAATTACTAGCTCATCCTCGTTTGTTCGGTATCCAGATAGATAACCAACAGGGTGCACCACAAGAAGGTGAGGATTGGACATTAGGTCAGAAGCCCTGTCGGTTCTCCGCATTCCTTTAAAGGCTATGTGGAGGTCTCCTCTCAGTTATACAGCTTTGACCCTTAAGCACCCCCAAATTAAAACCTTTATTAAGATAAATAAGGTAATTTAATAATAATCACATCAGGAGAGCTGAAATTTAGATTTGGAATAAACCTTAAGTGAATACAGATGTGCTAAACTATGTTTAGTTTCAAAAATTCTATCATTTAGAGTGTGTGTGTGTGTGTGTGTGCGTGTGCGTGCGTGCTGCAATATATTTTAGCTCGTTTTGTTTAATGGTTTGAAAGATTAATTATTAATTAAATATAGACCAGTTAGTAATTCTTTATTTCATTTTTAGGGAAGAATGATGATGATGAGGAGGAGGAGGAGGAGGGTGACAATGCTGAGGAGGAGAAGGGAATATCTAAAAAGAAACTGAAATAAATGTGCTATGAAAAGGTTCAGGTTTTACTTTAGTTTCATAACAATATCATACCTGAAAATTATAGCTGACATGGAAAAATGTATTAGAGATTTATGCACAGATAAAATTAGTTAATAAATAAATATTGAAACCAATCAATAAATTAAGATATGAAGTTACTCAAATTTAATATGAGTTCAGAACTTGAAGATTTAAGAAATATTTAAAATCTGATAAATCTGGTCTTGCATCCCATACCACTGATATTAGCTGAGAAATCTTGAGAATATAACAACAATCTGTAATTTAGTTTTGTAGATCTGAAAAGAAAAGTGCATGACAGGGTACCAAGAGAAAAAAATGTTCAGATGGAATATTATACAGAGCAGCAATAAACAGTCTATCTTTATATTGTAAGTTAGCAGTTAGAATTGGTGTAAGTACAGGAAAGTTGTTTGATGGAAATCTAGTTAAGATTTTATCAAACAACTGATGAAGTGCCATTTAAAGACCTATTTTGTGAACCTATCCATGGGAAATCTTCAGCTGCATTCTTAATGGAGGACCTAAAGAATAAATGAGCTCTTTCCTTTATGCAGATGATCGTGCATTCCTAAACACATCCAGTGTGCAACCCTCCAGGATTCTTCAACTAAACTGAAGTCTTTGACTCCATGAGGTCTTGGGTAAGAATAATAATAATAATTGCTATAGTAAAGTTGGCATGAAAATTAGCAATAAAAAGACTAAAATTATGAAAACATGAGAGGAACATGGAAAACTTCAACTGGATTCTCAATGGAGAACCTAAAGAACAAGTAAAATATTTGAGAAATATATTTAGGCACACAATTTTTAGTAAGATGGCAGATTACTCATCAATCTGCAAATAGATAATAGTGTTAATAAGCAAAGCTGGTAGTTTTTTTTGGGGGGGGGGTGCAGAAGCTGGATTAATTTATGTGAAATAAGAGAAAAATTAGCCAAACACTAAACTAGCAGTGTATAAGACAGTACTGAAACCAGTTTTAACTTACTGATCTGAGAGATGGATTAAAACTAAAACCCACAGTTATGAGAGTTCAGACAAAAATTAAGACAGTGAACATATGGCATCAATGGTAGAAAATCATATTTAAAATGATAATATTAGGAAGAAAGTTGTAGTTAGCATTCAAGAATGTGTGAGAAGAGCATACCTAAGGTGATTCACTTCTGGAAAATTTTTTCAAACTACTTCACACCTTCATTGCCTGGTGTGAGACCACTGTCTCACAGTGGTCTCTCATCGTGAAATGAAATTCATTTCCCACCTAAGGACAATCACAAACATCTGTGTCCATAGCAGGATTTGAATCAGCAACCTGTTGGTGAGAGAGCAGGTACATTAACCACTTGGGCAACCAAGCTAGCAAAGTAATAATGTGATAATGTAAACTTAATCACGTAGTACTGTAAGTATCCTGTACAGCCCTTGAGAGTACTTATTGGGAAACTGATAATGACAGTCCAAAGATTAAGACATAATTTCCTACACGGAAGCGAATTGACTGCTTTGATATTACTGTCATCTTAAGAATGAAATATTTAAAAAAAAAATTCCACTTTTATTGTAGGACAGTGTTGGGATACATTCTATAATGAAACATACTAATATATAATTTCTGTCATCTCATACTTATGCTGATGTATAAGGCAACCACATAACCCCTAAAGGTGTACATGTTTGGCTTATTATTGTTATCATCATTACAGACCTCCAAATCCAATTCATTTGGTAGGCTTCCAATCACTCACATCAGCTCCATACCTTTTCTTGAATTTATTCACACACTACTTACACTCACCAAGTCAAAATGTAAGCCATTCTAATCACACGCTTCCCTATGAAAAAAAAATTTAGCCCTTACTCCTTTCCTGATTTTATTCATTCTCAACTTCAAAGGATATATCTTATATATTTATTATTATTATTATTTGTGACACCTCCAAGGAGTCCGAAGACTCATCGCGGGAGGACACCTACTATACAACTGTCTCCATCACTACACCGAACCTCTACTACCAGTCATCTCTTCAATGCCATCTACCATAACTAGTATTTTTTTGTCTGTAAATTGCGTGTGTTCTGTATGCAGGATGAAAAACTCGAGTTTCTGGGAGAAAAAACCCTGCTACCTCTGTATGAGATTGGCTAACCCACCTTTGATTGAAAAAGTCTATATAAAGATTCCTCCCATCATGACGAGAATCGAACTTAGGTTTATTCTAATTGAAGGGCGCAGTATACCGTCATTCTTCCAATTGCACTACAGCGGCACTTATCTAAGGAGATATCTTGTCCTTTCCCTGCCTTCAATATAAGGAAAAATTCTATCTACCAATATGCTATATAATAACCCTTTCAGAAGTTTGTACAGGTGACTCTCACTATAGAACACTAATAGGGTCCACAGGAGTAGTTCATTTACAGTGAATAGCTTGCTAGAGGGAATTTTGTTTAGCACAGCATTGTACATATGGAGCACTAGTTGATGATTTTCTGTAGTTTGTTATAGTGGTCTGTGTGTGTTGAGACTTAAGTGCTGGAAGGACATTATGATGGAGGTTTAATGGCTATTTACAACACTAGGAAAGGATTAAAAACTAATTTTAATGCTTCCAGTATTTTGTCTCAGTCACAGAGACATCTTCTGGGATTACAAATAATTCTTGTAACACACAAAGACAACAGAATTCTAAATGAAACATGGGTGACTCTAAAGTCCTATTTAGGTGGTGCACCCTCTATTTGGGTTGCCACCTTTTAGTAAGTCTAAAGAGGGACACACTTATCGAATATGAATGTCTTCTGCTCCCCTAAATGCATAAAATGAAAAAACCAAAGTTGAATATGTAATTCTAACCTTATAAAAAATTAAAAGATTGAATACATTGGGATCGGTATTAGTGATTTAATAATATTTGTATTTTAAAGTTTCATTTGTATGATTTTACCTTAAAAATTAACAAAATTCACTATAATATAACTTCAAACACTTTTAATGGGAGAAAATACTGAGGGGCAGTATTTTCTCCCATTGAAACTGTACTTCTTATTTGATTTGGCTGCTTCTAAAAGCTGTCTGTTTTGTTTCACCCACAAAATAGTCCTTGCAAGTATCTGTAACATTTTTTGAAATGATTATTTCACTTTTTATGAGGTCAGCACTTGTTTCTCGAGTCTGTCCATTTTAAGTTCATAATAGAGAACACCCTTTCTACATAGGCATTGCTACCAGGAATGCTTAAAACAAAGCTTATAGAGATTGGGAATGCTTTCTTTACTAATATTCTGAACAATCTCCTTCCATTTCATATCTAAGGTCTCGCCTGCAGTTTACTCCACTTTAGTGGTATTTATTTTGTCACAACTCAAGCAGAATTCCTCGTATAACTCATCCAGGCTAATGTCGGATTCTATATTAAGTGCTTTCACAGTCTCCTTGAGATGCTTGAAAGACAATTCACTTTGGAGGTTTAAGTTCTTCAGCAGACTAAAAAGATTGTTTTCTGTGAAGTCAAATGGCTTAAAGCTTTCTCATAGAACCTAAGAAAATCTGACTTGCACTGATTGCTTTCCTGAGGGATGATGGCTTCTAATACCTCTTCAGTGGCATTTCCAAAGAACCTTTCCTCTTGTCTTTTAAGAAATTTGTTTTGTAAAACACTGACTACTTCAAATTCTTCTGATATGCTCAAATCTTCTTTTTCTAGGAGTTTAATACATTCTTCAAAAACAGTTGAAACATTTGAAAAAAATAAAAAGTGGAGTTTGGCTTGCTGGATGGCCTTCTTGTCATCACATATTTTCCTCAGAAAAACAAGACATTCTTCAATGCTTTTAAAGTAGCTTTCAATAGCATCCAGTTAAGTAAAAGTCTATCAGCTGCAGGTTTCAAGGAAAGCCATCTAATACAAACGTGCCTCAGAACCTCTTGCCATTCTAAATCAACGAACTCAAAATAACTCTGCAGCTCTTCTCACCTTTTGGTGGAACAAGAAAAGTGGTTGTAAACTTTGAGAACAACTGCATATGTATCTATATTTAGTGCATCAGATTCTTGCTTACACATGTTATGTATGATGTGGGCTGAACAATTGGCTTTTATTATTTTGTTATTTGCCTTAGATAATAACTGATACACTGAATGTTTCTTCCCAAAATTAACACTGGCATTGTCAATGCTGTAGCTTGTGACATTGTCTAGGCTCAGGGAATGCCCTTGAAGCCTACTTTTAATATTTAAAAGAACTGAATCTGAAGTCTCTTCTGGATCAATGCCCTTTTCAGCTGTGAAATCTTACATGCACACAGGCTTCAGCTTTCTGTTACTTGCATCAGGCTACAGAAAAGTAACCTACGTTTTTTAGATCTCTGGTAACTTCGGAGGCCATACATTGCAGACAAGCATTTCAGCCTTTGTCCTACCAGAGTGAACCTTTAAAGCAATTTCAGAGTCATTAAATATAATAGGACACATTTTATTGGCACAATCCATACTTAAATATGATAACTTATGCTTCATTGTGTGCTAAAGCAAACCTAATTCTGCAGCTGTTACTGATTTTCTTTCTGTTTCGGATGATATGCAAAAAGTTTCTAATTTCATTCCCTGTTTGCTACTGTTCTCTTTCTTTGTGTGGATATCACTGTTTGAATATTTTTAATGCCATTTTCTCCACCATGTGCAATACTGAATTTATGGAAACAAATATTACAGAATGCTTTAAAAGAGTTTGTTCCACATGGCTTCAACCGTGAATATTTTCCTTCCCAAACACTTCTGTAGACACATAAATGTTTCATTTTCATTTTTTTGCTTTTCTTCTCTTTTTCACTGTCACTTGAGGAACTAGACATCGTGAAACTAATGTTGTGCAGTAGCTCCAGTTAACTATCGGTGACTGAATTGTGTGGAAAAAACCCTGTACCTCCAGATGAGATCGGCTAACTCACCTTCAACTGAAAAAGTGCAGATTCCTCCTGTCATGATGAGAATTGAACTCGGGCCTTTTCTAATCAAAGGGTGCAATGTACCGTCGTTCTTCCAATTGCGCTATGGAGGTGTTTAAAAGTAAAACTGTTTTTAGAATCTGAGTGGTACTCAGAAGTCAACCAAATTTAAAATAAATATGGATGCATAAAACTTCCCAAGATTTGGAAACAAGAAATGTCAGAGATCCAACTTTAAATTCCAGGCCACCTACAAACACCCATAGAGGGCAGGGTTGCCACCTGTCCCGAATTAGGCGAGACATCCTGAATTTTAAGAAAATTTTCAGTGTCCAAAATTACACCTAAGCAGGACAACTGATATGGCGAGACGCCAAATTATCCCAAAGACTTACAAAATATGCGAAAGAAATTCTTAGTGAGCGTTAGCGACATTTGTATCCATAACATGTACCATGCAAAAATGTCTGTGTTTTGAGTGTCTCATTGATCAAATTCTTCTCAGATGACGTAGATTCCCGCATATTATAATGCTCATTGTGATTCGATTAACTTATAATCTTTATTAGTAATATGAAATGTGTTCATGGCTTACGTAATGTGTTTATGTGATTTATTACCATAATTATTATATGTTACGTCGGTAGCAGTGAAATCACTGCCAGCGATGTTATACATTATCATAGCCTTCTAGAATCTAGATACATAAGCCATATGACTCATATGACTTTGCTCAATGTCAACGAGTGAATGCTACAAGTTGGTTGTTTTTTCTGTCGAGTTTGATTTGAAGTTTCATTGTTTAAAGGAGTTGTGGCATATTTTTCAGAGGAAGAGGTAAGTTATTATTATGATCAATGATTGAGAGGTAGCGTGGTCTTAAGTTTTGTGAGATACTACTATTGTTGTTAATTTTTTTTTTTTCAGAATTGTTCATAGTCATGATTGCAGAAATTATGAAGCTATCACATTAGATAATGATAATTATCACATTGGATAATGATAAGAGGTTATGGTTCCATTGTTCCCGGAGCTGCTGCCTGTCGCTATTTAAACAGATCTGGAAATTGTGGAAACCCCTGCATTTAGTCGATTTTTGCAGTTCCGACGGCAGAAGATGAATACCAGCATGATAGTTGTTGTTGTTGCAAAGAATGTTTCTGATTCCAGTGATGATTAATGAGTTTTAGATATTGTGAATCTTCTTTGATAGCAGAATACAAGGTAAGACTTTGACTTTTGATGCAATTTTACGTCACTAGCCTATTCTCTTCGCCTTTATAAATATTTCATCCCTCATTGTACACAAGGATGGAGAATGTAAAAGATATCAAGGACGCCATTCAACAGTTAAACTAAGATATGTCACTTGACATTCTCAAATTAATCCTAAAGAAATTTGAAACAGATTATCCTGGTTGCTTGAATCTCTTCACTCAAGTAAATGACACTGAAGATGATGATTTGGACATCAAAGAGGACATTACACCTGTTCCACCTACAAAGACTCCCCCGACAGTTCGATTGTTCACAGGAGGAACAATCTAATAAAAGATGCAAAACATCAGAAGGTGGAATGGAAGATGATGTAACAACTCAACAAAATCAGATCACACAAGATAGAAAAGAAAAGGTCCCTCCAGTTATCCTTCGAGATAAATTTAAATGGACCTCAGTCTCAAGATCCCTAAGAGAACAAAATATCAATTTCTCCTATGAAGTTACCGACATTTGTAAGCTTAAAATTACAACTGAACCTCTAAGGAAGAAGGCATCGGCAGGGCAGTGCCACAGATGCCAGAGGTTTGGGCATGCCCAAAAACTCTGCAGAACTGCCTAAAATGCGGTGAGGGTCAGCAAACTAACTCCTGCACTAAGTCCAGATCCCCATCTGCCTGCTGTGCCAATTGTAGATGACCACATCCCTCTAATTACAAGGGATGCCTTTTCCATCCAAAAAACCATGGATCTACGAGAACTAACCACGCACCTCCAAGCAATGACACAAACAACAAAACAGGTCCCCCTTCAGATCATGATACCTCGCATTCAGCAACACAGGAAGGCACTCGACCTTCATCCATGTCCAAATCATATGCGGAAGCGGTAAGATCCCAGACTCCTTCATCGCAAGAGCAAACAAGCTCTAATCTCACATCAGCTTTAACCTTGTCACTTGCAACAATGCTGCATGAATTCAGCAAAGCAAAGCACCTCACCGTCCTCCAGAAAGAGATTCTATATAGACCCAATCCATATTAACAGCTCTCTATAATGTTTAAAAAATGTAAACCATTCTCTCATGATAACACCATGGAACGCCAATGGCTTAACAAATAAAATTCTTGAGCTGCAAGAATTCGCAAAAAGATACAATCCAGACATAATCTTGATCAGTGAATCCCACCTCAGACCATCAAACAACCCAAAACTAAGGTTATATTTTATATAGGACAGACAGACTTAACTCTAGTGGAGGCGGCACAGTTATTTTTATCAAAAATTATTTAAGCCACAACTCGCTGACCAACCCCCAAACTCTAAACCTTGAGGTGATGGGTGTGGAAGCACACTAATAACGCAGGCAAACTCAAAATCTATGCAGCAAACAATCCTCCCAGCATTCCACTATTGACAGCATACTTAGATTCCATTCTCAGTTCCACGGATTCCATAATTATAGCAGGAGACCTAAACTCCAAACATACGGCCTGGTTCAGTTTGTCAATCAACTCCAAAGGCCGTACCTTATTCAACCACACGTTACTCAACTCATCAATAGTAGCTGGACCCACTAAGCCCACCCATACAGCCCATCAGGACGTTCTGATGTATTAGACATAGTTATCCTCAGAAACATCAAATATCAATACCATCTAGAGACAGTAGAAGAGCTTAACTCAAATCATAATCCCATCCTGCTCAGGTTAGGACTTCAAGATCAGCTCTCTCCCCATCATTCTTTCTTACTATGGGACAACTCTCTAACGTTCTCCCAGTCCACATCGGTCCACCCCCTGTCATTCGTAAAAAAGAAGAAATAGACCAAGCTGTAAGCAATTTAACTAGGCAAATCAACACAGCAATAGCATCAGTCACTCAAACCACTGTCTTCCACGCTCCCAACTGGATCCCAGAAAAGATAATGGACCTTATTAGGGCCAAAACTAAAGCCAGAAAGCGATATCACAACACCAGAGCTCTGCAGGACACAGATTGGAAAATCGCGGACATTATACCTCTGAAAAAGCGTGGTAATAACCCATAACACTCCCCAAAGCTACAGGCCCATCAGTCTTCTTTCCTGTCTTGGGTTTCGCAAAGCTCGCAACACGGTGCAACAAATTCACTGACTAACAGAACATATCGCTCATGGTTTTAACTGGCGCCTTCACACTGTGCTGTATTTTTCAATGTTGCCAAGGCCTTTGATAAGGTCTGGCATCAAGGCCTTATCTTCAAACTAATTGAAAACAATATCCCAATTAAACTAGCGAAACTCATATTCATATATTAATAAAAGATACATGCAAGTAAAACTCAATGGAATTGTGTCATCAAGGTGCAAAATTTTGGCAGGAGTACATCAGGGTTATCTTCTGACCCCAATACTTTTCACAACTTACATGGCAGATGTTCCTCTCAATTCAAGAACAACTACTACGGCCCTTGATGCCGACACTGCTATTCTAGCTAGATTGCTCAGCCCTCACCTAGCAATCACTCGACTCCAAGGAAGTATCAATGAGCTAGCAAACTGGTTCAACAACTGGAAGATTCAAGTGAACCCCCTCAAAAGCTCAGCCATGTTGTTTTCAAGAAGAAAGGTCTGCATTGAAGAAGACATTCTGCTCTCTGGTCATAAGATCCCATGGCAATCAGAGACCAAATATCTTGGGGTATTAATGGATAAGAAACTCCTTTTTAACAAGCACATCAATCTCATTGGCTCCAAATCTTCCAAAGTAATAGCACAGCTCTACCCATTGATCAAGAGCAAATTGAACCTACATAATAAATTGCTTCTTTACTGGATGGTAATATGTCCAGTCATTACCTATGCCTCACCAGCATGGAGTCATACTTCAAGATCAGACGTTTCGAAATTATAGAGAATCCAAAGCAAATGCCTTAGGATGATCCTGGATGCACCGTGGTTCATCAGAAATTCACAAAAAAATGGCATCCCATACATTTCCTCCTTTCTTCGTAATCTAACAGAAAAATTATTCGTGAAGTCAAGTTCACATTCAAACCCTAATCGTACAAGCTGTCAATTACAATGAGACTGATTACTACAAACACAAAAGACCGAAGGCTATTCTTCTCTCAACTGATCATAGCTAACACAACTGCCCTCAGAGGCGAGCTTAACTGCTCACAAACCTCCCATTCCCAAACAACTCTCATTACAGATAAAGGGGAATATGAAAAGTATTAGTGCTTCACCCATCCTGTCAGTAATGTTAATGGTGGAAACCCCTTTTCATCAGCCAAAGGTGACAGCGTGGTGCGGGTTCACTGTGTCATTCATTATAGGCCCCTTTTCCTTTGAGGAAATCCACAGCAGTACATTTCGAACTGTTTTTGTCACATGCGAGCGTTATGCAGTGCTTTTAAGAGACAGCATCATTCCTCCTGGCAAGAGAGGCAAGCGCTCCATAGTGTAACATTCATGCAGGATGGAGTGCCTCTGCACATCACAGGTCCTGTCCAGCACCTGCTGGGATCAACATTTGGTGATGACCGTGTCCTCAGTCGCTCTTTCCTGCATGAATGGCCACCAAGGTCTCCAGACCTTACACCTTGTGACTTTTAGTTATGGGGCTACTTGAAGTCACAGGTGTACAGAGGTCAGCCGACGTCATTGTCCATGTTGAAAGAAGCTATTCGCAATCATGTGACAGGATTACAGCTGAAACCCTCTTCGATGCTGTGCCACATCTGACGGCCGTCACATTGAACATTTGTAATCCTAGCTGCGTTGCGAATTTTGCTGCCCCAATGTACAAACTACTGACACAACTAAAGCGCCACCTGTCGGTGGCAAATGTAACTATTATGGCAATAAAAATTTTTGTTATTAAAAAAAATCCCATGTCTTTCTGTGCATTTCTGTGAAATCCGCATCGTGCTACTGTCTATACTTTTCGAATTATTGAATTTTTACTTTTTCTGTTATTTTTGGATCACCTGGTATAGGAGTGCGCCACATTATATTTGCTGCCCGGGTGCTAACTTTTATCGGCCACATTGTATAATCCAAATTAGATATTAGCTACATAAAATAAATGTTTGATATTTGTTTCTTGCTGCCGAAGTGCAGTGCACCCTCGGGTTGGCGTGGCCCTGTATATATGTTATGTTATGGCACAAAAACAAAAGGCTGGCCTGGTTGGCCAAATGGTAGTGTATCAGTTCTCCAGTCAAAAGGTTGTGGGCTCAAATCCTGCTGTGGGCAGGGATGATTGTGATTGTCTGTGAAAATACAGTAAACCTCGTATAATGCGGTACTTATGCAACGCGGTTTCGATATAACGCGGTCTACAAATTGTAGTAACCCTTGTTGAACGCGGTTTCGATATAAGACAGTCTACAAAATAAGACGGCTTACTAAAAATATGAAAAGATAAAGGGTTACTACAAACGGTGTAGTAACTGTTTATCTTTTCATATATTTTTCAACGATCTTCGTTAAATTTACGTCTGCCCGTATCGCGCATGTAATTATAAGTAGCGAATTTATATTAGACGGAACTATCCTTTGGCACGCATGTACGTCAATTGGTTACCGTATAAATTATTTATTGTTGAAAATTGTCCTCGTTTTCTGCCAGGAAAGCGCATTAAAAATCATAAGTGTGTTCATCTCAAGCTGAGCACATTATTTTTTGGTGAGTTACATACGATATGTAATGTTTTTTTTTATGGGAAAAAAAATATTTTTATAGTAATGGTCACTTAGAGAGCTTTTGCGATATGGTTGAAAACGAAATTAGTGAATTAATTGATGGGGGAAATAGATTTAAATTAGGAGGAACTGGTACAATTAACAGGTGACGAACTAAATGGCAGGGAAAGTTCTGCAGAATATTCGATTGTGATGAATCCGTTAAAGAATTCAGTTTAAAGAAATTAGCAGAAAGATTGGATTTGGCAAGAAAGTTACTTTATGGATAATGATCTCTCAATGGAGCGCTCCTGAAAATTCACGAGACAATTGAATATTTGTTTAGCTCCGTATTATTAACTTAATAAAAAATTGCAGCATAGTGGTAAGCAAGGTCTTATTACTGCTTTCTTGATAAGTAAACCAGCCGAAGTATGCAATGAGAATTATAAAAATGATGTCCAAGAGATTTCAAATGATGATGACGTCCGGCCACTCGTAAATAAAGAACACCTACGAAATGTTAGTTTTGAAGAGTGATGACGATTAAAATATACACTTTGTTTTATTTTGAATAAAACATTTATGTATTATGTGCAATGAAGTTTACATACAATTTATAATTTTATACTATACTATGTATTTGTTTCATAGTTTATGTTTTCTTAACTTGCATGAATTACCTGAATTAAATAAAAATATATTTTTGTTGGATGTGTCATTGTTTATAAAAAAAAAAAATCAGCTAACGCCTTTTTATTCCCGTATACGGAGTAGGCAAGGCCATTTAGCCCTATCTAACTTTTGGAGACTGAGTGGGCAGTTCAATCTCCACTGGTACCCAATCAGAGACAGATGGCCCAAGGCTATCACTAATTAAGCGGTACACAGTGAAGAGAGACGGCTCAAATGTGCTGCCATCTCGTGGGCCCTAACACAATATATTTAATGTCTGAAAATAATGTGGGTTCTACGGTCGATTTTCTTGACCGTAGTCATTGTTTATATAATCTTAGAAAAAGTGGGGTTAGGTTCCGAAATGTTTTTTTTTTATGTGATCTGAGTCTCGCATAACGCGATTTATATAACGCAGCATTTTTGTAGGCCCTAACATCCGAGTTATACGAAGGTTACTTACCGGTATTAGTGGTTGTGGTGGTAAGCAGCAGTACGTGCCCTCCCTCAATGAGTCTTTGGAGGTGTCGCGCAGTAATAAGAATAAAACAGTATTGACTAACTACACTGGTATGTATTAAAGAGTAAATGGGTTTATTAAGAAAGAAAGAAATGTTTACATCAGCGCCGTTAGCCTAGTGGTTTTGCGCTTCGCGACCATATGTCTGGGGAAGGAGTGTCCTAGGTTCGATTCCCGTCGGTGACGTGAGGAGCTGAAGGTCCTCAGCCATAGCCAAGTTAGCCGGTCTTGGGCATGGACAGTAGGGTTTTTTCCCCAGTTTATCTTGGGGTTTTTCATCCCACAAAGCAGGCAAACCGGCCTCGAGAACTCAACACTACAGACATAGGATACACCAGGGCATAAGACTGACCACCTTATCCTTTGAACGGCTTGAGGTCCAATGACTAACTAACCCTCGACACCGCAAGGTAAAAGAGGGATAAGGAAGATGAGATGAGAAATGTTTACATATGATGATATGTGCATCGATTTTCATTGAAAATCGATGCACATATCATCATATGTAATATTATCATATGATTCAACCAAGATTCCACTATTGGTGGAATCTTGGTTGAATGAAGCATCAACAATGGTAAATTATGTGCTCGAAATGGGCACCTTGTCTTTCAAAACAGATTTCATAGTGCATGCAAAGGTCCTCTGTTGTCTTGGAGAACAAGGGTTGGGATATCTGCTGGACATGTAATTTTATCCCTTAGTTCACCAAGGTTGGAAGGTAGGTAATAGTGGAATAACCGTTCCTTCAGCATATCCCAAACGAAGGCATCAAATGATGAAAGATAAGGAGAACGTGAAGGGCATGGGAATTCCTTGCCTCAAAATGAGCCCTCTGGGAAAGTGTTTTGATAAATAGGTTCTAAAATCACATGATGTTTTTTGATGTTGACAGGTTGCTCTCTCCTGTTGGAATACCTGTGTATGAAATGGAATGTTTTTTGCATGAAACATCCTATGCAAATACTGAGTGAACGAAACCAACACATTCTCGATGTAGCGTTTGTTATTAATGGTCATGTTACCTTTTTCAATGAAGTAGGACCCAATTATGCCATGGCTGGAAACCATACCATGCGGTGTTCTTGATGTGAAAAGGTTTCTCTTGGGCAATTCAGGTCTTGAGTAATCAAGAAAACTGTAGGTTCATCTGTTTATAAGACTGCTTAGATGGAAATGCACTTAATCCGAGAACCGGACATTATGGACAGATCTTCATAGACATTGGCCAGCATGTGCATGCAGAATTCTTGCCATGCAGCATAATCCATTGCTGTTAAACACTGACCCACCTGAATGACATGAAAAGACAACCAGTTCCTTAAGGATTCTCTGTTGCCTGCCTCAGTATCCTAAGTTTATCGCCGTTTGGCATTGACTGTGTTTCAGAGACTGTAGCACTGTAACTCCAGCACATGCCTGTGATTCATTTGTATTAACAGTTTGTGGTCTCACCAAATGCCCTTTGCATTGCAGCACTCCCATGGCAGTCATTACATTGTATCGATATGCTGTATTGTGATGTACTTATTCATTTAGACTTCTAATCCTTACAACAGAGAACGAACACACGAGTCAAGTGATATAGATTTGTGTTTATTGGAATTTTAGTGATATATAAAGAAGTTAATATTAGCGAAATAGAACCTGTTTGCTGGAACTTTTTGCCAAATAATGAGCTTACGTGATATTGGTGATTTCCCACCTTAAGATATACTGATATGCTTCAAATTAAGAGGAACGTCTTGTCTTCTGCTGAATGAAGGAATGCATAGTCATAATAAATTCTTTTAGTGTGTCAGTGAACTTTTTTTTACGATTTTTAATACTTATGCCTGTGTAGCTCGGTGGATGTGGCGTTTGCACTCCAGGGTGATCGACCGCACGAAGGAAGACTTACTTTCGAATCTAGTCGGTAACCAGAGGAAATTTTACTAAGCCTTTTTTCGACCGGTTCCCGAGTTAGTCGATCTCTGGCTCTGGCAAGCGGGTTCTTTCGTCCCGTAAACTCAAGAAAATCTACCGTAGAATCCACACTATTTTCAGACATTAAAAATATTGTGTTAGGGTTAGGGACTACGAGATGGAGGCATTTGGTGGCCTTGGGTCAGCTATCTCTGATTGGGTACCAGTGGAGATTGAACTGCCCACTCAGTCTCTCCAAAAGTTAGATAGGACTAAAACGGCCTCACTTACTCCCTATACGGCAACAAAAAGGCATTAGCCAATTTTTTTTGTTTGTGCGTGATTATTTGTAGTTGCAGTTTAGTGTCGCAACCACAAAGGTGTACAGCAAAGATATGGGATCAATGTGCTTACTGCTATTATATTATTATTATTATTATTCCTGATACCTCCAAGGAGTCCGAAGACTCATCGCGGGAGGACACCTACAACTGTCTCAACCACTATACCGAACCTCTACTACGAATCATCTCCATCAACGCCATCTACCGCCCAACTCCACCACCACAACTAGTATTTTTTGTCTGTAAATTGCGTGTGTTCTGAAGGGCCGATTTGTTTGTATGCGGGATGAAAAACCCTAGTTTCCGGGAGAAAATGATATGATATTATATCATATCATGTGGATTATGCAAATAGAGTGCGTGAATTGCACATTTTCCAGTTTCTATAAATTCATTATTAATTTACTATACGTGAAAAAATAAATAAATTTATAATAAAAGACGTTTGTTTTCTTTTAAACCTTTTTAAATAAAACAAACGGCTTACTTTACTGTTAAATAGCCATGATAAAAATAGCTAAAGTAGATAGGTTATATTTTAAGATAATACAACAGATTTATTGTGGTCTTTGTATGTGACTTTTTAACAAGCTGTGATTTGTTACGGTGGCAATACCTTTTATTTCTAACAGCTTCTTTTAAACATATCTAAAAATTAGGTCATACATATTAGCCTTAATTAATAGTAGGGGCAAGGACATTTTTCATTGGAATGATAAATGTACATAACGTTCATAATAAAAAAAAACGTACATAACGTTGACCTTCGAAATGGTTCAAATTTCTATATCGGTAACTATCACTTTTTTTTACACCTCCAAATAAATACGTGAGAGTAAATTAACATATGGATTGTTCGGTCTGCAAACCACTCCTTCCCATTTTCCCACAAAAACAAGTGGCAACAAATATCCTTATTATTCAAGTTCACCCATGTTTGTCTAAGAATTCTGTCTGGTCCTCTTACACCAAAAGATCTTGTATCTGAGAGGGTTTTTTTTTTTTTTTTATTCATCATGGGAAAAAAAATTGAAATTATTATTAGCAAACTGTTGATTATGTATTCGTTGTAGGTTGATGGTATAAAATCTTCGATCTTGTGCAACCTTGAATGATGGTACAATGATCTCACTTGCATATTAGCTAATTAAATAATCTTGCTCTCATTGTCTTTTCTCCCATTAAGCTCTCAAATTATTTGCTTGTATAAATTTTGTTGCATTCTGTAATAATGTGTTTTAATTTTTGGCAGGGAGAAAAATTTAGTTCACATTTTCACCCATAGACGTGCTTTGCCACATGCCTTATTTACAAATACGTGCAAATAAGAGTTCTATAAAACGCAGGGTGTACCGCTGGCAGCTCGTAAAGGAGGAGATTTTGCTTTGGACTTTTGACGAGAACAGATGTATTATTTTAGATTGAGTGTGATTAGATTTCATACAGGGTTTTTCAGGAATCTCACATTGCATTGGCGCTGACATAGGATGATTCCTACTGTCTCCCCCTCTGCATGAAAAATGCATGAGGTCTGATGGCCGTATAGGTCCCACCCAAAACGAGGACCAGTGGTGGATTTATGGTATTTTAAAGAGGCAGGTTTTCACTCTGTGACCAAGTGAGTTCTTAACACTCCTTTCCCCTTTTAGTAAAGCATTACAAACTGTTTACTTAGCTAGTAGACTTCCGTGTGAGTTTACAGGACCTAATAATAGCTATAAACCTACAGGATTGCCAAAACAGGCATAACTGAACAAGAAGTATATCTACCAAGGAGCTTTTTATCCAAGTACGCACATCACGGACGATATTGTTCAAGCCTTTAGCAAAGAGCAGTTACTTCACCTGTTCAAGAAGATATTAAAAAGGTTTGATACAGAATTCCCGCGATTTATAAATATATACGCCCAGGTCAATGATCAAGAAGGAGAGGATGGGGATACAGAGGGCGAATTCATAACGGTCCCATCGCCCAAGAACCCTCGACAGATCAACTTCCAGGGTGAACAGGCAACTAAAAGACGGAGGACCTCTGAAGATCTTATGGAAGAAGATCTAACACCACCAGCTTCAAAAGACAAAAAAGAAAAAGTCCCACCAATGATTCTTCGAGACAAAGAAAATTGAACATCGCTTTCAAGGACCCTTGGTGAAATAAAACATCAACTCTCCAGGGCCAAAAACACAGATGAGGGAGTTAAGATTCATCCCACTACTGTCTCAGATTATCACAAAATGACAAAAATGCTGGACAGTTCCAAGTTTCCCTTCTACAACTTTGCACTGGCAAGTGAGAAAATTCTAAAAGTGGTCCTCAGAGGGGGGTTTCTGCAGGCATCACACTGCTGAACCTCATCAGTCAAGGACTTACCCCCAAAAGTTAGCAGAATGGTGAGATCTGGCAAAAGGCCAATGCCTTTAGTACTAGTAGAAATCAGTAACACCCAGAAAAGGATATAAGAAGTGACAGATATCTGCAGGCTCAAAATTACTACTGAGCCTTTAAGAAAAACGGCATCAGCAGGCCAATGCAATAGGTGCCAAAAATTTGACCATGCCCAGATGTCTAAAATTCTGCACCAAGCTAAGGACTGGTGCAGGATTTTATCTGGTTGTTGTGCTAGAAACCCAATCCATACTGACAGCACTATGCAATGCATAAACAACTCAAACCAAACTCACTCACAATAATAGCATGGAATGCTAATGACCTACTAAACAAAATACTCGAACTGCAAGAGTTCACTCACAGATACCATCCTGATATAGTCTTGGTTAACGAAACGCACCTTAGGCCAGCTAATAGCCTAAAATTACAGGGCTTTACGATGTATAAAACAGACCGACTTATTGCCGGTGGAGGAGGCACAGCCATATATATCAAAAACTATTTCAGCCACACCGTCCTGACCAACCCACAGACCAAGAACCTTGAGATAACAGGTATTGAAGTTCACACTAACAATACTGGCAGCATCAAAGTCTACACTGCATACAACCCTCCTGGCATCCCATCCCACTTTTGGCAGCTGATTTGGATTCCATTCTTGGCTGTATTGACTCCATTATTATGGCTGGAGACTTTAATGTCAAGCATACAACTTGGTTCAGCTCCACAATCAATGAAAAAGGTTGTATTTTATACCATTATTCAACCCAAAACTCAATAATTATAGCCGGACCTACAGAGCCCACTCATCACAGCCCAGCTGGAAGCTCAGATGTACTTGACATAGTCATCGTCAGAAACATTAGATACCAGTATCAGCTGAAACACTAAATGAACTGTCTTCCGACCACAACCCCATCCTGCATAAGCTCGGTATGCTCGAGAAACTCATTCCACCACAGTCATTTATACCTTGGGACAAGAATTCTAGAAGAACATTGGCCCAGTTCCTGTTATTCACAATAAAGAGGAGATAGACTTTGCTGTAAACAACCTAACCAGTCAAATCAAAAATCCAATAAAGTCAGTAACACAAACTGGAGTCTTTCACCCTCTCATTCGGATCCCCGACGAAATCATGGATCTAATCAGATTAAAAAACAAAGCCAGAAATAGGTACCATAACACAAGAGCCTCACAAAACAAAACAACTCTGAATAATCTAAACAAACATGTCCATGAAGCTTTACAACAACATCCACGATTGGGAAACCAAACTGATGAACCTAAACCCAGAGGATAACTATTTAGAAATTCTTGAGAACCCCAAGCACTAAAAGGCAACTTATACCCCTAATTTAGACCAAGAAGGGAGTAGCCCACACTGACAAAGAAAAAAGCAGAAGCTCTAGTTTACAGCTTGGAAGTCTTAACATCAATCTTATCTCTACAAGATTCACTGTCAAGTAAAGCAGGGCAGGTCATAACACAACAAAAGGATAACTCAAAGCCTATCACACCCACTTCTCCAGCAGAAGTTACATATATCATAACCTATCTGAACAAAAACAAGGCTCCAGGTCCAGACGGAATCAAAAATAGAAAATAATCAAAGTACTCCCCAGAAAAGACACTGTGCATCTAGTCATTATAATCAGTGCCATCCTCAGATTTAAGCATTTTCCCATACCTTGGAAGACAGCGGATATCACGCCAATCAAAAAGATTGGAAAGAACTCTCAACACCCCAAAAGCTACAGACCTATTAGTCTTCTATCCAGCCTTGGAAAGGTAGTGGAAAAAGTCGTCCTTACAAGTCTTCAGACAGCAATGGATAAGTTGGGAATTATTCCGGACGAACAGTTCGGATTAGAAAAATCATAGCACTGAACAACAAATACACCAGCTGGTCAAATACATTACAAAAGGTTTCAACTGGAACCTCCACACAGCTGTGATCTTTATATAGATGCTGCGAAGGCTTTTGATGAGGTGTGGCATCAGGGTATCCTCTACAAACTCATGAAATTCGATATACAGTTAATCTAGTAAAAATAATTGACACATATTTCAGATACATGCAGGTCAAAATAAATGAAATTGTATTAACCAGATGCAAGATCCTGGCAGATGTGCCGCCGGGCTCACTTCTAGCCCCCATCCTGCTGTTTTCTATCTACATAGCCGATATCCCTCAAAACCCAAGCTCAACAATCGCTGCATTATATCCAGACCAGTATTCATACACTGGAGAAGTGGCTGACGGACTGGAGGATCCAATCCCCCAGAAGAGTTCAGCCATACAGAAAGAAGGTACAGACCAAGGAGGATATACACCTGCTAGAAGTCATATATCTCGGTGTGATGCTTGACAAAAAACTTCAATTCACCAGTCACATAACTTGAAGACATCCAAAGTAATCACACAACTCTACCCCATGATAAACAGAAGAAGCAAACTGGATACTCTGAACAAACTACTCGTATATAGGATGGTAATACGTCCAGTTATCACTTACGCATCTCCTGCGTGGAGATACGTAAATGCCTGAGAATGATTCTGGATGCCACATGGTTCATTAGAAACTCCCAGATTCACAGAGAAGTCAACATTCTCTACATAGGATGTCGTTCGATTCCTCAACTCTCAATCCAATCCATCCAAAAGGCAATTGATTACAGTGTCTCGATCTATCAAGATTTACAAAACGTTCGGAGTTATTTCTCTGCTAGACGGCTCATGGACATTGCTTTTCCGTGGTTACCATTGTTGAAAGAACGATGTCTCAATCCATCAAAACTTAGCCATTTTTGCCGGTGCACAATCTGAAGATGTATGTATGATAACTGGCAGCTTCCAGTGGGTATTCAAGTACTTCCACTCCCTCACTGTCTCAAAAGATACATTGACTTGCTTGAAGATTGAGCTCTTCCACTCGAAAAGATCACCAGACTTAATCGAAGTACTTCAAAGTACTTAGAATGACTGGTTATGCTATTTTTTCACTTCGTGCGATTATTCTCTTGATTTGTATGCCAGTATATATTAGCATAATAATACAATGCAAGTATCACACCAGAATTATACGTGTTGTTTACTTAAAAACAAGAAACCTCGTTACCTTAAATGTGAAGGGTAAATAATAAAATAATAATGTACTTTTCTCCCCCGAAAACTCTGCACCCTTAAAAAAATAAATAAAAATGGAGATGTGCTACTTATAGATCGCAAGATGGCAGCAGTTGCTTACCTTGTTCTGTTCCGTATATTCCTATTAAAAATAATTTATAGTCATGGGACAGCTATCAAGATTGACTAAGGGTGGAGTTTGACTTCCCCTCTTTCTAATTTCTAAAACAGGACGACACGACTTTGTCTACTCGCTTTCAGAAATAAATGGAGTTAGCGAATTCATATGTTTACATATGTTCCTGGCTCACGTTTTGCGAATTTATGAAACTTATGCAGTCTTCGAAACCATCTTTGTTTATCTACGCATTGTCGTAAGTTGTGATTATATTTTATATATAATATAATGGATGGGGTGTCGTGTGGTTTATGCAACCCGCGCTACAAAATCCACTGCAATTTGACCATATAATTGCATTGTTATTGATTGATGTATGAAAGTTTTAAGAGTGCATAGCATATCAGCGCTCATCTGAATTGGTCCAGTGCATTTAATTGTAAGATAACTTTGAATACTTTAATTTATCAATTGATGTATTTTAAATATGGAAAGCTTAAAGGTCAAATGAACAATAGCAATGCTTCACGGGCGACGTCCATGTGAGAAGCACAAACGGTTTACGCCTGTGGTAAAATTACATTATCATTAGCAAATACAATATTGAGATACGGATAATTTGAATTTTGATATAATTTTAAAATACATCCATAATAATACGCATAGAAATCGGGAAAAGTAATTACTTTGGAAATTATTATTTTTCCGGATTGAACCACAGAAAGGAAGAAATAACTCGTTTTACTTATTTATACACAAGTTCCAAACTCTTTCGACTACAATCATACAAACCACGAAAGCTCTGGCAGAAAATGGAACATTCAGTACATCGTCAACACTGTTTCCCATTGTAAATATAGGCAAATCGGTGTCCTAAACACCGATATAGACAAGTAAATTCATACGTCAGTTCATACTTCACGCATATAAAACAGATGAAACTCAGAAAACAAAAACAGCCACTCATGACAATGTTCAATTGGATTGTGTCAACCATGGCACCAAAGACTGATTTTTCGGTGCTGTTGTCTCAGTGGTCACCTTGCCTCGCCTTCTAGGAGGTTTAAAACCAAACGCTAAGAATTTGACCCGCTGCGCCATCTATACGTCTATTCAAAAGGCTCAAAGGTGTACGTATTTGTGACCCCACACCCGAGCTATTAACTAACGCGAATGTAATACAATGTTTACGAATGGAAAAGTGCCTTCTTCGTGAAACATTAATATATTGGGTTTTTAGGAAAGAATTAGGAAAACTTTGTGTGTGTGTGTGTGTGTGTGTGTGTGTGTGTGTGTGTGTGTGTGTGTGTGTGTGTGTGTGTGTGTGTGTGTGTGTGTGTGTGTGTGTGTGTGTGCGCGTGCGTGCGTGCGTGCGTGCGCGCGTTTTCCTCCCAATAGTAACCCTACCAGGAGGTAATTTATTCCTACATGCTCGATTGCATTACAATGCTTATATTACATGTAGCTTTATAAGTACTGTTTAACATTTCTATTTATATTTTCATCTTTACATTTAGATTTTTATGCATACATATATTAACACTATACAGTATAATTCACATAATAACAGTATTTGTGTTAGATCACAGGGACTGGAAATTGATTTTATTAGCAAATTTAGTTAATTCTTTGTAATAGTTTTTGATAAGTCTCTGTCTTGACACTGGTCACTTGTCTCCGGAAGTGATGACGTGTTGTATTAGGGGCATCTGGATGGAGTCCAATAGCTGACAGTCGTAAAGTATGTGGTCAACAGTCTGTTGAAGGTATGGACTGCAAATGCACGATGGTGATTCCAAGATATGGAATCTGTGAAGGTAGTGTCTTAGTTTTCCGTGTTCCGTTAGTAGCGTGGTTAAACCTGGAGAAATGGCGTGTCTTTTCAGCCGGAGTCTGTTTCTCATGCTAGGAAAGAATTCTTTTGTTGTTGATCCGTTTTTTGATATTTTCCATTCTTCTTCCCACATGTTTAGGCTTTTCTCTTCTGCAAGTGTTTTTATTGCAGATTTCGAGAATTTCTGGTAACTTGTTTCTAGCCGTTCGCTTCTAGCTGCTTCTTTAGACAACTGGTCCGCTCTCTCGTTTCCTGCTGTGTGTGTGTGTGTGTGTGTGTGTGTGTGTGTGTGTGTGTGTGTGTGTGTGTGTGTGTGTGTGTGTGTGTGTGTGTGTGTGTGTGTGTGTGTGTGTGTGTGTGTGTGTGTGTGTGTGTGTGTGTGTGTGTGTGTGTGTGTGTGTGTTAGAGTAACTCAACACTAACACTATAAATTAAACAATAACATTTGTTTTTTATCATAACAACAACAAATAAAAAAATAAATAAACTTGTACCCCATTTTTCATCATGATAGTGATATGTTTTTTCTTTTAGTATGTCTATGGTTTTAAAAAACATATCATTATAAGAAAAGATAAATTTATTCACATACCAACATACGGTGTGCATTGGCAATAGGCAAACAGAAAACACAAGCCACCGCGTGTTCACGTGACCGTTATTTATTTATTGTGCGAACTACAAAAAAATCTAAGAGCATATACATATAAATGATTAAAAGCATACATTAAAAGAAATAGACATTAAAAGAATAGGGATTAAAAGCGTACATTAAAAGACAAAAATGCCACTGGCATATAATATTAAGCAAAAACATAAAATGTCAAATTTCACTCATCCAGTGACTAATATACTTTAAAGCTGTTTCTTTACACTGCATCAAATCTTCTCGGGTACGTATTTTATTTGTCTATTAGGCGTCATTGCAGAAGATGTTCCATAGTTTGTGTTTCACCACATGAGCAGCTGTCATTATCTGTGTAGCCCTTCTGGCCATATTCTGCCCATTCCGGACGAAGTTTATTCAATGTCTTCCATCTCTGCCAGTCTAGATGTAAGCCGGAAGGAAGAGAGATTCGTTTAAGTTCAGAGCCTCTGGAGATTTTACTTGTCACATTGTTGACCTTGTAACTTTTATGGAATCAACCAACGGTTCCACTGAGTGAATAAAGCTTTTCCTTGATATTAGTTTCATATCTGTGTAGTCAGGGCCGATTTTATCATTAGGTGAACCTAAGCAATCGCCTTGGAGCGCTAAGACTTCGGGGCGCCAGATTTTGCTACATAGTTCGGGGAACAATGACAACCTTCGAAAAAAATTAGTAAAATAAAACCTTGATGAATAATAAAAAACGAAAATAAGTCAAGCAGTTGTGGTGCTCGCTGATGATCCTCCATTATTTTTGCCTTTCTCTATTTCTTCCACTCCCCTGCTCTTTGTATATTTAACCTCAAGTGCAGAGATTTTTCCTCCTTCTGGAAAATAAATAACATTAAAAAAATCATTTTTTTTAAATGTTCATAATGATATTATTTTTATAAATATCCACATGTATACATGTGCTTATGTGAGTATGACAAAATATATATAGAGAGAGACAATGTATAGGGGCATCAGTTACTCTCGGATCGGCCCTGTGTGTAGTCCTGATGTGAGGAGGTGCAATACCAGACAATTTTTGTAGGCTCCTCATATGAGGACTACACAGAGTAGATAGGAGCGGAAACAACAAATTAAATGATGAACGGCATCATTTTAGTTGAACCGGTAATGTGTGGAAATGTTTCATTAAAAACCTTGTCAATAATTTTGACATGTGATGATCTTTCTCAAACTGGGCTAGCATACTCGGCTGTCGAAAAGCAAAGTGCCGGTGCAGAAGTGCGCAGTTCTTGTGAACTTGCACCCCACCGAGATGATGTTAATCGGCTCAGAATATTATTACGTGTTTGAGTTTTAGTTTCTGTCTTCTCTATATGTCGCTTATAATTTAAGGTCCTATCTAGTGTAACATCTAGATAAGTTGGATTTTGATAATTGACCAATTTCACACCATTCCATTCTATATTCAACTCTCTCCTCGCCTCACTATTATTGAGATGGAAAAGACACGTTTGGGTTTTACTGGAATTTGGTTTCAGTTGGTTTTCCTTATAGTAAACTGCAGGGGCGGCTCGTGCATAGGCACTGTGGAACTGCAGACCCCAATTTTTCTCGATAACTAAATATATTTATTAATTTATTTATATTTGCTTGTAATATTTAATTTTATCATCAACAATCCTACACAGTTCTCTTAATTTGTAAAAAAAAAAAAATAATAAAAATCCATCTTGTAGCACTTGGAGGGCAAAGGACGCTAGCGGCACTGTCTTTTCCACAGCGTCATATTGCTACGCGCGCGCAAGCATATGCACGTCATAGTGAGATGCGAGTTATTAGTGTAATGCGCACTGTCCGTTGCGCAGTTCCACTGTTGTTTATATGCAGTTTGCGCCAGTAGTAGAGTGTTCGTAGTGCTTATCGTGTTTACTCCGTCTCTTTAAATATTTGGATATTACAATTAAAGACGTAACATTTGTTATAGTAATTTTGAATTATACTAAACTGTATAATTTTATCGATAATAATATTTTTTCATGTTTAATTTTTTTTTTTTTTAATTTTTACCATAATTTTGATATTTTATCCAAACACGTATACACTCTACTTATAGTGTATGTATATTTCGAAAGTTGCAGCACTTCCAAGATTTCAAGCCACGAGCCGCCACTGGTAAACTGTAAAGGTTTCTAGTTCTTGTGTGAGCTGCTTCTCAATGTCAGCAAAGGATTTTGCTTGATAAGCTCTTGCCCGGTCATCTACATATATGAAGTTCCTTGACCGTGGATTTATAAGTTGGTCATTAGTGTATATATATATATATATATATATATATATATTGAAGAGGAGGAAAGAAAGCACACTTCCCTGAGGTAGACCATTTTTCTGGATATGCCATCTGCTCTTTTTTCCTTGAAAGAATCTCCTGCTGAACAGCAGCAACCTAAATATCTCCACTAACCGATATCTGTTTGTCATGCTGTAAATTTTGACTATAAGCTTTCTAATATTTAGTGTGTCATATGCTGTTGTCAAATCTATAAATACAGCTTCTGTTGCTAATCGTTCTCAATAAACTGTGTTAAGTTTAATACTGTCCACTGCATGATCTTCCTGGTCTAAATCCTGCCTGTTCTTTTATCAGCACTTTCTCTATTTCTGGACTTAGTCTGTTCAAGATTAACCTCCCATATAGCTTCAGCGTTGAGCATTGGAAAACTATAGGCCTGTAGCTTTTTGGATCTTCAGCAGGTTTACCCGGTTTCAGGATAGGTATTACTTTCGTTTGGCTCCATATTCTGGGTATTTTAGCAAATTTCCAACAAAAGTTGAAAAATTCTAACAACCACTCTGTTGCCATTTCTCCCAGATTCCTTTGTATCTCGTTTCTGATATTATCTATAACAGCTTTTTCTCGTTTTAAAGCTTTTAGGGCATTTTCTACGTCCTCTTTATAAATGGTGCTTTAAAGAAATTTTCTGAATCCCTAACTTTTTAATGTAATCTTTAGGTATTTTTCCTTCGGTACTTGGTTTACCATTCAGAGATAGCTGAGTTGCAATTTGGTTTGCATTTATATTAGCCTTATTTGCTGCTGTTGTGGGGTCACCAGATAATTTTTTGAGGAAAATCCAGGCTTATGTTTCATATCTCAGTTTTTAATTTTCTCTGCCCATTGTCGACTTCTTTTTTCAGACAGTGCTGTTACAAGTTTCTCTCCTGTGTCAGTTCTTTGTGATGAAAATGGATCTTTATCACATAGGTCACAAAAATCTTTCATATATTTCCACGTTCTGTTCTGTTCTGTAAAACCTGGAATATAATATGTTCTACAACCTCTTAGGATGTGCCTGGTAGCAGAGCCCCGTAACCGTTATGAGTGTCTACTAGTAATAACTAGAGCATGCGCACCTTATATTTTTCATAAACGTGGAATAATAGAAGTGGGTTAGCATTTGAAAGAACTTGTTACAAGAAGATTATAAGAATAGGATGGGTACAGAAAGTCACAAATGAAGAGCTCTATCGGAAGATACAACTAAAGGAGAATCTAACGCAGAAAATTATAAAACGGAATCTGCAACAATCCTATTACAACAGCATTTTAAGAATACTTCAAATAAAGGACTAATATAATATTAAGTAATATTTAGAGATGATTTTCTAAAATATTTAAAATAAGTGTATGAACTTCTGAAATTAAATTATAAAGATGAACCTTGGAGAAGATATGCGTTATAAGTATCGCTTCCTGCCCGAAGATAAAAGACGCATGAGATGTCACATTTGCAGGGTTTCAATTAGACTACTAGTCGCATCATAACATTTTGTGATTCCAACTACGACTCTTGTAGTTTCTTAAATATGCTTCTAATCTCCAGCAAGCCTTCCCAAAAATTCATTGGCAAGCGCTAGCAAAGACCGAGGCAATATGTGCGTGTGTGTAGATAACGGCCAGTTTAAATGAAATTATTTTGTCTAAATGTTCAAAACACCACAAATAACTAAAGTTTTTATTTTAACTTTTGGTTTTGGTTTTGGTTTAAGAAAATGCTTAGGGAGCCTAGAAAATTTGTTAAAATTACCTATTTGAAGTTCAAGGGATCCAGATGAAAATTTTTGTTATGGAAAAAAAAAATCATAGTAATTCTACTTGGATAGCGAAATAAATCTACTGATCTAATTTATTTATCGTAGGAAAATTGTCCGCTAGGTAGCACTAGAAACTTCTTGTTTACGCTGTTGAAAAAATTTATATAATAATAATATTTCTCTTTCCAATAAATATTATTACTCTCTGTTAGAAAATTATTCAAAACTGGTGGATTTCTCAATGGTTCAAGAAGCGTAAGTTAGCCTGTACTTAATAGCGTTTAATAATAATAATAAAACAACCTATAATTTCCAGATATTTCTTTGTTTATCGTTATTTCAAAAAGTTGTTAGTACACACACATATTATATATATATATATATAAAAAAAAAAAAAAAAATATATATATATATATATATATATATTTTTTTTTTTTTTTTTTTTTCCTGTATTTTAGTTAGCTTAGTTCTAGTTCTTATTTCTTGATTCTAGTTAATTCTAGTTTCAGTTGTTATATTTATGTTACTCTGGAGTGATATGGTATTGCGCAGCTGGAATGTGGGATCTTATGTTTGGTTTTTGTTAATAATATCCTAGAAGACAGAAGGAACACAATTACTACGCATGATTATTATTATTTTCCCCCCCAAATCAGGCATTATGTTATATATATATATATTTTTTTTTTTTTTTTTTCCTTCACAAGTTAGAAACATGGCTAAGCGGCATTGAACCGCGTACAACACACAGGCTCATCCTAATAGGAGACATTAACATAAATACTCTAGACCACGCTTCTTCAACCACTAACACATATCTTGATATACTAAGTCAGTACAACATAAACCCTACCATTAACACACCAACAAGAGAAGAAATACTCAATAACTCACTAACACAATCATGCATTGATCATATCAACATACGGGCTCCCATCCATACATATACATCATCAGTAATTAACGTAATAATTGCCGATCACTACTTTGTCTCAACTTCGTTTTATTACGTTTTCTACCCGCCTCCCACCACCACCACAAAAGTCGACAAAACTCGATCATACTAAAGAGCAGTGTCGATAACCAAGTAAAAAATACAGACTAGAATTTCCTACTTAAAATAAACGATCCTGTAACATTATACGAGAATTTTCAACTAATGTTCACAGAAATATACAAAAAAGCAACAAAACCTACACCAACGAGGCGACAAACATACAGCAACCCATGGATAAATGACGACATACTAAATACTATTACTGAAAAAGAAAATCTATGGAAAAAACTTAAAAAGTCACCCAGTAACACACATTTACAAACCTTATACAAAAACACAAGAAATAAACTAACAACAAAAATTCGTAGGGCAAAAAAGACGATACTACTTCCAAAAATTCATGGAATATAACAACAACATTAAGCAAACATGGGCAACACTCAACGAATTAATAACCCGAAAATAGAAAACTTCAGCACAAGAGTTTATTGCAAAAAGCTTCGGTCAGGACACAAACCAAGAGGAACTTGCAGACTCATTCAACCATACTTTCACAAACACAACTCAAAAAAGACAAACTACTAACGATCAACAAAAAACTACCGACACAAAATCAACAACAAACGATGTATTTTCCACCCATAACAAAACAAGAACTGAAAGAAGCAATCCTACAACTAAAACCAAAGATCACTCCAGGAATAGACAAAATAAGACTCACAGACCTTATAACACATTTTGAACAAATAAATCTAATACTTTTGAAACTCGTGAACATAATATTCGACACAGGCATTATTCCACAACAACTAAAAACTGCAGTAATTACGCCAATATAAAACACGGCAAAAGAAACGATACTCAGAACTACAGACCAATAGCTACACTACCAGTCATCTCAAAAATTCTAGAAAAAATAACACACACCAGACTACAGAACTATTTACAGAAGTACAACATCATCTCACAAAACCAATACGGATTTCAGAAAACAAAAAGCACCATTACTTTATTAGAAGACATCGCCGACACAATAAACAAAGCTCTCGACAAAAACAAGTACGCCGTCCTCATACTGCTGGACCTAACCAAAGCATTTGACACACTTGAACATGACATACTACTCATCAAACTATACTCAATAGGTATAAGAGGAACACTGCATACATGGTTCAAGAACTACCTCTCAAACAGAACACAAGTAACAAAAATAGGTACATGTCACAGTCGGAGTATACAAGTAAAACACGGTGTACCTCAAGGTGCCATATTATCACCCACTCTATTCAACATATACATTAACGATGTTCATAACATACCCATAAGAAGTCAAATATTTCAATACGCAGATGACACTGCACTACTAGCAATCCACACACATTAACACAGCTCTCTGCAAAGCACAACAAGACCTAAACGAAATCACAATATACTTCCACCAAAACGCAATACTAATCAACGGCACCAAAACACAGATGTTGATAATACACAACCCACGAATCATACGCCCTACATCACTATCGATACATTGTCACACATACTGCTGCATCAACAGCAAAAACACCTGCCAATGTTCCGAAATCAAACCTGTAACACACGCAAAATACCTCGGTCTCTATATAGATTCCCACCTTAAATGGACAAAACATATAGAATACCTACACACTAAACTCCGGATCATCGCAGCAAAACTCTTCCAAGTTAAAGATCCACCCAACATAAAAAAACTCCTATATCACGGTATCTGCGAATCCCTACTCAGATACGGAATAACAGTCTATGCAAATACATCAAACAGCCACCTAACAAAATTAGAAACACTACACAGGAAAATCGTGTCAACAGTGATCTGGACACCTTACATGCAACAACCAATATCCGACAAGCACATGGCGATACACAAAATTCTGAGCATTAAAAACCTGAAACACTACATGACATTAACAGGGAATTATTTCAACATCACCTACCGAAACAACAGAGACACATATCGTATAACACGACCTACAACAACTCTCTACATCCCCATACCCTTCATCAACTCATACGGTTCTTTTGTGAGATCACATCAGATACCCACGGAACTCAACAACCTACCAAGAAAGTTAAAACACGTAGATAACCACAGAACATTAAAAAACGAACTCTAGAAAATATACCAACAAAGTTAAGAAACCATTAACACTAATATACACATCGCAAATCACTAGCATCCAATGCCTACATCCCATACATAAACAGTAGCACACAAATAGTGAAGGCTAAATCCCACTCTCTTCATAAAAGCTAACCCAAGCTTCGAAGTAGATGGGATTAACTTGCCTCACTCATCTACAAGTAATCCTTATAAGCAGATGCAGAAATTTGTATGAATAATCACTCTTTCTCAAACTTTAAAAATAAAAAACAAAAAATATATATAAATAAAAATTAATGAGAAATAATAATTGTAATTATTACTATTATTAATTGTTATTATTACAAATGAGAAATAATAAAATGTAAAAATTTTTTTTTTAATTTTAATTAATAATTAAAAACATCTGTAATAATCATCATTATGAATATTATAATAATATACGTTATAAACAGTTATTGTTATTATTATTTAAAAAAACTTTATGTACGAGAAAGTATTTGTTATGCATAATTGTGTTCATATAATGTATGTAATTTATCTGAAAAAAAAAATGTAATTTTTATATTTTTCTTAATTTCTATAATTTATAATGTAATTATTATATGTATGCAAGACATAATAAAGTGTTAAAAAAAATTATTATTATTATTATTATTATTATTATTATTATTATTATTATTATTCTGTATACTCTGTATTCAAAAATTCTGTATAGTCTTTATTGTTAATATTAGAAGAACATGTGTTGTAAATAGATAATATAGAAGCAAAAAAGTATTATTAAAAATTTTAATTGAAATCCAATGTAGAAAATGCAGCACTTAGCGCTGAATTCTGTAAAATTATAAGTTGTAATGTCACTCAAGATGTTTATTGTATATGTAAATATTTTAGCAATCAATAAAAAAAAATAATAATAAAAAAAAAATTACTAATCAACGTTTCTGAAATAACTACAAAGAAAGAAATATCTGGCAAATTAAGGCCGCTTTATTGTTATTATTAAACGTTATTAGTATTAAGTACAGCCCCCCCCCCCCACCCAAACATACCCTTCTTGAACCATTCAGAAATTTATCTAGAAGAAGAAAGAAGCACAGTTACCAGTCTTTTTTTTTTTTTCCCTCCAAATCATACATTCATAAAACAACAGTTCAATTCGTGTTGTTATTCTAAAATTGATAAATAAATGCATTTTTATATACGTAAAAAGTTGCAAAAATGTAACAAATCACACACATTGGAAGAAATTAAATAAAAAGATTCGGCTGCTCTGTTAATTATAAATGGAATTTACTCCAGTTAATAATTACCGTAATTGTGAATTAGCTTTTGAGCAAAAGACGGATCAGACTGGAATGTACAAGAAAACAGGACGAGATTGAGCTCTAAAATAATGTGCAAAAGAACTAAAGAGAAGCAAATACAAACCACATCTGGAATGAGATGAAAATAAATAAAATAACTAAATAAATAATAAAAAATATTTTTATTATTTTATTATTTTTATTATTTCCATTTTCCACGGTTTAACAACGGGGAAGATGGAAATAATTCATTGTGGCTTTGTGCATCTCAGGAGAATAAAATGAATTAAATAAAACATCTGCATCATACGATTATTTGATTAAATACACGAAATTACTATTAACATTGGATTAGTATCCGAGTAATGAAATGCATCGACTACTTTTCACGTATATAGAAATAGTCACATCCATGTGCAAACGAAAAGTGGTATTAACACGTGTACAAAAATATAAATACAATAACATCTATACCTAAATGCAAATTTAAATGATGGAAAAAGAACAGTTTAAACTCAATGATATATACAGTGTACAGGATAATTTATAATTATAATAATTAGCTGATAAATCGATCATAGGTCCATGGCTACTGGAAATTATTATTGTTGTTGAAACCCTAATCAACAATGGAGTATACAGTAGTTCATGATTGATGGCTGAGTTACATGTTTCCACGGATTCCTTCGTAGAACCGTTGAATTTACTGCAAGAAATTTTATCAGCTCTTGAACAACTTTTGCACTCATCAAAAGATAACAACAGTATTCTTGGTGATGAAATAGAGATCAAAAGTATCATGAAATTATATTACCAATGGAACACTGAAACAAACAACACTGAGGTGTATTTATTTTGTACGAAGACAGGTAGCTTTCGAAGTATGGTGTGCTATTCTTTAGCTAAAGTGTGTTTTTGGAAGAATATTAAAGACATGGGTGTTATAGGCGAAGTGCTAATGCTCATCTGAGAATGTGATCACTGTCAGGAGTAATTATCGCAAGAATCCTGTTATCCTACAAAGATAACTTATTGGTCATTGGCTGAGCATGATGATCCAAAAACAGTACAGGACACCCCTCTTAACTACTTCCTTCGGATAGCTAATTCGAACAGAATAATAAATGATAACCATAGGTTTGTTGATGTTTTCGCCAGCCAGACAACTTTATATCTTGATGCTGCTGTTCCACCAAGTGTGGTAAGTTAATAATAAGATACAGAGCCACCGTACTAAGACATGCTGTTTTCTTTAACCATTTGCTTGTACTGTATTATACTACCAAGATATTTGTATTGTCTCACTTGCCCTACATTTTCTCCATTCATCATCACTTTGACACTTCCTGGCTTTCTCGAGACTCTCATCACTTGATTTCTTTGTGTTAATTTTCATACCGTATTTCTTGCATATACTTTCAAATTTTTGCATTTGATCATCAGCAAATCTAATATTTTATATTGTTCTTCCTCATAGTCATTCCTCTTTTCTCTTCATCAGATGCTTCCTTTATGATTTCTTCTGCAAATATATTGAAGAGCGTCGGTGACAGGCAGCATCCCTGTCTTGCATCGCTGCCAATCACACTTTTTTTAGTTTTTCCCACTTTTGTCTTTATTATGTCCGCCTAGTTCATATATAATTCAGCTGTTGACCTTCGGTCTCTCCAATCTAAACCGACTTTGCGAAACTCTTCCATTAGCTTTTTCCATTTCACCATGTCAAACACTTTTTCAAGATCGATGAAACGTATATAAACTTTATTTACTTCTATATTTCTTTTGCATATGGTCCACATTACTCCAATTGCATCTCTAGATCCTCTGTCTTTTCTAAACCCAAACAGATCATCCCCCAGAAAATATTCCACTCTATTATCCAATCCTCGATTTAGGATTCTTAGCAATACTTTAGAGGCATGCGAGAGTATATGCTTAGAGTTCTGTAGTGACTGCACTTAGGATTGCTTTTCTTTTCAATTGGTATAAGAATAGTCCCTGTGAAATCTTTAGGCCATTCTCCTGTTTTGTAAGATGTTTTGTACCTTTGTCCTCCAGTTGTTTTAGGATTTCAGGTATTTCATTCATCGTTACACTTTTTGATTCTTTAGTTGCTTTTTCTATTTCTCTCTCTCTCTCTAGTATTTCAGGACCTCTTTCTTCTGTTAAGATTTCATTTTGCTCTTCTAATTTAATTTTTGTTGGTCTTTCATTTTTTTTCATTAAAGTTCTTTGATGTATTCCTTCCATCTTTAGCCTTGTATTTCAATATCATAAATTAATTTTCCTTGCTTAATGGCAGATTTCTTATGCTTTTTGTAATATTTAATTCTTTTGCTTTTTCAAACAGTTTATCGTATTGCCTCCTTTGACCATTTCTTCAATTACTTTACATTCTGCTTTTAACCATTCCTCTCTTTCTTTATCAGTTTAATGCGTGGGATATAACTCGCAGTCGCGTCACACATCCGATTTACACTCATTTTATACCATACTTGTGTAACATATAGAACAATCAATACTCATTCATTCTTCTGATTAGATTATGTGATTCCGTAACTCAGTTGGCAAAGGGACAATGAGCTTGTCGAATGGAAAATTTTCGTAGGGATCACTTTTCTCTCCAGGAATAGGGGATTTTCATCCAGCATACAAGCAAATCCTCCACAGAACACACGCAATTAATAGACCAAAATGTCATTAATGGGCGTTAGAGGGCATGGTGTGTAAATGGTGGATCAAGCAGTGCAGATTCTAGGATGTGCAGCGTACAGTGCCTTCCCGCGATGAGTCCTTGGACTCCGTAGCGTTGTCACCTAATAATAATAATAATAATAATAATAATAAGCATATTTAGACTGAAACTTTCAACAGGTAACACAGAATTGTCATAACACAGTGAAATCAGGGTTTACTATTAAATGCAGCAATTGGGCAAGTTTTAATGATATCACTAACAGAAATCGCGATTTTTGTTTTTAATTTTAGATAAACTAAAATATATTTTCGACTACGCACTTGAAGATCAATATTCTGAGGTGAAAAATGTTCATGTCTGTGCATTTACTTCATTTTTTGTAGAGGCATAGTATCTTCATTACAAAAATGAGACATACAATTAAATCTATACTGATTATATTCAGCCTTATATATAAGCAGCATAGAACACAGGTATCTGTGGCATAGGTAGAAAATCAGACTTCACACCTTGAGAAACATTGAATTACAATGTGGTCTTCCTGGAAATCCGAGGAGTCGTAAAAATTAAGAGGTTAAACATGTGATTTACATTTTCCATCTTTGGTCATTGGTCAAAGTGACCAACAGGAAGAGGAGGACTGATGGTTGCCATTTACTGGAGCAAGGACCATGGAAGTATTTGTAGAAGACACACAGAGCAGAAGCATTGCAGCTATCAAATAGAGGTTGAAATGAGCCTTTAAGTGAAGGAGGTTCATCTATGAGTCGCATTGCTTTCTTCTGGACAGCAATAATTTTTTGGGATATTTTAGGCACAGCACCTCAAATGTGTGAATAGTATTCTGAGAGATGGATTTGGGATTGATAGAAAGTTAGTAGCCAGGTTAGTATAAAGTAGCTTCTTGAGCGGCTGAGGAAACTATCGATGTAATGTTTTCTTGTTTTTTTTTTTTCAGAAGAGGATGGAGGTAAACGTCGGTCCAAGCAGAGAGAGAGAGAGAGAGAGAGAGAGAATCTGATTTCGTGTAATGATGTATGTATTACTGAGAATAACAGGAGGTAAGATGAGATCCCTTTTGCAAGGACAGAACTGCGTTTTCATGGCATTGAAGGTGACCATGTTATCCATGTCCCACTGAAGAATGTATCTAGATCCGTGTTTAATGCGCTAGTTGCAGATGATGTTTATGCTTGGAATGTCTGAGAATTAGTTTGTTGAAGGAGCAAGATGAATAGAATGTGCTGTTGTAGGCAAAGCTTGGATAGAATTGGTGGTGATTGAGAGCAGGTTGGAGTAGAGGGTAGATGATATAACACATCCCTGAGGCACTCCTCAGGGATCCGTTATATAAATTTACACACACACACACACACACACACATGCTCCAGATATAACTGGAATCTACTAGCCAAAAAAAAAAAAAAAAAAGTTTACTCGTCCAAGGTATCGGTCTACTTTATATACACGTTATATACATTTACATGTCTCCGCTCATTACCGGCGAATTTAACAATGCCGAAGAGGAAATAATCAAAATGATCATAAACGAGCTCAAATTGTTTGTCGTTCGATTCCTCAACTCTCAATCTAATCCATTCAAAAGTCAATCGACAACAATCTCTTGATCTATCAAGAATTTCAAAAGATTTGGGTTATTTCTTTGCTAGACGGTTCCTGGATATTACTTTTCCGTGGTTACCACTGCTGAAAGAGCGATGTTTTAATCCATCAGAACTCAGCCATTTATGCAGGTGCACAATCCGAAGATGTCTGTATGATAACTAGCAGCTTCCAGAGGATATTCAAGTACTTCCACTCCCCCACTGTCTCAAACGATACATTGACTTGCTCGAAGATTGAGCTCTTCCACTCGAAAAGATCATCCAGACTTAATCGAAGCACTTCAAAGTACTTAGAATGACTGGTTATGCTATTATTTCACTTCGTCCGATTATTCTCTTGATTTGTATGCCAGTATATATTAGCATAATAATATAATGTAAATATCACACCAGAATTATACATGTTGTTTATTTAAAAAGAAGAAACCTCTACAAAAAACGCACTACAAGATTCACATCAATTTGACCATATGATTGCATTTTTATTGATGTATGAAAGTTGTAAGAGTGCATCAGCGCTCATCTTAATCGGTTCCATGGATTTTATTGTAAGATAACTTTCAATACTTGAATCAACAAATATAATTTTAAATCTGGAAAGCATCAAAATCAAATGAAGAATTGCTATGCTTCAAGCGCGCCATTTATGTGAGAAGCACAAAGTGTTTAGTAAACACTGTTTACTAAACTCTAAACATTTGTGTAAACACTGTTTACACAAATCACACAGTTACAGCAGCAGCCTTATGACGCAATGCATTTTGTCTTGCTGAAAGAGATTATGGTCAGTTCTGTAGAAACTCCACAAAGAAGGAAACATTGAATTGTCCAGAATGTTCAGATACATCTCGGAGTTCACTGTATGACAGAGGTCCGGTTTCAAACCATGAAAAACAGGACCATACCCTCACACCACCACTTCAAATTTCATAGGAGCACGCACTCTGGTAAGAGATATTTGCCGGGCATCCGCTACGCTCATTCATCTGCTGGATAGAGGATGTATTGTGATTCGTACTCCATTATACAACCTTCCAAGCTTCCACGTCCCACTGTAAACGCTCTTTGATCCCCTGAAGATGACGCTGCATGTTGGTTCGGGTAATGTGAGACTTGCATATTGCTGTCCTACCATGGAATCCCTTGTTATGAACCGTGGCTCTGAACGTCCCATGAATAGTTTTTACATATATTATCCTTCGTAGTTACGGTCACTCTCGGTGAGTGTGGTGGGACTCGAGAGCATCATATGCTTCCAATTTATGCCGGCTACAAACACGTTACTCGTTACATGGAACGATGCATTTTGCCCATGGGGGTGTCCGATGACTTCTTTCCAAGCAGTGTATATGGTATGACAAAATTGACGGTGTGAAATACCGACTACTCGTGGTACAGAAAACTTCACGAAAAGGAAGAATTTTTTTTTAATTTTTATTTTGAATGATTTTGTTTAAAGAAATAGGGGGAGAGAGGGCTTTAGTTGTAATTAATAAATAAGGCTGCGTTAGACTGATACTTTTAAGAAATAACACAGAATGTTCATAACATAGATGAAATCAGGTTTACTATTAAATGTAGCAATGGTCAACTTTTTAATATCACCAACTTAAACCGAGATTGTTTTTAAGTTTTAGATAAACTAAAATATATTTTCGACTACCCACTCTACAAATGAGTAGTCGAAATTACTTCATTTTTGTAATGATTCTGAAATTGTGAAGGCCGATAGCGACGTTTTTCGAATCTTTCCTAGTGTCTTAAAATGACAAACATTTTAACTCGTGTTTATTAGAAAGTCACTGTTATCAAATTTACGAGTGATGACCATCTTAGAATTTTTTTTTTTTTTTTTTTCAAGCCTCCAGTAGTGTTTATTATTTTGCCTTCCGAACAATATTCAATCCAATAGCTGACCCGAAGCAATATGGCAACTCGAAAGCCTAACATAAAACAAGGTATCATTCGCATCCGTGAACAGAACTTAGGTGAATTTCTGTGTGAATAATAATAGTTATAATTATAATTATTATTATTATAGCGATCAATACTTTATAGCAACTTCGTTTGATAATATCACTTCCACCCCATTATTATTATTATTATTATTATTATTATTATTATTATTATTATTATTATTATTATTATTATTCGTCCTCTAACAACAGCCACCTGTTGTTGAAGAACAGATTCTACCCGAACATTAAACATCAAAAAGAATGTTTTTGCAATAAATTAGCACACGCTATTCTGGTATTAAAATAATATTTGGGCGGTTGAGGTTCTCTGAAAATTCGTGCCAAGTAAGTAAACACAAAACTTGATTTGAAAAGACAAGAAAATATTGTATGATTTCGTAGTAACTTAAACTTGGAATTTGAAAATGGCTACAGTTTAATCATTTGTTATTGGACAATATATAAACGATGTAAAAACATCTCTATGTCTCTTTCTTATCGAGCGTTCTTGCATACACATTGAGTGATTTTTAATCTGTATCTTAGGACAAAGCCTTTGAAATTCATGAATGCTAATTGAAAATTATCCTCTGCTTTAAATAATGTACCTGAAATAGCCACAAAGAAAACCTGCAGAGGATTTTGAAAAGCCTAATAAACTCACCTGGATATTATCACATTGTCTGAATATCCTCGCCCCAATCTATGTTTTTCCACTGTGCACTACGTAAATAGCATGCACTGGCATGTCCTAAACAAAAGCTGTAAATCTGGATGTTAACAATGGGAATTCAAACCATAGCTAATTTGACAAACACTCTTTCAGCTAGCGATTAAACTATCCACAGGGAGTGCCGTAACTAGGCAGGTACAACGGATGCACAGGCAAGGCCCAGGACAAAGGGAGTGGGCTGAAATTAAGTATCAAAAATAATCAATGTTATATATTCATTTTCAAATTTAAAATTTTGCTGCCGTGGGGGCCTATTCCATATAACCGATCTATTTCTATCGTTTTTTTTTTTTTTTTTTTCAAAGAAAGGGGGCCAAAGAATAAAATCTTACACAGGGCTCGTGAAAAACTAGTTACGGTATTGTCCACAGGCATGAAAATTTTCCAAATCACCTAAAGATATTTCAAGTGATTTGGAAACAGGCAAGAATGAGAGAATAGAATAAGATCACTATTTTATAAAAGGCTTATATTATTTTTTTCAGTGTATACCGTCCATTTTTTTGTTATTTATTATTTTGAAAAAGAGGAATCGATACATTTATATACAGTACTAACTTTTCTTTTCTTTTTTTTTTTTAATCAGATAACCAATGAGAAAATAAAGAGTGATCTTAGTTTCAATACAAGATCAACCATCCTTTAAGTCTTAAAATGTCTTCTCATAAATCAATGCTAAGTTTCAAAGTATCAAACAAGCATTATAAATGTTAATTGGTAACCGTCTGATCGATTAATACTTCCAGGTGCACTCTGCATGCATGCGGTATCGGTTGCCTCAATGTTTAAATCTTCGTGAAATTTTTTGTTCACACTTCTAGAAATAACCGTCTATGTTATTGTTGTTATTATTATTATTATTTGAACATGGAATTATCGGAAAACTATTATTTTCTTTTTTTATATTCGAAAACGTTTTATCTTATTTTGGGTGTAATTCGAGACTTACTCAAACTACTGACCTGATTTTTTTAAAGTAGAAAATACGATATTTCTTCTGCTTAAGAAATATCTTGTAATATTGAAGTATAGTTATATAAATAAAACTGAAATGTCTGTTTATTCAAACCTCGCAGAAAAGGCTGAACCATCTTTGTGCAAGGGGGATGGTAAGTGGCCTTTCCCCCCAAAGAAAAATGAAAAAAACTTTAGAAAATTTTCCAAAAATCTTTTCGTAATTAAAATTCATTTTTTTAATAATTATGTTGTGTCATGTCTTCTATTTCTATATTACTTATGAATTAGCGATCATTGCAGATGCTCAGTCATAAGTCGCATGCGATGCGTAGTGTGTATTCTCAAATCTTCTACTCAACCCCCCCCCCCCACACACACACCACAAGATTTAATCCTGAGTGCGCTACTGGGGGAGGAAATATGTTTATGGTGGTCGTGGATATGTTTCAGGCTACTTGATTAAGTTCGTCTGGCATTTCGTTCAAGGATTTCCATATTTCAAATGAACTGAATCTGTGACTTTGTAAGCACGCCATAATGACCAGGCGCAAATAATCGATTACACTGCACTAAGTAACTTTTGAAGCCTAGGTAATGATCCACAAATCCATAACAATATTGCATCTTGTCTATGTAAATTAGGATAAAACAGTAAATTACCCGATAGAATATTTAAATTCTGTCACTGCTTCCAGGATACCTGCGTATAAAATCAACCTAAAAATTGATAGGAACCATGCTGATGTAAAACTTGAGGGCGCCAACTATATGCAACGGTACACGGTTACTGGCGAGAAACCTTCCATATAAGCGATACAGAAGAGGTGTTACTAACCGGCTGTGGAAAACGCTAGTGCTTTCATCTCCAGACGTTCCTTAATTCAATCCAACTATCCCTTTGAATTTTAACGCCTCCAGTTTCCAATTAGGCGTATGCTTCCTGATGACTAACAAGTTGCAAGTAACACATTTCCTGTGTTTCGATACAGGCATTGCTTTAAAACCCTGCTGTTTCTCCCATGAGGGTTGCCTGCTCCAGGGTAAGTATCAGTAAAGACCTTCGCATATGTATTCCGAAAGGAAGAACACTTAAGCTTCAGCTATAATGTGAACGAAATAATGTTGAATAATTGCTTCATATTATTGTAAACTCACACCGCTGAAAGAACAGGTATTTTGATAGTTTTTTATCAGCTTACAAGATATATTAATTCGAAATTCCCTCCATCAATCCGATAAGCAGCTGTTAGTAATTTATTATGATGCTGGTGGTTGCAATACCTGTTTACGTACATTCTCTGCTTTCGCTTTTTTTCTCAAATGTTGATTTCAAGGCCATAACAGCAGATATGTAGTAAACAACTTAGTTTTCGAGCTTTTATTTAGTGTCTGCGATGTTCCTAGTTCACCCCCCCCTCCCCAAATGAATTTTAATTTAATCTGCTTGTTGATTTAATCAGCTAATATACTTTTTTTCCCCCTTACAGCTTCTATATTGGGTGGTTATTTTTGATTACATGCCCCCCCCCCCACAAAAAAATAAACATTTTTTAATCAGAGGTTTTAATATTAGAGCAAACATCGTTTGGAAGCTACTTCAGACTTCCAATCAGCGGGTTGTTGGTCTCACATCGGATTGAAATTCATTTCCTATCCAAATTGTATATTAAACATAATTTACGGACTATTCTGTTTAATATTATATATGCTCGGAGCTAGATTTACGGATATACTGGTTTATCGCTGAGTAGTAGACTATAGAACTAGAGCAGCCACGTCAACACCCATACACTGTCCAGATTCGCACACCAAACTAACTTCTCATCAGCTTCCATAATTCCATCCACCTCTATTCTTTGGAACAATCTTCCCACACTGTTTTTCCTACTGAGTACAGCCTCCCACTCTTTAAAAAATATATCAACAGGCTACATTTTCTCCTTAATCTCGCTCTCTCTCTCTCACACACACCAGCCGAAAAAGGCTGCGGGTTCTTCAGCCAAAAAAGGCTGCGTGTTCGAATCCTGCTATGGTCATGGATGTTTGTGATTGTCCTACAACTAATTGCCAATATCTACTGCCTGTGACCTGTGTCCTGGCGTAGTATATGACATTTGAAGTATTTGCACAATAAAAAAACAATAAGACACACACAGAGACAAACAGCGAGAGACAGAGAGAGAGAGAGAGAGAGAGAGAGAGAGAGAGAGAAAAGCAGTGTATTACATTTTTTAATTCAACACAAAACGCTGAGTATTCATCTTTTGTACACTATACAACAATAAGGAGAATGTTAACAGTAGAAATGTAATTAATATTGAGTATTGCAATATTAATTACATTTAACAGCATAATCTTTTGCAGGCAATGTTTTGGCTTACTGTATGAAGATACTGAAAGTAGTACCATTGAGATACATAATGCTCCCTAATTAAAATAATAAGAATTTGTGACAAATGATTACACTTTTGGTTAATACAATGCTGATATACACAATTTTTAGAGAACATATTTATTTATTTCGTATGATGATACAACGGTCGTGAGCCACTTTTAGGTGGAGGTACGGCACTATCTCAATTCCCCCCTTTTATCCCGGCTCGGGACCGACATTGCTGACATATCAGGCCTATGGCTGGGAGGGACCCTTTCTTAAGTATTCCTGGGGCCTGTTTGCCTGTTCTAGGGAACGAAAAATCCGAATTTCCGGTGAAAACCCCTACCTCCCTGTAAGACTGGCTAACTCACCTTTCGTCCAAAAGGGACCAGATAAAGGTTCCTCCCGTCATGGATGGTAATCGAACCCCGGTCTTTCCGAACAAAGGATGTCGTTTATACTGACTGAGCTACGGAAGCTCTAGAGAGAATGCCAGGTTACACTCTCTTCCCAAAGTCGTCAAGACCATTGTCATGAACTCGACCAGTCGTGACAGTAAAAGGTATAAGCCAGTTGCGCATCAATTTCCGAAGGTTAAAAGCATCCCGTCTACACTCTTTGTGGAATATAAGGCGATTTATTATTAATGATATCACATTTTAACATCTGAACTGGAAGCACTTAATCATTTATGATTCTGTATATATTTTAAGTTTCATTTTAACATCTTAATATAGTTATTATTATTATTATTACATTAGCACGCTCAAAGTCCTGAAAGCGTGGGAAGCTCACTAATGATGTACTGAGTTTTCAATATTAAGATTCAGGCAATGTTACGAGTAGTAGAATAGTTTAATAGTTGTAAGCCATCATTATTATTACCAGCGGTTGAACATGAGAGCCAAAGCTGCGTTTCGGCGCCACATGGGATGCTCATGTGTTTTTTACTATATGGATATTTGCAAAGTTGGTCTGGGACGTAGAAGAATTGTTTATTTGCTTCATCATATTAATTAGTACAATTATTGATGAGCATACAGTATACAAAAGCTTAGGTCTGATTTAGTATGGAGTACTTATTGTGCTTTGGTATTTTTCTTTTTTAAATAGTGGATGTTTTTGCACCGGCAGAGTAAGAACTGCTATAGTGGAAGATTTTTTTTTTTTTTTTTTGATAATATATCTTACAGATAATGCATATTAAGCAGTAATGTGCAACATCTTTTCGTGTGTATAATTAATGTGAATTTGCCATATCGCATATTATTATGTTTCGGACTTGAAATATACGATGTTTACTTTCTGATTTTGGACATATTTTACTTATAAGGCATCTTTCGTAGTCCCGTGAAAAATAGCATATGTCTCCATAGTGCTAATGTGCCTAAAGAAGTAGTGTGTATGTCTACTTCTATCTACCAACAATTGTCCGGACACTTTAGCAATTTACAATTGATACCAGCAAGCGAACCCTGATATCGGTTAGTATGTCCACTTTTGGCTTTGATTACCTCCTCCACCCTTTGAAGGAAGCTTTCCACCAATATGCAGCAGTCATCAGGTGGAAGGTGTCCCCACTTCTGCATCAAAGCAGCACAGTTGAGTGACAGAATCGAGGACATTCTACTCTGAACCTCAATCGCCGTTCCAGTTCGTCTCACAGGTGTTCCATTGAGTTGAGGTCTGTGCAGGCCAGGGCAGTTTAACATCCATCTCTTCATACCATTCCATAACAGCTACATTGTCGTCTTTATAGTAACACGGGTCCGTTCCATAGAAACTCCACGGTGTAGGCAGTACCTGATTATCCAGGTACTGAGCTGCCTTCATGGAACAACGGACAACGACCAGTGGTCCCACTCCAAACCAGCTGAATGCACCCCACACCAGTACTCCTCCACCAACAAACTTTACGTGAACTCAATGACTTAGAAGGAGAGAGGTATCATCGTGGGCTTTCACATTGGTGTCATGTACATGCGTGCCATTGCCGCTCATCTGGAGCATCCAAAATCAACGGTTAATGATGTGATCAACAAATGGAGACATTCTGGCATCACTAATACAGGAAAACACCCAGGGTGGCCGCCGCAAATGACCGATAGGGACAGAAGGGTATTAAACCGGGTGGCACGCAAAAATCGTCTGCAATCGTCACAGACCATTCGTGATGAGTTCCACAGCGACTGTAACACCATGGTGAGCACTAATACTGTACGAAAAGCACTCCATTTACTGGGTTTCCACAGAAAAGCAGCAGCAGCACACAAGCCAAACATCACAACAACGAACAAGCGTTCACCAGGCTGCCATCAGACTGGAAAGAGGTGAACCTTGATTCATCGTTCCAGAGTACCATTTTTCCGCTGTTCAATTGTCCAGTTCACACACTCTTTGCACCAGGCAGATGAGCCTCCCCCCTTGTTCTTTGTTGCGCTGTTTGGCTTGTGTGCTGCTGCTCTTCTGTGGAAACCCTAAATGGAGTGCTTTTCGTACAGTATTAGTGCTCACTATGGTGTTACAGGCGCTGTGGAACTCATCACGAATGGTCTGTGCCGATTGCAGACGATTTTTGTTTTCCTGTACTAGTGATGCCAGTACGTCTCCCTTTGTTGATCACATCATTAACCGTTGATTTTGGATGCTCCAGATGAGCGGCAATGGCACGCATGTACATGACACCAATGTGACAGCCCACGATGACACCTCTCTCGAAGTCACTGAGTTCACGTCGTGTTGCCATACCACCTCTATTCAACTGCTACGATGAAATACTGCTTCCTACTATATGTACACCAGTTTTTATGTTGTTAACAAACCTGGAATGTTCCAGGTTTGTTAATAACTTCAAATAACAAGGAGTGTCCGTACAGTTATTGGTAGATAGTGTATGTGTAATTCTAGTCGCCGACTAGAGGACCTTTTTCTAGACCTTTCTTTGGTCACTTATCTAGTTAGTCAATTTTTGGCACAGTGAAATAAGGTTGTTCTTCCCAGAAACTGGGATTTTAATCTGGTAGCTTAAAAATATCGACCGTATAATCCATTAATGAGATCTAATATATATGTAATGATTTGGACCACGAGATGGTGGAACTGGTTTACCATAATGCGGTTTGGATTACGTGATTATTTGCATTGCTAGAAAATTAGGTTTAACAGTTGGAGCATGATTGCCGATAAGAATTGGGATTTCTTATCCCAGTTCTTATCGGGTTTGATATTTCCAGATCGCATTTGCTTAATCTAGGAAACTTTATCATTAATTTTTGAGATACTGTGTCCTAGTCTGTCTGTAGAATCTGATGGAACCAAAAAATATTTTGTGTCTGAATAGTGATATTGCTCTAATTATCAACAGCATGTGTAGTTAAATTTATTGGTTTCTAATTCTGTCTAGGATGCAAAGATTATTCACCAGGTCTTTTTTTTTTTTTTTTAACTGAAAGGAGTTAGCTAGTTTGGCCAGAAAACACGAACTTGACAACTATAACGCACTCTACAGGTAGAATTAATCGCCATATCAGAACATTACTTTGGCTTCAAGAGGCCAAGTTACTTGGACATGACAGGCCATTAAGCGTAACACACAATGGGAAAAATGGGAAGAAATTAATTTTTTATTCATACATACTATTTACATTACATGCGCTAGTGTATACATGTGCATACACGCCATGTACAATGAAAATTTAGATAAAAATTCTAATGTTACTTTTTACAACTTTTGTACTCATTTTGATTATGATTACTTGCATATGTATTTACAGTACTGTAGTTAGAAGAAATGAAATCGTTTTCATATTTTAATATTTGTTCCTGATGAGGTAACATTATTTTCCCCGAAAGCTTGTGTTTAAAGCTTATGCGCGGAACCCACAGACACTTATACGCGTGATAATAATAATAATCACCAGGGCCATCGTAACTCACTATGTAAAAGTGGTAAGTTTGGAAGGCAGCAAAAACCGACAAGATCGTATCTCAATCATGAAAATAGTGTTTGCTTATTATTATTATTTTTAACATATTTACCTGAATTTACGGGGAGGCAAAACAGTACTTGCTTCGGCGCAATATCTATATATAACCATCCTAATAATAGCTTCATATGATGCCAACATAAATACACAAATTATTTGGCTTATGAATTCAGCTGATCTTTAATAGTTTTGTTTTCTAAAAGTTTAGATTCAGTGATTTAGTAACACATCGAAAACGTTTAGAGCAAAGATTTTCAATTCTTGTCATTACGTGAAAAGAACTGATCATTTCCGGAATCCATTAAACAATTGGATATTTGTAGGAATAAAGTTATATATTGCGCCACCTGCGTTAAAATGCACACTAACGTAAAAAACGAATTAAAACACTTTTTTTGTTTGTTTGTTCTTTCTGTTAAATCTGCTTCTCGTGTTTAATAACTGTATAGTTAAAACTTAAATAATTTAATCTCATAAATAACATTAGTAAACAGATGCATTCAGTAAATGAATCTATAATTCATTAGAAATAAGATCGACAAATTTTTTTTGTTTGTTCTTTCTGTTAAATCTGCTTCTCGTGTTTAATAACTGTATAGTTAAAACTTAAATAATTTAATCTCATAAATAACATTAGTAAACAGATGCATTCAGTAAATGAATCTATAATTCATAAGAAATAAGATCGAAGATAAGCTAATATCATTACTAACGTGAAAAAACAATTGTCAATCCACACTAATTAATTTAAGCTGAATGTGCCCTTGAATATCCCGTGAAATTACCCTTACACTCTAGGGGTTCAGTTGGCGGTGTTTCTTTAACTCCAAACCTTATCTACGACACCTTGTTATTCCTTTCTTCTCAGCGGTAGCCCTTGGGCTTTCTCACGACTCGCCCATAGCACCTCGTGATTTTACGTTGAATTGTAGAGAACTGTCACTTGGCCTATGACCTTGTTGCTGTAGTATTTCAATTGGAGGGAAGATATAAAGAAGGAAATAGACGTTGTCCTGTGTGTTACAACTTTCATTAGCGCAGCTACTACTGTGTAATAGAGAGATAAGTCCCAGACTGCCTGTCGGAGAAGGAAAACCAAAACACAACAAAAAGTATGTAATCTATTTTTGTTTTGATTCATTTCAGGGACTTATATTTGTGTATCGATTTGATCATTATATATGTAATCGATATATTTGATTCTTTGTTCCTCCTGTTAATGAAAATAACCTCAGTTCATTTCTTTATGTAAATCGCGTGATTTGTATGAATATCAACATCCGGTTAACCAAGGTGGTTTATTTAAAATGGACAAATTCGTGCTGCAGTTCGTTTGTACGAAGCTTTTGAATAATAATGCGATGTTGTATATAGTAGTATGTAAATATTATTGGTAGGTTCAGTGTTTATTTTTTGTATTAAAATTATAATAATTTTATTAGCCATTTATGGATTTTTATAAAATCATAACAAGAAACACGAAACTGAAATAATAAGTAAAAAAAAAAAAAACTACCTTTATTTTCGGGATTAAGTTATTGGATTTTCGTAATTCACCCCTCCCCCCCAAACATTACGAAAATCCAATAACTTAATCCCGAAAGTAAAGATAGGTCACTTGTGGCGTACATGTTTTCTCGCCGATATAAACATTACTATATACTGTGATCACCTAAGAAAGTGTTTACGAGGGAATCCGGCTCTTTATTGCAAAGAATTGTATGTAATTGGCTCTAAACTTTAGACCAATCTTGTTGGCGAAGGGCAGGTTTAGCTGATGCATTGCATTAAGCTCTCATCTCTTAAGATTCCGAAAAGCTGTGAATCTGATTTTCTAAAATTTAGTAATTGTTACAGCTAAATTCTTATTTACCCGTAAAGAAATATACTATTATTATTATTATTATATAAGGTGCCTCCATGGAGTCAAAAGACTCATCGCGGGAGACCCAACATTGACATACTAAGCGTTATTCACAACAATACCTGTCATACTTCCCCTTAAACTCATTCACAGATGAAGGTTTATATACATATATACAGTATTTGGAACGGTACACAACGGTAATGCTTAACGCCACCTGTTTTAAGTGACATGTATGCGGTATATTTAGAAATTCGTAATATACAATAACTTTTTACACGTTTACGTAGTATGCAAATGAGAAAAAGACGTTATTTGCATTTTCACTATGTCTATTGTTAAGATATTTGCTTTTCTTGTGTGTGTGTGTGTGTGTGTGTGCGTGTGCGTGTGTGTGTGTGTGTGTGTGTGTGTGTGTGTGTGTGTGTGTGTGTGTGTGTGTGTGTGTGTATTTTTTCCCTTCCTGGACGTAAGACTTACTAAGACATCTGATTCTATTAAAATCTCAATCTTTAGAAAATCTACTCACACAGATAGATACCTGCATGCGTTCTCACATCACTATCCTGCACAGAAAGTGGGTATATCATCTCAACCCTAGCACATCATGCCAGATCTATACTGTCAGATGATGAAGAGCTAAAAAATGAACTACAACATCTACAAAGAACCTTTACAAGTAATGGTTACTCGTCGAAAACTATTAATAAGCATCTATACCACTGCCATCAAAACAACTCAGAAACACAAGACAACCCCAAAGGTTATATCTCCTTACCATACATCAGCTCGCTCTCCACGAAACTAAGAAGAATTTTACGAAAGTTCAACATAAAAACCTGTTTCTCTACTCTTCCTAAACTAAGATCGATTTTAAGCAAATAAACAAGCTCACAACCATCTATAATTCCCAGGAGTATACAAAATCACGTGTGAACCGCGCGGTTAGCCTAGTGTCTTTGCGCTTCGCAACCATATGTCTGGGGAAGGAGTGTCCCAGGTTCGATTCCCGTTGTAGACGTGAGGAATTTGAGGATCTTCCTCAGGCATAGCCAAGTTAGCCGGTCTTGGGCGCGGTCAGTAGGGTTTTTTCCGCCAGTTTATCTGGCGTTTTTCATCCCGCAAACAGGCAAACCGGCCTCGTGAACATACGCCTCTACAGTCAAAAATATATTCCCCCCCAGCGGCAGACCAGGCAGGTCGGTTGGGAGTAGTACTAACAAGTAGTCGCATCTAAGTAACACGCGGACCCTGCATAAGAAGCGGGAATAACGCGTAGAAGAAGAAGATACAAAATCACGTGTGACTGCGGGAAGCAATACTATGGCCAAACTGAAAAATCCACCCTCCTATGTCTGGAAGAACACCAGAGGGACATTGCCTACAAAAGAACTAGAGCAAGTGACCTGTCAAGCCATGTAGGTAAACACAAATGATGAAGGCCGTCAACATGAGATAAATTGGACAACAATTTCAAACCTTCATATATGCCGTGACGAGGTGGAGCGCCGCATAGTCGAGTCTAAGGAAATTGTTATGGATCCTCATCACATAAATAATAACCTCAGCTATAATCTACCGGACTCAGCTCTGCTATCCGATATTGGCACACTCGTCAAATCAGACACACGCAGCTGTCTAACAATAGAACTTCAACACGGACTGTAGCTACAGTTCAAAGCTAACTGAATTTTATATTAGTTGTTTTTATAGTGATACGATGTTTCTTATAGTGTTTATTTGCTTTCTATGTTCCCACGCCTGAAGAAGTCGGTCAATCTAATGAAACATGTTGCGTTTTGAATAAATTTAATTGTTATTCTAGTCTCGGTTATAGTGAGTATATACAAATATATTCATATTTGTATATACAAATATATAAAAATATGAATATATATTTTTATATATACTTAAACAATAAATTTATGCTTTTACTGTTGTAACGAATTACTGTACTTAATAAATATGTTGTTCTTATTTCAAAAACATTATCACACTATGAAGTAAAAATATAAGTTTGCTGATATTTTTACTACTGTCAACTTCTCCTGCTTGCAGAGTATCGGTACCTATTATTAATTTTACCAAAAAGGAAAAAAAAAAAAAAAAAAACTGTGTGTTTGTACCAGAGTTTGGTAAAACAGCAATTTTATTGTATTTTTTTCCAGTTTTTTTCCTTCCTTTTGCTTCGAAGTTTGCGTTCAATGGAACTTAAAAATCGGAATAAATTCGATCTTGATCCGGTTTCCCCCCCCCCCCCCCCCCGTTATGCTACTAGTATTATCGATCCTGTCTTGGATAACTTAACTGGATATAGGGCATCACCGCACAAATTCCAAAGGGTGGCAAAATAGCTTTTCGGAAAAAACAGCGGGAGTGGGACATTATAGAAAGCCATATATATATATATATATATATATATATATATATATAGCCTAATACTGTCAGTCAGCAGTTCGACTTGACGGAGGTACATGAAAGTTAAGTTGATTAGAGTAAAATCAGAAGTAAGAAAATGGTGCATGAAATCACTTTTATTTATACAGATGCCCTTTGGTCAGAAATACCTGGGTTCGATTCCCGTCCGTGACGTGAGGAACTTTTTATTTGGGCTCTTTCGACGAAAGGTGAGTTAGCCGGTCTCATACGGCGGTAGGGGATTTTTTTTCACCCGGATACTCGGGTTTTTGGTTCCCCCAGAACAGGCAAATCGGCCCCTTGAACACACGCATCTACAGACATAGGACAATCTGGGAATAAGGATTGACCAACTTATCCCGTGGGATTTCCGGTTTCGAATCATAACAGGCCATCAGGCCTAATACGTAAAGGAAGAAGATCATTCAAGATTATGTGAGCAGAGTTAATCTAAGTGGTATGGTCACTGAAACAGAATGAGTGAGGAATGGTCAGTAAAATATATAAAACAAACCCTCGAAAACATCGTATACAACTTCATGTATCAGTACTGTGTGGATTAAGGAATAGCAGATAATACGGAAATACAGTTCTGGAGACCGAACGTGAAACTTTTTGAAAGACTCCAGGCCTCCAGTAAACATGGTGGTAGTATCACATCTTGAGATAAATCATAACTACGTAAAGGCATTCTCAAACACCATACCTGTAGTGAGATTCGAAACTCACCACCTATCAGGTAAGAAAGAGAAGCACTTGGACAACCAAACGGGTGAATTTATCTTTACTTTTTTACTGCCAGTTTGCAAAATGCAATGCATTTGCCAGAATATAAAATTCTTTCAATGTTTATTATATTTTTTATTGTTTAATATTATAGAATAACTGAATATCTTTTACACTTCATAACAAGTTTGTCTTAGACAGGAAGTGAGAGATCAGCTGTGTCAAATTTTTCCCTCAGAAGGAATAGGTGACAGTCTTTTAGCCCTAACAACTGAGAAGATATCTGCCATGTACTAGATGACAGACGACAAGAATCATAACTTACCATTTAATCCTTAGGGTTCAAAACCTAAGGACGAACACTATTTCTTAAGATTATAACCGCAAATTCAGACGAATCAACTTGCGGCAATTTGTATAACGGACGATTTCTTCGACTACACATTCAAATTTTCGAATCACGCGCAAAAGGGTAACGTGGTAGCACTTAACAGGATAAAAAGCTGCGTTAAGAAATGTGTTTGAAGGAAACTTTTTTTTTTTCGTAAAAGAATAAAGTTATAAACTTGGATGTCTTGTAATGTCTCAAAGTGTTATCTAGATGATTTCACGAGGGGAAGAATTGCTGGAAAGCTTCAAGGCCGCAGAATTACTGATATTGCCAGATATTCTGGAATCTTACAACGCTATCACAGTTGTGATAGTGTTGTGTCCAGGCTCTGGGCAGCATTTCCAACCAATGGAATGTGTCCCAGACGTTTACTAAGAAGTCGTCCTCGCTCTACCATGTAGCATGAAGGCAGATTTTTGATTATAATAGCAAAGCGTACTCGACGTACCACTGCAGCTCAGCTTGCAAGTTGGCTCCATTCAAGCACAGGCGGATATCTGCGACAAGTAGGCAAGATATCTGCGACAAGTAGGCCTTAGAGCAGACATTTAATATTAATTAAATGTTTGCTCTACGGGGATATCGCACAATAAAACTGTTTATAAACTCTTTTAAATTTAAAATACAAGCCGTGTCCGCCTCTATCGACATGGTTGCTAGACCAAGCAATCTTTCTTTGGTCATTGCTATTCGCAAATAATTTTTAATCAGTTTAAGCTTAGAAAAACTTCTTTCCGCACTTGCTACGCTACTCTAGATCCTGCTCTAAAGTCGAGACCAATGTTTCTCAACGTGGGGGGGGGGGGATAGAAGATAGAGCATTCAATAAAAAATAAGTAAATACAGTAATCCCTCGATTAGTGCGTTTTGATTTTTTTTTTCGATACCCAAATTCGATTACTGCGCCTATATACATCTTAAAAATAAATATTACAGATTTTAAAAATTTTCTATCTATACATTTTTATGGCTAACTATTTTAAAAAATCACTCACTAGAATGAAATAATTTAGTTACCGATTTAAAACATTTTACAAAGTTATTTGTAATGGTATACTACACTACTTCCATATACACTAGGTTCCAGATTTTTACCACCAAAATTTATGTTGTCTGCTATAGTACGCAGATTCGAGACCCTTCGACACTTCTACGCATGTCACAAAAAGGAGAATCCATTCCGACAATAGGGATCCGACAATCCGTCTTCTGGGATGAGATGTTTTTTATTACACGTCGGAAAATTAAGTTCTCTTTTATGATCATTGTAGTTTTTAAAGTGGTAACTATTTTGCTTGTATAATAGTTGGGAAATTTTATCTATAAAATTTCGTGATTTCGCTTGTTGGCGACCAATTCGTACATCCTTCATCTCCCCTTCAATGATAACGTCCAAGAGTTAATTAAATCTCATTCTGATGAATTGAGTGATTCCGACCTGCTAAACTTAGATGCAGCGGGAAGATCCCGAAGAATATGAAGAAAATTTAACCACTGATAGTCGGCGAAAAGAGATTTCACAGAAACAATTTGAAAATTTTTTTGTACAATCGAAGTTTTTAAGCAGCAATGCTTCGAGGCTGACCCTGATGAAGAGAGAAGCAGTAAAATTTGCAGAAGAGGAAGAGGCAATAGGTCCATACCGTCGGTTGTATGAAAAAAAAAAAAAAAAAATGTCCGCCAAACTACGTTAGCTCAATTCTTTGTTAAGAAGTAGAATATAATAAAATTTATATTCTGAATTCTGTTTTATTGTCTTTCAGCTTCATGGTTTTCCTTTAACTAGGCCCTGAGACATACCTTAATTCTTTTATAAAAAAAAAAATTAAGGTTCAAAAAAGAAATCTGAGGAACGAATTATACTTTCTCCAATAGGTTATTATATTCGATTAGTGCATTTTCGATTAATGCGCCTGTTTTAAAGAACGCATTAGGTGCACTAATTGAGGGATTGCTGTAGTTTATTTGTCTGCTAATTTTTATGGACACTCCAAAAATTGATGGAAATTGAAACTGTGATGTCACATACATTTGTTATAACTGGAACCTGGAATTTTACAGCTTCAACCAGTTAATATCGTATCCAGTCTAAAACCAACACGTTGTAGGATCCAGACATGAATATTTGTGAATGTTTAATTGCATAGAAAATCTGTAAAATTCCGGGTTCTTTTATGCTGAAATTAAAACTTTTTGATAATTTTGCCAACCTTTGTGAAAAAGGTTGAACAAAGCACAACTTCGTAGTGCACGATTATCAATTGTAAACTGATGACCATATAAACTGATAAAAGAACACCAAATGTACTATTTGTTATGGTTTCTCGTAACAAATAGTACATTCGTTCTCCCAGGAATTTCGCATAAATACTCCACTGATTTCTTACTTTGAGGTAGTTTATTGTTCAGTCGCATGTATATCTTTATTTTCTTTCAAAGTGTATTTTCTTTTCCTTTTGCGAAACCCGATTAACTATCTAAGTGTAAATCTAACCTCACGTGAAGTTTACAAACACGTGTTGTCCCCGTCCTCTAATCAAAATAAATAACGGACTCTGTGAATTTATAAATACGTAGGTTGCAAATACTGATTAATAAATAAACAATACAAAAGCTTCGATAGGGATATGGGAGTGAGGATAGGAATTGTTCTCACGCCTGCAATCCACTATAGTACATCTATATCGATATAACACTTTCTTGGAAGCAAAATTATTTTCCAAGAGAAAATAATAACCAGCCACAGAATATCTATTCATACTACACCGCCTTGGAAAGCAAAATGATTTACAGGCTGTGTTTTTTCAAGTTTACGTATTTATTGTTTTAAAAAAGCTAAATAATAATAAAACTTTTTTTTAAATTTATTTATTATCCAATGGTATCATTACACCAGATTATAGAGGTCAAATTCATTTTTTTTTTTTTTTTATACAGTATCTTTTCTGTATTGTTATAAAGTTCACATTTAGAAATATTCATACAAGTTAGTAAATGCAATGATAAGGCTTCCTCGATGTTACAGATTTTGCAGATGGGGGAAGACTTTTATGCCATTGCTAAACTTGATTGGTCTGGTGTGGCCGGACCTGGTAGTGGCACAGCAATTAAGCTTGGAGTTGATGGTAGCTCCTGGTTTTTCTGCTGAATACTGTACTCCCACAGATGCGAGACCTTCGACACTTCTGCGCATGTCAGAAGGAGAATCCATTCCGATATTAGGGTAGTCAATGCGTTTCGTGGGATGAGTATTTATTATTACACGTCGGAAAATGAGCTTTTCTTTTGCGAAAATTCTAGTTCTTAAACTGGTAACTATTTTGCTTGTACAACAGTTGGCAAATTTACGTATAAAGCACTTGATTTCGAGTGTTGATGACCAATTCATGCATCCTTTATTTCTTTCTCCCCTTCAGCATGAATGGACTATTCTTGGCACATTGCCAAGCTCGGTTCTATGAAGTGTGGGCGTACAATACCAGTGATGAGTCATGTCCTGGAGAATCATTCTTTTTACGTTTTCTTTTTTAAAAGATCCAAATCTGTGGTATCACTTGATGTTGCAGCAATTTTTGCTACAGCAGCCATCAAGAAATACTTAGAGACAGCAAAAAACATAAACAAACTACATAAAGATTCTGAAATAATTTTCCAATGGATTTCATCTCATGTGGGATTAAAGGGAAATGAAATTGCAGATGGCTAGTGTAGCAGTTCTTAACAACTTGAAGGGCTGCTAAGGAATCTGTGGAAAAATATACATTTCTTTGGTTTTGTTTATCCAAATGCTGCAGTGCTGTATAGTATTGCACCTATACTGTTGATTGTTTTTAGATTTATATTTTGAGAGCCATAGATGAGTACTCCACTCCAGAATTGCCATTTGGATTTTTGGAGCTATCTGTGTAGGCCTTTATTGAATCAGATCCATATTTCAGCTAATGATATCAAATTTGAGACAGCTAATGATCTCAAAATTTCAGGATTTTCTAGGCCCTTTTTTTCTCGTGTTTCTCTGTTTCAAAATTATTTTTCCTGTCTTGATTTGGAAGAATAGCTGGGTAGCTGATTATTTTATTTCGACAGTCGAAGGGAATTTTAGTTTCCATGATTTTATGCATTGGCGATTTTTTTTCCTTTATTCTGTTTGTTGTTTACCACGTTTTAAAAAGTTCACTTGTTCTATGATGTGCAAGGTTGGCTCTTTTTTCTACAAATTTAGTAAGATTTTCTTACCTCCTAATTTTCAAAGGAACAAAGTTGGATTCGAATTCTGCCATTTTTCCAGGGGTTGTATTCCTTAGTCCACATATGATTCTAGCTGCATTTTTCTGAATTTTTATAAGCTTGTCTCAACTGGTTTGTGATGTTTGCATCTAGATAGGCGAAAGCATATTCCATTGTGGGTCGGATAATAGAGGTGCACTTGACTTTTAAGGTTTAGCATCAGCTCCCCACTCTCTACCAGAGATACTTTTCATGATGTTTAGTCTTCTTTTTGCTCTGACTGCAACACTGTCGATATGTTTATTAAAGCTTAATGATGGAGTAACTCATAACTGGAGTTTTCATTAAATGTAATTAGTTTATTGTTTAGCTTACCTCACCACTTTCTGAGGTGATTATTAATAGTAAATACAAAAATTTCTGATTTAGAAGGTTAACCTGGCGTTAGTAAGGTGGGGAGTGTCACAAACCCCAAAGATTTTAAATTGACTATAACTTTTTAACGCGTGGCAGTGAGTCATGCCTCAGTATAGCTTCCCCTCCCCTAGCCCGCTACTCGACGCCATAGACGACAGATTGTTGCGCTCAAGCAAGTTTGGTGTGCAGTGTAAAGTGTGCTGGGGCCCATCAGACCTCACCTTACTAAAAAAAATGGCTATATTTACTTCTGAAACGTAAGTTGTTTTCATGTATATTCTACTAAAATATCGTTACTGCTGTGTCTTCTATATTTTTGCATACAAACTATAAGCTAGAAAGGGCTAAATGGCCTCGCCTACTCCCGTATACGGAAATAAAAAGGCGTTAGCTGATTTTTTTTTTTTTTTAACTATAAGCAAATACGTTTTCGTAAATATTTAGAGGGTATTTTGAGAATAGTATCTTTTTTTTTTTTTTTTCACCAGATGAGTTACGAGCAGGAAGAACAGAGGTTACGTCAACTTAGATGACGCTTTGACAGAGACGAGGAGCCATTTAACGGAGATAATGATAGTGAAATTGACTTAGAATTAGTCAGTAACCATGAGTCTGATACAGAACAAGACTATGAGGAAGAATCCACTAATATTGATTAAAAGATATGGATTTCTATAATACACCATTATTTGGGCGGGTCTGTGGGACCCAACCTTATCACTTTTGTTACATTTTCCCACCTCACCAGCAACGGGTTAATTTTAGTTTTGACAGTATGTACAATAGATAAACTTTCAATGGTTTTTGTTTAATTGACTTTCTGCTGTTTCTAAGTTGTTATGAGCTGAGAATAGGACCAAATCATCAGCAAATATAGCTACCTTTGTTTCTTTATTTTTATCTAAGTCGTTCAAGTATATGGAAAAACGAAGTCGGCTTAAAATACTGCCTTGAGGGAGTCTCGGTCTGATTTTCACTTTGTTGGAAAAAGCGTTATTTATTCTAACTCCAATTGTTCTGTTTCTTAGAAAGTCAAAAATACAGTTTAGAACTTTTCCCTCTATTCCAATATGATAAAGCTTGGAAAAGAGTTTCTGTCTTCACAGAAAGGCATTGTTAAAAGTCAAAGGCCTTGCTAAAATCTATAAAAGCTGCAGTGGTGGACTTGGTAGGTTTGATCTGGAAGGGGCGTCGCCAGATTAGATCGCGCCTTGAGGTAAACAATTAAATATCGCCCCTAATGGATTATAAGACAAAAATTCTTTCTTGGGTCATTGCTGTTCGCAAATAATTTTTAACCAGTTTAAGCTTGGAAAAACTTCTTTCCGCACATGCTACGCTAACAGGAATTGTTTATGTATGTCTTTATTTTATTACTCATCCAAACATTACCAAGCCATCAATAGACTGTCCGAGACGTGTGCAATACTAATTAATTCAGTCATTCTTGATATATTTTTATTATTTTTCTCTTTTTTTTCTGCAAAACGATAGCAGAATCTGATCTGGAGACAACTATGAACACGTTATCATCCCTCTAATATCCGTGAAAGGGATACTTATGGTGGTTTTGGGAAGGCATCTCGTTGGATGAATGCTGCAACTTATAGAGACGAAGTCCTGGATCCCAATGCCCATATGGGAGTGCGATAGGGAAGACGCATATCCCACAAGACGATAATGTTCTTCCTCATCGGAACAATATCTTCAAGAAGAGTCCATTGTACGTATGACCCCTCCCCCCCCAAATTCGTTCGAGGAACTCAGGAGAGGGTTGCAGGAGTCACGGTTGTTATTATCAACTGAGCTCCCGGACGCCATTAAATTGGTATGAAACATCGTTGTGAGCTCTGTATTGCTGTGAGAGGGTGACCATCGAGGCACTTTGACAATCTCATTTTGACCATTGTCTTTATGTACCCTTTTTTAACTGAATCAAACTATTTATAATTTTTGTGGGCGTTTCTTTAATTTTACCGAATTGCATAAAAATTCATGCAGATTTTGGTTATCATGATTTCCTTTTTTTTTCTTTAATTTATTGAACCTGAATTTATTAAACCAGTGCATTTTTTTTTAACTAAATAAGTGCAGATAATATCCGCTACCAAATTTTGAAACCGTGCGACAAACTTTTATAACTGAATCTGTTATAGATTTTTATCAATGGTTTTTAAATATGTTAAAGACTGTTTCTGTTGAGAAAAATTTAAAAAAGTTTATGAATAGATACTATGAAGTTCACGCGATCTGGAAAAGGGGCAAAATCTGCCTTTCCATACCTCCCCCCCCCCACGGAAAGTGTAACATCATGTAATGTTAACCCTTACACAGTGCAGACAATTATTTCATGACAATCAAATGACTTCTCCAAATAAAGGAAGGCAAACAGTTCATTGTCCAAACCACTAGACATGTTTATTATCTAGTCTGGAGCATTGTAGAGATGCTTGTTGATAACTTGCGTTACTGTTTTCTGATGCGTCCTTAATCTGTTTAACAACGCTTCTTACTGCTTCCTCATTTAGCTAAATGACGGTTTTCACTTATCCCTACCCCACCGAATTTTAAACTCTGGCTGTCTAGCACAGAAGCAAACAAAGCAATGGAAATTCGTATTTTAATAATTCATTATGCTAAAATTATTATTAAATTATGTAATCCAGGCTAATTATTTTTAATGAAATTATAAAAATAATGATTTTCTAAGTGGTGTAACTTTTTTATATATTTTATAAAGAGAATTTATTATAACTGTTTAAAATTAAATTTCTATACATTAAACAGAATTTTATTTTACAAAAAAGCATTTATTATAAGCTTCTGTAAATCCGTTGGTGAGGAGGAGACCTTTTAGTTAGAAAAAATCCTAATTTGATTCTCTTCTAGGAGAAGTGTAGGCTGCCATTATTTATATTTCTTTTTCATTTCATTTTATTTTATTTTATTTTATTTCTTGTTACATAATCTATAATAACAGAAGACTGAAGTTTAGCATATGCAACTTCTACAGCTAACAAATATGGAGGAAGGACTAGTGGTGGGTAATTGGACAGTATATGAGGAATCAAGTTAATGTGGTAATGGGACTTGATATATCATCATTGTATGTATTAAAAGGAATGGTTCCAGAATAATTGTAGCCTTGACGTATTTGTTTATGCTCGTTTAACAAAAGCTTTGCAGCAAAAAGGGACACAAAGGAGCAGAAGCAGGAGAGGATTGTTCCAGTTCACAATGTAGATAGGGTGCCAAGACTGAGGCTGCAAATTACAGACCAATCTGTATATCAGGAGTGGTGATAAAGGTGTTGAAGTTGGTGAGGGGCTATGATTCAGCAATGAATTGATAGTAGCAAGATTTGCTACTATGAGGGTTGGCATTGGTTTGTAAAGGGGGAGGTTATGTTATAGCAATATAATTATGTGATGGGGGAGTTTATATATGACACTATAGTACATCTTGATTTGTGAAGGCCTTTGATAGTGTCCCATTACAAGTTGATATTGAAATTAGGACAGATGATGTTAGATAATAAATTAACTGCTTCCATACATTTATATGTAGGGAAGCAGTTTTTCAGAAGAGGAAAGTTATGGTTTAGAAATGTTATTGTTTAGCTTATATGTTTATGATATTTTGGGGAGATTTAAATAGGATATACAGTTGTTTGTAGATAATGGAAAGCTGGAGGAGAGCTATGAGGAGTGATATGTATGTTGTGGCTACTCTACAGGAAGAATGAAATAGACTGGCTATGTGGCACAAGTGGGACTACAAATTCATTATTCTGAAGTATAAAGTTTGACATTTGGAGGACAAGCATGGAATGCCTTATATACAATAATGCATCTTATTGAAGATATCTTGAAAGTTAGGGAATAAAGGACCTGAAATTTGATGGATACATTCCTAGAATTGTGAGGACAAAACAATGATGAGGATGAGGAGGGCATAATGAATGTAAAGAGGCTATAGTTTTGGTATAAAGCCTGAACATGGGCTATTGTGTGCAGATTTGGTCACCTAGTTTTCAAGGGGATGGGGGATGATATTTTGAAAGGATTCAAAGAATAGCAGTAACTAACGTATTTTTGAGTGTCTCTGGAATTTTTTGGTGTGAACAGGGGCGAATTCTCCATGCTTGCTGTGCATTTTGAGAAAGAAGTAATATTTATTTTTTAATAAATGTATGCATTTATAAGCATTCCATTTAGATTTTTATTTTTGTAGACAGAAGACGTCTTAAAGCTTGCGCGGCAATAATTGAGCTTTGCGTTGTGTATCGAATGCCAATGCTTGCTCGTCTAGTCAAAGTTATCTTGGCTTGCTCGGTTTTAGGAGCTTCCAGGTCCTTGCAGCAGCACTGTGATTTCATGTGCACCCATAGCCATTTCACATCATCTCACTCTGTTGCTTATACACAGGCGATATGCAGTCAACGTAGCTCTAGCCAATGAGCTTCAGCCAGCCTTTACAAGTGTGTATGTTGCTTGGGAAAATTAAGTTACAACCAACTTTTTATGACGATGTTATTGACCAGTTCATGAAGAACTGTCCGTAGAATTTGTATTCAAGTAGTTAAATTGAAAAAGATAGAATATCATTTGCAAAATAAATGTTGTATATGTGTGATTAAATGTACATAAATTTCTAAATATATAGCTTTAAATGGTCAGTAATTCATTATTCCGCTAATCAGACTTCAATCACACCTCTCACTCCCTGAATGATAACAAGAGCAAGCGTGAATTTCAAGACCAGCATTCGCCCCTGGGTATGAATGCAGTTTGATGCCATTTTGCAGAGCCTAGTGTATAGGAGGTGATACACGGTGTTGTCTATACACAGTGTGTATAGACAACAATTATTATATCAAAACAAATAATTATATTTAGAATTGTCAATTACACAGATTCAAAATAATCTCCCTCCAACTCCACATAATGCTTACATCTGTCAACAGGTGTTTGAAGGCATGGTGGAAGTCTTGAACCTGAACCTACTTCAGTCTTTGGGCAACACTGTGTTGGATGTCCTTAATGTAGCAAAAGCACTTCCCCTTTCAAGGCATACTTCATCTTTTGGGAAGAAGAAAAAAGTCTGAGGGAACCAAATCTGGTTAAAAAAAGGATGTTCGATCACACAGATAGACTTCAAAGCCAGAAACTGCTTCACAGGCCGTGCACATGTGTGTTGTCATGCAACAGAAAACAATTGTTGTTGTGGAACAGTTCTTTCCTGACATGTTGCATGTAGGCATAGAGACATTGCATTACTCCTATATAATACTGACCATTCACTGTGGTGCCCTCAGGAACAAATTCATAGTGAATAATTCCAGTAGTGTCAAAAAAAAAAAAAAAAAAATGATGACCATTGTCTTGTCACATGATTTTTGCAACTTGACTTTCTTCTGCCAGGGAGAAGATGTTTCACACCATTCCATGTGCTGGCATTTCATTACTGGATCAAACTGAAAACACCAACTTTTGTCACTGGTGACAATTCTTTGTAGCACATCACTATCTTGATTAAATATGGATGAAATTTTGACAACATGCAACCCGGTGCTCTCTCTCTGTTTCTGTGTCAGCATGTGTGGCACAAACCTCGAAGAAATCTTCCTTTCTAAGATTAATCTGGCCATTCCGTTACTGACACCAAGCTGCACAGAGAGTAGTTTAGTGGTTATTCACATGTCACAGACAACAATTATCTTACTGGAAAAACAATTTCCCTAGCTTTCATCACATTTTCATTTGTCCATGCAAAAATTGGCTGTTTACAGTGTGGCTCATCCTCCAGGGATTCCACCCCCCCCTCCTCTTTAAACATAGAAAACCAGTAGAACACCTGTGCATGGCTCAGCAGAACACCTGTGCTGCACAGCTCAGACAGTCATCACTGTAAACTTTTTTTTAGGTCTTGGTACACTCATTTAGCAGTTTTCTTAATTAACATTAAAATTTTATCACAGCTTTTTAATAAATTTAGTTTAATCCATTATCCAAGTGTAAGCAAACAAAGTTTGCACCTGGAGTATCTTCACAATCGAGGCAACTCGTGGTAAAGGTGGACTAAACTCTCATTACTTGTCTTAGTATCTCCCAAAGCACATCTCCTTGCAGACATGTATAATGCTATGCATTAAGGTGTTATACTTATTGTTGTTTGCTATGTTATGCTTAATATTGTTATTATTTTATTTTATTTTTGTTGACTTTCTCTTAAAACTCTTTCAAAGATGTCTTGTCTTGTTTAACCCTCAACTATAACCCTTGTCTGTTGCACCTTTGTTGTAATCCTTTGTGGCCCTTCCTTCAATCTTAAATCATGTGGAGAATCTTCAAACAAGGAGAATTCTCCATGATCTATAAATTCTCGGGTCAAGTCCTTTTTGGAATCAAGAAAATTTATTTGTTTAGCTGCGCCATCTTGATTCCTATGCAAGAGAGAACTTCTTGTCAGGGATTTGAGCTACAGATTATCACGATTCCAAAAGGTTATCAAGGTTAAACATGCCCTTACTAATATTTCTCAATAGCAGTCGTGACCGTTTCCCCTCGTTTTTACTTATACAGGTTCGATATTTTTTTTTGCAGGTGGTGCATTGGCTTGGAAAATCATACACGTATTTTGGGTTAAGAAACAAAGACATTTATTCATTTTAAAATACAATACATGTTAATCAAAACTAAGCTAAATGAAGGTCCCTAAAATTAATTATGAAAAAATTTACAAACAAGATGTAGTTCACAATTGGTATCTCTCATTAGGTGATATTAACAAATTCAAACTGTCCTTAAACCCGATTACTTAACACAAATATATATGGATGAATGCCCTATTTCTTCCTCAATTAATGCACATACAACACATAGATTTCAAACTAACCTTAAACTAATGTCAATTCCTGTAATTCTACACTTCTATAACTATAAATATCATTGTTAGAGGAATAGGTACTAAAGTCCTAAAATTTGTCTTAACAAGTCCGATCCACAGGAAATTTTACACTGTAGCTCACTCTGGCCTAAGAATTACACAATACAATAAGAAATAAAGCTTTACTTTACCAACCAGACGAATTTATTAGGAGATACTTCTCATCGTGTCTTCTTGTAGGTTTCTTTCCAGTCATCACCCTATTCATCGAGCTTTTGTTCCTTGCCTTGACTTCTTGGTGATTTCAATCATGGATCACTTCTTTACCTTATGTCCAAGAATCGGTCTGGTAGAACGATACGGCTGGAGCTCTATGAAGTTTCGGCGTATGCTGTTCGTCCCGTCGCATGGATGACTATGCTAGGACAAGCACGCTGTTTTGACCATATTACCACTGCTGAATGATTTCCACTCGACTCTGTCTCCTCGAAGCTATGACCCACCATACGGAAAACCGCAGGTGGAAAGAAAACACCAAAACTTGAACTAGGAATGAAAAGGCAAAAAAAAAAAAAAGACCGCGAACTCACGTCGCTAAGACTTTATATGCTCTGTGTCTGTTCTCCCTAATATGTTATAGATTTGCAGATGCCACCTAATTTTCCTTGCACACCGCACCTTCTCCTCTCATTGTGCTTCCTCATGGGCAGCTTGCACGTGCCTTGGGTTCATATAGCAACTGCCTGCGGTCATGTTTATAATCGGATTACAATAGTTTACTCTGACCTTGTTACAATGTCACCTCTACATTACCTTAATTCTTGTCAGTTATTCAAGGACCATTTACAAAATAAATTCATAGAGAAATTACATGAATGGACTATTATTACTATATATACAAGGATTTCTATTATTATCTGTTTACAAGTAATTCTTTTTAGAAGATTTCTTTGCACTTCAGTTAAATCCTGAATGAAATATTCAAAGACAATTTAAGTGTTCATTCCAGATTTAACAAAGGGAAGGGCCACTACCCGGACCAGTTTCAACCTTTATTGAGGTCTTGTCAGTGGGAACCAGACCCATAGGTGGTGATACTAAGGTGGAAGTAATGGAGAAGTCATATTTACCTATTTGCTAAAAGGTGTCTCACCTTATTATTAAATTACTCTGGATTTAGAGAAAGATGTTGGAAGTTTTTTTTTTTTTCCCACTTGGTTAAACTGAAAAAAAAAAAACTTCCATTACCACTCTTTGCTCCATGATACAACTTCTGACATGCTTCACTCATACTTCAATGTTGCCACATGAAAACTGCTGTGTCATCCGACTCAAAAGTTGCACTTGTAATTACAACTCACTCTAGTGGTCAAAACTATAAACACGTTACTTTTATTCAAAGACTGTTCTGTAAAAAAAAAACGAATCTCATTACTTAAATGGTCACACTGCATATGTCTGAAACATATAAGTTGGTAAACAGTTTGTGCTGTATTGACTGGATGTAGAAGAGATTTTTCATAGAGTACAGGGGCAACAGAGGTGTAAGAGATGTTTTGCATTGTGAATAGAACCTGAGTGGTGATCTCTGAGTCCTTCATCCTTGCTGAATGCCCTTGCTCCTTAAATTTTCCCATTATTTTACTAGCAATCATGATTGACAATATAGATTCCAGAGTTGCTGCAGTTAACAAAAAATCTATAAGAATATTAAAAATGTTCCAAAAAAATGAAAAAACAAAACAAAAATATTCTCCCCAAAAATTGAAAAAAAAAAAAATCCCTAATAAATTTAACACATTGTCAGAATTCCATGCAGTAAAAAAAAAAAATCCTGATTAACTTTACAATTCAAAGTCTTCATTCTAATGTCTATGATGTACACCACAGCTTACAGACATCCAAGCATCTGAACCTCAACTGGAATCTTCTGTAATATCATCTCACTTCAATTTTCCTCATTATATATTCCATGCATTTTGTAAGAAGAGTGGGGCTTGCACATTTGTCAGGTCTGCTACCCCATGTCAAATCATTTTGAATCTGGAATCTCTTTTTTTAGTCTGCTTTGACTTAGATTTCCTTATCTCACTTTGTTGCCATCATTTGCTGTTTCTGCTCTTCAAATTTCAATGGCTTTACTGAGCTATTTGACTCTGAAAGTGTCACATGCAGTCTGATTACCCTAACAGTGAGATAATTCTACTTGGTGATTTCAACATTCACAATTCTGACTGGCTTTCATTCTCCAGCTTTGTAGATTCAGCTGATAAAGAATCCAAACTGTTTGCTAACAGTAACGACTTAACATAAAATGTTCACTATCCTATCAGAATTCCAGATAATTCTCATCATTCTCCCAACACCCTGGACTTTCTTAATCAGCTCTCCCTCCAAATAAACCACTGATGTTAGCTCTCCATTTGGAAAATCTGACTATTACCTTGCACAGGTCTCTTTTTCTGCAGATCATTCTTACAGAAATTCTCAGCCTTAAATACAGTGACACACAGTGGTGTCAACTAGGATGATCTTTGGGACTTTTATGTTTCATTTCCACAGGCAGATTATGCTTCTGCTTTTTGGATCCGAGCATCTGCTCTGATTATTCTTGCCTGCATGAATGTTTTTGTTCCCCATTCCACTCAGAATCCTTGACCCTTATCTAAATCCTGGTTCTTTAACAGTTGTGCTTAAGCCTTCCAAGCTAAAACTTCAACTTAAGTAAAAATTCCGGCCTCTTGTTTAGCTTATGCTACAGCCCACGATAACTGCAAAATGATTTGGGGATTTTGAATGAACTAACATCTGCTTCAAGAAAAGAGATGCACAGAACATTGGTTTATGTGCAAACATTTTGTACTATAAAGAATTGTTTTCATATTTTTCTTTTGTACATAATTGTTTATTATTTGACACTTTTAATGCTGCTTACAAGTATCTAATTAATGCTTGCAATATTATGTGATCATGGACACGTTTTAATGATAAAAATATTTTGCTAAGAATGTACTCTGTAGAATTAATTAGTCATCAGTGTTCATATAGCCATGCTGTTGAAGAGAGCTATCAAATATATGCTTGTATAAGTTACATTGTAGCATTTTTTAATTTCCTATAGATATGATGTTTCATATGTGTATCAATTGCTTCCTGCTCATGATATCAGCATATGTCATCGTTGCTTGGCCACATAAGAGATACATGCGATTACCAGCACGAGCACGTGAGTAGAATGATGTTTGTATATATATATGTATATATATATATATATATATATTTTTTTTTTTTTTTTGTTTAATAGTTGATTATATTCAATTTAAATAATATAGTACTATATTTATTTCAGCCTTCAGTAAAAAATACCAATACTTCTAGATTACAGACAATTAAAACTGAATAGTGAGATTTTACGTAAAGGAAATGAATGGGTGTAACTCTTTCTTTTAAGGTTACACAGTATCAGCATTCATATTTACGAATTTAGGGACACACATGGTGAAATGATTATTTTACTTATTATTAATAAAATAACACTTGATGTTTTGACCCCTGTATTGAGGTCTCTCTGTAAAGGTAAATTGAATCTACCCTGTTAACTGATCTTTTACTTAGCCTGACCTCTAGTGGTAAAAAAAACAAAAAAACATAATAAACCCTACTAAAGTCCTCTCCTACTAAGCATTTCTTCAGTACTTGTACAGTTCAGGTTGTTATACTAAGATTTTCTTCTGGACTTGTACCATTCAGATTGCTATTGAATGTTTAAAAAAAAAAAAAACACTTCACCAAGTCTTCTTGTATGGAGATTTTTCTTTGGCTTGTTCTGGTTACTATAATGGTTGTAAATGGGTCCTTCACATTCTTGGAATGGTTAGACTGTCATTTTTGTTAAGATTAGGATTGTGTCTGAGCATTTCACATGCTTTTTTCAATTTCCTCAAACCAGGTTTTGGTGCGGTGTAGGGACTTGGCACCTTTCCAATCAATTCTGTGGCATCTGGAGTGCATGGTTTGAAAGGCCAGTTTTTCCAAAATGGAGGTATTTAATGTGTCGTTTGTGTTCATTGCGTTTGTGTTTAGGTGGCTAAGGAACGTATTTAGCTTTGTGGCCATGGGGCCAAATGAAAATATCATCAATGTATCTGAGCCAAATTTTGGACTTTAGGCATGCTGACTCTAAATCTCGTTGCTCAAAGTCTTCCATATAAAAGTTATGGGGGGGGGAGCGGTGAGCCCATGGCTGTACCTTCTTTTTGAAGGTAAAAATTGTTTTGCCAAACGAAATATCTGGAGCAGAGTACGTGGGCAAAGAGGGCCATGACATAACTGGCCATTTCATTGGTGATAAGGGCAATTATGTCAAAACTGACTAATAAATCTTGATCATTAAGTGTAATGTTTTTAATTTTGCTTATGAATTGTTGTATATTTTTTTATGTAGGAAGGGGAATGACCTACCAATTCCTTGAGTGTGGCTGCTAATTTTTTGGTTAAGTGGTAATTCGGGCTGTCAATTCCTTCAACAATCGGATGTAATGGCATGGTTGTTTTGTGTATTTTTGGCAGGCCATAAATTCTGGGCCAGCAGGGACACCACTAAAAACAAAAAAGATTTCAAGAATGCCATTGCTATTGCCATTCCTTATGTTAGAGACATTTCAGAAAAATAGAGAGAGAACACTACACAAATACATCAAAACCACCTTTAAACCCCCGACAAAATTAAGACACCTACTCAATTCTTCCAAAGATCCTCTTCCACACTTAACCCACCCAGGGGTTTACAAAATACAATGCACATGTACCTTACCATACATAGGTGAAACAGGGCGAACCATCCCAATTAGGAAGGATGAACACAAACTACACATTAAATATCTCCATTTTGGGAAAACCAGCCTTTCGGACCAAGCACTCCAGACATGCCACAGAATTGATTTTAAAGGTGCCAAGTCCCTACACCACACCAAAACCTGGTTCGAGAAGAAATTGAAAAAAGCATGTGAAATGCTCAGACACAATCCTAATCTGAACAAAAATGACAGTCTAACCATTCCAAGAATGTGAAGGACCCATTTACAATCATTATGGTAACCAGAACAAGCCAAAGAAAAATCTCCATACAAGAAGACTTGGTGAAGTTTTTTTTTTTTTTTAAACATTCAATAGCAACCTGAATGGTACAAGCCCTGAAGAAAAGCTTAGTATGGGAGGACTTTAGCAGGGTTTATTATGTTGTTTTTTTTACCACTAGAGATCAGGCTAAGTAAAAGATCAATTAGCAACATAGATTCATTCACCTTTGTAGAGAGCAAGAGCATGTTGCTTGTCTTAATATACACATGTATTTTTCTGATGATGACCTCAATACAGGGGTTGAAATATCAAGTGTTATTTTATTAATAAGTAAAATAATCATTTCGACATGTGTATTTTGTGTCCCTACATTCGTAAATATGAATGGGTGTAACACTTAGTTGTGACTGTGAGTATAAATGGTAAGAAAAATAATACTGAATGGGATTTGAAGAAGTTGTTCCAGAATTTGAAAGATAATAGCATAATTGGAAAGTGGTTGGTGTGTAGCTCAGGTATGATAGTGAGTTGAGAAGTCAAGCAGAGATAATGAACAGCATGACAGCTGAGTTGAGCTGTGTAAAGGAAAAGGTGTGAAATTTATGAATCTATGTATGTATGCAGTGTATGTATAGAGTGATTTAGAAAGGCCATTGGAATGGCGTAAAATAAATGAGCTGATGGATTTGTTGTTTGGATATTTGGAGCAAATGCTGTTCAGTGAGAGAATGTACAGAGGTATGATAAGAAGTGTAGATAAGAATCAGAGAGTGAGAAGCAGATTAACGAAGGACAAGTAGAAATTAGATACAAAGATGAGTGTGTGTGGGTGTGTGTACATGCATGCGAGAGAGAGAGAGAGAGAAAGAAAGAAAGAGAGAGAGAGAGAGAGAATTAAAGATGCCAAGAAATTATATTCTTGTTTAATCCTTTATAACCAAGTGAAAAAAATGTTCGACTAGCTCTAATCCAGAGTATTTTAATAATAAAGTGTTGCACCTTTTCACTACTTGTATATTTTTAGATGCTATGATGAGCTTGAGAGAAGAATTATTGCATCAGTAGAAACTGTCCTCAATGTGGTCCACTTTAATATTAATGTCAGTTATAACCTCCCTGATTGTCACTCTCTAGCATATATGGGATCATGCCAACATAAACATGCTCAACAATACTATGGCATTTAGAATATCTTCAAATGTCAGCAATACATTTGTGACTTAATGTATAGTGTTGCTCTCTTGCAACATATATATTTTTTTGTATTTCTCTTTTGAAGAATGAAATTAGCTGTGCATTTTTGTTGCACCCACCTACGAAAGGTTATTTGCAAACCTAGAGTACATTTTGTATTGTGGGTGGGCTAGGGATTTTTTTTCTCTATTTTATCAATTTTGTATATTGTATATGTTTTGTATTTTCTTTTTCTACAAGTCCAGAAACCTTGCTCTAGAGATCAAACATGGCTAAATAGTTATGGATGGATATATAAAATCAGCTTTGAATTATGGATAAATAGTTAAACATGGATAAATAATAGAGTATACATAGAGTTCTATATATAGAAAGAGTATAATAAAAAATAAATAGTGAGAATCATTTTGATTAAGATTAGATCTGTGAAGTAGGGCTTCAGCACTTTCTTTATATAAACGTCCATGTTTATATGTGGATCTATGTATCACTATTCCAAAAGTTTGGGAAATTGTTATCCTCTGTTGTATTCAATAATTTATCTATTATATTTTAATTTAATTTAAGTAATTTTAATTTCAGCCCAGTAGTTTTTAATCCATGAACACGTGACTGTATATGTAGAGGGATTCCAATTTAAGCATGCGCACTACTGTTTTTTCAATTCAATTCCTATTGTTGTTAGTTAGTTGTATTGATGATATCTGATATTTACATAATTAATAAAAAAAGTTATTCACTGTGGCATGCGTGTTATTCTATAGTTATGGATATCCCACATGTTTCATTATATAAAAAAGTGATATTGACTGTTGCTACGTGTTCCTCCAGAAAGGATCTCATTCCTCATCCCCCAGTGGGACATGTCCTGCAGTTTGAAAACCTCTACATTACAAGAATATAATTGTTATTATATTTAAAATGGATTGCTGTCATTTGAGGTTTACATTAAGGCAAACAGGATAAGAATGATTTCTGTAGATTCCAATATTTTTCTTTTGAACTTATTGTAGTATCTATAAAAGATTTCTGATCTATCCAATTTCACTGAATGTGTAGTAGAGAACCAGACACAGAGGTGGTGATACCAAGGTGGAGAAACAATGGAGAAGTCATCTTTACCTATACAAGTTGCCAAAAGGTGTCTCACCTTATTATTAAATTACTCTGGATTTAGAGAAAGATGTTGAAAGTTTTTTCCACTTGGTTAGACTATAATAAATTTAGTTTAATCCTTTATCCAAGTGTAAGCAAACAACGTTTGCACCTGAAGTATCTTCAGGACTGAGGCAACTTGTGGTAAAGGTGGAGACACTTTTTGGCAACTTGTATAGGTAAATATGACTTGTCCATTGCATTCATGTTAGTATTACTAACTCTGGGTCTGGCTCCCACTGACGAGACCTCAATAAAGGTTGAAACTGATCTGGTAGTGGCCCTTCCCTTAATGCATAGCATTATACATGTCTGCAAGATGTGCTTTGCATTATGGGAGATACTAAGACAAGGAGTGATGAAAGCCTTGGTCCATCTTTGCCACGAGTTGCTTCAGTCCTGAAGATACTTCAGGTGTAAACTTTGTTTGCTGACACTTGGATAAAGGATTAAAGTAAATTTATTATAGTATAATCAAGTGGAAAAAACTTCCAATTGTCTATTCTGAACTGACTGGAACTTGTGTCAGGAAGAATATAAAAAATCCACCTGCTGCCATAAGTCATATCGAGCAGTCATTTCAGCAGACAAAGACTTAAAGTCTGGAATGAGAAAGAAATCCATTATTACGGGATCAAGACTGAGGATGGAGTTGTTTTTTCAGTATCAACATATTGATGTGAAATGTGGAGCCTAAAGAAGTCTGATAGGAAAGGGATAGCTGTTTTTCAGATGTGATGTTACAGAAGGTTGTTGAGAGTCATTTCTTTTTTTCATACATTGGTGGACAAACAGATGAATTCTGGAGAGAACTTTTAAGTATCCTTAAGAGGATTGACAAAAAAAAGAATGGAAGAGGTACTTCTCAAAACAGTAATAAAGGATACTTTATCCTGATTGCTATTTTGAGAAGTAATAACAGAGGATGGATTATGTAGAAGAAGGGACAAACCATTCACTAGTTCATTGAGAGGGGTACACCATGAGTGAAATGGATGGATGGTGTCAAGAGTGACTGGTCTTCAGAAAGTTGAAGCACCAAGAAAAGTTACTGTAGGACCACCTGGTGAGAATTTAAGTGACACATCACCAAGTTGTGGAGAGACCACATGATATCTGTTGACATCTGATGAAATTATGGATGGATGTCTAGCAGACCATGCCATAAACAATATCCACAAAATTAAATGGAATAAAAGCTAATGTGCTTCATCACAGGAAAACTGCAAACATAAAAGACTTTTTTTTTTGTGCTCTGCAGCTACTCATAAAAACCTAAATAAATATGGATTGCATTTAACTTCCTATGATATGGGAAATTTTTATTTTAAGATTTCCCATACAACAACAGCAACTAAGGATATCTTCTAATACCCATCGAGAATGCAATTCCTGGGCTTTACTTTAAATCTAATAATTTTTATTTCTCTTGTGTTAACTTCAGTTAACTTGGATTTTTCATCCCATAAAAGAGGCAAACTTACCAGAACACCATGCATTTAACAGACATAATACACTGACATCGTAGCCTCAGTTGCTTCAGTGTAATTCCAAAGAAGCCTGTATGCAAATTGCAGTTTTATATTGTAACCTCCGGTGGTCTCTCAGTGACAGAGATGAAATTTTTGTTACGAGACATCAAAATCTTGTTTAACAAATTAAGCAACAGTATTTAATTATATTCACTATACATTTCTTTTATGTCATGAGTTTTTTTTTTAATCAGACACACGTTGGCAAGACCTAGCATTATTTTCGATTATTCCTTCTTATAATAGGCTGTCAAGAAGTAGTCCCTTTTAATTAAATTGCACGTGTGTGTGTGTGTGTGTGTGTGTGTGTGTGTGTGTGTGTGTGTGTGTGTGTGTGTGTGTGTGTGTGTGTGTGTGTGTGTGTGATTTTTTTTTCCAGTGATTTTTAAGTCATTTGTTTCACCACTTAACAGTCTTAGTATCTTATTCTTGGATAATTCCTTGTAGAGAAGAAGAATTCTTTGTATATATTACTTTCCCTTTCTCTGAAGTGTATACTTGAATGACACCCACACGAAAGCAGTTATTCTATTTAATAATTATATCTAGTGCTTTTCATGCAATTGTTTCTACACTGCAAATAATCTGTCTTTTTTCATCAATATGCATATATTAATACTTTAGCAACAATAGTACAGTTATTTTAGTTTTTTAACAGGACTTCAGATGTCTCCTGTTCGTAAACGAGAGGAGTTAAATTTCAAGAGTTCAAGAATTCAAGAGTTTAATTTGAACTGTAAGTATTTTAAGCAGTTCATTTTACAGTAAATTCAGAAAATTTCTATTAGTTTTTATTTATTTAATTTATTTGCCAAAGGGATTTATGTATTGAATCCTAGATGCAAAGAACATATTTTAGTCCTTAATGGCTTTATGACAAGTTAGTAGGTCTCGGAAAGAGCTTACTCATGGGAAGATTGCAGGGGTGAATGCTGGTCTTGAAATTCACACTTGCTCTTGTTATCATTCAGGGAGTGAGAGGTGTGATTGAAGTCTGATTAGCGGAATAATGAATTAGTGATCATTTAAAACTATATATTTAGAAATTTATGTGCATTCAATCATACAAATACATTTATTTTACAAATGATATTCTATCTTTTTCAATTTAGCTATTTGAATACAAATTCTACCCTACAGTTCTTCTTTATGAACTGGTCAATAACATCGTCATAAAAAGTTGGTTGCAACTTAATTTTCCAAGCAACATGCACACTTGTAAAGGCTGGCTGAAGCTCACTGGCTAGAGCTACATTGACTGCATATGACCTGTTTAAGCAACAGAGTGAGACTACGTGAAATAGCTATGTGCACGCATGAAATCACAGTGCTGTTGCGAGGACCTGGAAGCTCCGACAACCAAGCAAGCATTGGCCTTCAATACACAATGCAAAGCTCAATTACTGCTGTGCAAGCTTAAGATGTCTTCTGTCTACAAAAATAAAAGCCTAAATGGAATGCTTATAAATGCATACATTTATTAACAAATAAATATTACTTCTTTCTCAATTAATGAGCTTGTGCAGCAAGCATGGAGAATTTGCCACTGGAAGATTGTAAGCTGATGTTTTTTTCCCTATTAGCAAACAGAAAAACATACCCCAAATAATAGATAGATCTAGATCTTTTAACATAAATTCACAAAATGTCTACTTCTGAACTCAACAAACAGAAGGAAAACTTAAAAAAAAAAAAAAATCCCTCTCTGCAGAATTGAAAATCTGCTTCAAGCAACATCATTTCTTGATATGTAGCCTCAGTGAATACATTCAAGGATGTACCGCTGCTTTTATGATAGTCTAACACAATTAAATTTTCATTATGACTACTGTCAACAATTTTCCCTCCACATTAATCTGTTATTGGTTAGGTCTTCTAAGTTGCTGCTATATGCTAAACTTAGTAGAGTATGGAAAATGAAAAATATTCACACAGATACAAAATTAAAAATATTTAATGCATGTATTAAATCATTTCTTTTATATGGATGCGAAACATGACTGGTTTCAAAGGAAATACAAAGAAAACTACAAACATTCATAAACTGATGTCTGTGGAGCATACTTTGAATTTGATGGCCACAAATTATTGCTAACGAAGACTTCTGGAAAAGAACAAATCAGCAAAAAGTCAACCTTGAAATCAGAAAACGAAAATTTAGATGGATTGGACATACATTTAGGAAAGATCACAAAGAAATCTGTCACACAGCCCTAGAATGGAATCCACAAGGAAGGAGTAAGCATGGCTGTACTAAAAATATATGAAGGAGATCGACTTTAATAGAATGTGAGAAGAAGAGTTTTGCTGAAGTAAGACCAATAGCAAGTATAAGGAACTGATGGAAAGCATTGACAGACTCCTGATATTCCTGATGGAATCTGGGAAAGAAGAAGAAAAGGTACTGCTAACTGCATCAGTTCATATCTTGATCTTCTAAGTAAAAAAAAAAATCATTTTTTTCATGCCATAATTGTGTCAAATGTCTCTTTTGATAATCTTTCTTTTGCCATTTTGTTTATTGTTATAATAAATTTAGTTTAATCCTTTATCCAAGTGTGAGCAAACAAAGTTTGCGCCTGAAAATATCTTCAGGACTGGGGTAAGGTAATACAACACCTGGCAACTGTTAGCTTGGTGGACCAAGCTAACATCACTCCTATCCTAGTATCTCCTATAATGCAAAACACATCTCCTTGTGGATACGTATAATGTTATGCATTAAGGGAAGGGCCACTACCCAGACTAGTTTTGACCTTTATTGAGGTCTCTTCAGTGGGAGCCAGGCCCAGAAGTGGAGATACCAACAACAACAACAACGTTACTGGCTTGCTGGGTGAAGCATAAAATGCTTTTTATTTTCCCCTTTATCTGTGTGGAGAAGCTTGATGGGGGAGGTTGTGAGACTTATGCTCGCACTTTGTGAATTATGGAGTTAGCTCTGTTCTGCTGAAAGCAGGATTGCCTTGGGTCTTTTGTGTTTTTGATAGTCATGTTCACTATAACTGGAAGCTTGTCTGATTAGCGGATTAGGATGAGAATGTGCCTTGCTGAAGAACTTTTCGGCATGGTCATGAAGGAGAGAACGGATGTTAGGGGTTCCGGTTTCTCTGTGGATCTGCGTGTTTCTGACGAACCATGGGGCATCTAAGATCATCCGCAGGCATTTGTTTTGTATCCTCTGTAGTTTCTGGATGTTAGATTTGGATGTGTGACTCCATGCCGGGGATGCATATGTGATTACTGGTCGAATTACCATCTTATATAATAACAGCTTGTTGCGTTTATCCAATTTGCTGTTGCGATTGATCAGGGGATAGAGTTGGGCTATGGTTCTGGATGTCTTTGTGCCTATGAGCTTGATATGGCTGTTGAAATTTAGCTTTTTGTCTAGCTGTACTCCAAGGTATTTGGCTTCTGTCTGCCATGGTATCTTTTTTCCGAGAAGTTCAATATCATCTTGGATGAAGGCTTTGCGTCTGGTGAACAGTATAGCTGAGCTTTTGACGGGGTTTACTTGTATCCTCCAGTCGGAGAACCATTTCTCTAGCTTTGTGATAGTATCCTGGAGACGACTGATGGCCAGGTGTGGGCGGAGAGATCTTGTCATTATGGCTGTGTCGTCTGCATATAGGGCTGTGATGGTAGTCCTCAGGTTCTGTGGAATGTCAGCCACGTAGATTGTGAAAAGTAAAGGAGCCAAAAGAGATCCCTGAGGTACTCCTGCCAGGATTTTGCGCCTAGTTGAGATGGTGCCATTTATTTTTATCTGCATGGATCTGTCAGTGAGGTATGATTTTATTAGACGGGTAAGGTTTGTTGGTATGTTGGCCTGAATGAGTTTATAGAGTAATCCTTGATGCCATACCTTATCAAAGGCCTTGGCAATATCCAGAAAAACTGCAGCTGTGTGAAGGTTCCAGTTGTATCCTTGAGTGATATGCTCCACTATTCTGTGTATTTGTTGCACTGTGCTGTGCATACGGCGGAAGCCGAATTGTTCGTTTGGGATTATTCCTAATTGGTCTGATTTTTCTTGTAGTCTTGAAAGGATAATTTTTTCAGCAATCTTTCCCAGGTTGGAGAGTAGGCTTATTGGACGGTAGCTTTGCGGGAGTTGCGGATTGTTTCCTGGCTTTTTTATTGGTATGATGTCTGCTGTTTTCCATGCAGAGGGGAAGTGTTGTATCCTCAATATTGCATTGGTTATGTTAACCAGGTGCATAATAGCCTTTCTAGGAAGTAATTTGATGATTCTGTTAGTAATTCCATCTGGCCCTGGAGCTTTTTTGTTGTTTAGATGTTTTATGATGTTGGTCATTTCAACTGGAGTAGTGGGGGTGATGCTGGCTGGTTTGTCTTCGGACTGATTTAAGGTACGCTTGACCTGCTGGTGGACTTTATATATGTGGGTGATGTTTATATTATCATATGACGGGCTGCATTGTTTTTCTAGGTTTTCTGCTATTGCTTCTGCTTTTTCTTTATCCGTGTGCGCCGTTCCTTGAGCAGTTTGCATGGGCGGTAGGGGATTGTGTTTAGTGCGCAGAATCTTTAGAAATTTCCATATTGTGTGATCTTCTGGGTTGAGTGATGATAGTTTATTGTCCCAATCCTGGTTCCTGTGGAGTTGAAGTGCTTTTCTGACTTGGTTGTTCAACTTGTTCAGAGTCTTCTTGTCCTGTGGGGCTCTTGTGTTGTGGTATCTTTTCCTGGCTTTGTTTTTTGTTCTGATGAGGTCCATTATGTTTTCTGGGAGCCGACCGGATGGGTGGTTGGTTGCGGTTTTGGTGACTGTTTCTAGTGCTTTTTTAATTTGGCTTGTTAAATTGCTTATTGCTTCATCTATGTCTTCTTTTTTGTGGATGATTGGTACAGGACCAATGTATTCTGGTAGGATTTTAGCTAGCCTATCCCACGATATGAAGGTGTGCTGGTGGGCTAGTTGATCTTGCGTGCCAAGTTTGATCAGTACTGGGTTGTGGTCGGATGATAGTTCATTGAGCGTCTCTAGTTTATATTGATAACTGATGTTTCTAAGGATAGCTATGTCAAGTACATCTGATCTACCATGCAGGCTGTAATGAGTGTGCTCAGTGGGTCCTGCTATCACAACTGAGTTAAGTGTTGAATAGTTGTGTAGTATGCGACCACTTCTGTTGTTGGTGGTGCTGAACCATGCTGTGTGTTTGGCGTTCAAGTCACCTACTATGATGGTGGGGTCTGTGGTGCCGAGGACTGCATCCAGGTCTGTTGTCAGTAGAGGATTGCTTGGTGAGTTGTAGGCAGCAAATATCTTGAGGCTTCCAGCATTGTTTGTGTGGACTTGTATTCCTGTGGTTTCCAGGTTTGTAGTCTGTGGGTTGGATATGGCATTGTGGTGGAGGTATGGTTTGATGTAGATGGCAGTGCCTCCCCCTCTGGAGCTGAGTCTATCCGTTCGGTATATTGTGTATCCTCTCACTTTTGGGTTGTTGGCAGGTCTTAGGTGGGTCTCGTTGATCAGCATTATGTCCGGATTGTGTCTTTGTGCGAATTCCTGTAGTTCTAATGTTTTGTTGGTGAGGCCATTGGCATTCCAGGCTGCAATTAGAAGCGAGTTAGGTTTTACTTTTGTTTTATTCATAGTTGAGTGCTGTGAGTATGGAATGGGTTCCTTGCAGGAATCTCTTTGTGGAGGATGGAGTTGGGTTTGTTCTGCTGAATTCCTGGAGCATAGTGGCTAGCGAAGAAGTCAGTATTGCTGTGATGTTGGAGCCTATTTGATTGCTTTGTATTGTGTCTTTTGGGCGGGCTGCTTCAGCATAGGTCTTGGTGGAAGGTTGAGCCCTTTCCTGACTTTTATGGCTTGGGTTTTGATGGTTTGATGACTGTGCAGCAGAGATGCTTTGATTGGTGGTCCAGATAGGGGGAGGTTGGACGGGTCTTGTAGTTCCGTGATTTCTGGGATGGTGGCTGCATCCTTTATAGTTTGCTGGGTGGGGACCTCCACAGTTGGCACATTTGGCTGGTGTGGTTCTTGCTTTTGTGCATGTAATGGTTTGATGCTTCTCACCACACTTCAGGCATCTGAACTCAGCTTTACACAGTCTTTGGGCATGGCCAAACTTTTGGCAACGATGGCATTGCCCTGCTGATGCCCTTTTCCTGAGTGGCTCTGTTGATATTTTAAGTCCACAGACTGCAGTTATGTCATAAATTTGTCTTTGAGTGTTCTGTATCTCAACCAATACTAATGGCATTGGTTGTTTATCGGATCTGTACATCCGGCTGACTTTGATAGGTGATAGGCCCTGCTGGGTAAGGTCAGCCGCGATCTCCTCGGAGGTAATGCCTTCTGTGACACCTCGCAGTACAACCTTCAGATTTCTTTCGCTGCTTAGTGCGAAGGTGTGGTACTGTAGTTTGTTGTTATCCATCATTTTTGTTATTCCTCTGTAGTCTGTCACTGTTGTTGGTTGAATTTTTACACCTTCGTCGGTGTTTTTGGCCCAGGAGTATCCAATTTGATGTTCTCTTAGGTTTCTTGCAACTGTGGTCCATTTTTCCTTTTCACGGAGAATTACCGGAGGGACCTTTTCCCTTTTTTCCGGGACTGTTTGTGAGGTAGTTTCGTTTTCCACATGATCTTCCTCGATTCGCCGTCTCTTGCCCGTCTGTTCTCCTGTGAAGACCGTCTGACTGGGGCTCTCGGGCAGGGAGATGGATGTGTCATTGATCTCTTCCACTTCGCCGTCCATACCATCGGATTCTTCCGGTTGTGTGTACAGGTTTAGGAAACCTGGCCATTCAGTGTCAAATTTTTTAAGCAGTAATTTAAACAATTTTAATGCTTGTTCTTTGTTTAGATGCTCTAGCAGATCAGTAATATTATCCATGTCTGCTTTATTTGTTGTTATATCTAGTAGGTAGTGATTGGAAAATTGCTTATGATCGCAATTAGAAATCCCGCAGGTCTTGAGACCTGCCAGCAGAAATTTTGTAGAGGATATTGCAGATGGAAAGGATTGCCAGCAATATCGAGCGATTAACTAGATGTACAAATCAATAGCATATGAAATTTCAGAAAATGAAGAACGCTTACCTCTATATATATCATATAATTCACCATCAAAAATACACAACACAAAACACTAACATGCGAGACGCCATCTTGCTCAATCAATCAGTGGAGATACCAGGCAGAAGCAATAGCGAGATCATCGTTACCTATAGGAGTTGCTAAAAGGTGTGCCACCTTTTTATTGAATTACTCTGGATTTAGAGAAAGATGTTGAAAGTTTATTTTTCACTTGGTTACTTTTCACAGAATTCTATTCAAGGACTTGAAGAATCATGTTAATAACCGAAAAAACAACTATAGGAGTGATGTTAGCTTGGTCCACCTTTGCTACAAGTTGCCCGGTGTTGTACTACCCTACCCCAGTCCTGAAGATATTTTCAGGCACAAACTTTGTTAGCTTACTCTTGGATAAAGGATTAAACTAAATTTATTATAGTCTAACCAAGTGAAAAATAAACTTTTGTTTATTGTTGTTCATCATCATCATCATCATCAAATTCCTGCCATGTACCCTCAAGGGGTATACAGGATATGACAGTACTACATGAAAAAAATTACATCATTGCTAACTTCCTATCTACAATTTTCCTCCAAATCAGTCTGTTACTTGTCAAGACTCCAACATTATCAGATCTTATATTTCTATCGTCTAAGGCACTTTGTACTGTATCAATCCACCTATATCTTGGTCTTCCTCTGAGTCATTTTGCTGCCAACCTGGCAGAGAACACTTGTTTTGCTAATCTTTCTTCGCCCATTCTGTTTAAGTGACCATACCACCTGAGATTAGCTCTGCTAACGCATTCCTGGATGTTGACAATGTCAAGTTCTTTCCTAATATCCTCGTTTTTAATATAATATTGCCATTGATGCCATCTGTTCACGCCTATAATCTTTCTCAGGACTCTCATATCTGCGGTTTCCAGTCTTCGGTTAAGTGTTTTACTTCTGACCCAGCTCTCAGATCCATAAGTTAAAACTGGTTTGAACACTGTCTTGTATACAGCTAATTTAGTTCCGACTAATTTCTCTCTTATTCCATATGAATTTATTCAATTGACTTCCTACCATACCAGCTTTGCTGATTCTGTTGTCTATTTCTATATTTAATTTACCATCTTCAGTAAAAACTGTGCCTAAGTAGCTGAAATGTTTCACTTGTTCCACAGGTTCCCCATTCACAACACAGTTGACATTTTCAATGATTCTGCCTATTTTCATTGTCTTTGTCTTTTTATTGCTGACCTTCATACCATATCTATTACAACAGCTATTCAATTTCGTCAGAGAATCTTGCAGACTTGTAGCAGATTTATTTAGAAGTATAACATCATCCGCATAAAGCAAAGAGCTGACATTAACATCTCCAATTTTGATATCATGTTTAATACCACTTCCCTTCATAATGTGATCCATATAGATAATGAATAACAGAGGGGATAACGTACATCCTTGTCTAACACAAGATTTAACATTAAACCATCTTCCTGTACTTCCTTCAATTCTAACTGCTGACTTACAACTCAAATAAAGACTAAGTATTGCTTGATATAATGCCCCATTGACACCATAAAACTGCAGCGTATTGAATAGCTTCTCTCTTGGCACCTGGTCATATGCCTTTTCCAAATCAACAAAACTTAAATACAGATCTTTGTTATATTCCCATGCTTTCTCGACTATTTGTCGTAAAGTGAAGATCTGATCCTGACAGCCTCTATTTGGCCTGAATCCAGCTTGTTCTTCACCAAGCTTTTCTTTCACAATTCTTCTCAACCGTTTCTCAAGTATACTTGCGTAGATCTTGCCAGGAACACTCAGTAGGGAAATACCTCTGTAATTCTCACATTCAGTTTTATTTCCCTTTTTATATATGGGTACTATGAGAGCTCTACTCCAATCATCGGGAATTCGTCCCTCTGACCAGGCTTTCTGAACTATGCATTGCAGCCACTGTAAGACTCTTATACCACCATACTTCAGCATTTCTGGTCGAATATCATCTACCCCTACTGCTTTTCCACATTTCAATCCTTTGATGGCTTTTTCTACATCAAGTATGGATATGTATTCCTGACTGCATGCCTGGTCGGTGTTTTTTACCACTGTGCTGTCATCACTGCTTGTTTCATTTATCAGTTTTTCAAAGTAATTACTCCATACTTCAAGGATATCTTTTTCTCCCGTTTTAATGTCACCTTTATCATCTTTAACTCCTTCTACAGCACTCCTTCCTCCATTCCTAAGCTTCTTCAACAACCTCCAGAATATTTTGCCACCTTCTTGATATTTATTTTCTATATTTTTGCCAAACTCCTCCCATGACTTTTGTTTAGCTAGTTTTACACAGTGTTTAGCATTCTTGCATTTGTCTCTATATTCTCTAAGAGCACAAGCGGACTTATTTGACAGGAACATTTGATATGCTTTCTTCTTTTCCTTCACTGCCTCTTTAACTTCCTGTGTCCACCAGGGAGTTCTGATTTTTTTATCCTTGCAGATAACCTCACCACATGCCTTTCTGGCAGAATCAATCAATGTTTTCTTCAGAGTTTGCCACTGAATCTCCAAGGTTTGATTCCTGTTCTCCAACTCTTTCATTTTTTCTTCAATAATCTTTGTATATTTTAGTCTACAGTTCACATCTGAGAGCTGCTCAACTTTTAATCGCTTTAAAACTTTCTTATATGTTATTCTTTTCAATATGAAATTCAATTTTGTCCTGCTCAAAACTAAATAGTGATCACTTCCAATTTCAAATCCTCTGTACACTCTGGTGTCCTGCACCAGGGAGAAAACATCACTATCAACAATAACATAGTCAATGAGACTTTTCTTATTCCTAGCCTCTTCTCTCCATGTGAATTTGTGCACATTTTTATGTTGGAACATGGTGTTAGTAATAACCAGTCCATGTCCTGAGCAGAAATCCAACAGATATTTGCCATGATTATTAGCTTTGCTCTTTTCTCCAAATTTTCCCAAAATATTTTTGTATGTCTCACAATCATTTCCTACTCTGCTATTTAGATCCCCAACAAGGACCAACTTTTCCTTTTTCATTGTGTCAGTTGCTTTTTCTAAAGCCTCAAAAAATTCCTCCACTTCTACCTTAGTAGAACCTTCTGTGGGACCATAGGCACAAATAAGTCTCATTGTCCAGTTCCTTATTCTCATATTTGCCCACATTACTCTACTTGAGACTGACTGCCATTCAAGAAGATTATCGTCATATTTTGTGTTGAATACTATGGCTACTCCTTCTTTTCCTTGATTGTCATTGCCTGAATATAACATTTTGTATTTATTGCTCAGAAAGATCTCACCAATTTTTGTCTTTTTTGTTTCAGTCACTCCTATTATGTCGATCTGGTACTTATCTAATTCCTCAACTAGCTCCATTTCTTCCATTCAGGCTTCTTATGTTGATAGTACCAATCTTTAACTCTGGTGATGTTGAGTTGGGTTTAGTTGACAGATTTGTTCCAGTAGCTGACTTTTCGCTGTTCGCCCTGGTTCCCTGGCGAAAACAATGGGGGCCTTGTTTAACTGGGCGACGCCCCAGCCGGCATGAAATTTTGTCATGTTGTACCATCATTTTTTATTTTGGTTTAACCAATAAGAATACAATTTGGTCTGCTAAATCCCAAATTGCCAGCTCATCCTCGTTCGTTCATTCTCCAAATAGATACCCAACAGGGTTCACCACGAGAAGGTGAGGATCGGACATTAGGACAGATGCCCTGGTCGGTTCTCCACATTCCTTTAAAGGCTATGTGGAGGTCTCCTCTCAGTTATACAGCTTTGACCCTTAAGCACCCCGTTTATTGTTGTTTATATGATGTAATAAACATCACCTTAAATGAATTGTGATTATATACTTACTGTCATAGTACGGAATGAAGAATTATTGAAATGGAGATCAGTGCTGCTTATGAATGGTTAATAAATAAATTAAATATAACAGTCTCCCATACAATAGATTGCCAAATCAATGGTGCATTATTGCTATGTATTATCAGAGCAGTAATGTCTGGATTTATTTCAGATGTAACAGGTAGGTATTAAAAAAAAAAAAAAAAAAAAGTGAGGTCTGATAGAAGGTAGTATAATGCAGGAGTAATAATTAGTTAAATGTAGGATGTAAAGAGCAGGCTAGGAAGATGATATGTTTGAAGAAAGTGTAGTATGAGCAGCATCAATATGAGTCAATCAGGCCAAGAATAGTCCACTAGGTTCTTTCAATATCTGCCAGCAGAAGAAAGAATGATTATGAGAGGATGATGTAATCTTTGAATGTACCTGTGGCATAACTATAAAACAACAAAATTACATGATAACCACAATAATAAATTTTAATGAAAGTACAGATATTTGGCTGAAAATAACAGTACATCAGTGTGTAGAAATAACAAGCAAATCAAAGAACAGAAATACTATGTACATTCAACAATCAGTTTACCAATTAAAAATGGATGCCACATGCTGGATATTAATAGTAATATTAATAAATAATATTAAAACTATTTTTGATGTTTACATAAAATGAGACTCCCCAAACTTTTGAGAGAGAGAGAATCATTTTGATTCAGGTTAGGTCAGTGTAAAAGGGCTTCATAGCTTTCTTTCAAAAGCATTCATATTTAACTGCTTCTATGGAGGACAAGCTGCATCTCACAGGATGCTGTGTTTAGTGTCAATGCTATGCTGTGCCAGACCAGACATTTGAGGTGTACTGTATTTAATTGTAGTATTGATGTTCATTAGCTCTTTTTTCTGCAGAATGGCCTGTTTGTTTAAAATATGTCAAATGACATTTACAAGTGATTTGGTAAACACCAGCTAAAGATGAGAAATCTTGTTGATAGGAAAATATGTGGGATTAAAGTTTTTTTTTTTTTTCAGAATTCTTCCAATTGGTTCAGAGATATAAGGGATTGGAACCCTGCAGTCTGTTGACGAATTTTCAGATGTTGGAACTTAGGAGTCAACTATCTGTTGGATTTGATGATGATTATAATAATCATTTAATTCCATTAAAGTTTTGATAGTAAGAAGCTCTTGTTATAAGTTTGATGGAGAGGAGCACACATTATGTTCTCTATTAATTAATGACTTGATAACACCAATTTTTTAAGAGTTGTGATTATCAGAGTTTTTATGATTGTATCTGCCAGTAAAGGTAGGTTTCCGATAAACACTGGTTGACAAAGTACCAGAGACTGTGCGAGTAAGAAGGATGTCCAAGGATAGTAAACTACTAGCATTTTTTTTTCAAAGGGAAAACAAATATTAACCTATATGTGTGTGGTGAATGAAGTTTAGCCTAAGTGTAACATAAGAAGCACCTGCATGTCTAATTTAGATACCTAAACATTGTTACAGGGTTAACTAAGTGTTGTGTATATAGTGTTCAGTCGCATATTTTGTTTACTGTGACTGTAATAGGCCTTAGAGAGTTAATGTTTCCTATTTGGTTGTGCGTTATACTATTTTACTAAGTTAAAATAAAATGTTTCGTTTGTGTAACTATCTTGCCTGATTTATTTGCCAATGCACTGTCTCCAAAAAAATTAGCGAACCTGTGAGCGTGTTTAATTAAGAATTGTTACGACTAGCTATAAAGGATTGTGTATGCTAAATTTGATCTTGCATATGTTCCATACTTAAATTCTCAAGCTATATATATAAGTTAGAATGACACAGTCGTTAAACAAATAAATTTTTTTAAATTGCATAGTTTGAGAGTTGGTAACCTGTTTATTATGGATAGACTAATAACAAAGGTCGTTCACTAGCAGTGTGGACATAAAAAAAGATTATAAAGGATTAATAGCAAGGTCTGTATTAAGCAGATTATAGTTTTATTTGAGTAAAGTAGAAGAAATAAGTTAGGCCTAAAGTGCACATGCAAAAGGAATAAAAGGTACGGTTGATAGCAATATAAAGTTGATGATAGAATACTGATTATAGAATAATTAAGAATATTTTACAAAGGCGCAGCCGATATCAAATTTAACATCACCATTTGCTCTACTTAATCCTCCTACTGCTACATGCTATGACATTGCTACCATCAACACATAACACTATTTACCACCCACCCACCTGCCACTAATAGTATTTTCTATCTGTGAATTGTGTGTGTCCTATTGGATGATTTGCCTGTATGTGGGATGAAAAACCTGAGTTTTTGGGAGCAAAAAAAAAACCACCCTTCTACCTCTGTATTAGATTGACTAATTCACTTTCAATTGAAAAAGCCCATATAAAGATTCCTCTTGTCCTATATATATATATATATATATATATATATATATATATATATATATATATATATAATAAGCATTTAGTGAACAGAATCACTTTTCAATAACACCACTTAACAACATTCTTAATATAAACCTTTCTTGAAGAGTCTCACCTCCTAATAAGAAGATATTTTTAGAATGTACTGGGCAGCAAAAGGGCTTAATTCTTTCAAAAGTTTGTTTTTTTAACCCCCACCCCCACAAAGCTGCAAATCAATACCATGTGGGCAGGGGTCAAGAGAAAAGAAATCTGATATTCTTTTTGAAGAGCTGAAGGTTGTTAAGAATTACTTCATGTGGAAGGCTGTGCCACAGAACCAAGGTAGATGGAATGAAAGATGAGTGGGAGCAGTGAATTTGGTGAATCACCAGTTAAATTGTAAAAGAATGTAGAACTGTTACTTGTATTATTGTAGGTTTAACAGAAATGGGGGGACATGATGGATGTCAGTTCTGCTGAATAGTTCCTATGGAAATATTTTTAAAAGAGACATAATGCAGAAACTAATGGTCTGTAAGACAGTGGTATGAGAGAGAGAGATTGTTTGACAGAAGGGTCATCATTTAGTGCTGAATCTTTTCAGTACTAAATGATGAACTATAATAAAAAATGGGGCTACCCTTTTCTGGACAGCATAAAGAATTTTTTCGTATTCATCATATTATTCAAAGGTTGGGCAGATTTGAGATTTATACAAATTAATAGCCAGACAGATGAAAAAGTAACATTTTGAGCAAAAATGGATGTCAAGATTTTTGGAGGCCAAGGATGCTATAGAAATTATGTTTTTTGCAAGTAAAAGTTAGAGGTAAGACAGATTCTGTTAAGAAGAGTGTGATCTTGACTGTTCACTTGGTATTATCAAAAATAAAGGAAGGAGAACTAGATCTTTTTTGCAAGAAGAAAAAAAAATTATGTTTTGGAAGTGAAGAAGGTGACTAGGCTGTCATCACTCTGTTGAAGGATGGTACGAAGATCAGAGTTTAGGGTACTGATTATCGATTAGGTACTTTTGAGTCAGCAAGAGGTCATTTATATATATGAGAAAGAAAATGGGTGAAATATCAGAGCCCTGAGGAATACCTGTATTAGTAAGAAAAATCTGAAGAGAGAACACCCTTTATCATAACTAAGTGAAGTGATCTGAGGATAAACTGGCAATCCATTTACAAAAGGTTGAAGACAGCAGACCATAAGACAGTAATTTGCTGAGAAACACCTGCATGGAAAGGTTAAACCTTTCCATGCAGATGTTTCTCAGCAAATACACTTCTGGGTATTTGCTGAGAAATATACACACATATATACAACATACACTGAAGTTTAGGCAAGGAGATCTGCTGTAGATCTTGACTGGTGGAATCAGTATTCTGTCTGATAGCTATAAGCCAAATTAGGTTGAATCTTTCGCATAATAAGGTCACTGACTACAAGGAAAAACTGTAGCTATAAAAAAAATGTAGCTACAGAATGCCTTTGGAGTTTCTTTGTGATTATGGATGTGTGGATATCATAATCATTGATATATAAAGCGAGGTCTCGTTTTACCAACTTGCTTATATAACAAAGTAACAAATGTATTGGACAAAGGAGATGCATATACAGGGGGGGGGTAGACTTAGATTTTGCAAAGGCTTTTTATAGATTGCCACAGTACGAGTTGGTCACTAAACTGAAGCAGATGCGATTGCATAATATGCTGATACCTATCTCGAAAGAAGAAAGTCACTAGTAGTGTGTCACAGGGGGGTCTGTATTGGGACCATTGTTATTTAATTGTATATTAGTGATATTAGAATAGTTTTAACTGGTGATGCACAACTTTGCAGATGATGCAAAACTGGGAAGAGAGTAATGAGAAATCCAGCACAGGTTGTGGCCTTATAGGAGGCCTTGAATAGAGTATATGAGTGGACAGCAGTATGGAACTATTAATTCAGTGTTGCAAAGTATAAAGTTCTGAAATTTGATAGGCAACAATTGGAATGCAAAGTATTATACACTTGGTGGGGAAATTTTGAAGGAAATTGAGAAAGATAAGAGACTTTGGAGTGGCAATGGACAAGGATTTAAAGTTCAGAGGTCACATTGCATAAGTTGTGGACATCACATCAGATTATGGCAGTGATGCAGAGGACTGTAACTTGCAGAAATAAAGAGGTTCTGGTTCCATTCTATGCCTTGATCAAGCCTTGTGTTGATTACCTTTAGTCCCCTGATTATCATGATGAAGAGGATAGATTAGAAAGGGTGCAGAGAAGACTGACTAAGATTGTAACTGTTCTTTGGGCTGTAGGATATGAGGACAGATTGAGGGAATGCAGTTTGCAGTCTTGTGAATAGGAGGAAGAGAGGGAATATGATTGAGACATTTATGCTAGTAAAGGGTTGTTACTGGATCGTGGAAGAAATTTTTCATAGAATAGAAGAAGGGATAAAACAAGGGGACATATACCTGGAAGCTATATATGGAGGGTGTGAGAAGGGGCACAATGAGAAAGTTCTTTGCAGAGAGTGTTGGTGAGTGGAATGCAGTGCCTGACATTGTGATGAATGCAGATACATTGAGTTTGATGGGCTTTGTGTGAACATTGTGTGCCTCCCACGATGAGTCTTTTGACTCCATGGAGGTCTGGTGTTAATAATCATAATAACAATATTTTATATCACTTTTTATTTTATTTTGATGATGTGCATAGTTTTATAAATCTTTTCTACTAAAGTATGATTTTTTGTTATAGCATCACGTCCTAGGAGTGCTCCAAAGGTGCAGATGGGTGACCATACTTTATTAAATGGTAATTGGAATATCAAAACATTTGTTAGAAATTTATATTTACTTAATAAAGTAATAATACAACAGATAAGGATTTATACTGGAGAAATTATTTAAAACATGAAAAGCACTAGACAAAAAGAATTATTTAATAAAATAATTTAACTCTGATTATTTGTGACTATCACAAACACATTAGAGAGAACAATTATGTACAAAGAATTTCCTAAGAGTGTCCTATTAGATGACAACTAGCACCTTCATATTCATCATTTGTATCATCAAGGGATGTACAAGATGAAGTAGAGTCTGACACAATATTTCAGAATGGTTTCTATCGACAAGTTTCTTATGAACTTCCTACTATTTTGGAAGTTCACGTGACAGATCTACATGTTGTTTTTACATGTGGAGAGGGGTGGGAAAAGGTTAGGAATGCACTATCTCTCTTTCTACGTGTGTAGAGGCTTAAGTGCTGTGAGGACATCATGTTGGAGGCTTAATGGATTTTTTACAACACTCAAAAAGAATTAAAATAGAATTTAATACTTCCTATATTTCGTCCTAGTCACTAGGACATCTACGGGGATTACAAAAACAATTAATGTAACATATACAGAAATAACAAACAATACTAAGCCCAACCACGTGGGTGACACTAAAGTCCTATCTAGGTAGAGCGCCCTCTAAGGGCAGTAGTAGGTGGCCTGGAATGTAAGGTGGGAACTCTGGTGATGAGTGTTTCCCAAATCTTCGGAAGCTTAATGCAACCGTATTTATTGAGATTTGGTTGGTTTTTGAGAGCTGCTGCTGTTTCTAAGAAAAGTCTCTCTTTCTTGAATTTGCTGTGGTGGAGCATGGTGGTTTTCTTCCACGATACCCTGTGGGTGGTGTCCAAAACATGGTCAGCCAAGCCTGAATGGCCATAGTTGTGTTTGAAGATGTACGACTTGTGTTCCTCTAGACGGATGGATGCTGATCTGCCTGTCTGTCCAAAGTACGCCAGCTTACAGGAACAGGGTACTTTGTAAACTCCAGGCAGAGAGAGAGAGGAGGGAGCTGATCTTTCGTAGAACGGATAAGGGTAGCAAGTTTGCGGTGGGGCTTATATGCTGTGTGTAGGTTGTACTTTTTTAGTATCTTGGCTATTTTTTCGGATGTGCCACGGATGTAGGGTATGGTGATGGCATTTTTAAAATCTTGTTGACGAGAAGGACGGGGAATGGGGGAGGAGTTGATTATTTTTTTGATACTGTGATTGCTGTAGCCATTGGAGAGGAAAGTGCTGTGTATGTGGTTAAGCTCAGTAGTGAGGGCGGTTCCACTGGAACAAAGATTGTGGGCTCTCTTGGTAAGGGTTTTAATAATGCCATATTGTTGAGAGGGGTGGTGGTGGGAGAGTTTGTGAATGTATCTGCCTGTGTGTGTGGGTTTTCTGTATACGGTGAAGGTAAGTGTATCATTAGGCAGGTGTGTAACTAAGGTGTCTAGGAAGGGTAAACACTTGTTCTTTTCCTTTTCCATAGTGAACTGGATTCTTGGATGTAGACTATTGAGATGACTAAGGAAGGAGTCTAACGTGTCTGGGCCATGAGGCCAAATAGAGAACACATCATCAACATATCTTAGCCAGATAGAAGGTTTGAGTGGGGCTGAGTCTATGGCTCGTTTTTCGAAATCTTCCATATAGAAATTGGCAAGGGGGGGGTGAGAGGGGGGAACCCATGGCAGTTCCCTCTATCTGCTTGTAGATTTTGTTGTTCCAAGAGAAATACCCAGAGTTAATGGCAAAGGAAAAGAGATCCAAGATGTTAGAGGGAAAAACGTTTTCTAAGAGAGATAAGATGTCAGTTAAGGGAATATTGGTAAACAAAGAGGAGATATCAAAGCTTACCAATATGTCTGTCTTATTCAAGGTTAAATTTTCTGTGAGGGCTTTAAAGTGGGTCGAGTTTTTTTATATAGGAAGGGGACCTTCTGGTGAGGGGGATCAGAGAGTTGGCCAGCTGTTTGGATAGTCTCTAGCAAGGTGCATTGGTGCACCTTGCTATAGACTATCCCAATTCCCCACTCAGGCCTATAGTAGATGCCATTAATTGTTTTTGTAATCCCCGTAGATGTCCTAGTGACTAGGACGAAATATAGGAAGTATTAAATTCTATTTTAATTCTTTTTGAGTGTTGTAAAAAATCCATTAAGCCTCCAACATGATATCTCTCTTTCTGTGCACATGATTTATCAGTGTTTTAAGACCATTTATCTGTTCAGCTAATAAATTTTCATTTCCTTATCAGTGAGGTCAGAATGCTGGAAACTTACTAGTTATTAAAGATTTAGTAATCTCATTTGTCCTTGCTTCTCATAATTAATTTATGAAACACAGCATAAACATGTAATTGCACCAAGTTTAGGTATGCACAATTAATTCTTTTGATCAAAAATTTCATTTTCTTAATTTGTTGATATAGTAATTTGATCAGAAAAACAAAGAATATTTTTACACTGTATTACACTGTAGAGCAAGTAAAAGGAAGATGAACCTAATGGGAGATTTTAATTATGCGAATTGGAAAGAAGATAGTGTATAGTAACAAGGAGAGTGAATACAGGTTGAGTTTTTCTACGGGATAACTCTCTAAAGCAGCATGCGATGGAAGCAACATGATTTTCATCTGTGTTATATTTCATGATATCCTCGCAGGATGATTGTGAATGAGGTATCAACACTGCCACCTGTCGGTGAAAGTGATCATAAGGTATTGGTTTGGGAGGTAGTCAACCAGGAAAAAGTTGTTATCAAGTTCTGTATGTGAAACTATAAGGTGGGTGATTATGAGAAGCTCTGTAGTCAGCTAGCATCAATATATTGGATTGATGAATTGTGTAAAAAAGATGCTGAGAGTGCATGGGAATTGATAAGGTACTATCTGACATGAGTAATGCATAACTGCATACCAAGAGTAGCGATTAAATAGAGTAGGAGTGAGATGGATGAACAGTGAAATCAAGCAAGCAGTGTTACAAGAAGAAGTTGCAAAGGAGAAAGTACAAGACAATTTGCAGTGAATGGATGCATGAAGAATATAAAGTGCAGGCCAGAAAAGTGACAATTATGGTTAAAAAAGAAAGAAAATGTAGAATATGAGAGCAGATTGGCCAGTCAGATCAATGCTAATCTGAAGGAATTCTTCTGCTATGTGGTAAGCAAGAGGAAAAATAATTATAGTAGGTTGATACTGGTGGATAGTTATGGTTGCAGAGTAACCATAGCAAATGATATAGTGAAATTATTTAATGAACACTTCATCAGTGTATTTCCTAGTTGGTGATTTGCTAACTTCTTATAATGGAGTGACAACTGAGTTGGATAGGCTGCACAGTGATTCTGCTGGATTTTGCAGGCGCATTTGATGGAATGTGACATGGAACTCGGTTGTGCAGATTGGAATCGATGGAGGATATGGAACAGATGTGGATAGTTTGGGTCTCCCAGGATGAGTCTTTAGACTCCATAGAGATGCCTGTGCAATAATAATAATTTATTCATTCTGAACTTCTGAATTAATGTTCTGAGCAGCATTTCCCAAAGTGTGGTTTGCAGCTTAATGCTAGTTTTTAGTAAATACTTACTGGTCCTCAGAAAATATAAAAATTCAATTATGGCATATGAACTTGTTGACAGAGAAAACCAAGATATAAATGACAGAAAATAAAATTGAAGGATAAAAGTATGTAACTATCATCATCATCATCATCCGTATCAAGGATTTAGGCCTAGCATGGTCTGTTCCGGCCTTAGAAGTCATCGTTTAAGAGGATGTCCTGGTTTTCGTTTTCCTAATGGCTTGTACTTTAATGCTTGTTTTGGTAATCTTTCTGTTTTCATTCTTTGAACGTGTTCCATCCATTTGTGTTTATATTTTTTAATTTTTTCTATTACTGGTTCTTGGTTTAATTCTTTCATAATTTCTTCGTTTCTTTTGTGATCAAATAGGGTATACTTTGCAGTTTTTCTCATAAACTTCATTTCTGCTGTTATTAATCTTTGTTTGTCTTTTTGTTTTATTGTCCAGATTTTGCTTCCATACATTAAGACTAGTAGGGCTAATGTATTGTATACTTTTAGTCTGGTTTGTTTTTGAACTAGGTTTGGTTCAAACCTAGAAACCTATATAGAGTTAATTACACCTGTTATTTTTAAATATTTTGCATCTTGTGTTTATATCTTTTTCATTTTCATATGTGATCATACATCCTAGGTAGTTAGATGAATTCACCTGTTCTAAGATCTTGTCCTTTAAAGGCCATAGTTTTTGATTTTTCTGTTGATATTATCATACCATAATCTTTGGCTATCTCATTTAGATCTAAAATAGCTTTCTGTAAGTTATCTTCAGAATTTGTAATTATTATTTGGTCGTTGGCAAAAAGGAGAGTGTTTAAGTTCACTGTAGAAGAAAGTTTAATTCCCTGATGTAAATTTTTATTCCATTTTATTATTATTTCATTTAAGTAGATATTAAAAGAGTTGCTGAGAGGGGACATCCCTGTCGGGCCCCTTGGTTTATCTCTCTCGTATATGATAGCTCGTGATTTAATCTTATTTGTATTTGATTATTTTCATATATACTTGTGATAGCTTTTAGGATATTATTTGGTATTTGTCTTTCTTTTGATATGTTAAATAACATGTTTCTTTTAACTTTGTTAAATGCTTTTTCAAAGTCAATAAATGCAATATGTGTTTCTAAATTGTATTCTCTTCTTTTCTCTATTATTAATTTTAGGCAAAAGGCCGGGTCTATACATGATTGTCCTTTTCTAAATCCATATGTAACTATTATTTATTCAAATTTAATAACATGTTCATAATCACACATAGAAAATACATACTTAATTCAGGCCAATTATCTTATCAGATATCAGTAAAAATATTAGATATTTCAACAACTGGTATTATTATTATTATTACGTGACACTTCCAAGAAGTCCAAGCGCTCATTGCGGGAGGGCACTCTACTCCACTATACACAACTCACCATCTCCACCACTTAATCCTCCAGCTATTACTACCACAACAAAGTTCTCTGTGTTCTCATGGCCGATGCATAATGACAAACCTGAGTTTCCAAGAGAAATCTTGCTACTTCTATATGAGATTGGCTAACTCGCCTTCAAATGAAAAAGCCCATATAAAGATTCCTCCCATCACATCTATGTATGTAAAAGAAAAAAGTTTCCAACTGTGTAAAGTTTGGGAAACACTGTTTTATATGTTAGAGAATGGAAAATTAACTGTACTGAGTATTCATCATGAAAATGTTTTTTTACCTAAACTGTTTGTGAATTATGATTATAATGGGCTTCTAATGGATTTTATTAAGCATTGTAATTGATTATAATGAACTTCAATAATGGATTTTAAAAATTATTTAACAGCAGACCAAGATCTATTTGGATTGATGCTGCATTTTTCTATGGCACTTTGAACTACATCTAATCCACCTAGATCTGGGTCCTCCTATATCTGAGTCTTTTTTCCTTATATCAAACACTAGTTTCATCAACCTTTCTTTTCTTATTCTGTTTAAATGACCATTCCATCTGAGATTAACTCTGCATACTCATAAACACTAATGATGTCAGTTTCCTTACTAATATCATCATTTTTAATATGATTTTATCATTGACGCTGTCTCCTTACTCCCCTATTTTTTCTCAAAATTGTCATATTTGTAGTTTCCACTCTTTGATCAGCTGTTTTATTTCTGACCCAATTCTTAGATCCATAAGTTAAATTTAATTTGAACACTATCTTGCAGTTAACTCAGTATTTCTATCTTAATCCATATACATTTATTCAACTAGCTCTCTACTTGTCTATCTCCAGTTTTTAATTTGCTATCTTTACTAAAAATTGTGCCTAAATGCTTACTTGTTCTCTAGGTAGTTCTTCATTCAGAATGTAGTTGATGTGCCTACCTATTTTCATAGTCTTTTTTTTTTATGATTTTTATTTTTTTAAAATTTTCATCGTCTTTTTTTAATGGTTTTTATTTTTTTTATTTTCATAGTCTTTTTAGTGTTAATTCTCATGCAAAATTTGTTATAGCAGTTATTCTGTTAGGGAATTATAGCAGTTATTCTGCAGACTTGTACTGGATGCATTTAGGAGCATGATAATATCTATCATTTTCATTAAGTAAAGAGCTGAGATTAACATCTCCAGTTTTGATATCTGACCTAATTCTACTTTCCTTCATAATATGATAAATATAGATGATGAATAACAGACGAGCTAACATGCACATTTGCCTCACATCAGATTCAGTATAAACTATATATTGCTTGATATAATTTCCCATTTTACACCATTTAACCAAAGCATTTTGAATAACTTTACTCTTGGCACCTTGTCATGTGACCTTTTTCTAATCTACAAAACTTCAATACAAATTCTTCTCTTAACTATTTGTCTTCAAGTGAAAAACTTATTCTGAAAATGCCTATTTGGTTTGAGCCCAGCTTGTTGTTTTTAGAGTTTCTCTTGTACATTTTTTTTTTTTTTTAGCTTTTCTTTAAATATGCTTGTGTAAATCTCACCTGGAACACCCAGTAGGGAACTTGCTCTGCAATTCTCACATTCAGTTTTCTTTTCTTTTTCTTTTTTTTTTTAGATGGATACTATGAGAGCTTTACTATAGTCTTCTGACCAAGCCTTCATCCATGATGATTACTCATCATGAATGACTTTAATTATCTAAACACTGATTGAATAGCATGAAATCTCATAAGCCACATTTACTGAGCTGTTTTAAGACAATTTTCTCAATCAGTATGTACCAGAAGGAACTTGAAGTCAAAGCATATTAGAATCTCATTATAGTGGCAAAGGGGATTTTAATTAAAGATGTGACTCTCCTGGCTCTATTTGGTTATAGTGATCATGCCACATGACCTGGGAAGTGGCTGAGCATATGCTGTAGATGTTCCATTCAGAAAATGTACATGTTGAATTACAAAGCTGGAAATTATGACCATCCAAGGGGAATACTAGGTTAGTCCATGGTATCAATTGCTGGATGGGAAGGATAGCAGCAGCAGCACATTGGAAACATTAAAAAAATACTTAGCCACTTAACAAATTTACCTGAAAAAAATAATATGCATATAAAAATGATGGTACAACATGACAAAATTTCATGCCGGCTGGGGCGTCGCCCGGTTAAACAACACCCCCATTGTTTTCGCCAGGGAACCAGGGCGAACAGCGAAAAGTTAGCTACTGGAACAAATCTGAAAACAAACCCCAACTCAACATCACCAGAGTTAAAGATTGGTACTATCAACATAAGAAGCCTGAATGGCAAAGAAATGGAGCTAGCTGAGGAATTAGATAAGTATCAGATCGACATAATAGGGGTGACTGAAACAAAAAAGACAAAAACTAGTGAGATGTTTCTGAGCAATAAATACAAAATGTTATATTCAGGCAATGCCAATCAAGGAAAAGAAGAAGTAGCCATAGTATTCAACACAAAATACGAGGCTAATCTTCTTGAATGGCAGCCAGTCTCAAGTAGAGTAATGTGGGCAAATATGAGAATGGGGAACTGGACAATAAGACTTATTTGTGCCTATGGTCCCACAGAAGGTTCTACTAAGGTAGAAGTGGATGAATTTTTTGAGGCTTTAGAAAAAGCAACTGACACAATGAAAAAGGAAAAGTTGGTCCTTGTTGGGGATCTAAATAGCAGAGTAGGAAATGATTGTGAGACATACAAAAATATTTTGGGAAAATTTGGAGAAAAGAGCAAAGCTAATAATAATGGCAAATATCTGTTGGATTTCTGCTCAGGACATGGACTGGTTATTACTAACACCATGTTCCAACATAAAAATGTGCACAAATTCACATGGAGAGAAGAGGCTAGGAATAAGAAAAGTCTCATTGACTATGTTATTGTTGATAGTGATGTTTTCTCCCTGGTGCAGGACACCAGAGTGTACAGAGGATTTGAAATTGGAAGTGATCACTTTTAGTCTTGAACAGGACAAAATTGAATTTCATATTGAAAATAATAACATGTAAGAAAGTTTTAAAGCGAATAAAAGTTGAACAGCTCTCAGATGTGAACTGTAGACTAATATACACAAAGATTATCGAAGAAAAAATGAAAGAGTTTGAGAACAGGAATCAAACCTTGTAGATTCAGTGGCAAACTCTGAAGAAAACATTAATTGATTCTGCCAGAGAGCATGTGGTGAGGTTGTCTGCAAGGATAAAAAAATCAGAACTCACTGGTAGACACAGGAAGTTAAAGAGGCAGTGAAGGAAAAGAAGAAAGCATATCAAAAGTTCTTGTCAAATAAGTCAGCTTGTGCTCTTAGAGAATATAGAGACAAATGCAAGAATGCTAAACACTGTGTAAAACTAGCTAAATAAAAGTCATGGGAGGACTTTGGCAAGAATATAGAAAATAAATATCAAGAAGGTGGCAAAATATTCTGGAGGTTGTTGAAGAAGCTTAGGAATGGAGGAAAGAGTGCTGTAAAAGGAGTTAGAGATGATAAAGGTGACATGAAAACTGGAGAAAAAGATATCCTTGAAGTATGGAGTAATTACTTTGAAAAACTGCTAAATGAAACAAGCAGTGATGACAGCACACTGGTAAAAAACACTGACCAGGCATGCAGTCAGGAATACGTATCCATACTTGAAGTAGTAAAAGCCATCAAAGGCTTGACATGTGGAAAGGCAGCTGGAGTAGATGCTATTCAACCAGAAATGCTGAAGTATGGTGGTATAAGAGTCTTACAGTGGCTGCACTGCATAGTTCAGAAAGCCTGGACAGAGGGACGAATTCCTGATGATTGGAGTAGAGCTCTCATAGTACCCATATATAAAAATGGAAATAAAACTGAATGTGAGAATTACAGAGGTATTTCCCTACTGAGTGTTCCTGGCAAGATCTACGCAAGTATACTTGAGAAACGGTTGAGAAGAATTGTGGAAGAAAAGCTTGGTGAAGAACAAGCTGGATTCAGGCCAAATACAGGCTGTCAGGATCAGATCTTCACTTTACGACAAATAGTCGAGAAAGCATGGGAATATAACAAAGATCTGTATTTAAGTTTTGTTGATTTGGAAAAGGCATATGACCAGGTGCCAAGAGAGAAACTATTCAATACGCTGCAGTTTTATGGTGTCAATGGGGCATTATATCAAGCAATACTTAGTCTTTATTTGAGTTGTAAGTCAGCAGTTAGAATTGAAGGAAGTACAGGAAGATGGTTTAATGTTAAATCTGGTGTGAGACAAGGATGTACATTATCCCCTCTGTTACTCATTATCTATATGGATCACATTATGAAGGAAAGTGGTATTAAACATGATATCAAAATTGGAGAGGTTATTATCAGCTCTTTGCTTTATGAGGATGATGTTATACTTCTAATTAAATCTGCTACAAGTCTGCAAGATTCTCTGACTAAATTGAATAGCTGTTGTAATAGATATGGTATGAAGGTCAGCAATAAAAAGATAAAGACAATGAAAATAGATAGAATTATTGAAAATGTCAACTGTGTTTTGAATGGAAAACCTGTGGAACAAGTAAAACATTTCAGCGACTTAGGCACGATTTTTACTGAAGATGGTAAATTAAATATAGAAATAGACAACAGAATCAGCAAAGCTGGTATGGTGGGAAGCCAATTGAATAAATTCATATGGAATAAGAGAGAAATTAGTCGGAACACTAAATTAGCTGTATACAAGACAGTGTTCAAACCAGTTTTAACTTATGGATCTGAGAGCTGGGTCAGAAGTAAAACAATTGACCACAGACTAGAGACCACAGATATGTGAGTCCTGAGAAAGATTATAGGCGTGAACAGATGGCATCAATGGCAATATCATATTAAAAACGAGGATATTAGGAAAGAACTTGACATTGTCAGCATCCAGGAATGCGTTAGCAGAGCTAATCTCAGGTGGTATGGTCACCTAAACAGAATGGGCGAGGAAAGATTAGCAAAACAAGTGTTTTCTGCCAGGTTGGCAGGAAAATGACCCAGAGGAAGACCAATATATAGGTGGATTAATACGGTACAAAGTGCCTTAGACGATAGAAATATAAGATCTGATAATGTTGGAGTCTTGACAAGTAACAGACAGATTTGGAGGAAAATTGTAAATAGGAGGTTAGTAATGATATAATTTTTTCATGTAGTACTATCATATCCTGTACACCCCTTCTGGGTACATGCCAGGAATTTGATGATGATGATATATATATATTCAAGTTTATATTTATATTTATATAAATTTATTTATATAAATATTTATATAATTATATAATTTATATAAATAAAAATATTTATATATATATGTATATATATATATATATATATATATATTCATAATTTATAATAATAATAAAATAATAATAAATTTATTTATATGAAATAAATAAAATGAAATGAGATGTAATAGGACTAAGTGGGGTGAAAGGAAAATCAGAAGTATGTGTAACACTAACATCAAGAAATGTGCTTTATTGGAAAGGATCAAATGATATGAGAGAGAGAGTCGTATGAACAAAAGCATGGAAAAGAAGATGACTAAATATGCACAAATGTCAGATCAGGGTAGCATATATCATAGTACAAACATCGCAAAAGAAAATTATTGAAATCCTACAAATATATGCACCAACCAGCAGTTATGAAGGTGAAGAACTTGGAGAATTCTGTAATGGTATTCGATAGAATACATTACACACAACACAGCACAATGGGATCCTACAGCCTACACAATAGTGTTAGGGAATTTTTATTCATAACTTTGGAAAAATAAAAATGAACGTGTCAAGTATATAAGAAAAAATGGAATAGGAGAACATAATGAAAGATATCAATAATGTTACCATCGTATAAGAAATATGATGTTAAGCATTATAATGAGGTACCAGTTGAATGCTATGAGCACATTTTATAAGACCAAACCAAAAATGGATATGGATAAATCAGAATGGACAAACAAAAAATGAAATATGTTTCAGTCATCAATCAAATAGACAAAGGAAGTGATCAAAGATTAGTTGATAAATCAAAGAAATAACATTGTATGCTACTTAAGAAATAAATATCTTAAGCAGCATGTGATGGAAGCAATGCAAGATTTTCGGGTGTTGGATTTGGTGATATCCTCACATGATGTGATTGTGAATAAGGTATCAACACTGCGACCTGTTAGTAAGAGTGATCATGAGGTACTGGTTTGGAAGCTAGTCAAACAGGAAAAGAGCTTTTTTTTTGTCAAGAAGCATATATGTGGAATTAAGGTGAATTATGAGAAGCTCCATAATCCACTAGCATCAATGCATTAGGTTAATGAGCTGTGCAGAAAAGATGTTCACAGTGCATGGAATTGATAAGGCAGTATCTGACATGAGCAATGCATAACTATATACCAAGAGTTAAGCAAATAAATAGACTAGGAATGAAATGAACGAATAGTGAAATTAGTCATTTTTGCTTCAGGTTCGAGGATATTAATGAATGTTGTCAATTTGTAATGCTGTGGAAAGATAAGTAATTTTTCTCAAATTTTTGCTAATAATGATGAGTTAATTTATTGTATTTATTTGTTTTCTAAGTGTGTGAGATAGACTGTTATTTAGTCATAAGTATAACATGTGTATTTCTTTCGACTATATATTGTTGTTATGGCACTTATGCATAGCAGAACAATGGCAGCCAGGATGTCTTTGTTGGGCAAGCTAAATTTGCATGAGTTTGTCCAGTGCAAAATTTGTGAGATATCCTCATCATGTTTTAGATTATATTTTTATATTATAAAAATTGTCTTAGCTGAACTGAGAACAGAAAAATGCAAGAGGTCTGAAGCCAAAAAAAAATCGTAAGAATAACAAGAGAAAGAGCATAATCAGATATTTTTTTTTACTGTGATTAAGGAAGTAGTTCATGAAAGTGCCACAGAATCTTGTTTCTTTGGTGCAAATATTAGTAATACTGTTAGAATGCAGAAAGGAAAGGTGAAAGGATTGTTTTTGTTGGAACCAATGACCTGAGAGGAGAAGTATCGCAACAGAGAGGATGTGAAAGAGTTATTGGAAGAAGCAAAAAAGAAGAGCAAGGATGAAGTTTGTGAGCCTGCTGTCATGCTATGATAGAGGTGACCTGAGAAGAAAGGCGGTAATAATTAATGAATCAATATGTAGGTTGTGCAGAAGGAATGATGTAGTGTTTGTGGACTGTTAGCACTGAGTTTGATGGACAAAAATATTTGTATACGGTGCTGATGGACCACTTAAAAGGATTCAAAGTTAGGTGTCTAGCAAGTGCTTTGTTCACTGAGAGTGTGCAAATGCAAAGTCAGGAAAACTAAAGAAATTAGGAGATGCAGATGAGTGTGTGGAAGTACCCATGAAGTAAATGAGTGTTTGAATGAACAAAAGATATGGAATCTAATCTCTGAAGCAGCAGTATTGAATGGGATAGTCAATTCAGGATGTAAAGGTGGTTGGGGCCTAAGGGGATGCTACAGTTTATATATACTGATGCTAAATCATCAGGAATAAGATAGAGGATTGTTTGGCATTAGTTAGTGGCATTAGTGAGACTTGGCTAAGAGCAGATGTAGTTACAGAGACGGAATGTGAAAGGTTTAGCATTTTCAGGAAAGAAAGAGAGGATAAGTAGGTGGAGGGGCACCGCTGATGATAGCAGATGAATGGCAGATGGCAGTTCTTTTGAGTCAGTATGGTGGGAGTTGTTGAGGCCAATGGGAAAAAATATAAAATTGGTTGTTGCTCTAGGCCACAGGATTCAGGATGATGTGGAACACATGAATCAGCAGAGTAGTACGATTGCAAGTTGAGTAATTATTATGGGGAGGAGGGGATTTAGACTTTGGAAGACTGGATGGAGGAAAAAATTACACGGCAAGAAAGAAATGCAATTTATACACTTACTGAGATATAATTACTTGTAAAAGAATGTAATAGAGGGGATTCAGGGTTCAAGAGTGTTGGATTTGGTTATGGAATCAGAAGTCATCTCCATAACATCGCTTCCAATTGGAAAAAGTGATCACATGGTCTTGAATTTGGGGGGTCAGCAGTTGTGAAAATTCCTGTTAAGAAGGGGTATATGTGGAACTACATGGCAGATGATAATGATCTGCAAAGGAAGGATGTTCGTGGTGCATAGGGGATAATTAAGGGGTATCTGGAGGAAGCAATATCACACTGTATACTCAAGGTCAGGAGGGTAAATTGGGTAGAAGTTAGATGGATGAGTACTATCATTAAGCAAGAGCAGAAAAAGAAAAGGATGTTGTGGAGGGTATATAAGGAGAAAGATGACCAGTTAACTCGTAAAGTATGAGAAACGAGCAAGAAAATGACTACCATGGTAAGGAAAGCAAAATCAGATTCTGAGAAGAAATTACCCAAGCAGGTGCAAGGATATCACAAAGAGTTTTTTTTTTTAATGTGGCAAGTAGGAGGAGGAATGTGTATGGAACTTTAATGAGTGAAGATGGTAGAGGGATAGCAGAGACAGATGAAATTGTTGAACTACTGAGTGACCATTTTGCAAGAGTATATCAACCAAGTGAAGATATTGTTATGACAGGGACTGATGTGAGAACAGAGGTTGATGAATTGGAGGTACTTAAGATATAGCAGAATCTAAATGCAAATATAGCTATGGAATTGGATGGGCTATCATCTCGCATTTTAAGAGAACATGCAGGGGAACTGGCAATACCTTTGGCTAGGCTATTTAATTTAAGTTACAGCTCTGGCAAAGTCCCAAGAGAGTGGAAGGAGGACAAAATAATTCCTTTGCATAATGGAGGGTCTAAGTCTGTGGCAGCAAATTATAGACCAATCACTGTCTCAGGAGTGGAGATAAAAGTACTGGAAAAGTTGGTCAAAAAGAGAATATTGGAATGGGTGGATAAGAATATGATACTCTCTGAGGGACAGACAGCATGGCTTTATGAAGAATTGGTCATGCCTTAGAAATCTACTAACTGTTTTATAATAGAGTGACAGCTGAGATGAATAAAGGAATGGCTATACAATGATACTGCTTGATTTTGTAAGGGTATTTGATTGGATACTACATAGAACTCCATTATGCAAACTGCAACAAATGGGGATAGATATTTAATCGTGTGTGGAAAGGCTTATGTGTTGGTCACACATATTGATTGGATTTTAATGGTATAGATGCGAACACAGATTGATAAGAAAATAATTATTTACTGTTAAAATCCAATCAACAAGGGGATAGATATGAAAGTGGTGATATGGATAAAAGGGTGGTTGATTAACAGATACCAAAAAAAGTAGTATATGGAGGAGCAGAATCCAGGAGAAGGCATGTGACTAGTAGTGTGCTGCAATGCTCTGTGCTTGTACCAGTGCTGTTTAATTTGCACATAAATGATATAGGAAATTATTTAAGAAGGTAGATATTCAGTTGTTTGCTAGTGATGCAAAGTTGGGTAGGGTTAACCAAGGATGATTTAAATAGGCTGCCAGTATATGCAAAACATAATGTCTATTTAATGTGGAAAAGTGTAAATTTATGCATTTTGGGATACAAACTGTATACCACATTGACAGAACTGTACTCCAAAAAATAAATGAAGCCACAGATTTTGGGTTAATGGACAGAGTTGAAGTTTGAAATGCATGTTGCTAAAGTAACCATGGTAGTTTACAAAATTACTTTGTTATTGAAGAACACACACACACACACTAAAAGGCAGAGATAAGGGAGTTATCATTTCTCTTTATGAAGCATTGATATGACCACATCTGGATGACTTTGATCAGGTCTGGTCACATGGGTTTCTTGGGGATGAGGAAGTTTTGGAGAGGATCCAGAGCAGGTGATCAAGATTGTGACTGGTCTGTAGAATGCTTCCTATGAGGATAGATTCAGAGGTTGTGAATTGCAAAAGTTAGTTGATGGGTGAAAAAGGGGAGATATGATAGAAACATTTAAATTACTTATAGAATTGATGTAGGGGAAACAGTTGAGCACTATGGAAGTTGAGAAAGAGTGTGATTAGCAAGGGCATAAGAACTAGATTTTTCATTTGGAGAGTGGCGAATGAATGGAATGGGTTGCCTGAGTCATTTGTGAGTTCTTTATCTGTTAACAGTTTCAAGGAGAGGTATGATAGATATTGTATTGATAGTTTGAGTCTCCCACAATCAGTCTTATGACTCCATGGAGGTACTCGTGCAATAATAATAATTATTATTATTATGGAAGAGATACAAGATAGTTGGTAGCAATTAGATGTATGAGGATTATAAAGTGCAAGCTAGAAAAGTGACAGGAATAATAAAGAAATTAAAGTGCAATGGGAGGAGATTTGTCAGTCAGCTGAAGAGTAGTTACAAGGAATTCTTCTACCTTCTGTGAGCAAAAAAGAGGAAGAATAATTATGGAAGGGTGACACTGGTCGATGGCTGTGGTACCAAAGTGACTATAGCAAGAATACAGGTGGAGTTGTTTAACGAGCACTTTTTCAGTGTTATCCTGCTAGTATTAATGACCGTGCATCTGTGGAAGGGTGGCAAATAGAGGAATTAGAAGTGAAAGAATCAGAAGTATATCAAGCATTGCTTTGGTTCGATGTTAATGACACTGTGGAAAGGGATGATATCACCATATATTTTAAGGAATGTGCAAAAGAGTTGGCTATGCTTAGACTTGGATATTTAATAAAAAGTCTTATAGTGGGAGAAGTTTCTAAATAGAAAGAGCATGGTTTTAAATCATAATGGAAATGTAAACATTAATGGTGCTAGGCTCAATAGGTAAGATTTGAAGAGCAGTGAAAACTTCAAATATCTGAGAAATATATACTGTTTAGTGATGGAAGTTTAGTCCAGGAGATAATAGGAAGGATTTCACTAGGCCAAACTTTTTTTTAACAGTGTAAGTAGCCTTCTTTGAGACAGTGAGGTTCCACTTAAGCACTAGCTTTTGATTAACAAAAGTTACTTTTTGCCCATTTTGACTTGCAGCAGAGATGTGGAGACTAACAAAAAGAGAAATGAATAGAATACAAGCAATGGAAATGAAAACATTAAGGACAACATTGGATAAAACAAGGAAAAACAGAATAAGAAATGTGGACATTAGGAATAGTTTAGGGCTAAAATGTGTTGAAGAAATACTTTGAACTCTCGCTTGAAGTGATTTGGACATCTATTGAGAATGAACTTAGAAAGATTCATAACTTATTTTAACTGTATTAAATTAGAGTGAACTTAGAAAGAATACCAAGAAGAATGTAATGAAATTTGAGTGGAAGAGATGAAGAGGAAGACCACAGAAAAGGTGGAGAGACCAAATAAGAGATCCAGAAAAGAGATCTGAACTGGCACAGTATTCATGAATGAAGAATTTGGGAGGACAGAAAGAAATGGAGAGATCTGATTTGCCTGATCTGACAGCTTTTGTCAGAACAGTGTTTCTAAAGAAGAAGAGTAGTCGGTGAGCAGAATCCAATGTCAGAATACACTCTGAATGCAGGTAGTGTAAATGATTTCAAGGTTTTATATGATTAGACACATTCTAATTAGGTCTCTCAGAATGAGTCTTCTGACCCTATGGAGGCTACTCTAATAATAATAATAATATATGAAAATGGATGAGATATCAGACATAAAAAAGGCATAGTAGCAAGGGCTTAGGAGTATTTTTCAGACTTAAAACTAGAGAGTCTAGTCAGAGGCAATTGCCAGTTCCATTACAAATTCCCACAAAACACAAGATGATATCCCATCTAATCCCACAGCTGCATTTACATTGAGATTTTGCAACATCCTAAGAACCTCCAATTCATCCACCTCTGTTCCCAGATCAGTGTCTGTCACATATTTTTGACACTCACTTGAACAATATACCCTTGCAAAGTGGTCACTCTGTAACTCAACTATTTTATCTGTTTCTGTCACTTTGTGACCATTATCACTCACTGAGGTTAATCTTCCTCTTACTTGCTACGTAATGAAAGAACTCTTTGGGATTTCCTTTGGAGTGCAGGGCAAGATTCTTCTCATCTGATTTTGCCTTCCTTCCATTGCTGGTCACCTTTCTTTCCTGAGCCTTGTACTGCTCATGAGTTTGCTGTTCAGCTTTCTCCTTATATATCATCCACAGCATTGTCTTCTTCTGCAGCTCATGCTTAATGATATTGCTCATCCAACTCCTACCTGATTTAACCCTCCTTACCTTAAGTATACAATTTAATATTGCTTCCTCTAGATGACCCTTAACTATTTCCCATGCACTACTAACATCCTTCCCTTGCAGTGTTTTATGCCATTGCACAAATTTAAGCTTCCTCTTAAGCATGTCATAATCATCTGCCTTGTAGTTCCACCTATACCCTTTCTTGACATAATATTCCTCATGTTTTACAATCTCCCAGGACCACACAGTCACTTTTGCAAATCAGAGGCAACGTGGCCACTTTGGTTATGGATAGCTCTTCCGATCACATGACCAGGTCCAATACTCTCACACACCTAGTCCCCTCCATCACATGATGCCTCAAGTAATTATCTCTCGGTAGGTGTATAAATTCCATTTCCTTCCTGCCATGTAATGTTTCTTTCTTCCAGTCTATGTCTCCATAGTTGAAGCCCCCATAATAATCACTCGCCTGTACTCATTGTACTAATTTGCTGATGCACATCTTCCAGATCATCCATGGAACCCTCTCCTATAATAACAATGAACTGTATATTTTGTCTTACTGTTCTTGATCTCACACCAGACTGCTTCCAATGAACAGCTGCCCTCTTGCCTGTCTCTTATTCTTTTTGGCTGGAATTCATCTGCTGTCATCAGTAATCCCCCCCCCCCCCTCCATCCTATCTTCTCTATCTTCCCCGAAAATACTAAATCCTTCACATTATATCCCTATAACTACATCATCTGCTGTTAGCCAAGTCTCGTTAATGCCTATAACTTTTGGGTTGGTGATATTGGATATAGGCAAATATATTTTAAAATTAAAATGTAAATAGAGCAAGTACAAAAATATGTGTACCTTAGAACAGCTTTTACATTAGAAAAAAGAAGCATTTATGAAGAAATAAAAAGGATTCAGGTAGGCTGTGCAGCTTTTGGCAAACTGAAAAAAAAATTCCTATGTAGTAAAATAAAACTGAAAATAAAGCCAAACTTTTCAAGTAATGTGTCATCCCAGTTATGACATGCAGATCAGAGACATGTCTAATAACCAAACAAATACTGGACAGAATGAGGAAAACTGAGTCAGTCATTCTAAACATCAGTCTACAAAAGAAAATGAAGAATGAAAATATAAGAAAAGAAACAAAAATGTTGCATATAGGGAAAGATATTTTAAAATTAAAATGGAAATGGGAACAGGCCATATCACATGGATATGTGATATATCCTGCCCATTTAGTAGACAAAGAGAATCATCCAGTGGCATCCATATTAAGGAAGATAAATGCTAGATGACCAGAGAGAAGATGGAAGGATGATCTAGTAGAGATGGTTGGAGAATGCAGCATCATGAAGTCTTCGACAGAGAAAGATGGAGACAAATGAGGGAGGCTGATAACCAAAAATAGTTATAAAAATGACTTAAGGAGACTGATGAATGGTTGAAATAGATTACCAGAGTTATCATGAGTGTTTGATTGTTGAAGGAATTCAAGGAGAAGTATAACAGGTAATAGTTAGTTTAGACCTCCCACATCCTTTGACTCTATGGATGTGTTTGAGAAAATAATCCTTCTATATTCTTTTATTCTATATTCTTCTCTTTCTCTGTTTTCTATATTCTTCTCTTTCTGTATTTTCTATATTCTACTGGAGGCCTCCCTGTTTGTTTCACTAGTTTTATATTTAGAGAAAAATGTAAGAAAGTTAAACTATATTCCTCAGGTCACATGCTTACATTCTTTTACTAGACTCTAATGATTTATTTCTAGGACTGGCACTATCATTAAATTCTGATTTTATCAATCTTTTTTACTGCCTACCTCCATGTTAATCAACCAATGTTTTGTTCAGGTTTTGCCACTAGGACTCCAATATTTGTATATTTGAGTCTATAGTTCACTGCTGCTCAACTTTGATTCTTTTTATAAATTTTCTGCATTTTTTTTTTTCAATATGATACTAATTTTGAAATGTGTTTGGCATATTGAATTAAATATTTAAACTGCACAATGGAAATAAATCCATTGCTAGCAGTCTTTTCCAATGATACCATTTAGCCATAAATTTCCTGAGAAAACCACTTCTGCACTAACTGTAGGTTCCACATATGATGACTATCTCACACAGACACCTTCATATTTGCCACTATTACCATGGATGTTGTTGTTGTTTTCAGGAATGTTGATAGTCATGTCATGACTTTTTAAGACAAAGTAGTATTACCCATTTTATAATTGTCACTGATGATTAACAGTGGCTATATCATAACTTCTGAGACAAAGGGAATAGCACCAACCAAGGTTGCCCAAATGTACAAACTTAATTTTAACTTTAGTTTAAAAAAAAAGAAAAAGAAAAGGCATTTCTTGACAGCACACCTTACACAGTCCTGAGTTGAGATCACAGAACTATGACCTTTTTTTTTCACAATCATAGTTTTTTTTTTTTTAGTAATTTCAGCTTGCTCTTCAGGTTTTTTAGGGAAGTGACATTTGGAATGGAAGGAGCGGCGAGGGGGGGATGAGAACATAGTCCTCTACATAGCCACCTGTATGCTTTTCTACAAGATCAAAGGCAGAAGTCAGTCTTATCTATTTTGATTGTTGTGTTTAAATTACTGATAAGAGGATATCTTTTACAAATAAAGATAATTAAAAATGAATTACAGTATGTTAAAACCAAGGGAATACATTCTGTATCCTGTATTATATACCTTTATTTCCATGATTAAAAAAATATGGAAATAAAGTAAGGTGTAAGGTGCTTTTTAGTTAAATTATATTAAAGCCTTATTTAGGTATTAAATCTCTTAAGCAGCCAGAAACAAAAGATGAACAATGACAAATAGCCGGCCAAGTGGTTAGCATATCTGCTTTCCAGCCAAAAGGCTGCTAGTTCGAATCCTGCTGTGGGCATGGATGTTTTTGATTGTCTATGAGTAAACTAGTGGTGGTGGTCGGTGGTAGTGAGGTATTTGCAGTCATTTGGTGGATAATTAGTGAATGAGTGGTGGAGACAGTTGTAAAATATGTGCCCTCCCTCGATGAGTCTTTGGACTCCCTGGAGGTGTCAAATAATAATAATAACCATGCTTCTGATACCTACTGGTATATGAAATCAAACATAGAAGATTGCAGTCCACTATAAAGGCAGAGAGCCCCATTTAGAAAATCAGTCAGTAGGAGATTAAATGACATATAACTCACTCTACTACTTAATAGTGCAGTCTGGACACTACAACAGATAAAGTTGGTACTTTCTCTTTAATAGGCTGATACATATCCTACTTTTATTTTTGGTCACAGGATGAATTTCATAGCAGCAAAACATAATAAAACTACAAAATATGTTATGTTACTTTAAGGTTATGTCCATGATTACAGGACATAGAAGACACGTGATGATGAGTCAAAGTCAGCAGGAAATGTCATGGAAACAACGTAAGTTGTTTTAATTTATTAATATTGAAATTGTTATATCCCTTTCTATATGTCTCAATACTCATTTTATGCAGATTGTTATAATGTTTATTTTGAGACTTTACAAATTTCTAAAAATAAAGGAAATGCTATGTGAGTATATTTTGTACTGATTATCAGTAATCCATGTGTTAAGGCTTAAGTGCTCAGAGCAACTCATGTTAGAGGTTTAATGGAGTGAAACAGCACTGAGAAGGGATTAAAAATAATATTTAATTCTTCCACATTTCATCTCAATCACTGAGACATCAATAATAAATTTAGTTTAATCCTTTATCCAAGTGTAAGCAATTAAAATTTGTGCCTGAAATATCTTCAGGACTGAGACAACTCGTAGTAAATGAGGACCAAGCTCTCATAACTCCTTGTCTCAGTATCTCCCATAATACAAAGCACATTTCCTTGTGGATATGTATAATGCTATGCATTAAGTGAAGGGCCACTACCCAAACCGATTTCAACCTTTATTGAGGTCTCGTCAGTGGGAGCCAGAACAAGAAGTGGTGATACTAAGGCAGAAGGCAATGGAGAGGTCATATTTACTTATACGAGTTTCCAAAAGTCGTACCACTTTATTATTACTCTGGATTTAGAGGAAGATGTTGGAAGTTTATTTTCCACTTGGTTAGACTATAATAAATTTAGTTTAATCCTTTATCCAAGTGTAAGCAAACAAAGTTTGCTCCTGAAGTATCTTAAGGAATGAGGCAACTCGTAGTAAAGGTGGATCAAGCTCTCATCACTCCTTGTCTCAGTATCTCTCATAATGCAAAGCACATCTCCTTGCGGATATGTATAATGCTATGCATTAAGGGCCACTACCCAGACCTGTTTTGACCTTTATTGAGGTCTTATCAGTGGGGGCCAAACCCAGAAGTGGTGATACTAAGGCAGAAGCAGTGGAGAGGTCATATTTACTTATACAAGTTGCCAAAAGGTGTACCACCTTATTATAAAATAACTCTGGATTTAGAGCAGTGTTTCTCAAAGTGTGATATGCGTACCCCTGGGGGGTACGTGAAAGGTCGTTAGGGGGTACATAGCAATTTTTGGCTATGCATAATGAGTCATATGAGTCATTATATTTTTCAACAAACAGTACAATTAGAGACAACCAGGATAAAACGGCACTAACTAATGAATCACATCCCCTCTCCAACAGAAACTGCTGTATAGACCAAGCAAAACCATATGTTGCCGGTGGAACATATGGTTTTGCTTGACACCACCCCTGTCGTTAATGTGTTAAAACTAAGAAATATATAGTGAATGTGCTTCAGATATTATGGAATTCGGTTGAAGGGAATTAGCATTTCAACTCAACTGTTGAAATGCTAATTTGTCTTTGGTTCACGCGATCTTTTGTTAATACCGCACCAATCATATGCAGTTCTTCGCTGCTCTACGTATCTCAAGTCTTGTAAATTACTGGTAATTTTTGCTTGAAATAATGGGAAAGAAGATGATGCTATTTGGGTAGATGACTTTGACGATGCACACAAAGAAACTGTTCTAGATGCCAAAAGTAGTGATAGCGAGTAGGAGCTTATTGGTAAGTCGCACCATTTTCAGTTTTTTTCTGAAAACTTTAGATTCCGAAAATTCCCGCACATATCTTGCAACACGATTTTTTAGCTTCAATTTTGGGGAAAAAGTTAGAGTTATATTCAAATAAATACAGTATTTTTTTTTTAGCTTTCAAATTCTTACGTATGGATCATTGGTAAAAGATTGGATTTATAAAACCCCCAAAAGAGAGCGATATAGCAAATACAAGTAGCTGTAAGCAACAAGAAAACATTGATATTGCATCTGGATCAAATGAAATTGATGAGTGTGTCATCTGACATCTCTAGCGAACCAAAATTTAAAAATAAATCATATTTTTTGTTTACATGAACATATAAATTCAAATAAAATAGATATTTAATTTTAATTAATATTTTAAATTAATTTATTAAGTTTAATTAATTAGGGGTACTTGGTAATGATGAAAATTTAAGAAGGGGTACGTGGATATCCGAAGTTTGAGAAACACTGATTTAGAGAAAGATGTTGGAAGTTTATTTTCCCTTGGTTAGACTATAATAAATTTAGTTTAATCCTTTATCCAAGTGTAAGCAAACAAAGTTTGCGCCTGAAGTATCTTCAGGACTGACACAACTCGTAGTAAGATACTTCAGGCGTAAACTTTGTTTGCATACACTTGGATAAAAGATTAAACTAAATTTATTATATGTAGTCTAACCAAGTGGAAAATAAACTTCCATCACTGAGACATCATCAGGAGTACAATATTGGACTTCTCTAGAACTCGCAACTCTTCGGAAGACTTTTCGATTGAAGGTGAAAAAAAAATTTTTTTTTTCTCCCAGGTTTTTCATGCTGTACATAGGCAGACCAATAAAAAGAATACATGTAACTGACAGATAATGCATTAGCATTATTAAGTTTATTTTCTTTGTCGTAAGCTAAACCAGTGTTTCTTAAACTGTGTTTCAGGGAACTCAAGGGTTCTACTTTTTATTAAATTACATTATTTTGAGACCAGTCATGTTACTTTATTATTTGTGATATTATTATTATTATTATTATTATGAGAGAGGCCCCAAACATCATATCAAGAACAACTATTCAGCATTCGCACAGTATCTATCATACTTTTCTTTGAACTCATTTACAGTCATGGTGCATACAAAAAAACTTTAGCAGCTTATTCCACTCATTCCCGCTCTCCAAGTAAAAACCTAGCTCTAACACCCTTGCTAACTACACTCTTGCTCAGTTTCCATGGATGGCCCCTAGTTCTCCCATCACCAGACCTATTCTGAAAAATTTCCTCTGAATTAATCTTGTAAAAACCCCTCAGTAATTTGAATGTCTCAATCATATCACCGCTTTTCTGCCTATCAACCAATTTCTGTAACCCACAGATCTTCAACCTATTCTCGTAAGGTTCATTCCATAGACCAGCTATCATCTTGATCACTCGCCTCTGGATCTTCTCTACCTCCAACACATCACGAAGAAACCCAGGGGCCCAGATCTGGGCACAGTAGTCAAGATGGGGTTTTATCATGGCTCGATAAAGAGGAAAAATAACTTGCCTATCTCGACTTGTCAAAGTATTCTTCAGTAACCAAGTGATCTGATGAGCTGATTTAGCCACTTTTGCAATGTGCCCCCCCCCTAAACTTCAACTCCTTGTCCACCAATACTCCAAAATTCCTGGCCTCATCAATCTCCTGGAGTACAGTTCCACCAACGTGATATACTACTGCTAATTTTTTCACCCCAAAATGCATAACCTTACACTTTGCTATTAAACTGACATCCATTCTCATTAGCCCAGACTGCCAATCTATCGAAATCATCCTGCAAAATTTTGACATCATGTGCATTCACTATTGCTCTACCAAGCTTTGCATCACCAGCAAATAAATGAACAGTTCCTCTCAGATCCTTTCCTGTATCATTAATGAACAAATTAAATAGCAGTCGTCGAAGAATAGAACCCTGCGGCACACCACTAGTAACAGGCTTTCTTTTGGACTCCACTCTTGAATAAACTACTCTCTGATATCTCTCCATCAACCACCCTCCTATCCATCTCACCAACCCTATATCATTCAGCATAAACTTCAGCACATCATTCCCATGTGCTGAAGTTTACTGATTAGAATTCCATGTGGTACCCTGTCAAAGGTCTTAGCAAAGTTCAGCAGTATCACTGTAAATCCATTACCTTTATCCAGTTCATCCGTCACTGTATTATAAAACGTGAGCGAGTTACTGAGGCATGATATACCCTTCACAAAACCATGCTTCCCCCGTACAGTATCCCATTTTTATCTATCCATTCCTGTATTTTGCTCTTGACTGCTGATGTATTTTTTATGTTCTTTCATGTGGATGGTGGCTGACCTTCCTGCCTGTCCATAGTAGGCCAGCTTGGAAGAAGAGGCGATCTCTATACATACCAGGAACTGAGAAAAAGAGAGTGAGGGGGGATTTAGTCCTTAGCAGAGCAGATAAACTTAGCTAGTTTCAAGTAGGAGTTAGAAAGCTGTGCAGAGATCGTATTTCTGGCTATTTTAGCTGAAGTGCCTCAGACATAGGGGATGATGATAGCATTATTAAAATCCTTCTGAAAAGAAGGATTATTTTTAATCCTTTCTCAGTGCTCTTTCACTCCATTAAGCCTCTGACATGTTTAGCAATATACTAATAGATATTTTTTATTCGATCATTAGTTGAAATGTTTAATAAATAGAAAAGAAAATTTCTACCTATTTTATTCTTTTTATGTGAATTGCAAATAAATATTTATTTCTGATAAACTCTTTAATGTCATTTCCACCTATAAAAGGTGTAAACCTATAAAACATAGTATACTTATGGGTGGACTAAGGGTTGTTTTTCATTCTTTATTATTTTTTTAAATATTTTAATTAATTTTTTACAAATGAATATTTTTACTTTCAATGATATTTCAATGATTATTTCAATGACAGCACAGTCTATTATGATCCTGCTCTCACGAAAAAATTGTGAACAATTAAAAATGACCAAACTTAAGTTTAAACTTAATTACTGAATAGATCATATCCATCCCACTTGTACACAGTTGTGGAAGTAATCATTAGGATATGTAAACCAAAAATAATTATTGTACATTAAAACAATGATTTTAATGACAGCTAACATACACTAGAAAGGCGAACACTGGAGATTATTCATAGTATGTATTATATACTCTTTACATTGAAAGAGAAAATATCATAAATTTATGACTAATAGGTTAAAAACACATAAAATAGCAGAAGCTAATTTAAAGAATTAAAATTCAGAATGTTTCATTTTTTTAGATACTGAGTAATTTTTGAAATGTATGTACTATATAAAAATATTGGTATGGAATATTTCTATGAATATTTTGGATATTTTGTTTATATGTGATTTTAATGCTTCTTAAAAATAAAAATTGACAGTATTATTTTATTTATTTATTTTTTTTTTTTTGCCTATAAAAGATCACTGCCAGTAATCTTACATATTTAATAAAATTTCACATACAAGTTTAAAGGACATTTTCCTAGTTATTGTCACTTAATTTTGATATAAAGCAGAGTAAAGCAGAAAAGACATGATGTTTGTGTACTGTTGGAAGAATAGCTGTCTAATTGACATCACATGGTTGTTTATGGAGGAAACATCAGAGGAAAGAGGGGTAAGAAATGATGTTGCTACAAATTTCAATTTCTGGTCTGTTCTTATTGAAATACGTAATGATGATGTTTTAATATCTTAAAACTGATATTCACTTGTTTGCTGATGTGATAAAATTATGGCTATCATTGTAATGATATATTTAGTGATTGGTGTTTATTCATAATAGTGTCTTACAGTATAATGACACCAGAAGAGCAAAATAAATAAATAATTTATTGTTTTTTAATATTTTGCTTGATTTCACACCAGCATCTTCTGAACACAAATTACAACTCTGGTAAGACACTAAATAAGTGCCCCTAAGAGCTCCCTAAAAATACTCAATACAGTGCAGAAGAGAGCAGTCATACTGATTAATGACTCATTTCTTACCAACTCAATCCAACCATCATCACAGGCATCTGGTGTCTACTGCATGCATCTTCTGTAGATATTTCCATGGTAAATGTTCATTAGAACTATCATCAGTAATTCCTCCTCTCTGTATCAAATCCATCATAACACGTACAGCTATGACCCAACATCCTTTCACAATCAAACTCCAAACTCATAGAACAAATTCCTCTTCCTTCATCCCCATTGCTGCTGTATTGTGGAATAGTCTTCCCTCCTATGCATTTCCCAAGGAATAAGTGCACAGATTTTCAAATCCAATGTGAACAGGTTTCTTGTTTTTCAATTTCTCTTTCCATAAAACAGCACTCAATTAGATCATTGCAAAAACAATTTAAATTGTAACTGAAAAGAAATAATTATCATATCAGGATACCCTCGAGCAGCTGGATAAAACATGAAGTTAATTCAGAGAATTCAAGCTAAAGTTGAGCTAAAGACTAGTCTATTTAACAGGTGGTAGATCACAATTCACTAAATTTCAAAGGGAAAAAAAGTTATTTAAAAAAAGAGTTGGATCTTGGTATAAAATATATATACCAAGACAAAGATGATGTCATGAAATCTGTAGCCTTTCAAAAATTTCTGGACCTTGAATTGCAATAATAAAGTTTTTCCAAGCCAAATTTGATATAGAAGTTCATTCTTTATTTGGTTTATTTTATGTTATGATTATTATTATTTATTTATTTATTTATTTTTGGCCAAAGAATGTTTTCCTCTCTGTTATGTGACAGAACTTGAGGTTTTTATTATTATTATTATTATTTGACACCTCCAGGGAGTCCAAAGACTCATCGAGGGAGAGTGTGCCAACAGCATCGAACGATTGGCCCCTTCCAACTACTAACCGCGCTCAAACTTACTTAACTGAGCCATTAGTAGCAGAGGCTCTACCAATCGACCAACCTTTGCCGGCTTTTTCATAACTTTAATAGTTAAAATACTAGAAGTTAATCAAATACCAACTAGTTTTGCAACAAAATGGCTAGTTATTTCTTAATGATTAAAATGATGAGTGTAGATTACAAATTAAAACATAACTGGGATAAGCCATTAGAATCACAGCAATGAAAACAAGATACAAGTGGTGCTTAAGTAGCACACATCATCATCATCATCATCATTTGTTCTCTCTTCTTTTGACACTTTGACTTTCAGATATGATTTAAGATAAATTGCTGGTTTATCTTATATGATGAAACCATATTAGTGAGTATGAGCAGTGGAGTCCTTAATACACGAGAAGAAGATGTTTTCCAGATAAAGCAGGGTGTCAGTATCCAATCTATGTTATGATTTATGGTGGGTAAGTGAGTGAGTAAATGCATGATATGAAAGACTAGATTTTTCTTTTCTTTTGTGTGCCATGTCACTGAGATGTTTGTTTCTTATTTCAAATCTGTTCTTCTCTGATAATCTTCCCTACCAAGGCCCTAACATTCAATACAGAAATTCTGTTTCCATTCCATACATCAACAACTCCATCAAGATTGCTGCACTACTGAATAAAACAATACAGGAGTTGTTTGCAAGCCCATCTAAACTGTCTGAAGCCTCCTAAGATTTCCAAAAGATAGTAACCCCTTCTATAAATATCCTGGTGTCTTGAAAACAAGAGAGTGATGAATTGGTCACTGCCAGGAAGACGGAAGAGAGGATGGCCTCAACTTACATGGAGAGAAAGAGGTTGTAGAGGCAGTGTGAGCCAGAGAGTTGCAAGAAGGTTCCTGGAATGACTTTTGCAATGGAGAAGGGGATTATGAGGAACTGCTGGACAGTGGAAATACCTTTAAAAGTATTTCTATAAAATTTGTTTATATGGTCTACCATATGTAGGTTAGACTAGTAGAAGTTTTGAAATAAGAAAGAAATATTATATCCGCAATGTGGCACACAAAAGAAAAGAAAATCTGATCTTTCATATCATTAATTCACTCATCGCAGAGCACAACATAGACAACACAGCCCTCATTTCTGGAAGATAACCTCCTCTCATACAAATCCTTGAAAAATCAGGGATTTTTCTTAAGTGATGTCTGGAAGTTATTAATATGATCCCTTAACATACTTGATTTCCTTTTTCAATAATCAGCTCAAAAGTCTTCTTGGAGAACAGATGATATGCATTCTTTGGGCCTTATTCTCATTGTTTGCCATTCTAACAATTTATCCGAGAATATATAATAACTGATAAGAATTTATATTTTTATTTATACTTATGGCTTACAAATATAGAAAATAGAATTTTATTCATAAACTCATACTATTGACACTTAGTCCAGAGTTCTATGGAACTATACAAAGATTTCTCACTCCAGCAGGTTCAAATTTGATCACCTTTTCCTTGAAATATGTAAAATACTACAAAATCAGCTGAACCTTAATTGATCTGACTGTATACTAATCTCTAAGTTTTGGGAAGTGATTACTATTAGCTGTTTATAATTTTTATTTTTTATTTTTAATCTGCATAAACTTTTACAGTTGTTCTTTTGAACTCTAATAGTGTTATCCTGTCAAATCAACCATGACCAAGATATGAGCTAGTATGCACATGCAACATGGTTCATTCTTAAAATTCATCTTTTCAATGTCTTTCTCCCTGATGTCCATGTTATTATTTTTCTACATGTATAAACCATATCATCATCATCATCATCATCATCATGTATCATCTCCATCCAGGAGGTTGACTACCATGATGTGACTCATGGTTGACTTTGGGTGTAAGGATAATATGGTGAGGACCCTATCTTCCACATTTTTGTAAGTATTCATGACCGTAGACCTCTGTGTGTTCATGGGGCCAGTTTGCCTGTTCTGAGGGATGAAAACCTGAGTTTCCAGGTGAAAAAACCTTCTACCTTTGTATGAGACTGGCTAATTCTTTAGTTGAGAGAGACCAGATAATGGTTCCTCACATCATGGACAGGAATCGAACCAGGATGTTTCCAACCAAAGGGCTTCATCTATACTGACTAAGCTACGGAGGTTTAATAAGCCTTATAAGTATCTCTAAATATGTCCCGTACACGTTTCCTTAAAACAATTTATATTCTTGCTTTACTCCTTCGCCCAAGCATAATTATACAAAGTCTGTGTGTGTGTGGGAGGGGTATCTTCATAACTAGTCTACTTGTACAGGTTGGTTCATAAGTCACAATGGGGTTTAAAATGTGAATAAGTTTTTTGATTATTAACTTTTTCATTTTATTTTTTTTTTTCAGGTATTCTAAGTAGAATTTGGGAAATTAAGCATGGAAAAGTTTACACAAAAACGAACTAAAATCATTCAATTTTATTTTGAAAGTCAGCATTCAATTATTCTAATGCAAAGAGCATATCACTATCATTTTAATGTAATCCTTGGAAATGATGATTTGTCACTTGATTGAGAGTTTCCAGCAAGAGGGTTCCGTAAGTGACTTCCTATGATCCCAGAGACCCTTATTCAGAGGAAACATTCAACGTTCCAGAGCAGAGGAAACATTCAACGTTTTCCTCTTTTTTTTTTTTGGCCTTACTTCTTTCAAGATGATGACAGTCACGAGGGAGCAATATCAGGCCATGATCAAAAATTTTTGTACTCCCTGTAGTAGAGGACAGACCTAAGATGTGGTATTGGTAAGATAGAGCCGCTGCCCACACCTCTAGAGCCACAACGGAACTCCTAAGGCACATTTTTGTGAGTGAATAATTTTGCGAAGATCTGCAATTAATTGGTCATCACATTCCCCAGATCTGATGGCTCGCAACTTCTGTGGGATTATCTGAAGGAAAAGGTGTATGTGAACAACTCCCAGATAATTCAACTGCTGAAGCAGAACATTTGTGCAGAAATTAGGGCACTGTGGACAGAAACATTAGCAGCTTTCATGGAACATGCCACTGAAAGGGCCCTTCTTTGTGAAGCCAAAAATGGAAGCCATTTATATGATGTGGTTTTTCATAACTAATAAAAAAATCTCCAGGTTATAAAAAAACAAAAATAATTAATAAATAAAAATCATAGTTTGATTTTTATTTATTAATTAATATGTGGGAAGAAGGGTCATGCAGATGGATGTGCAAGGAAGGCAGAAGCGTTGTCGGCCAAAGAAGAGATGGAGGGAGCTGGTAGAAGAGGACTTGAAGATGAAGAACTTGGATGTGGTGACAGCCCAAGACAGGAAGGTGTGGAGGAGACGCATAACAAACAGTGACCCCACTTAAGTGGGAGAAGCTGTAGAAGAAGAATTAATAAATAAAAAACTTATTAAACTCCTTCATTACTTATGGGTTGTTCTGTATATAGAGATTATTCACATATCAGTTGCCTCAATATCCCATAATGCAAAAATATTATGGGAAGGTTATTAACCCTGATCAGTTGACCTTTATTGAGGTCTCATCAGTGGTAGCTAGACTCAGGAAGATATAATTTCTTGTCAACTATGATATATATTTTGTAACCAAATGGAAAAACGTTCTGCAACTATCTTTGATCCACAGTATTTAATAATATGATGATGTACCACTTTAATATATGTAGATGCAATATGTTTGACGTCTACATTGGTACCTTCTGGGTCTAGTTCTCACTGATGGGACCTCAATAATGATTGAAACCAGTCTTGATTAGTGACCCTTCCCATAATGTTTTTACATTATGGTATACTGAGGTAATGTGAAGTCAGCAGTTTCTATATACAAGTAGATTGGCCGTGAAGATACTTCATGCACAAACTTTGTTTGCTTATGCTTGGGTAAAAGATTAAAACAATAATATAATTTCTTGTGAATTAATACACTTTGTAACTAAGCAAAAGATCTCTCTCTACAGTTTGTGAGATATGTTTTAATCTGTAAACGATGTTCATAATTTTAACTCTTAAGAAGCAACTAGCCATTTTACTGGGAAATTAGTTGGTATTTGATTAACCTCTAGTATATTTTAACAACTATTAAAACCTACTTTCATTCTCAATACCTTTTTTAAATGTTTTTAGTCTCATAGTTCCTTAGTAGTGTGTCATAGTTTTAACATAGTATATGCTTGAAACATAGCTAGAATCAAGTTTGTTGGAATTTCCCATGATTTTCTTAGCTCTTGACTTAATAATGTAATGAGATACTTAAATATGGTTAAGTATTTTTTTTTTGTTGTTGTTGTTTAGTTAATTAATTTTTTAATGTTTCACTGTGTGGATTTCTTTCTTAAGTTAGGAAAACCTCAAGTTTTGCTACATAACAGAGAAGAAAACATTCTTTGGCCAAAAAAAAAAAAATAACAATAATAATAAAATAAAATAAACTGCAAATAAAGAATGAACCTCTATATCAAATTTGTTTTGGAAAAACTTTATTATTGCAATTCAAGTTCCAGAAATATTTGAAAGGCTACAGATTTCATGACTTCATCTTTGTCCAATTCCTAATGTACTGCAAGGAAAATTCAAGGATAATGTGATAGTAGTATGAGTAATTTTCTTTCTAATTATTCTGTTATCTGTCTGAATTCTCAACATTTTCAGATCTTACCTTTTGGTCTTCTAAGCCACTGTTTAGTTACTGTATTTACTCTGCCTAGATCTTCGTCTTTTTCTTGCTATCTAATTGCTATCTGGAATCACTCACCTGTTTTGCTAACTTTTCCTCTCCCATTCTGTTTAGCAGGGTTTATTCTCCCAGAAAATGGTGTTTTTCACATACAGGCAAATTTGCCATGAGAAAAAACACAATTTACATGCAAAAAATACTGTTGTTGTGGTGATGGTGGCAGCAGAAGGCATTGATGGTAGTACTGTAGTTGCATGTCATTGGAGAATTAAAATTTCTTAAAAGTATTAATGGAGATGGTGAAATTGTGCCAAAGTACAGTGCCCTCCCATGACGAGTCCTTAGACTCTTTGAAGGTGTAATGTAAAGATAATAATAATTGACCATACTACCTTAGATTAGCTCTGTTCAAAACACTGTTGAATGCTAACAATTATTGCTGTAAACTAGCTTTTCATGAGCCCTGTGCAAGACTTTATTTTTTGCACCCCCCCTTTTTTTTTTGGAAAAAAAAAATAAAAAAAACAAATACAATAGAAATTTTGTTTATAAATATTATTATGATATATGCTTATGAATCGGCTCTCCCATGGCAGTAAAATTTGAAAATATAATACTGATTTTTTTTTTTTTGATACATAGGAGGCCCATTTCAGGGCCCCTTTTCTTCTGTGCACCTTTGTACCTGCCTGGTTATGGCACTGCTAACAATGCCAAGTTCCTTCCTAATATCTTTATTTTTAATATTATTCTGCCATCTCAGAATGCTCATATCCATAGTCTGTAGCCCTAATTAACTCTTATTTCTAACCCAATTTTCAGAAACATAAGTTAAAACTCACTTTGTCTAATTTCTCTCTTCTATCCTATCCTATTCCCTCAGCCATATGGCTGGTGTGTGTGTGTGGGGGGGGATATATGCTACCATACTAGGGAGATGATTATGAGTAAGGTAATTTCCCATTGCCTTCCTTGCCGTAGTATATCTTATGGCTGTAGCCATGTGTGTTCATGGGACTGGTTTGCCTTTTGAGGGATGAAGAATCCAAGTTATCGGGAGGGAAAAAACCCTCCACCTCTGTAGGAGACTGGTTAACTCACATTTAGTCGAAGGAGACCAAATAAAGGTTCCTCATGTTACTGACGAGAATCGAACCCACATCTTTCCGACCAAAGGGCTTCATCTATACCGAATGAGCTATGGAGGCTCCGATTTCTCCCATATTTCTATTAATTTATTCAACTGGCTACACAACATACCAGCTTTTCTTATTAAGTTATCTATTTCTCTATTTAACTTGCTTTACTTGTTTGATAGTTTTTTTTTTTTATTGAGAATATAGGTGATGTCCATTTTCTTCCTATTTGTATCTTCTTTTTGCTGATTTTCATGCCAAATTTGTTATGGCCTTTGAGTCCTGAAGAAGTGTAATGAATTTATTTAGGAGTATAATATCATTCATGCATTTTGATCGACAGTCAACAATCGCGGCACTTATTGCGCACACAGCTTTCAATCATTTCCTTCGTAGTGACCTCAGTTGGGCGTTCAGAACTTGCTTCATCTTCGATGGACTTACGATAACCTTTTAACTAATTTATCCAAAGCTAAATAGTCTTTAATGTTGGTGCAGAGGCCCCTCATGAACTGCATCTAACTTGGCTTTGATCTGTGCAGCTGTCCACTTCTTCAAATAAAAGTGTTTTATTACTGCACGAAAGTGTTTTATGTTTTATTGCTACTCGTTTTTCTCCATTTTGAGGAAAAATGCAAACACGGTCATTTTAAACGTTTGCCAAATGAGAACTACGCGCTGCATGTGGCTAAAATTTTGCCACGGGTCATGAAAAAGATGATACGTACCGACACTGGTGTGAATTAACAGACTGTGTTGCCATCTATTGGAAATTTACCAAACTTTTCAAACAACCCTTATATATATATATATATATATATATTGCTCTGTATAATATCTCATGTAGACCATGTAATTTTGGCATTTTGAAAGCAGTTTTTCTTGGCACCTATCATGCCCTTCCTAGATCCCCAAACCATAAATACAAATCCTTGTTATATGTCATGTTTTCTTTACTATTTTTCTTGAAGTCAAAATTCTTATCATGACAATCCCAATTTCATCTTAACCCAGCTTGTTCTTTCTCTATTAAGTTTCACTTCACTTCCATAGCCTTTACTTGTTCTGAATGCTTGCATTAGCCTTACCTGGAACATTTAAGAATTTAGTATGAAATTTCTCATATTCATTTTATTTGTCTTTTTTTTTGTTTTTTTTGTTTTGTTCTGTTAAAAAAACAAAAAAAAACATGATGGATACTATGAGAACTCTATACCAATCATCTGAAATTTGACTTTCTGATCAGTTCTTCTGAATACTTTAAAACTTTTATTATCTCCATTGTGAACATTTCTAATTAAATATTATCTTTTCCAGCTGTCTTTCCATATTTCAGAATTTCTTATGGGTTTTTCTACCCATCATTTGATATGTACTCATAATTGCATTTTTATTGAATATTTTATACCACTGTTCTATCATTTCTTATCCCATTTAACAGTCTTTCATTTCTTAGATATCAAAGTAATTACTCCACACGTCCAGCATATCTTTAGTTTTTATTCCACATTTATCATGCCTGATTCCTTTTACAGTACTTACATGTTCCTTGATTTTTTTTTTTTTTAACTTTTCAATAGCTTCTAGAACATTTTTCCCTTTTCACAATATCCATTTGATGTTTTCTTGCCAACAGCTTCCTATTACTTGTTTTGCTTTACATTTAGTTTAGTTGTCTTACATTTTTTTCTATGTTCTCTCAGGGAACATGCTGACTTCTCTTTAATTTTTCTACAATAATGTTTGTATATTTGAGTCTACAGTTCCATTCTTAATGCTGTTTACCTTTTATTCTTTTTTAAAAATTTTATACATATTTTTCTTTTTAATATAGTACTCTTTATTGTCCTGCTCAAACTAAGCAGTAACCATGTCATATGTGATTATATAGAGAAACATGTGAAGAATTCATGACTAAAATTGACACACGTGAACCACAGTAGTAGGTTTTTTTTATGACGTAAATATTTCTTCCTAGTATCTTAGGACATCATCAGTTACAGTAGAACGATGCTAGGAATGACACAAAAGATGGAGTGCGTACGTACAATGGAATCCAAATTGCGTGCAATGGTGCGTTGCAGCCTGAACTTAAATTAGATTAAATTGAATTAAATTAAATTAAAATTAAATTACAGTTAAGTTATTTTTACACAATTTTGTATGACAATTTCCCATACTTTAGGGATGGCAAGAACATCATTGCGGTTTAGATTTGGTCTGTGAAGTAGGGCTTCAGTACTTTCTTTATATAAGGGAAAAGACACTGGGAAAAGACAAAACTCCTACACAGATCTTCATATAAATATGGACGCTTATATAAAGAAAGTGCTGAAGCTCTACTTCACAGACCAAATCTAAACCACAATGATGTTCTTGCCATCCCTAAAGTATCGGAAATTGTCATACAAAATTGTGTAAAAACTTGACTGTAATTTAATTTTTATTTAATTTAATTCAATTTAATCTAAGTTCAGGCTGCAATGCACCACTGCATGCAATTTAGATTCCATTTCCATTGTACATATACACTCCATCCTTTGTGTCATTCCTAGTATTGTTCTACTGTACTGATGATGTCCTAAGATACCTAGGATAAAATATTTACATAATAAAAAACCTACTACTATGGTTCACGTGTGTTAAATTTAGTCATGTCATATGTGAAATTGTTTCTGTGCACTTGCATTCTGAACCAGTGTGAAGATAATAATAACCTGACATCTTATTTCTTGTTTGTCTGATGACATCAAAGCCATTAAATGAATTTTGACAAATAGACTTTGGACATTTTCCAAAAATAGATTTTAATTAATGTTTCCTGTATTGACAGAAACAATTATGCAGAACATTGCTGCTGAAAGGGTGTATTTTGACGAGGCAAATTATAAATCCAATCCTTTTTTTTTCCTTTGTACTATGACATCAATCCAGACACTTTTTTTTGAATAGACCTTGCAGTATACAGTTTATCTTTTTATGATCTAAAAAATATTTCAGATATCTGTTTGGCTAAGTTTATAATGCAGTTATTGATAACACAGATATTATGTTACTTAAATATAAATATAAAGAGCTAATAAGCTTCATTTCGGCAATGAAAACATTACTTAAATTAAGGGGATATTAAATCCCACATAGTTTTAAAACCGAATAAGAAACTCAAAGATTGGAATCAGAGAGTTTCTTGCCGAATATAGTGAACTATAAAGTATCGGCGACACTAGCGTTAGCAAATGCAAGTGATCCTAGTACATAGTACAATACCGGGGCAGCTCGTTGCAAAGGTGGAGGAATTCAGATCGCTATTCTTAGGTATTTTCCATAATGTAAAAACACATTTCCTAGGAAATGTATGCTGTTATTACATTATGGAGGGAGGTCACTACCCAGACTGGTTTCAGCCTTTTTTGAGGCTTCATCAGTGAGTAGCTAGACCTAATACCAAAGTGTATAGCGAAAAGAACTTATATACTCCGTGAACGAGTTTTCCAAACAGTGCAACCATTAAGTTACTTAAGTATAAAGAGCTAATAAGCTTCATTTCGGCAATGAAAACATTACTTAAATTAAGGGGATAATTGCTTGATATAGTCTTGATAATTGATTGATATAGGATAATAGTATATAAGTTCTTTTCGCTATACACTTTGGTATTAGGTCTAGCTACTCACTGATGAAGCCTCAAAAAAGGCTGAAACCGGTCTGGGTAGTGACCTCCCTCCATAATGTAATAACAGCATACATTTCCTAGGAAATGTGTTTTTACATTATGGAAAATACTTAAGAATAGCGATCTGAACTCCTCCACCTTTGCAACGAGCTGCCCCGGTATTGTACTATGTACTAGGATCACTTGTATTTGCTAACACTAGTGTCGCCGATACTTTATAGTTCACTATATTCGGCAAGAAACTCTCTGATTCCAATCTTTGAGTTTCTTATTCGGTTTTAAAACTATGTGGGATTTAATATCCCCTTAATTTAAGTAATGTTTTCATTGCCGAAATGAAGCTTATTAGCTCTTTATATTTAAGTAACTTAATGGTTGCACCTGTTTGGATAACTCGTTCGCAGAGTATATAAGTTCTTTTCGCTATACACATATATTTTGGTATTAGGTCTAGCTACTCACTGATGAAGCCTCAAAAAAGGCTGAAACTGGTCTAGGTAGTGACCTCCCTCCATAATGTAATAACAGCATACATTTCCTAGGAAATGTGTTTTTACATTATGGAAAATACCTAAGAATAGCGATCTGAACTCCTCCACCTTTGCAACGAGCTGCCCCGGTATTGTACTACGTACTAGGATCACTTGCATTTGCTAACGCTAGTGTCGCTGATACTTTATAGTTCACTATATTCGGCAAGAAACTCTCTGATTCCAATCTTTGAATTTCTTATTCGGTTTTAAAACTATGTGGGATTTAATATCCCCTTAATTTAAGCAGATATTATGGTTTACTATATAAACAGGGTGATTATAATTATAGTTCACATTTCGAAAAGCTGTAATTGGGTAACTACTCCTCAGAACACTTTAATATTTAACACGATGATGTGTGCAGCAATGGAATTTTATTTCTGCAAAAACCAACGTTAGTTCTAAAAGTAGCCACTAGGGTGATACATGGTGCTGCAATACATGTAAATTACACATGATACTCCTGGTATGCAGTGAAACATTGTGACTGTACCATTTATGCAAGTGACAAATGTCCCCGATGGCATATGATTTGAAAGAAGCTTCTATAAAAGTGGGTAGCTGTGGAATGCATTCAGTTCATTGCCTGTGAGCAAAAGTGTTAAAGCGCAATGTCCGAAGGCTCGCTCACTTCTCATGAAGTTCTTTTACCAAAATATGAGCTTTGCCTTGTCAGCATTGCAAAAGTTAAGAACATTAAAGGGATTAAAAATTGGCCCGATGATTGCAAATGGTTTACACAAAATGATCCAGAAATTTGACCCTGGCAGAGGATGGAAGCCCATCGAATGGCATACAGTGGAGGAAGTAGCCACAGCATTAAAGGAAGAAAGGATGGCAAATGTCGTAGGAAGCAGCAGCAGCACACAGTGTATTGCACGGTCTTTAGACAAACCCGTAAGCACACTTTTCACGAAGTCATAAGACAATTTCTGTGCTTATCCTTTCAGCATTTGCTTAATCCTGACCAGGATATATGAGAAACATTTGCCTCACAGTTTCTTTCTCGGATTGAACTGGACCACAAAGCCATGGAACATTTTCTGGACCGACGAAGCTCACTTCCATCTGGATGGTGCTGTGAGTATGCACAACTGCAGAATTGGGGCAACCACATACCTGTACATCATGACAGATTCCTCAAAGGTTATAAATTTTATTATAAAACCAGACCAAAGATTCCTTTGGTCTGATTTTATAGTAAAATTCATTATCAGACCTTTCTTTTTGAGGAGCTTGGTCCTTCTGGTCTTGTTACCTGGATTGTTAATGGCCAGCGATATGCATCTGTCTTAGCCAATCAGGTGATTCCAAGACATCAACAGCATGAGCGCCTGGATTCAACAGTTTTTATGCAGGATGGTGCCCTTCCTTACATTGCTACCCCTGTCAAGTGATTGCTTCAGACACATTTTACCAAGGAGAATATTGCATGCTGGCAACATTTTACAACGTTGCCAGCATGCTTGCCAAATCTGAACCCCTGTGACTTTTGGCTGTGGGAGGGGGGGGGGGAACATCGCAAAGATGTTGTCTATTGTGGACCAGCATTACATGCTATATCCACAACATTTCAAGTGAAACTATGTTCTGTGACTGAGAATGTGATTTTAGCAGATTGCTGACAATGTTGTAATGCCAACAACATTACGATGTTGTTGGCAATGTTGTAATATTGCCAACAACATGTTGTGTAACCACACAACCTGCCACGTGTATCCTACATTTTGTGACATTTTGAATTACCCACTATAGCATTGCAGTGCCATGTATTACCCAAGTGGCAACTTTTAGAGTTAACATTGGTTTTTGCACAATATAAAATTCTATTGTCACACACACACCATGTTAAATATTAAATCGTTCTGCTGAGTAGTTACCCACTCACAGCCTTTCAAAATGTGAACTTTAATTATTTATTACCCAAGACTCCATGGAGTTAAAGACTGTTAATCAGTTTTTTTTCATTTTTTTTTTCAGGTAGAGTGATAAATTTTGAAAATAAACAAAATGTTGGGATGCATGTTACAAAGTCCAGCAGATTGCTCAGAAGTGGCTTTCCATCATCAAGAATGAGTAAGTCCATATCTTAGAATGTTCCCAGAATTTTGTCGTTGTCATTTTGATTTAATATTTTCATTACAAATTAGAATAACAGTGCATTTTTTCAATTTGAAGGAAGTTTAGATATTTGAAATAATGTACTTTCTATGTTCAGTCCATGATAATACTTCTGATGCAAATCAGCTTGTGAACTAATTACTATAGACTGTTCTTAAAACAATAAAAATTAATTCAATAATAAACTTTAATGAAAATCAAGATATTTCATCCTGAAAATAACAATACATCATCAGTGTGTAAGAACAACAAACAATTCAAAAAAACAGGAATATAACATAAGATAAGTACAACAATCAATTTACCAATTAAAAATCAGTTGCCACCTGCTAGAAAAATAATATATAAAAAAAAATAATAAAAAAAAGTTTTGATATTTACATAAAATGACAGTCTCCAAACTTTTTTTTTTTGGGGGGGGGGATTTTTTCAGGTTAGGTTAGGCCAGCGTAAAAGGACTTTGCAACCTTCTTTGAAAAGGCATTCATGGTTTTTTTTTTTTAATATTATTTTCCTAGCACATTACAACCATTTTGAATTGAATCTAACAAATAAGCTTAGGTGTTGATGGTTATTCATGACTTATTTTTCACGGTATTAACAACACCACAAACACTTTTAACAACAAAGATGTTTTATTAACGCTTATATTTCACTGATTTTCAACTCAGCATCATCAGAGCACAACACACATGTAAACGCAACAGTGAGTGAGTGAAACAATATAATTGCAAAAGACAAAAGATCTAAAGTCCTATTTTTTGGCACCCTCTAACGAAAAAAAAAAAAAAATTTTTTTTTTTTTAATTGGAAAATCAAAATATGAAATATCTGTGCTTTTCATTAAAGTTTATTACTGTATTTAATAAAGAATGCTATTTTCATTATTTCATAATTATGGCACTGTATCTTTAAAGAATAAAGTGGTCTTGCAGAAAATAAATGTTTTGTAGCATTTCTCTTCCTCCTCTTAATATATTATTTATTATTATTACTTGTAGAATTAAAAAAAAATATAAGAATAATACAGAATGTCAGAACTTTCTGTTAAGATCATTATACTTATTTTGTGGTTAATGAAATGATTTTCCAGTAGCCAGTACTCATTTTTGTCTCAATATACTTGTGGTGAAAACATTTCTGTTATTTATTGTAATTAGTGAGCAACATACTGTTTACACACAAAAATGATCAAGCCATCTAAGATTTGTATAAATGAATGGAAAAGTTCAAAAGTGACAGAAAGAAAAATAGAGAGAATTGCTATTAAATGATATTTTTTTGTGCATCATGATAATGCCTAACCTCATTCAGCTGATCCAATCATAGAAATAATTCATGAGCTTAAACTGAAATGCTTCCTCACTAATATATTCTTTCATCTTTGCAAGCAGTTTAACTCAGTTAAACAATATTTCTTCCTGATTAATTTGTTAAAGTCTCTAGTATTGTCAAATTTTACATTTCAGTTTTCTAAGCCACTATAAACTGCATTATTCCACACAGACCTTGATCTGGAATTGCAATTCTGATGGCTTTCTTAAACCAAAAGAAAATCTTCAGAATTTAATCCATCTTCAAATTTAAAACACCTCACCTATTAATCATTGTATTGGTTATATATATTGTGCTACAGTATGTGCATACAGTAACACAATAATGTTTTAAAGGTTATTGCTGTTAGATTCACAGGATGCATACACAAATTTAATTTTAATATGTAATCATTAATGCAAAGCAATATAATACAGTATAAATAGTACAAGAAAACAGAAAAATCTAATTTGGTTGTTCCAATCTTCCTTATAAAATTATTAAGAGGTGATTGAATGGTGAACCAACCACTATTTGCCATAAAAGATTGAGAACTGTCTGGATATTTTAATTTTATGAAGACTTGCATTCATCTAAATTGTCATCAAGCTTATTAGCAGAATGTATTTTTGATTTGGTCTTCCATCCACATAGTAAACAATGTCCACATAGTTTTTCCATGTCATAAATAGTGCTAGAATGCTTTTTTGTTATTATTGTTGATTTTAAAGAGACAAATTCTTTCAAATTAGTAATTTCAAATTTAAATTAGTAAGGTTAATGAAGAGTGCGATGATCTAAGCCCACTCTCTAAGTCCAGAAATGCAGTTCCATAGATGTTTTATCAGGTCCAGATTGTAGTCTTGTTGCAATGTTCTGCTGTTATTTTCTTTAAACTGAATATTTTATAATCATTGCTTATAATCAGTGCAAATGTAGGACATACGCAGTTATCCAGAGCATCTAGTGGTGATCCCATGGACTGCAAAGAGCAGGTCCAAACCATGACAAGATAAGGAACTCCACATCATGACTTGTTAGTTTATTTTAACAGTATTGATTACAACAGTATTGATAAGTTAATAAGTTTATTAAGTTATTAGCTAATAAGTTAATAAATATTAAATATTTTCTTATCATTCTACGTTGTAATCAATAACGTTAAAATAAACTAACATGCACTACCAGCACATAAGCGTTTTCACTCATTTGAGAATTCTCCACATCATCACTGCCTCAGTTTTTATCATTAGGATACACACTCTGGTACAAAGCTTTCTTTGGGCACTTCCTCGTTAATCAAACATATCCCTCAGAACTGGAAAAATGTGTATCAAAACTTAAGTCTCTGCAAAACTGACTTCCAATGCTCCAAGTGTTGTAGCTTGCCCTATGTCAAAGATCTTTTTTTTTTTTTAATGTCTACCCCATCCACAAATAGTTGATAATCTGTCACGCATTTAGTACTGTGTGAGTCTTTGTTAGTAAAAATGAATTGCAAATTAAGGCAACAATTTATTGTTGTTAACAAAGGAAGCTTGCAGACTACAGAGATCTCTCTCTTCATTGTAAAAGCATCTGTAGGATTGTTTTATTTGAGTTTTTTATTTTATTTATTTTTTATGAAAACCTCATACACAAGAGATTAGTCAACCTATTGTACAGTGAATGGGCAAGAAGGAACTTATTCATATTTGATTTGAAGAGTTGTGGGTTGTATTCCTCAAGAAACACATAAGGGAGAGAGAGAGAGAGAGACTGTTTTAGAGAGTAGCTGTAAAAGGGATGAACAAAGAGGGGAAATTTGTTCTTCTGTGATTTGGTGTTGAACTGCAAAAAAGTGTTTTGCTGTTGCTGCACATATTTCAATGGATTTAATGAGGTGGAGGAATTATTAATACCAGTTCAGATGAACAGTGACCAGGGAAGTATTTGTGGCTTATGCTTATTCTGAGAATGGGTGGAATGAATTAGTGAGAAGCTCTTTTCTGTATTGAGTCAAGTATTATTAGGGAGCTCTTAGAGACACCACCACAAATGTAAGAAGAGTATTTAGTTGGTGACAGATTTGTGATTTGTATATGGTTAAGCTATTCAGAGGTAAAGTAATGCCTTGAGTGAAATAGAAATCCTCGTTATTTTTGGATGCCAAGGAGGCAATAGTTATAATGGTTTATGCCAAGAGAGGTATTAGTGAGCCTATAAAGAGAGAGAGAGAGATCTCATCTTGTCTAGAGATGTGGATGTTATTAAGAGTAAGACTGGAAGAAAGTGATTATTTTTTGTGAGGGATAAGGCAAAACTGTTTTGAAACTGAAAAGATTTGAATCTCATTGAGGATGGTCAGAATTTAGGATAATAGGGGTTGATGCTCTGGCATTTGTAGTGGTGATTTGTGTTGTGCAAGGTTTGTCAGAGGAAGAGTAATGTACTGTCATCAACAAAACTGTTTATTGAATTGAATTGATGGTCAACTGTAGTATGTCACTGATATATAGAAGGGAAAGGGTGGATGAGAGAACATATGGATCCCCAGCATCAGTTGCATAGAAAATAAGGACCTCTTTACTATACACATATTGTGCTTTTGGATTTCATTTGCAAAACTTTTCATTTTGTATGTACTGTACACTCTTTATTAGGTACAGTACAGTAATTTTATGTTAGAATTTGTTCCTTTTTTTATTATTTCACTATAAACACAAAAAGTGAAATTTGCTAAAATCATAACAATGCAGAAGTGCACATTTTAGTATTCAAGAACATTAACTAATAACATATTCTTATGGTTCATATAATATATATATATATATATATTATTATTATTATTATTATTATTATTATTAGACACCTTCAGGTAGTCCAAAGACTCATTGAGCGAAGGAAGGTTTTTTTTTCCTCTACAATTCTGTCACAGCCACTCAATCTAGCAACCGCAACCACGCCAACGCCATCTACCGCCGATCACCGCCACTAGTATTTCCAAAGACAATCACAAACATCCATGCCCACGGCAGGATTCGAACCCGCAGACTTTTTAGCTGGAGAGCAGATACGCTAACTACTCAGCCAGCCAGCCTGGCTGGCTGAGTGGTTATTCCTGTGGTAGGTTCTGTGTGTGTGTGTGTGTGTGTGTGTGTGTGTGTGTGTGTGTGTGTGTGTGTGTGTGTGTACACACACACATGAAAATGGGAAAAAAAGATATCCTTGAAGTATGGTGTAATTACTTCAAAAAATTGCTAAATGAAACAAGCAGTGATAGCACAGTCTCAACAGGCATACAGTCAGGAATACATATCCATACTTGAAGTAGAAAAAGCCTTCAAAGGCTTGAAATGTGGAAAGGCAGCAGGAATAGATGATATTCGACGAGAAATGCTGAAGTATAATGGTATAAAAGTCTTACAGTGGCTGCATTGCATAGTTCAGAAAGCCTGGACAGAGGGACAAATTCTCGATGATTGGAGTAGAGCTCTCATAGTACCCATATATAAAAAGGAAAATAAAACTGAATGTGTGAATTACAGAAGTATTTCCCTACTGAGTGTTCCTGGTAAGATTTATGCCAGTATACTTGAGAAACGGTTAAGAATTGTGGAAGAAAAGCTTGGTGAAGAACATTGAGAAAGCATGGGAATATAACAAAGATCTATATTTAAGTTTTGTCGGAAATGGCATATGACAAGATGCCAAGACAGAAGCTATTCAATTAGCTACAGTTATATGATGTCAATCGGACATTATATCAAGCAATGCTTAGTCTTTATTTGAGTTGTAAGTCAACATAGAACTGAAGGAAGTACAGGAAGATGAGTTTTAAAAGAGGTATACCGTGAGTAGACATATCGATACAAAATTAATAATGGAAAACTCACGTACAAAGACTATTAAATAATCTTTGTACGTGAGTTTTCCGTTATTAATTTTATACAGGAAGATGGTTTAATGTTAACTCTGGTGTCAGACAAGGATGTACATTACCTTTCTTATTCATTATCTATATGGATCACATTATGAAGGAAAGTGGTATTAAACATGATATAAAAATTGGAGATGTTAATATCAGCTCTATGCTTTATGCGGACGATGTTACACTTCTAAATAAATCTGTTACAAGTCTGTATGATTCTCTGATTAAATTGAATAACTGTTGTAATAGATATGGTATGAAGGTCAGCAATAAAAAGACAAAGTCAATGAAAATAGGTAGAATCGTTGAAAATGTCGACTGCATTGTGAACGGAGAACCTGTGGAACAAGCAAAACATTTCAGCTATTTAGGCACAATTTTTAGTGAAGATGGAAAATTAAATATGGAAATAGAGAAAAAAGAATCAACAAAGCTGATATGGTAGGAAGTCAATTGAATAATTCATATAGAATAAGAGAGAAATTAGTCAGAACACTAAATTAGCTGTATACAAGACAGTGTTCAAGCCAATTTTAACTTATGGATCTGAGAGCTGTGTAAGAAGTAAAACACTTATCCAAAGACTAGAGACCGCAGATATGAGAGTTCTGAGAAAGATTAGAGGTGTGAGCAGATGGCATCAATGGCAATATCATATTAAAAACGAGGATATTAGGAAAGAACTTGACATTGTCAGCATCCAGGAATGCGTTAGCAGAGCTAATCTCAGGTGTTATGGTCACTTAAACAGAATGGGCGAGGAAAGATTAGCAAAACAAGTATTCTCTGCCAGTGTGGTAGGAAAACAACGCAGAGGAAGACCAAGATATAAGTGGATTGATACGGTACAAAGTGCCTTAGACGATAGAAATATAAAATCTGATAATGTTGGAGGAGTCTTGATAAGTAACAGACCGATTTGGAGGAAAATTGTGGATAGGAAGTTAGTAATGATTTAAATTTTTCATATAGTACTATCATATCCTGTACACCCCTTGAAGGTACATGACAGGAATTTGATGATGATATATGCACACAGTTATAACAAGTATGTATGTATGTATGCATGTATATATATATATATATATATATATATATATATATATATATATAATTATTTCCAATTTATAACCATATCAACTTTTGATGGGATTATCAAAATAGAATCCATTAATTCTATTATATTATTTTTGACTCTCTCTCTCTCTCTCTGCATGTTCAGTTGTTTGCGAAGTCTATTGATGACTTCTCTGTCATCATCATCATCACCATCAGGATAAATATTATTTACTTCGGTAATTTCCTGGAAGCGGCACAAGTTTTACAGAACCGACAGTATGATTTTAGATAGATTTTGCTCCACCTTATCTACCTGGCACTATTAATAACAGGAATTCACCACAAAGAGTCCATTGTCTCCCTCCATGCATGTGACTGTTCTTGTTATCCAGTCATTTTGTTTTGTTTCTTCACTGATTACACATTGTTAAGGTGCCTCTGATAATGGCAGCTTGAGCTAGTGAAACATTGGCTTGTAAATAATTAATTTTAGTCAGTAAATTATTTATTTGTATTCCAATGTTTATGTAGATTTCTGTTCCAGAAACTTCAACATAGACCTAGAGGAAGCATAAGATCTAGGTTGATTGTTGCAGTAGTGGTACCTAAGAAGACTTATTAATAGTAGTAATCATGCTAAGGTATAGATGTAGCATTATCATAGTATCTTGTACCCTCTGAGCATATAATGAGCAAACAATGTTTGTTTTAAATGTTAAAATTTTGAAAGTTGAGCTTATGAAAATAGAATTCTTTAGATTGAACCATGCTGGTATTATTATTATTATTTCGGGCAACTCCAAGGAGTCAATAGACTCATCAAGGGAGGCCCTAACATCATGTCAAGAGCAACTATTCGACATTCACACAGTATCTATCATACCTCGCCTTGAACTCATTCACGGTCATAGCAACCACAACAGACTCTGGCAACTTATTCCACTCATTTACCACTCTCCAAGTAAAAAAACCTAGTTCTAACACCCCTGCTAACCACACTCTTACCCAACTTCCATGTATGGCCCCTAGTCCTCCCACCACCAATCCTATTCTCAAAAATATCTTCTGGATTAATCCTATAGAAACCCTTCACCAATTTTTGCAACCCACAAATCTTCACCCTGTTCTCATAAGGTTCATTCCACAGACCTGCTATCATCTTGGTCACTCGTCTCTGGATCCTCTCCACCTCCTCCCCATCAAGAAGAAACTCTGGCACCCATATCTGGGCACAGTAGTCTAGATGGAGTCTTATCAAGGCTGGTATTGTAATACTTAAAATATATGTCTGCATATTTGTCTTTATTAATGCTTTTAATTAAGAATTTCACTGATCCAAGATATGTTTTTTACAAACGAACATCAGAGACTAGGGTAAGAAGTCTTTTGAATATCATAGTAACTTATGTTTGAAAGCCATTTGTTTTTCATAAATTAATTCTTAGTTTAGTTAGTGAATACATTATAGTTATTGAGGGAAAGAACCTAAAAAATTTCATTTTAGCATCGAAACCTATGAAAAAATAATTTTTTTATAACCAGCTAAGCAAATAATCAATAATTACCTTCGAAACTTTAAAAACAAGAGATTTAGATCTTATGAAAATACAATCCTTCATCATGAGCTGCATTTATCTTGCATTACAAAAGAAGTACAATATCTGCCCAGCACTTCTCAGAGTAGTGAAACCCTTAATCAAAAAGCATTAATTAAAAGCAAATAGGCTGTTGGGAAACGTTTGTGCCTTTCCAGTTTGTTAATTAAGTGCTCATGCTGAAGGTCTGTACTTTTGTACAATCAATCAATCAATCACCTTTGAAATGTTTAAAGTTTCAAAGACAAATATTATTTACATACTGAATGTAAAATAATACCAGGTACTTATCATTTCATTTAATAAATTTTTTTCGAAGTCTAAGGATTGTTAGTCAAGAAGAATGATTTAAGATCATTCTGGGTCTTAATATTTTGAGTTTTATAGGCAACCTTTTTAGTAAATTTCTTCAGATGCTTTTATTATCACTAGGATCTTTTAAAATGGAATATCTTCATAATACTGAACTTTTTTACAGGTAGAGTAAATCATGAAAATTTCGAAGTTCTGAAAGAGAAATCGGAATCTGTCAAAATGACTAAAACAAACAGCAGCCTGCTAAGAGTGGCTGGGATAAACAACAGTCCAGTGCTAAGAGCAGCTCGGATAAACAGCACTCCAAAGCCAAGAGTGGCTGGGATAAGCAGCAGTCCGATGCCAAGAGCAGCTAGGATAAGCAGCAGTCCGATGCCAAGAGCGGCTGGGATAAGCAGCAGTCCGATGCCAAGAGCGGCTGGGGTAAGCAGCAGTCCGATGCCAAGAGCGGCTGGGGTAAGCAGCAGTCCGATGCCAAGAGCGGCTGGGGTAAGCAGCAGTCCGATGCCAAGAGCGGCTGGGGTAAGCAGTAGCCCTGTAACAAGGATGACCAAGATAGATGGCAATCCAACACCTAGAATGAATAATCCTACACCAAGAACAACCAGTGAGTCCATATTTTAATTTTCATAGGAAATTGTTCAGTTCAATTATAAAATGCATTCATTCTAATTTTTTTTCAACTGTTTATAAGTAAAGAAAACACATGCTATGTTCATTACTTCACTTACGATATTCTTTTTTTTTAATATCTTTCATTTATATATTAGGCACATTCACTTCTTATTGCCATTGGACCTGACATAAATGTTTGAAATGATTAATGTTTAAAAGTAAATTGGCTTTCATCAACTAAATTTTATTATGATATCCTTTCCATATTGTCTACTGCCTTTCAGTTATTTGTTTCGTAGCTGGTAGCAAACACCTAATGCATTTGGTGTGTGGGGGGATGGGGAGTGCTGCTAATTCTGCCTAGCAAAGGCTTAACAAAATTTTCCATCACAGTATCTAAATGCAAGTCTCTTTCACAGTCAAGTGCTAGGTGGTAAAACTACTAACCAATGCAATATCTTTCTCATTTTATGCTTAAAATGATAGTGGCATCTAACCTTTTCAGGTGTAGGAGGGATTTCAAGTGAAAAGTGATTGGAAATGGTGTCATCAAAATTCAGGAAGGGTGTCATGACAAATCAGGGTAGAACTAAAAATAGAAGTGCTGGTTGGTCAAGTGGATAGTGTTGTCTCCTTCCTCCAACAACTATGAACATATTACAGTGACATTACAATATACCATATCTGTGACACACACACACACACACACAGTTGATTCTCAAATGTTATATATATTAGTTTTCATTTTGATGTGAAAACATTGAAGGTCCAGAGATGAGTGACTAAGACAACATCAGCATCTGGAATGTTGGCTGTGGAGAAAGATTAAAGGAATATAAATTACAGCATTTAATAAATAGGAAGAAAAGGTGATATGATAGAGAAGCTAAGTTAGGGAGGGGATTTTACAGAAGATTAATGCAGAGGGAATTAGAAAACAAGTAGAAGGTGTTGTTGGTGAAGAAGGCTTAAAGGAGTACATTTTTTACTTTACAGAATATATTGTAACAGTTGACTTCTCAAATGTTACATTTAATGCTTGATCAAGCCCATTTAGATACTGTCATCCTGTAGCAAATTGACTTCTTTTACATTCAGTCAGTTCTTCCCCATGTATTTGATTCCTTCTACTGCTCCCGCTCTGGTCATGTTCATGACAGTTCAATTTTAAGCAGATAGGGATCAGAACCATATTCTGCTTCTCTATATAATCTGACATCATCGAAGTGAGCAGTGCTAATCTGTCTTGTAATAATGTAATTCATATTGGATTTTTGCCTTGCTTCTTCAAACTACACAAAGTTATGTATATTTCAATGTTGACAATGTTGGTAATGAATTACCAACCTTAATATCTTAATTGTTTGAAGATATTAAGTAATCTTATACCATTTTTAATGATATAAGATTACTTTCCTTTCCTTTTCTGTTCTCTAAACCTGCCTAATATTGTTTTCTTCCCTTTGGTATCACTTCTCATTGTCCTGGGATTCTTCTTGGGGGTCCCTTGCCATTTAACTTATTTGTTAATGATATTTCATGTGGATTGATTGGGGATCTTCAGTTGTTGATGATGTAAAGTTGGGGAGAATTATAAGGAGCATTGCTGATGCTAATTCCTTTCAGAAAGATTTTAATAGAAAATATTAACTTGGACAAATGAGCAGGGTAGTAGTTTCAATATTAATAAATGCAAGATATTGTATTTTGGAATGCAGACACGTAAGGTTGTATACTATACTGATGGAACTATACCACAGGAAGTGGATGAAATTCAAGATCTAGAAGTGATAGTTGACAGTAGACTGAAGTTCAGAGAGCATATTGCAAGTGTTGCAGATCGTATATCTGTTATGAAAGGAAGTGCACTGATATGTTGGGATAAGGAAGTGGTTGTGACACTGTATAAAGCACTGGCCAGCCACACTTGCACCATTGTGCTCAGATATGGTTACTTAGTTTTCATTTTGATGTGAAAACATTGAAGGTCCAGAGATGAGTGACTAAGACAACATCAGAATCTGGAATGTTGGCTGTGGAGAAAGGTTAAAGGAATATAAATTACAGCATTTAATAAATAGGAAGAAAAGGTGATATGATAGAGAAGCTTAAGTTAGGGAGGGGATTTTACAGAAGATTAATGCAGAGGGAATTAGAAAACAAGTAGAAGGTGTTGTTGGTGAAGAAGGCTTAAAGAATATATTGTTAATGCAGGGAGTGTTAAGGATTTTAAGGTTCAATATGATTTGTAAGTTGAATGAATCTTCCACAGTAAGTATGCAGTACTACTATGCAGACTCCATGGAAAGCGTGATATATCCAAGAGCATTTTCTTTGCCTCTACTCCAGTCATTTGTATGCTGATGCTCTTAGAGAATACAGAAAAAAAAAAAAGCAAAATATTTAAAAAAAAGTGTGAGATCAAAAGTGCTGTGTAAAACTAATAAACTAAAGTTGTGGGAAGACTTTGGTAAGAACATAGAAAATAAATATCAGATAGATAGCAAAATATTCTGGAGACTGTTGAAAAAGTTTAGAAATAGAGGAAAGAGTAAAATTATATATAATGATAAAGATGATATGAAAACTGAAGATAAAGATATCTAGATGTGTAAAGGCAGCTGGAGTAACTAGAAATACTCCTAAGCATACACATCCATACCATAAAATATCAAGGAGTAAAAATAACTTGATAGTGTAGTTCAGTTGTTGTTCATAATACTGCGCTCCGCTCTCAGTTAGGAGAACTACTAGCAACAGCAGTGGTGGATTTGCTAGTGGTTCATTCCAAAATATGAAGCCATGTGCCAATATTGATATATTTATTATTATTTTTGGTAATCTCCATGGAGTCAACAGACTCATGGGAGGTCCACTCAACCAGCAACATGTCTATCATAATGAGCGTTAAAGTTATTTATACTACCTGCATTCACAATGTACTCCAATAATGCATTCCACTCCATTCAAAGCCCATCACACCCTTCTTCACCACATCTTTAAACAAACTTCCAGGGATGGCCTCTCATTTTTCCCATCTTAATAGCCACTCGTTTTATAATTCCTTCTGTATTAATGTGATGAAATCCATTAACTAACTTGAAGGTCTCAATCATATCTCCTCTTTTTCTCCTATCCACCAACCTCTGTAATCCACATTTCCTCAGACACTCTTCATTGCCACAACTCCAGAGTCCTGATATCACTCTGATCATTCATCTTTGGGTATTCTCTAGTGTTTCCATAATGACCAAATCATATTGTGCTCAGATGACCAAATCTGAGCATAGTCCATATGTGGTCTGACCAATGCCTTATATAAAGGCACCACCACCTCCTTATTCCTACATGTCGGTGTACTTTTTATCATTGCAGCAATACAATGCACAGTCTTTGCAACACATGCAATGTGCCCTCAGAACATGGAACCATTGCTTCAAGATCCCGAAACTCCTAATAGCTTGCATTTATTAATATTACAACTGTAACCCCATTCATTTGTCCAAACTAAAAGTCTATTCAAATCTTCCTGTAGATAATTAACATCAGCACTATTTCTAATAATTCTACCTAGGCTTTCCATCATTAGCAAATATTTGAGGATATCCAGTCAATCCATATTGAAATATCATTGAGAAATAAGTTAAACAGTAGGTCCAAAGAACAGAACCCTGAGGCACACCATTAATCACTTTCCTTTTTTGAGACACTGCTTCATTATACACAATTTGCTAGTATTATTCAGAGAGCCAGTCTGTGATCCATCTAACCAACATACTATCTATTTCTATCCTCTGTAGCTTGTACCACAGTTGGTGTGGTACAACTATGTGGTAATCTATCAAATGCTTTTGCAAAGTCCAAGAATATCACTGTATATGATGCTCCTTTATCCAATGCATTTGTCACCTTATCATAAAACATAAGCAGATTGTTAAAACTAGAACTGCCCTTCATAAACCCATGCTGACTATCATAGAGAATCTTATTCCCATCAACTCAGTCTTGCATTCTATTTCTAACCAATTTTACCAACACTTTGATCACAACTGCAGATATATTGACTGGTCTGTAATTGGAAACTTCTGTTCTCAATCCATGCTTGTGGAGAGGTATTATTTTGCCCTTCTTTCCGTTCCTTAGAAACCTTCCCACTGCAAGACTTTCATTAAATAACCAGGACTAGGGCAAAGCTAACTCTTTTGCACATTCTTTAAAAATACATGGTGATATGTCATCCATTCCAAAAGTCTTATTAACATCTAACCCAAAGCAACATTTAATATACCTCTGATTCTTTCACCTTTAATTCTCGTAATTCTTGCCTCTCGTCTACATGTTGCATAGCATCATTCACACTGCTATGAAATACACTGATGAAGTGTTCATTAAATAATTTCACTATATCATTTGCTACAGTTACTCTGCAACCATAACTATCCACCAGTATCAGTGTGCCATAATTATTTTTCCTCTTGCTTGTCAGATAGCAGAAAAATTCTCTTGGATTAGCTTTGATCTGACTGGCCAATCTCCTCTTATATTCTACTTTCTTTTTTAACCATGCTTGTCACTTTTCTGGCCTGCACTTTATTTCTTCATGCATCTGTGGAGAGGTATAATACAAACTATATTGTATTTCCTCCATAACAACTTCTTTTGTAACACTGCTTGCTTGATTTTGCAATTCATCCATCTCACTCCTACTCTATTTATTCGCTAATTGTCACATTGTTTTGGACAAATTTTCCAAGAGAAAAGTTGTTCAAAACAATGTGACAATATGGTATAAATGGACCATTGTACCTATACAGTTTTTATTTAAGTTGTAAGTCAGCAGTTAAAATTAATTTGATGTAAAATCAGGTGTTAGACAAGTGCACAACTATCACTGTTCTTATTTATCATCTATATGGATTGCATTATGAAGGAAAGTGGCATTAAACCTGATATTAAAATTGGAGATTTTAATCTGTGTTCTAAATTTATGCAGGTGATGTTATACTCCTAAATAAATCCAGTACAAAATTGCAGGATTGCTTAACTAAATTGATAACTGCTGTTATCAATTAAATTAAATAAACTGTTAACAGCAGTTATTGATTATCCTTAAGGCATGGAAAGCAGAAAAAAAAAACATGAAAATAGTGAGGAATATAGAAAATTTCAACTGCATTCTATGTTTTTAATTTAAAATAAAAACAAGCATTTTCCATTCAAGTAAAACATTTCAGCTATTTAGGCACAAATGATTTAGTGAAGATTCTTGTTATATTCCCATGATTTCCTAACTATCTGTCAAAACCTAGCTTGTCTTGTTCTTCTCCAGATTTCTTGTCAACTATCATCAAATTATTATAAGCCTGTTCTCAAACATACTTGCATAAATCTTACTAGGAACATTGAGGGAAATTCTCTGCAATTCTTACATTTATTTTTATTTCCATTTTTATAGATAATATGAAAGCTCTACTCCAATCCTTTGAAATTCAACCTTCCGACCACCTACTGAATTATGCAATGCAGTCACTCTCATTTTTTTGTTTACTTCAATACTTGAGCATTTCTGGTCAAATATCATCTACTCCACCTCCCTCCCTTCCCACATTTCAGGTGTTTGATTGCTAAGTAAACAAACCACCACAACTCACAGAGCAACAAATGATCTCCAAATCATTCTTTGACGTGACTCGGATAACCTTGTCAATTTCAACACCTGCAAAACACAGTTCTGCCTTATTTCCCACAAAAAAAGAGCCATATTATCCCAGCCTTACCTTTGACAACACCCAAATTGCTAGGCAAGATGACATCTCTTTCTCTCCTTGGGATTACCTTGACATCAAGACTCTTGACATAACAACTGTTGTCTAAAATTTAGGATTCCTCTTTCATTCAAGACATTACTTTACCCCCAAACAACTATTAACCTGTATAAATCACAAATTTCCCATCCGTTGAGTGCTGCTCACACACACACATTTGAGGAGGGGCCTAAAAGCTCTCTAAAAATACTCAATGCAATGCAGAAGAGAGCAGTCAGACTGATTAATGACTCATCTCTTACCAGTTCTCTCCAACCACCCTCACACAGGCATCTTGTACCTACTGAATGCATCTTCTATAGATATTTCCATAGTTAATATTCATCAGAACTATCATCAATAATTCATCTATATGGATTCTGTCTCTCTCCCTACCCTCTGTCTCTCTCCCTACCAAATCCACTGAAACACATGCAGCTAACCCTCAACACCCCTTCACAATTGGCCTCCATACTCACAGAACAAGTTTCTTGGGATTTCTCATCCTCTTGAGAGGAAGATTCTCTTCGTCCCCCCCACTTTTCCACAGCATAGGAACATAGGAATGAAGAAGGAAGAGAAACTTGTTCTCTGAGTATGGAGTTTGACTGTGAAGAGATGTTGGGTGGTAGCTACTTGTGTTTCAATGGATTTGGTAGAGAAAGAGGGGGGGGGGGGATTATTGATGATAGTTCTGATGAACATTTACCATAGTAATATCTATAATGCAATCCATATAGATGATAAATAAGAGTGGTCATAGTTGTGCACTTGTCTCAAACCTGATTTACATCATATTAATTCTAACTGTTGACTTATAAACTTACAACTTAAATAAAAATAGTTTCCCTAGGAATACAATGGACAGCTCTTCACATCTAATGTGAACAAGTTCATCATTTTCCAATTCTCTTCCTATACACAGTACTAACAAACTGTAGGTTGACCAACCAACTTCGTTTGTGAGCCCAACATAATGAAAAAAAAAAAGTACTGATATATACTCATGGCTGCATTCATCTTGAATAATTTTCCACTTTTTATTTAACCAGTTTTTCAAAGTAATTATTCCAAATATACGGGGTGCTTAAGGCTCAAAGCTATATAACTGAAAGGAGACCTCCACATAGCCTTTAAAGGAATGCATAGAACTGATCAGGGCTTCTGACCAAATGTCTAGTCCTCACCTTCTCATGGTTCACCTTGTTACCTGGATACTGAACGAATGAGGATGGGCTGGCAATTTGGAATTTAGCCAACCAAATTGTATTCTTATTGGCTTAAACCAAAATAAAAAATGATGGTAAAATTTCATGCCAGCTGGGGCATCGCCCAGTTAAACAAAACCCATTGTTTTCGCCAGTGAAACATCGAAAAGTCAGCTACTGGAACAAATCCTAAAACCCACCCTAACTCAACATCACCAGAGTTCAAGATTGGTACTATCAACATAAGAAGCCTGAATGGCAAACAGGAGCTAGCTGAGGAATTGCATAAGTACCAGAACAACATAATAGGGGTGAACGAAATCAAAAAAGGCAAAAACTGGTGAGATCTTTGTGAGCAATAAATACAAAATGTTATATTCAGGCATTAATAATCAAGAAAAAAGGAGTAGCCATAGTATGCAACACTAAATACGAGGCTAATCTTCTTGAATGGCAGCCAGTCTCAAATAGAGTGATGTGGGCAAATATCAAAATGAGGAACTGGACAATGAGAATTATTTGTGCCTATGGTCCCACAGAAGGTTCTACTAAAGTAGAAGTGGAGGATTTTTTTGAGTCTTTAGAGAAAACAACTGACACAATGAAAAAGGAAAAGTTGGTCCTCTTTGGGGATCTAAATAGTACAGTAGGAAGTGATTGTCAGATATACAAAAATATATTGGGGAAATTTGGAGAAAAGAGCAAAGCTAATAATAATGGAATACCTGTTGGATTTCTATTCAGAACATGGACTGGTTATTACTAACACAATGTTCCAACATAAAAATGTGCACAAATTCACATGGAGAGAAGAGGCAAGGAATAAGAAAAGTCTCATTGAGTATGTTATTGTTGAAAGTGATGTTTTCTCATTGGTGCAGGACACCAGAGTGTACAGAGGATTTGAAATCGGAAGTGAATACCATTTAGTCTTGAGCAGGATAAAATTGAAAAGAAGAACACGTAAGAAAGTTTTAAAGCATATAAAAATTGAGCAGCTCTCAGATGTGCTCTGCAGACTAAAATACACAAACATAATTGAAGAAAAAATGAAAGAGTTTGATTACAGGAACCAAACCTTGGAGATTCAGTGGCAAATCCTGAAGAAAACACTGATTGATTCAGCAAGCGATGCATGTGGTGAGGTTGTCTGTAAGGATAGAAAAATCAGAGCTCCATGGTGGACACAGGAAGTTAAAGAGGCAGTAAAAGAAAAGAGGAGAGCATATCAAAAGTTCCTAGTAAATAAGTCAGCTTATGCTCTAAGAGCACAAGCTAACACTGTGTAAAACTAGCTAAACAAAAGTCATGGGACGACTTTGGTAAGAACATAGAAAATAAATATCAAGAAAGTGGCAAGATATATTATTATTATTATTATTATTATATTCTGGAGGTTATTGAAGAAGCTCAGAAATGGAGGAATGAGTGCTGTAAAAGGAATTAGAGATGATAAAGGTGACATGAAAACAGGAGCAAAAGATATCCTTGAAGTAATTACTTCGAAAAATGGCTAAATGAAACAAGCAGTGATGACAGCACAGTGGTAAAAAACACTGACCAGGCATCAGTCAGGAATATATATCCATACTTGAAGTAGAAAAAGTCATTAAAAGCCTGAGATGTGGAAAGGTAGCAGGAGTAGATGATATTCGATCAGAAATGCTCAAGTATGGAGGTATAAAAGTCTTACAGTGGCTGCACTGCATAGTTCAGAGGGACGAACTCCAGGTGATTGGAGTAGCTCTCATAGTATCCATATATAAAAAGGGAAATAAAACTGAATGTGAGAATTACATTCAGAGATATTTCCCTGAGTGCTCCTGTAAGATTTATGCAAATATACTTCTTGAGAAATGGTTGAGAAGGATTGTGGAAGAGAAGCTTGGTGAAGAACAAGCTGGATTCAGGCCAAATAGAGGCTGTTAGGATCAGATTTTCACTTTACGACAGATAGTTGAGAAATCATGAGAAAAGATCTGTATTTAAGTTTTGTACATCTGGAAAAGGCATATGACAAGTTGCCAAGAGAGAAGCTATTCAATATGCTACATTTATATTCAATTCTAATTCACCAATTAGAATTGAAGGAAGTACAGGAAGGTGGTTTAATGTTAAATCTGGTCACAGCTCTTTGCTTTATGCGGATGATGTTATATTTCTAAATAAATCTGCTATAAGTCTGCAAGATTCCCTGACTAAAGTGAATTACTGTTGTAATGGATATGGTATGAACGTCAGCATTAAAAAGACAAAGTCAATGAACACAGGCATTGAAAATATCAACTACACTGTGAACGGAAAACCTGTGGAACAAGTAAAACATTTTAGCTACTTAGGCACGATTTTTAGTGAAGATGGTAAACTAAATATGGAAATAGACAACAGAATCAACAAAGCTGGTATGGTAGGAAGTCAGTTGAATAAATTCATATGAAATAAGAGAGAAATTAGTCGGAACACTAAATTAGCTGTATACAAGACAGTGTTCAAGCCAATTTTAACTTAAGGATCTGAGAGCTGTGTAAGAAGTAAAACACTTATCCAAAGACTAGAGACAGCATATATGAGAGTTCTGAGAAAGATTAGGGAGCAGGAACAGATAGCATCAATGGCAATATCATATTAAAAACAAGGATATTAGGAAAGAACTTGACATGATCAGCATCAAGGAATGCGTCAGCAGCTAATCTCAGGTTTTAAAGTCACTTAAAACAGAATGGAAGAGGAAAGATTAGCAAAACAAGTGTTCTCTGCCAGGTTAGCAGGAAAAAGACTCAGAGGAAGACCAAGATATAGGTGGATTTATACAGTAAAAAGTGCCTTAAAAGATAGAAATATAAGATCTGATAATGTTGGAGTCTTGACAGGTAATAGCCTGATTTGGAGGAAAATTGTAGATAGGAAGTTTGTAATGATGTAATTTTTTATGTGGTACTATTATATACTGTACACCCTTTGAGGGTATATATCAGGAATTTGATGATGATGATTATTATTATTATTCCAAATACAGCATCTGGGATATATCTTCCATTTTTGTCACCTTTATCATCTTGGGTTAATTTTAAAATTTGTAAGCTTTTTTGGTCTCCAGCACATTTTGCTGCCTTTCTGATATTTATTTTAGATTTTGAAGTCTTCTCAAACTTTAGTTTTGCTACCTTTGCCCACTGATTTGGTTTCTTACATTTTTGTCTGTATTTTTTTATGGTAGCATTTTTCATAGTATAGTACACATACCTCTAGGGCAGTGCTTCCTAAACTTATGGATGTAAAGGCCCCCTTGGAAAAATTAAAATATTTCACGGCCCCCATCGAAAAAAAAAATCATAATACAGATATATATATATATATGATCGTAATATTTATTGTAATTATATTCAATACAAAACATACACAGCGAATATTGCAAAAATCAAATGCAAATATTAATTTTTAGCATCTTACATACACATTTGACATGGCACACTTAGTATTAAAACATTTAAAATTTGTTTTCATTATTTCATGAAAACAAATTTTAAATGTGTTTAAAATTTGTTTTCCAAGTTTTAAACACATATAAACAAATGTGTTTAAAACTTGAAACCCCTCAACAAACCTGATGGCCCCCAAGGGAGCCACGGCCCATAGTTTGAGAAGCGCTGTTCTAGGGAATATGCAAGAAATGTGGCATGTTTTAAAAAATTCTTGTTACCCATTTTTTTTACTTTTATATTTTTTATTTTTGTCTGCATATTGCTGCAGATAAGTGGGTCTATTCTATAATTAATTTTTCAATAACTAAAAAACCTAAAGGAAGTTTTAAAAAATTTTTATCGTGGCAAGTATCAGTTGACTTCTGTTAGGGCTGTGTCTGGTTATTGGCATGATCATGTTTTAACTACGTGGTTTGAACTGTTTGCATTAAAGTTTAAATTCAGATAGTTCAAATCCCATGGGTCGGAACCCTCCACTAAATTTTATTAATCTGATTAAACTTCTGTTATTATTGAAAATTTACATTTCATACTATTTGCTTTGATTGTAATATATTGGATTCATATAATTAAAAATGTATTTAATAATTTTTTAAAATTTCATATGTGTGATTTATTATAATGCAAATGTTAAAAAATAAATATCTTTATAATTATTTGTGTTTGAATTAAATATTATAACTTTTCCCAAATTGCCACTTAAGAGGGGATTTGTTAATGTTACTAACAATTCAAAAGTTGTATGTGGGTACTGTAAGTTTGAGAAACACTCTTTTCAGATATCTGCTGATTTACTTGCCAGGGATTTTTGATATGCTTTCTTCTTTTTCAGAACTACCTCTTTCACTTACTTCCACCATGGAGTTCTGAATATTCTGTCCTTGACAGCTTCAACACATATCTTTCTGGTTGAATTAACCAATGTTTTTCTTCAGTGTCTGCCATTGAGTCTGTTTTGATTATTATTTTCAAACTCCATCAGTTTTCTTCCAATAATATTTGTATACATAAGTCTACAGTTCACCTGTGAAAGATTCTTACCTTTGATTTTTTTTCTTCTTCTTACATCTCCCTCCCTCCTAATATGATACTCAGTTTTATTTTGCTCAGAAACTAAACAGTGATCACTTCCTAGGAATAGAATGCACAGTTCTTCAAATAACCTCCATAGCACAATTAGAAGAACATTAGTACATTGCAGCCTTCAATTGGAAAAGGCCTAAGTTTGATTCTCGTGACAAGAAGAATCTTTATGTAATTTTTTTTTCAGTTGAAGGTGAGTTAGCTGATCACATATGGAAGTAGTAGCAGGGTTTTTTCTTCTGCATACAGACAAATCAGCTTTCAGAACACACGTAATTTACAGACAAAAAGTACTAGTGGTGGTGGTGAGCAGTAGATGGCATTGGTGTAGTGATGATGGTAGTGGCTTTAGTTGGTGGATTAAGTGGTGAAGATGGAGAGTTGTAGAGTAGGTGCCCTCCCTCGATGACTTTAAGACTTCTTTGAGAGTCACGAAATAATAACAACAATAATTCATTACTAAGTCATTTTGCCTCTTCATAAAGCTTTGATAAAATTTAGCTGACCTAGATTATCATGTGCAAATTTGGTTTCCCGGATTCCAAGGGAATAAAGAAGCCGTGGAAAGGGTGCAAAGAAGAGTTACAAAGATTATATCCGGATTATGGGATTTAGATTATGAGGATAGACGATTAAGAGTATGTTGAATGCAGACTCTGGTTAACAACAGAAAGAGTGGTGATATGATAGAGGTCTCTAAAATTTTAAATGGGTGTTATAGCATATCGTCTGATGATGGAAGTTTATTTTTCATTTGGTTAGACTATAATAAATTTAGTTTAATCCTTAATCCAAGTGTAAGCAAACAAAGTTTGCACCCGAAAATATCTTCAGGACTGAGGTAAGGTAGTGCAATACCAGGCAGTTCCGAGCAAAGGTGGACCAAGCTCTCATGACTCCTTGTCTCAGTTCACAGTCGAGAAAGGGAGTAAGAACTAGGTTTTTCTCTCACAGAAGAGTGAGTGGAATAGTTTGCCTTTAGGGGTAGTGAGTGCATCTAGTGTCAATGAATTTAAAGGAAGATATGACAGCTGGTTTGAGTGATTTATAGCTTCCCTCGATGAGTCCTTGACTCCCTGGAGGTCTCAAATAATAATACTAATGTAATGTAAAAAAAGTTCCTCATTTTCCAGTTCTTTCTCTTCCCACAATACAGCTATTCACAATAACATAGCACTTGAAACCTTTCTTATTCCTTGTATCTTCATGAAAATTTATACACATCTTTATGTTAGAGCATAGCTTTGGAGATGACTAGTCCATGTTCTGAACAGATAACTTATCATTATTATTAACTTTGCCCTTTTCTCCAAATTTTTCTAAATACACGAATACCTTGTATAGCGCGGCTTTGAACAATGCGGGTTTTGGACTAACGTGGTTTTTATTATTACACTTATCATTATTACACTAACATTGTCAACACTGACTGGTGACTCCCGGGCGCTGCAAGTGACATTCGAGAGCTACGTTTATGCAGTAGTTATTCGACTGGCTCTCACGTAGACACGTTCTTTCCCCGCGGCATTTCATTATTTACGTTAATATTAGTATTTAATATTTTTTTATTATTTAAGTATGAGTGAAAAGAGACAAAAACAAAGAAGACACTGTTGAAGTAACAAAAAAACGCAAGTGGTTGACATTAGAGAAGAAACTGAAATTATAAAATGTCATGAGAATGGCACTTCGTTTGCTGAAATAGCACATGAGAATTCAATGAATGAGTCATCTGTATGAACAATTATTCAGAGCAAAGAAAAGAAAACAACATGGAATGAGCACCACTTCTTATATGTCAAAAGTGATCATGAGAACTCGATCTTCTACAATGGAAAATATGGAACGTTCTAATGATCTGGATTGAAGATTGTAATCAGAAAAATATTCCTTTGAGTCAAATGATAATCCAGGCAAAAGCAACAAGTCTATATAACAAAATAAAAGAAAATGAAAGCGAAAATGAAGGAGGTATACTTCATTTACTTCTTACGAAACTTTTATAGCAAGTCGCGGGTGGTTCTACAATTTCAAAAAGCATATGGGACTCCATAACGTAAGAATCCAAGGTGAAAGCGCAAGTGCAAAGAATTATTCACTGGGAAATAATTCTGCACTAAAACTGCAGAATTATTTCCCAATGAATTGAAGGAGCTTATTGAGAAGGAAGGCTACACAGATGATCAAATTTTTAACGCTGACGAGACTGGCTTGTTCTGGAAAAGAATGGCATTGCGCACATTTCTAGCAGAGAAGGGAAAAAAACACAAGCTGGGTATAAAGTGTCAAAAGACCGATTGACACTTTTACTAGGAGGTAATGCATCAGGTGATTTAAAATTGAAGCCACTGTTAGTGTACAGAGTGGAAAACCCAAGAGCTCTTAAGGGCATTACAAAGAATAATTTATCTGTTCATTGACATTCGAATAAAAAAGCATGGGTGACTTATTCAATTTTTTTCGAAGACTGGTTTAAAACTTGTTTTTGCCCTGAAGTTAAAAGCTATTGTCAAAAGAATGATATTCCTTTCAAAAATTTTGCTTTTATTAGACAATGCGCCAGGCCATCCAACTCTATTGACTGACTTAGATGAAAATGTCAAGATTCATTTTTTCCCTCCAAACACAACATCAATTCTGCAGCTGATGGATCAAGGCATTATCTCCACTTTCAAGGCTTACTATTTAAGACGAACTTTTGCTCAAGCTGTTAAAGCTGCAGCAGAAGAAATTCTTGGACTTTGAGTGAATTTTGGAAGAAATTTAACATAAAAGATGCCATTGAAAATATTTATGAATCTTGGCAAGAGGTGACTCAAAGCAACATGAGAGTCGTATGGCATAATATCTTGTTGCATTGTTCAAAGGAATTTGTTGCCTTTGCAACACAGAAAGAGGAAATCTCAACAAAAATTTTGCAGATGGGCAAAGATCTTGGTTTTACAAGTTTAGATTGTAACAATGTGAGCGAATGTATTGATTCTCATTCAAATGATCTGGATGATGAAACCCTTTTGGAGTTGGAACAACAACAATGAGCCTATGAAGCAGAAGAAGATGAAGATGACCCCACTGATGTCATGGTTGAAGAATTTTCCTTTCCTGACCTTTCAACTTTTGTGAGAAAAATCAACAAAGCTTCCGACTTTCTCATAAATGCAGACCTGAATTTGGAAAGAAGCATCAAAGTAAGACAAAGTCTCAATAATGCCATCAAATGCTACAGAGATCTAGTACTTGAAGAAGACAAGGATGGTTCAACGAACACTAAAAGACTACTTTAGTAAAAAGTAAATTACTGTATGCTAAAATTGAAGCAATATTTGTTTTGTTTTCTACAACTTTTATATCAGTTTAAAAGGATTTTATTTGTTATTTAGTTAATAAAAATAACATTTTTTTTTTTCATTTTTAAACATGTTTATTATCCTAAATTTTTGTAATAAACAAATTAAATTGAAAACCTTTATAAATAGACCTCGAACAACATGGTTTTGCATAGCGCGGACGCTTCTTGGAACCAATTAACCATGCTATACAAGGTATTCCTGTACATTTCTATATGTTTGATATTTATTTCCTGCTCTACTGTTTAGACTTCCAACAAGGACTAAGGGATCTTTTTTCTTTATACAGTAAAACCTCGTTTTTACGTTCCTGCAATTTACGTTTTCCTGCCATTTACGTCATTTTCCATTGGTCCTGTTCTTAAAGCCTATTCTTACGATATATTGTTTTCCCGCCATTAACAACTTGATGTGGACGTTATTTCCCGTGATTTGCGCTTTTTCTCGGGTAGCAATACTGGTTTTCGAATTTCCTCTCATTCAAATCGATTTCTGTGGAAATCTGCGCATTTCTGTTCCCAGATGGCGTTGCTTTCGGCTGTAGTTTCATTTCCACCATCACGGTGACTTGCTCGCTTGCAGCAGTAATGGAGTGATGAGCGATACTGTGATTTTTCAATCACAGTACGAATTGATATTGCAGAATTTCTGCTGCATAATTTAGCGTATGATAGTTGCTTTCAAGTTGCGGTGGTGGATGATCCATGGAGAAAACAGACAAAATGTATTTTGGTAGAAGAAAAGATGGCAATTCTGTGACGTGTAGATTGGCATGCTGGAACATGTGTTCATTTAGCAAAAGATCTTGGATTCTCCGTATCCACCATCACGGTGACTTGCTCGCTTGCAGCAGTAATGGAGTGATGAGCGATACCGTGATTTTTCAATCACAGTACGAATTAATATTGCAGAATTTCTGCTACATAATTTAGTGTATGATAATTGCTTTCAAATTGCGGTGATGGATGATCTATGTTAGTAACATGAAGAAAAAAGACAGAAAATGTATTTCGGTAGAAGAAAAGATGGCAATTCTGCGACATGTAGATTGGCATGCTGGAACACGTGTTCATTTAGCAAAAGATCTTGGATTCTCCGTATCCGCTTTGTACACAATAGTAAAAAACAGGTCAAGCATTGAACTCAATGCAAAGCAATCTGGTGCTATGTCAAGAAAACGAAAATATATCCGGACATTGACATACGATGAATTGACGAAACTTGTGGCAGAGTGGTTTGTTTCTACAAGAGCGTTGGGTATTCCAGTCGATGGTACTATACTCTGAGCAAAGCCCTTGAATTTGCAGCGAGGTTGGGGATTAATGGTTTTACTGGGTCAAATGGATGGATTGATCGTTTCAAGACTCGTCACAATATTGTGTATAATCAAGTGTGTGGAGGAAGTAAAGATTATTATTCAGGACTACAAACCGAAAAATATTTTCAATGTTGATGAAACTGGGCTCTTTTATAACATTCTGCCAAGTAAAACATTGTGTTTTAAAGGAGGGTAACTTTAAACAGTTACCCTCAGCAAGCTGGTAACTGTTTTGCTCATGGTCAATGCTGATGGATCAGAAAAATTACCTCCACTGGTAATTGGTAAATTTAAAAAGCCAAGGTGTTTTAAGAACGTGAAAAATCTGCTTACTAAGTATGATGCCAACAGCATCTTCACATCCACCATGCATGCTCTGGATTCTAAAATGGGGGCAAATCACCACAAAATACTACTACTACTGCTAGACAAATGTCCTGCACACCCTGAAGATCGGCAGCTCAAAAACATTAGATTAGTGTTCTTTCCCCCTAATTGTACAAGTGAGCTTCAGCCATAAGCTCTGGGCATCATCCATGCATTTAAATGGAAATATGGAAAAATGCTTGTTGAAAAAACTGTGTTTATGTATGATAATGGTATGGACCTAAAACAAACGATCATATCAATCCTTGATGCCATGCATTATGTGGCCAAAGCATGGTTGCATGTTACTCCTGAAACCATATCCAACTGTTTCCGGAAGGCAGGAGTTACGTTTGTGGAAGAGGAGGAACAACTACAGGAGGAAAAAGAAGAGATGTCAGAACCCAAGAACTGGTATGTGATGGATGAGTCTTTTTCATTTCAAGACTATGTTGATGCTAGTATGATCACATCAATGGTACCAAGTGTAGAAGACATCCTTTCCAACCACCTTGGCGAAGAAGAAGAGGAAGAAGTGGTTGAAGAAGACTGTGATCAAGAACCTACCGTCCCTACTAGTAAAGAAGAAATGGAAGCTATCTCTGATTTGAGGCAGTATATTGCAAGTGCATCAGGAGACGATGGGGCATTTAATGCCTTATACACTGAGGAGAAGCAGATGGAACTTATAGGAGTGCAGAAAAAGCAAAAACAATCAACAATTAAAGATTTTTTTTAAAATAGATAAATGTAAGTAATTGTAAATTCATTTATTTTCAGTTATTACAAAATCTAGTATGTAGACTCATGTATTAGCAGTAAGCCATCTTTTACCCTTTTTTTAATTTTTTTTTGCATTTCCTGCTATTTACACTTTTTTCCATCGTTCCCCTGGAAAGTGTAAAAAAAAGGAGTTTTACTGTATTAGCTTCTTTCTCCAATGACAAAAAAATTCCTTCATTCCTTCCTTAGTCAAACTTTCTGTTGGACCATAGGCACAAATAACCCTTTGTACAATTCCCTTGATGTTTCTCCACATAATTCTAATTGATATTTAAGTGTTTGAAGACTATAGCTACTTCTACTTTTCCCTAATCATTATTGTCTGAATATAGTATCTCATAGTTGTTCTTTAAAAGAATGTCATCTGTTTATTATTCTTTGTTTCAGTACACCAATGTCAACATGGTACTTCTACTTCTTTTCTTTTGATGCTTATGTTTATGGTGACTATCTTGAATTCAGGTGATGTTGATTATTTCCTTTGAGCTCTAATAGTGTGTTCTTTTATTCATACAGATTTATTCACACACACTTTTATTCACTAAGACATGCATAGTAAATGCACACTGCATAACAATTATCAGCTTAAATATTGTTTTACCATTTCTCTTTTTTGTTCTCTCCAGCAATGTCCTGGTTACTAGGATGAAATACAAGATAATAAATCTGTTTTTCACATCTGTTGACCATTATTTACTTTATAAAACATGCCCTCTATAATATGTATGTAGGTGTGTGTGTGTGTGTGTGTATATAATGTACAATTATATTATATATATTTAATATACACTTTATACAATGCCCTAAGTATGACAAACTTAGGACATTCTTGGATCAATGTCATGGCATATGAAACTGCAAGGGAGCTGGATGTGAGAAGTAAAGTGTATTTTATATATATATATATATATACACACATGAATGGAAAGGATGATGGGGAGATAGTATGCATCAGCAAATGGAGGGCAAGTAATTATTATGGGTGACTTCAACTACGAGAACATAGATTGGAAGGAGGAAAGGACACACTGGAGGAAGGAAATGGAATTTATGCAGTTACTAAAGAATAAATACCTGAGGTAGTATGTGATGGAATGTACTACTAGGGGTTTTGATAGTTCTGGATCTAGTAATTGCATCAAAGAATTTGTCCATAACCAATATGACCACATTGCCACCAATTGGTGAGAGTGATCATATGGTCTTGACCTGGGAAGTGGTTAAATGTGTGGAATTTTTAGTTAAGAAGGGGGGGTATATATGTGGAATTATAAGGCTGGTAAGTATGACAAACTTAGGACATTTGCTTGGATCAATGTCATGGCATATGAAACTGCAAGGGAGCTGGATATGAGAAGTAAAGTGTTTGAAGGAAGTAATAGCAGACTGCATACCTAGAGTCAGCAAAAAAATCAATGGGAGTTAAATGGACAAATACCATCACCTGTAACTACAAAAAAAAAAAAAAAAATTGTAGAGGGAATTCAAAGAGAAAGGTGACCAGCAAGCACATGAACAGTACAAAGCACAGGCCAGAAAGGTAACTAGCATGGTAAGAAAGGAAAAAACAGAGTATGAAATGAAATTAGCAGTACAGGCCAAAGTTGTTCTTTTGGTATGTTGCAAGTAAAAGGAAGAATGTCCATGGCAGAATGATTTTAATGAATGTTGATGGTAGGGAGGTAACTCAATCGGTTGAAATAGCAGAATACTAAGTGAACACTTTGCAAGAGTATATCATCCAGGTGGTGATATACTCTTGCAGTAATAAGAGAAGTAAAGGCTTATATGAAACTGAGGTAAATGAACTGGAGGTGCATAGCATATTACAGAACTTTGATACCTTGAACCATACAGTTATGGGATTATATGGTATACAAGCTTGAGTTTTACATGAAGGTGCTAGGGAATTGGCAGTACTTTTGACCACATTGTTTAATATAAGTCTCAACTCTGGATTGGTCCCAAGGGGGACAGAAAGAGGGGAAAATAGTTCCACTGCACAAAGGAGGCACCAAGACTGATGTAGCAAATTACTGACCAATCAGCATATCAGGAGTTGTTGTCAAGGTACTCGAGAAGTTGGTCAAGAGCAAAATACAGGAATGGATAGACAGAAATGGGATACTGTATTGTGGGCAACATGATTTTGTGGGTACGTCATGCCGCAGTAACTTGCTCAAGCTTTATAATAGGATAAAGATAAGAGGTTTACAGTGATACTGCTGGACTTTGCAAATGCTTTTGACAGAATATCATATGGAATTCTAATTAATAAATTTCAGCACATGGGGATGGGTGTAAAGTTGATGAAGAGATATCAGAGAGTAGAAGCTAGTTTCAGGAGTAAAGTTTAGTAGAAGACCTGGAACTAGTGGTGTGCCACAGGACTCTGTTCTTGGGCTGCTACTATTTAATTCATACGTCAATGATATAAGAAAGGATCTGAGAGGAACTATTCAATTGTTTGCTGATGATGCAAAATTGACTAGATCAATAGTTAATAAAGATGATGTTAAAATTTTGCAGGATGATTTGGATAAACTGGAAGTCTGGGCAAAGGAGAATGGATGCCAGTTTAATGCGGCAAAGTGTAAGGTTATGCATCTTGAGATGAAAAGATTACCAGCTGTGTACCACATTGATGGAACTGTACTGCAGGATATTGATGAAACCAGGGATTCAGGAGGGGGGGGGGGATTAATGGATAGGGAATTAAAGTTCAGAGGCATTGCAAAAGTGGCTAAAGCAGCCCATCGGATTATGTGGGTATGAAGAATACCCTAACAAGCAGGTTATTATACCTCTTTATAGAGCTTTGGGTAAAATCCCATCTTGACTACTTTGTGCAGATCTGGTCATCTGGATTTTATGGAAATGAGGTGGAAAAGGATCCAGAGGCAAGTGACTAAGATGGCAGCAGGCCTATGGAATGAACCTCATGAGGATAGGTTGAAGATTTGTGGGTTACAGAAATTGATTGACAGACAGAAAAGGGGTGATATGATTGAGACATATAAATTACGAAGGGTTTTTACAAGATTAATACAGAGGAAGTTTTTCAGAATAGGTCTGGTGGTGGATGAGTTCAAAACAAAATACTGCTCAAATGTTGGACAGTGTTTGGCATGATGTTTAGGGCCTCCCTTGATGAGCCTGAGGACTACATAGAGTAGCCGATAATGATAATAATAATATAAATATAAAATATTGTAAATATATCATCATCATCATTAGTGTTCTGTCTCTTGACAGGTCCAATGGTATATCTCAGCAAATTCTCTTCCTTTGATTTCCTCTGTCTCTTGCTTCCTCCTTCATTTCTTGATATCCTCTTGTGCTCATTATATCATCAAGCATCATTAGTCTTCTCCTTCCTCTTGGTCACTTTCCTTCAATTTTCCCTTCTATCATTCTTTTCAGTAGGCTCTCTCCTCTTAAAACATGTCCTATCCAGTTATGCTTTCTTTATCTTATGGTCTTTAGTAAATTCCTTTCTTCTTCAACTCTTTGCAATACTTCTTCATTGGTGATTTTTTTAGTCCACTTTATTTTCTCCATTCTTCTCCATAACCACATTTCAACATTTTAGCCTCTTTCTTCTCAATTGTCCATGTTTCTGATCCATATAAGGTCATACTCCAAATATAACACTTAATAAGCCTTTTCTTTAAATTTTTATTCATTTTATTAATAAACAAATTTTTCTTGCTATAAAATGCATATTTTCCTTTGTTAATTCTTTCTTTTATTTCCATGTCACATTTTCCATTTTCTTGTATTATACTACGAAGGTATTTGTATTGTCTCACTTGCTCTACTCTTTCTCCATTCATCATCACCTTGACACTTCCTGGTTTCCTGGAGACTCTCATCACTTTTGTTTTCTTTGTGTTAATTTTCATACCACGTAAATATATATACAGATAAAATACGTGTGTATACATTTTATTGCCACTACTTTTCTGAAATAAAATTAATGTAATTTTCAGTTAATATTAGATAATTATTGATTTACAGGTAGTCTTCCATCACATCATTCAAGTTCATCAAGTGACAGCATTTTTATTCCTTCAGAGGGTAAGTGAAATACTTTTTAAATATGCATGCATGCATACTTAAAATACAAATAAAATACATGTGTGTACACATTTTATTGCCACTACTTTTCTGAAATAAAATTAATGTAATTTTCAGTTAATATTAGATAATTATTGATTTACAGGTAATCTTCCATCACATCATTCAAGTTCATCAAGTGACAGCATTTTTATTCCTTCAGAGGGTAAGTGAAATACTTTTTAAATATGCATGCATACGCACGCATGCACACACACAGCATGCACTAATTTCTCATTCAAATGATTAAATTTATATCAGAAAATATCCACAATTAGCTAATTTTCTATTCCTATTCCTTCTGTCTCTCTCTCTTCAAACAGTTTATAGATAATTCTACTCGGAATATCAAAATATGTTTAAATTAATTTTTCATGTTTATTACAGATGTGATTTCCAATATTTTGAATTATTAGTCAACTAACTCTTGTCATACCACTTTTCTTAAAGTATCATCTATTTCCACATTTAATTTGCATTTCAATAGAAATTGTACATAAATTATAATGAAATGTTCTACTTGTTTAATAGGTTTTTCATTGAGAAAATGGTTGATGTATTTGTCTTTTTATTGTTGATTTTACAGCAGTTGTTCATTTTAGTTATCCAGAAAATTTGTTCTTGATTTAATGAGGAATATAATATTTGCATAAAGTAAAGAGCTGAGGTTAATATTTCTAATTTTGATATCAGCTATAACATGACCACTTTCCTTCATAATGTGATACAGGTAGACAATAACAGTGAAGACAGCATGCACCATTGTTTCAGACCCAATTTTACATCAAACTATCTTCTTGTTCCTCCTTCAAGTTTAAGTGTTGATTTACATCTTATATATAGGCTATATTTTGCTTGTATAATGGAGTCATAGACTCATTGTGGGAGGTCCCCTCAATCAGCAACATGTCTATCATATTGAACTTTGAGATTATTTACACTCACTGCATTCACGATGCACTCTGGCAATGCATTCCACTCACCAACAACTCTCCATGTCAAACATCTACTTCTTACACCTGTCTTTACGGCATCTCTATACAACTAAAATGAACTTATAACTAAAATTGAACATACCAGGGAATGGTCTCTCGTATATCTCATCTTAATGTCCACTTTTTTTTAATATAATTTCTTCTGTATTAATCTGTAGAATCCCTTAACTAACTTTAAGCTCTCTATCATGTCTCCTCTTTACATCCTATCGACCAAACTCTGTAATCTGCATTCCCTCAACCACTCTGCATAACCAGCTATTCAAATCTTCCTGTAGGGATTTATCATCAGTAATACTCCTGATAAGTCATTAACAAATAAGTAAACAGTAGGGACCCAAGAACAGAACCCTGAGGCATGCTACTGGTCACTTTCCTCTTTTGAAACATTGCTTCAGCATACACAGCTTGCTGGTGTCATTCAGAAAGCTAATCTTCAATCTATCTAATCAGTCAGTTATCCAGTCTTCTGCAGCTTATACACTAATCTGTCATTTGGTAGTCTCTCAAATGCATTTGCAAAGTCCAAGAAACTTACCGTATATGAATTTTCCTTATCTGACACATTTGTCACATTATCTTAAAATGTAAGTAGATTTCTGAAGTTACAGTGTTAGAGGAGCTTTTTCTCTTGACACACCATATCATTGTCTTTTCCAGATCTACAAAACCTAAATATAGTTTCTTGTTATATACCATGATTTCTCAATTATTTAAAGTAAAAATTTGACCCCAAAACCATATTTATAGAAAAGTTGTCAGTGCAGATGTTTCCTTCTAGGATGTTTCTCTTCCACAATTTTTCATAGCCCCATCTGCATGCATTAATCATACATGAAATACTTAGTAGGAAAGAAACATCTCTGTATTCTCACATTGTTTTATTTATCCTTTTATAGATGGGTAGTACTGAGAGCTCCAAACCAATCATTCAGAATCTGACTTCTAACAAGGCCTTTTGCATTATGTTATGTAGCCATTATAAACTTTTCACTCAATATTTGAGCAGTTTTATGTAAAAAAAAGTAGCTAAACAAATATCACAGAAGATAAATATCAGAAAGTTGACAAAATGTACTGGAGGCTATTGAAAAAGCATAGAAATGGAGGAAAATATTGTAAAAGGAATAAGAGATGAAAAAAGGTGACATAAAAACTAAAGATAAAGATATTCTGATTATATGAGTAATTTGCCAGCCTGGTTAGTAGAATGTCTCCACAATCCAACCAAATAGGCTGTTGATTTTGAATCCCATAGTACTAATGTATGTTAGAACTACACTCTTTCATTGGTGAGATTTACATTAAACAAAAAAAAATTACCTTGAAAAAAATCATGTATTCTATCTGCCTTTCCACATTTCAGTTTCCTAAAGCTGTTTTCTTTATCATACATTAATACCATGGGATTCAAAATCCACAGCCTATTTATTGGTTTGATTGTGGAGACACAATTCACTCTGCCATATATTTTTTCATACATCCAGAATATTTTTACTTTTTATGTCACCTTTATCATCTCTTATACTTTCCTCAATTTCTAAGCTTTTTCAATAGCCTCCAGTACATTTTTTCCAGCTTCATGATATTTATCTTCAATGACATTTGTTTAGCTATTTTACACATAATGTAGTTTTCTTACAGCTTTTCTTTATAAGAAAAATTAAGAAAACTAAGTATGCTGACTTGCTTGCTAGAAACTTGTGATATGATTACTTCATTACTTCCTTTCCAGAAATGTCTCTTTTAACTTTTTAGTCCATCATAAACTTTTGATTTTTCTACCCTTGAAGACAGCTTCACCAAATGCTTCCCAGCTGTATTATTTTTTCTCTCATGATATCTGTGTGTGTGTGTGTGTGTGTGTGTGTGTGTGTGTGTGTGTGTGTGTGTGTGTGTAGTTTTTCTGCTATCTCTCTTATCGATCATCTCTTTTTCATCAATGCTTAATGGATGTTCTTATTTCTTGTGTTCTCTGTACATGTGAATTTTTGTATATGTTGGAATACATAAGGATATACAAAATTTTTAATAATTCAAATGATCTATTCTTTTCTGGTGCTGTAATCTTTATTATATTTCCCTACTAAGTGTTCCTGTGTTAATATCTAATTCATGCCCTGAATAGAAATCCAGCTGATACTTAACCATTATTATTATTAGTAGTAGTCTTTTCTCTTTCTCTCTTTCCAGAGTGCATACTTGTCCTGGAGCAGACTGTGGTACAGACCATTGGATAGTAAGAGCCAAAGTAAGAATAAGACTCCGAAACCTTCCAAGTCAGGCACATCCCACTAGACTGGATATTAGAGTAATTCCTAGTGGATTTGCAGAAGAAATATCAACTCAGTTGGATGATTTTTTTAGAGACTACTGAGGAGAACTCACCAGAAATGCTTTGGGAAGGAGTCAAGATTATAATACAACCAAGTATCTTGGGCCAATAAGAAGACCAAGAGACCCATGAATATCAGATTCAACATGGGATCTAATTGAAAGAAGGCAGCTGGAAAAACAAAGAGACACAGGGAATGAAGAATGTAAGAGATTACATAGAGAAGTCAGAAGTCTGGATGGAAAGAGAAGGCAGGACAGAAAAGTTTTATACTAATAAATGTGAAGAGATAGTTCCAGAGGAGGAGGAAGCACAATTATAAAAGGATGTTTTGTTTAGTTTGTGACCTAAAGCACAAGTTTAAGCTCAAATTGAATGCAATCGAAGACAGGAGTGGAACGATACTGACAGAACTGGAAATCAAAAACAGATTTATTATTATTATTACATGACACTCAAGGGAGTCCAAGGGCTCATTGCAGAGAGGGCACTCTACTCTACTCTACTTTGCTAAATACATCTCATCCTCTCCACTACTACTTAATTCTCTTACTACAACACTACTACCATCAACACACCAATGACAGATTTTTTGTCTGTAAATTGCGTATGTTCTGAAGGCTGATTTGTCTGTATGCAGGATGAAAAACCTGAGTTACCAGGAGGGGAAACCCTGCTTCCTCCGTATGAGATTGGCTAACTCACCTTCAATTGAAAAAGCCCATATAGGGATTCCAATATAGATGGAAAGAATACTGTGAGGAACTGTACAACAGAGAGGATAAAGAAAATTTGGAGAAACCATCTCACCAGGAAAAATTCAATTTGGAACCTCCTCCAGTTAGGCATGAGGTTGAAAGAGCAGTTAAACCGCCTAATAGCAATAAGGCCCCAGGTGCAGATGGAATCCCATAGAATTAATTAAGGCTACAAAGGATGGAGGGATAAGACTGTTTCATAGATTGATTACAGGGATATGGGAGACTGCATCATGGCCTAGAGACTGGAAGGTCAGTTTTCACACCACTGCATAAGAAGGGAGATGTGAATTATTGCAAGAACTCTAGAATTATTAGTTTAATATCTTATGCAAGCAAGAGATCATTCTAAATAGGATTGAGGCCAAAGTTGAGGCAGAGATGTCAGAGGAATAAGCAAGTTTTAGGAAAGGTAAACCAGAGATCAGATCCTTTGCCTTAGACAGTCATAGAAAAGTATAAAGAATTTAAACTCCCAATGATCATGTGTTTCACAGATTACTCTAAAGCTTTTGTGTTCAGCATGTGAAATTATGGAAAGTAATGAAAAAATGGGTTTTCCTCAACACACTATCAGGCCCGATAGTTAACTTGTACAAGAAGGTACAAGTACAACGGCATCCACAGTAAGAACAGGTGATAGATTAACTGATTGGCTTCAGGTTGGAAAGGGAGTTAGGTAAGGATGTCTACTTTCTCCTCACTTGTTTAGTATCTATGCTGAGAACATCATGCATGTAGTATTGGATGAACTCAAGACAGGAATTAGGATGGGTGGTAGATTGATCAGTAATCTATGGTATGCTGATGATACTCTTCTGTAATGACAAGGAAAAACTAGAACAAATTCTTGACAAAGTTAATGAGATCAGTAAGAACAGTAAGAGAACTTCAGCTCAATCCTAACAAGATAAAGATTATGGTTCTCAAAGGAAATACAGACAGGGAAACTCCTGAGAAACAAATGTACCTTAATGGAGAAAGAATTGAGAAAGTCAGCAAGTTTGAGTACCTGGGATCCATTATTAATTTGAAGAATTTCTGTTCAGAAGATGTCAGAAAAAGAAAAGGAATGGCTAAAACAACAGTCAGACACTTGTCTAATATCTGGAAGGATGGATCTATCTCCACGGGAACAAATTTGAGGATTTTGGATGCTGCTGTATTACCAACAGCGACTTATGAATATGAGACTTGGAACCCAAAAAGAAGTCTGATAGGAAAAGGATAGCTGCTTTTGAGATGTGGTGTTACAGAAGGCTGGAGGATTTCATATATTGAATGGCAGATAAATGGATGGGTGCTAGAAAGAATCAGTAGAACTTTAAGACTCCTTAAGGATATTATTATTATCATTATTATCGTGACACCTCCAAGGAGTCCAAAGACTCATCGCAGGAGGACACCCACTATACAACCATCTCCACCACTACACCGAACCTCTACTAACAATCATCTCCATCAACACCATCCACCACCACCACAACTAGTATTTTTTGTCTGTAAATTGCATGTGTTCTGAAGGGCCGATTTGTCTGTATGCGGAATGAAAAACCCAAGTTTCCGGGAGAAAAACCCTGCTACCTCCATATGAGATTGGCTAACTCACCTTCAATTGAAAAAGTCTACATAAAGATTCCTCTCATTACGATGAGAATCGAACTTAGGCCTATTCTAATCAAAGGGCGCAATGTACCGTCGTTCTTCCAATTGCATTACAGAGGCGTTAACATATGTTGACAGAAGAAAGTTGAAATACTTTGGGCACCTTGAAAAGATGGAAGGAGGACTTCTCAGAACAGTAACAAAAGGAAAAGTTCCTGGAAAAAGAGAAAGGGATAGATCATCAGTGAGATGGATGGATGGTGTGTGTGTGTGTGCGTGTGCGTGCGTGCGTGCGTGCTTGCGTGCGTGGAGTGACTGATCTTCAGACAGTTGAAACCGCCAGATAGCAAGGACTGGTGTGGCACATCATTGAACATCTGAGTAACCATATGGCATCTGTTGATGTCCAATGAATAGATGGATGGAGAGTTCCCCAAATATTTCTATATATCTGGGATTAATTTCCTACTCTGTTGTTTAGACCTCCGGAAAAAACATCTTTTCATATATGTTCATTGTCCGATTTCTCACTTTGAAATCTGTTCAACTGACTACTTGAAATTGCTCATTAGTCAAGAAATTTATCTCTTTTTGTTTTGGTGTTGAACATTATAGCTAGTCCTTTCTTCCTTTTCCTGATCATTATCATTATTGACTGAATATAGCATCGTATTGTCAACAGTATCGTACCTGTTTTAGTCAACTTCTTGATAACACCAATTATGGTGGAGTACTCTTGTAATTTCTCTGCTAGATCATCTCTTTTTCCTTGATACGTCTAATATTGATGGATCCTGATCTTCTCCAATTTTTTTGAGTTTTTCTGATCTCACTGTTTACCTTAGTTCCTTCACAAAAACAGTGAGGGCCTTGTTTAACTAGATAATGACCCAGCAGTAATAACATGTTATGCTATTATATTTGTTTGTGGTTTAAGCTAATACAGAAAGCAAGTTAGCCAGCTATGTCCCAAATTATCAACCCATCCTCATTTGTTCATTATCCAGGTGGATACCTTGTGGAAAATAACAGGATATACCACAAGGTGAGGTTTTGATATCAGGTCAGAAGCCCTGGTTGGTTTTACACATTTCTTATGGGCTATGTAGAGGTCTCCACATAGCCCATAAGAAATGGTCTATGTAGAGGTCTCCTCTCAGTTATCTAGCTTTGATCCTTAAACAATACCTTTTTTTTAAATTATATATTAAATAAACTCTCCGTTATCTCACCTAAATTAAATATACACAGTATTAGCTTAAACTTAAAATGATAGATGTAGAGCTCAAAATAATAACTGGAAGGAGAATTTTCTACTCCAAGCCAACCCAATCAAAATATATAGTTTTTTTTTTTTTAAATGTGTATTTTTATATTTCATGAAAAAGTGATTTTTTTTTCTTTTTTATTTAGATTTATCTCTTTCACTAACAATGATGAATGAACAGCTTGGAGCTTTTCGGACAGTCTTGGGACGAGGTAAATATGCAAGCTTCATTTTTTATGTGCCTCAAACATTTTTTAATAATTCAAATGAGCTATTCTTTCCTAGTGTTGTAATCCTTATTATATTTCCCTACTGAGTGTTCCCAATAAGATTTATGCAAGTATACTCGAGAAAAGGCTAAGAAAAATTTTGGAAGAGAAACTTGGAGAACAAGCTGAGTTCAAGTTCGGCTTTTCACTTTACGTTGAGAAATCATGAGGATATAATAAGAATCTGTATTTAAATTCTGTAGATCTAGAAAAGGCATATGACAAGGTGTCAAGAGAAAAGCTGTTCAACATGCTACAGTTATACAATGTAAATGGGATATTATGTCAAGCCATACATCATCTATATTTGAGTTTTGTAAGTCAGCAGTTAGAATTGAAGTAGGTATACAGGAAGGTGGTTTGATGTTAAGTCAGGTGTGAGATAACTGTGCACATTATCTCTTCTGTTATTCATCACATAATAAAGGAAAGTAGTATTAAACTTCATATCAAAATTGGAGATGTTAATCTCAGCTGTTTACTTTATGCAGATGATGTTATACTTTGAAATCTGCAACCAGTAAAAATCTGCAAGATTTCTCAACTAAACTGAATAACTGCTGTAATAAATTTGGTATAAAAATCAGCATTAAAAAGATAAAGACAATGAAAATAAGCAGAAACATTGAAAACATCAACTGCATCTTGAATGGAGAACCTACCAAACAAATGAAACATTTTAGCTATTTTGGCATAGTGAAGATGGCAAAATAGCTTTCACATCATCATCATCAAATTCCTGCCATGTACTCTCAAGGGGTGTACAGGATATGATAGTACCACATGAAACATTTACATTATCACTAACTTCCTATCTACAGTTTTCCTCCAAATCAGTCTGTTACTTGTCAATACTCCAACATTATCAGATCTTATTTATATCGTCTAAGGCACATTGTACCGTATCAATCCACCTACATCTTAGTCTTCCTCTGGTTCGTTTTCCTGCCAACCTGGCAGAAAACACTTGTTTTGCTCATCTTTCTTTGCCCATTCTGTTTAAGTGACCATACCACCTGAGATTAGCTCTGCTAACGCATTCCGGGATGCTGACTATGTCAAGTTCTTTCCTAATATCTTCATTTTTAATATGATATTGCCATTGATGCTATCTGTTCTTGCCCCTAATCTTTCTCAGAACTCTCGTATCTGTGGTCTCCAGTCTTTGGATAAGTGTTTTACTTCTTACACAGCTCTCAGATCCATAAGTTAAAACTGGCTTGAACACTGTCTTGTATACAGCTAATTTAGTGTTCCGACTAATTTCTCTCTTATTCCATATGAATTTATTCAATTGACTTCCTACCATACCAGCTTTGTTGATTCTGTTGTCTATTAACATATTTAATTTACCATCTTCACTAAAAATCGTGCCTAAGTAGCTGAAATGTTTTACTTGTTCCACAGATTCTCCATTTCACAACACAGTTGACATTTTCAATGATTCTGACTATTTTTATTGTTGACCTTCATACCATACCTATTACAAGGGTTATTCAATTTAGTCAGGGAATCTTGCAGACTTGTAGCGGATTTATTTAGAAGTATAACATCGTCCGCATAAAGCAATGAACTGGCATTAATATATCTCCAATTTTGATATCATGTTTAATACCACTTTCCTTCATAATGTGATCCATATAGATAATGAATAACAGAAGGGATAATGTACATAATTGTCTTACACCAGATTTAACATTAAACCATTTTCCTGTACTTCCTTCAATTCTAACTGCTGAGTTACAACTCAAATACAGACTAAGTATTGCTTGATATAATATCCCATTGACACCATATAACTGTAGCGTATTAAATAGCTTCTCTCTTGGCATCTTGTCATATGCCTTTTCCAACAAATCTTAAATACAGATCTTTGTTATATTCCCATGTTTTCTCAACTATTTGTCATAAAGTGAAGATCCTGAGAGCCTCTATTTCGCCTGAATCCAGCTTGTTCTTCACCAAGCTTTTCTTCAACAATTCTTCTCAACTGTTTCTCAAGTATACTGGCATAAATCTTACCAGGAACACTCAGTAGGGAAATACTTCTGTAATTGTCTCATTCAGTTTTATTTCCCTTTTTATATATGGGTACTATGAGAGCTCTACTCCATTCATCAGGAATTTGTCCCTCTGTCCAGGCTTTCTGAACTATGCAGTGTAGATACTGTAAGACTTTTATACCTCCATACTTCAGCATTTCTGGTCGAATATCATCTATCCTGCTGCCTTTCCACATTTCAAGCCTTTGATGGCTTTTTCTACTTCAAGTATGGATATGTATTCCTGACTGTATGCCTGTTGAGTGTTATTTACCACTGTACTATCACTGCTTGTTTCATTTAGCAATTTTTCGAAGTAATTACTCCATACTTCAAGGATATCTTTTTCTCCCATTTTCATGTCACTGTATCATCTCTGACTCCTTTTATAGCACTCTTTCCTCCATTTCTAAGCTTCTTGAACAACCCCCAGAATATTTTGCCACCATCTTGATATTTATTTTCTATTTTCTTGCCAAAGTCCTCCCATGACTTTTGTTTAGCTAGTTTTACACAGTGTTTAGCATTCTTACATTTGTCTCTGTATTCTCTAAGAGCACAAGCTGATTTATTTGCCAGAAACTTTTGATATGCTTTCTTCTTTTCCTTCACCGCCTCTTTAACTTCCTGTGTCCACCATGGAGTTCTGATTTTTCTATTCTTGCAGACAACCTCACCACATGCCTCTCTGACTGATTCAATCAGGGTTTTCTTCAGAGTTTGCCACTGAAGCTCCAAGGTTTGATTCCTGTTCTCAAACTCTTTCATTTTTTCTGCAACAATTTTTGTGTATTTTAGTCTACAGTTCACATCTGAGAGCTGCTCCACTTTTATTCGTTTTAATACTTTCTTACATGTTATTCTTTTCAATATGAAATTCAATTTTATCCTGCTCTAGATTAAATAGTGATCACTTCCAATTTCAAATCCTCCATACACTCTGGTGTCCTGCAGCAGGGAGAAAACATCACTATCAACTATAACGTAGTCACTGAGACTTTTCTTATTCCTTGCTTCTTCTCTCCATGTGAATTTGTGCACATTTTTATGTTAGAACATGGTGTTAGTAATAACCAGTCAATCCCCTGAGCAGAAATCCAACAGATATTTGTCATTATTATTAGCTTTGCTCTTTTCTCCAAATTTTCCCAAAATATTTTTGTATGTCTCACAATCATTTCCTACTGTACTATTTAGATCCCCAAAGAGGACCAACTTTTCCTTTTTCATTGTGTCAGTTGTTTTCTCTAAAGACTCAAAAAATCCTCCACTTCTACCTTAGTAGAACCTTCTGTGGGACCATAGGCACAAATAAGTCTCATTGTCCAGTTCCTCATTCTCTCATATTTGCCCACATTACTCTACTCGAGACTGACTGCCATTCAAGAAGATTAGTCTCGTATTTTGTGTTGAATACTATGGCTACTCCTTCTTTTCCTTGATTGTCATTGCCTGAATATAACATTTTGTATTTATTGCTCAGAAAGATCTCACCAGTTTTTGTCTTTTTTGTTTCAGTCATCCCTATTATGTCGATCTGGTACTTATCTAATTCCTTAGCTAGCTCCATTTCTTTGCCATTCTTATTTTGATAGTACCGAACTTTAACTTTGGTGATGTTGAGTTGGGGTGTGTTTTCAGATTTGTTCCAGTAGCTGATTTTACGCTGTTCACCCTGGTTCCCTGGCAAAAACAACGAGGGGGGGGGTCTTGTTTAACCGGGCGACGCCCCAGCCGACATGAAATTTTGTCATGTTGTGCCATCATTTTGTATTTTGGTTTAAGCCAATAAGAATACAATTTGGTCACCTTAATCCCAAATTTCCAGCCCATCCTCGTTCGTTCAGTATCCAGGTAGATACCTAACAGGGTGCACCACAAGAAGGTGAGGATTGGACATTAGGTCAGAAGCCCTAGTCAGTTCTCCTCATTCCTTTTAAAGGCTATGTGGAGGTCTCCTCTCAATTATAAAGCTTTGACCCTTAAGCACCCCCATAGCTTTCACTAAATATAGAAATATACAATAGAATTATCAGAGCTGGTATAGTAGGAAGTCAACTGAATAAATTTTTATGAAATCAGAGAGAAATTAGTCAAAACACTATAATAACTATATACAAGACAGTGTTCAAACCAATTTTTGCATACAGATCTGACAGATGGGTTGGAACTAAAATACTTGATCAAAGGTGGGAGACTCTCAGAACTCTTGCATATGATGAGAGTTCTGAGAAAGATTGGTGGAGTGAACAGGTGCAACAATAGCAGTATCATATTAAAAATTAGGATATTATAAAAGAATTTGATATTGTTAGCATTCAGGAATGTGTTAGCAGATATAATCTCACATGGTATGGTCACTTGAGCAGAATTGGACAGAAAAGATTAGCATAACTTTTCCTCTCCAGCATTCTTTGCCAAGATGGCTGGAAATCATTTGCTGTGATACAGTGCTACTTGGAGTGGTGCTTCAACTTTCAGTAAGCTTTAAGTTGATGTTACTGAACATCAATTAATTGATGTTCAGTAACACAATAAGTGTAAGAAATAAAAGAATTTATTTATTATCTTATCACACATATAAGTATTTGATAAGTTAGACATATCAGGTAGATATTTATAGCCTGAAGTGGCAAAATTTTTGCAAAAGAATTCTTTGTGAAACATATAGCATACTGTACTATATGTTTTGCAATCTTTTGTATTTTTGTATGTGTGTGTGTGAGAGAGAGAGAGAGAGCATAGTTATAAATATATTGAAATTATAATTATGTGTAATTATTAAAAAACTATACTTAAATAGTTTTATTATTATCAGACCCAACATATGAGAGATTTAAAGTACTATAGCACATCTGTGCCATGCAAGGGCAAGTGAAAGAAGAATAAAAATTGATACGTATGTGTTTTGGAACAATTTGGAGATAGTCCTTGGGGAAAATGGTATGAGAAACTGTTAGAAAACAGAGGTAGATGGAATGAAGTTGATTTGACAGGTTTGAAACAAAATAGTGAATGGATGTCAATTAGCAGCTACTGGTGTGTTAACAGGATTGAATGAAAGTGAGGATGGTGGCAACCAGTTTAACAGAATAACATGTGAAAATAGTGGTAGACGACATAAGGCAGAAACAGGAAATCTATGAGAAAGCAGCTGGAGTGAAGGGATGAGTCTGAGAGAGAGAGAGGTCATCACTTAACCAATTTCAGATTGTCCTCTTCCAAATAGCATCAAGCATTTTAGGTGGTTTTTGGTACACTGTCCAAATGTTAGAGTAATATTCTAAAGAAGAATGAATTGTGAATTTAAGCAATGTTAGAAGTTGTAAATCTTGACCAAAAATTGGACACTTGGTATTTTTGATGGTGAGAGGATTGTGAATATATGTTTATGCCAGGAAGGCTAGAGATGCAAGTCAGTCCACGAAAGATCTGATCTGAAGTTGATGAGGTTGTTTTAACTCTATTGGAATATGGCAGAGGTAAATGTTTATTATTATCATTATTAGTCATGAGAAATATTTTTCAGGCATCCTCATGAAATCAAAAGACTCAATACCTGTCATACCTCTCCTTAAACTCATTTACTGATGAAGCACCCACAACCACTTCTGCCAACCCATTCCACCAATTCACAATAAAAGCAAAAAATATAACCCTAACACCCTTGCTAACTGCACTCTTACCGAATTTCCACTAATGATCCTTTGTTCTCTCCCTTCCTGTCATGCACTGAAAAAAATCTTCAGTGTTAATCCTATATAATTGTATGCATGTTATGTCTCCTTTTGTATATCATTGTATGTCTCCTCTTTTTTACACTCTTATCAGCTAGTTTCCGAAGCCCAGAGACCATCAGTCTATTCTTATACAGAGCATTCCATAGACCTGTTACGATCTTTGCCACTCACCTATGGATCCTCTCTACCACTTCTTATCCCCATGAAATCTGGGTGTCCAGATGTGGCCTTATTACCGCCCCCCCCCCCCCAAACCAGCTACGATGTCCAAAGACGTCCAGCTAAATCTGGATACGATTCTTTAACACCCATTGAATAACATGGATAAGAAGTGCAATTTGGTCTCACTATTTCATCCACATCGGCCAGTAGGAAGGTTAAAGCCTTATATAGGGAAACAGTAATCTCTCTATCCCTGCTTGTTAGTGTGTTCTTCAACAACCAGGTAATCTGATGTACAGTTTTCCTGTTTTAGTTTCCTTCACAATATGACCTCTAAACTTCAACTTCCTGTTCACAATTGCTCCCAAGTCCCTGGCTTCATCAGTTTCCTACAGTTCAGTTCCATCAATATAGAGCACAGCTTGTGATCTCTTTCCAAAGTGCATCACCTTACACTTGACTACATTAAACTGGCACCATTTACCTTTGTCCATAATGCTAGTCTATTAAGTCTTCCTGCAGGATATCAACATCACCTTCATTTATCATTGATCCTTCAAGTTTAGTATCATCAGCAAATAACTGAATATTTCCTGTCAAATCATTTCCTATGTTGAAAAAAAAAATGATCAAATGTCTGGAAGAACCAACTGTCATGTTTCTCCAAGCATTGTCAAGAATTACTACTGGAGTTTCTCCATATGTTTCTATGGCTTGTTTCTAAAGATGGGTAGTGTTGGTAAGATCTGTTGTGCATTGAAAGCAGCAGAAGCACTGATTAATCTCTGTGCCATCAGATGGTGAAGCAGCTAATCAGTTTCTTCATTACTTTTGAGAGAACTAAGGTGAGGACAATGGAGCAATAGTTTGATAGCTTACTTTTATCTTTTACTTATTTTTATCTTTGTCCTTTTACTTATTTTATTTTTATTTTATATATTGCTTTCAAGCTGTAGAACAGATATTGTACAGATGATACAGAATGGGAATTAATTGAGTAGCACAAGTTTTGAGCACATTTGAGAAGATACTTCCAGGCTTGTTGATAACAAGCTATTTAGCTTTCTTTCATGTTCTTCCGATAGAAGACCAGAGGAGACCTGCACTGAGCTGTATTTAATGAAGTGGGAATACTTTCTCTTTGTAATCTATGCAAGGAGTTGATGGGATGATGCCAAGAGGTTAAACTTTGGGTGATATTACAATAGAACTATCTATACAATCTGGATGAGAGAGAAAAAGAGGTGGAAATTTAGAAGGACAGAAATTATGCCAGATGGTCTTAGTGAGAGAACCTAAAGTTCAGCTGCTATTTGAGTAGGAGGCAAGTTTTCTGCACTTAGTCCTTTCAAAGCTTGATTTGGATTTTTTTCCAAATATATACCCCAAAGGCATGAGGCAGAACTCTTTAGTTCTAACTTTGTAAATCAGTAGGCAGGTGGTCTCCATCCTTAGTCACCAGTGATAATTGCATTCATGGCTACTGATGATTTTGAAGACTTTGAAATGGCAGATAACTGCCATCTCATGTTCCTAAACCCTGTTATCATGTTCCTATTACTGTCTGAAATAGTGTGAGTTCTAGAGTCATTTTATCTGATTTGTGGAATCCATGTTTCTGGTTTTTAACTGCAAAAATAAAATGTAAAATAAAAATATAAAATAAAATTATTTGCCTGTGCCAAAGATCAACTAGCTTGAAAAAAGGAGATGAAAAAAAGTTACCTTATTGGCTAATTTCAAAAATTTCAAAAGAACCACCTTTTGAAATTCAAGCTATACACTGTAGAACAACAATCCAACTAGTAATTTTTTTATTAATGCTAATATAACCACTTCTAAATTTCATCCAGCCTCCTGCTTTCTCAGTACCTGACTCACTTTTTTATATATTGGATATGCTTTTTTATGATGTACATATACTAATAGTATAGCAGTAATTTATTTTATTTAATAATTTTCATTTGGTATCTTTAGTTTATTATGCTTTGTTGATGAACTATGAGATGAATCTGATGTCACTCTACATTTCATTTACTGAATGACAATTATTTAACTGCAAAACTAGTCATGGTGGATGAAATACAGTGGAACCTCGGTTGTCGAACCTAATTCGTTTCCAAAGGCTGTTCAGAAACCGAATTGTTCGAAAACTGAAACCATTTTCCCATAAGAATTAATGTAAAATGGATTAATCTGTTCCTGAACCCCAGATGATTGTTTATTTAAACCTTTACAACAGTACTTTGTGCATAAGAACATATACAAACATAATGAAAATGCATAAAATCTTACATAAAAAGAATAAACACAATAAATAGATAAAATATAGACAAAAATTGATCGCCTCTTTATTTTTGAGTATTGTACAGATCGTTGATTTCGCCATACTGAACTGCATAGCAAGATCTGAGACACAAACACCATTTTCATGTTTGGATATGATTTCTTTTTTCATCTCTATCGTGGTTCTGACAACTTTTCTTTTCGCTTTGCTGCTATCACCATGGTGGCTTAATTAATAATAATTTATGAAAAAAAACAACAAAACACAAAGAAAATCAAGAAAACTCACTGCAAATGTGAGCAGGTGTCTGCACTGAATGAAAGCTGCTGTGTAACTGATGCTTTCCTGCCTTACAGCTCAGCACACGGAGCACGTGGTTGCTGTTTATCTGTTCAGGAACCGAAATTCTGTTTGGAAAATATGTTTGGGAACCGAATTGTTCGACAACCGAGGTTCTACTGTATATTGACTGTTATTATAATATTTATGTTATTTCAATGGTATTTTAAATTCAATGTTACACTTCATATTCATGTTTTGACTGACATTAAAATATGTCATGGCCAGTTGGTTGGTTGAATGTTATGCAGGCAGACCAATAAGTTCCAATTTATCCTAGCCATGCTATTGTACATCTTGATTTTTCTTCCAAACAATAGTTACCATATTATCCATTAGTTTCCATTTCTTATGTTTACTGAATGAAAAAGTATTAATTATATGCAAATATTTATCTTTCTTAATTTTTAATTGTAAAGAATGATAAAAACTTCTTTCTATCTTTAAAACTCATAATTATATTCATATCACTAATAAAAGACTGTGAACCTAATGTACCATACATCAGTACTCAGAAGATTCTTCTTCTTTCGCTATGCCTTATCCCATGTTAAACGGGGTCGGCGTTCACATCTTTAATCTTCTTCTTCCAGATTCTCCGGTCCAGGGCATCTTCCTGACTCCATCCTTTCTCCCTAAGATCCTCTGCCACCTTATCATTCCATCTGAGTTTGGGCCTGCCTCTTTTCCTCCTTCCCTCCATCTCCATATGCTCCACCTGTTTACCAACATACTCCTCACTCCTTCTCTCTACATGACCGAAACTCCTCACTCTTTCTCTCTACATGACCAAACCACCTCAGCCTGCTTTCTTGTACCTTCTTACCGATCGGTCCCACCTTGATCGTTCCTCTGATGTAGTCATTCCTTATCCTGTCCTTCTTTGTCACACCACTCATCCATCTCAACATCTGCATCTCTGCCACCTCCATTTTCCTCCCCTGTGCCTTTGTTATAGGCCACGTCTCCATGACATGGAGCATTGCCAGCCTCACCACCATCTTATACAGCTTTCCTTTCATCTTACAACTCATTCTCTCTTGTCACACAGGACCCCATTCATCTTCGTCCAGTTCATCCAGCCGCATGTTATTTGGTGCTGTATTTCCTCATCCAGGTCACCATTCCTCTCGATGACCGACCCAAGGTATTTGAATTTCTTCCCTAAAGTTAACCTTTCACCCTGGAGTCATATGATCATATCCTTGTCACTCCCCGTTGACATATATTCGGTCTTTACCCGAATATATGTCAACGGGATGAATCCCGTTGACATATATTCGGTATATGTCAATTTTCCGGCTAATTTTCATGCCTCTCTCCTCCAATACCTTTCTCCACTCTTTCAGGGTCTTTTTAAGCTTCTCTCGGGATGATTCACAGAGAACAATATCATCGGCAAACATCATGCTCCCTGACGCCTCCTTCTTGACGTTCTCCACTAGTACATCCATGACCAGATCAAAGAGGTAGGGGCTCAGAGTTGATCCTTGATTGAGCCCTGCGATAATGGGGAACCCCTCTGTCACTGACACTAGACCTGACCTGAGTTTTCGCTCCCTCATACGTCTCCTTCACCAACCTCACTTACTTTTCTGACACCCCCTTCTTCCTCATACACCTCCATACCTGTCCTGTCTGGCCACTCTGTCGTATGCCTTTTCCAGGTCTATAAACCCCATATGTAGCTCTGCCTGCATTTCCCTATATTTCTCCATCAATCGCATTAGCACAAATATTGCATCCGTTGTCCCTCTTCCTGGCATAAATCCAAACTGCTCCTCACCAATTTTTGTTTCCCACCATATCCTTCCTTCAATTACTCTTTCCCATATCTTCAACATGTGTGACATCAGCTTGATCCCTCTATAGTTGCTAAAATCTTGAACATCTCCTTTTCCCTTGTAGATTGGGACAAGAATGCTTTTCCTCCATTCCTCTGGTATCTTTTCCTGTTGGGCTATTTTCCTCATCAGATCCCATAACATGTCTATGCCCTCACTGCCCAAGCTTCTCCACACTTTTCCAGGCATCTGGTCTGCCCCCACAGCCTTTCCATTCTTTGTTTTTCTCAGTGCCCAGTACACTTCCTCTCTGCTTATGTCCTGCACCGATCCTTCGTTTGCCTCTTCATCCTCACACCGCTCTCTTGGATTCTCCTCATTTAGTAGATTACGAAAATATTCTTCCCATCTTCCTCTGATTTTGTCATCCTCTTGTAGTACTACTCCTGTGGCATCCTTTATCTGCTTAACTGATGTTATGTCTTTCGAGGCCTTATCTCTAGCTTTCACTATTCTCAACAACTTAGCTTCACCACCGTTTCTCTCCAGTACTTCATAAACCTTTTCAACTGCCCTCGCCTTCGCCCTTGCCACAGCTCTCTTTGCACTTTTCTTGGCTAATCTATATGCCTCCTTGTCGGCTCTGGTTCCAGTCATGTCCCATTTTTTCTTTGCCTCTTTCTTTTCCCTGATCTCCAACTGCACCTCCTCATTCCACCGCCATGCCTCTTTATCCTCAGGTGGCCCCTTTCCTGATGTTATACGAGCACCTCTTCTCCAATTTTTCTAATATTCCGACTATTTATGTCCCACCATTCTTCCACATCCTCTGGTAACTTCATTCCTTCCAATACCTTTAAATTCATTCCTTGGACCTTCCTCTTCAAGTTTCCACCACTTTATTTTCCTATCTTTCTGCCACTTCTGTCTATTCTTATTTTCCCCTTTTATATCACAGTCTACCACAACCAACTTGTGCTGTGCTACTAAACTTTCTCCGTTAATCACTTTACAATTTTTCACCTCCTTCAGATATTTCCTTCTGCACATAATATAGTCAATCTGACTCATGCTATCCCCGCTCTTATAAGTTATCAGGTGTCCAACTCTCTTCTTAAACCACGTGTTAGCTATAGCCAGGTCGAAGGCCACAGCATGCTCTATGATTCTTTTACCTTCTTCATTTTTTTCACCACTACTCTAACCCCCGTGCACCCTTTCTTCACTACTTTGTCGCCTTCCTACATGTCCATTCAGGTCTGCTCCGACGATCACTCTCTCACCATCAGGGATTCCCATTACTACCCGGTCTAGGTCTCTCCAGAATGCCTCTTTCTCCTCCTCATCACAACCTACTTGTGGAGTGTACTGACACACTATCACAGCCATGCTTCCTCCAATCTCAAGTTTAACACTCATAATCCGATCGTTCTTCCGGCACACCTCGCAGACTCCACCCTTCAGCTCCTTGTCGATAATGATTCCAACTCCTTTCTTCCATTCTCATTCACCCTGCTATAAAACAGTTTATATCCTTCTGCCAGCTCCTTTGCTTTATTGCCCTTCACCTTGTCTCCTGCACGCACAAGATCTTCAGCTTCCTTCTTCTCATCATGTCTACTATCTCCTTACTCTTCTCATTCATTGTATCCACATTCAGCGACCCGATTCTTACTTTACACACTCTCTCTTTCTGTTGGACTCGCTTCTTTAGCTGAACCCGTCCTTGGTTCGGTAGCCCAAGCCCACTTCTCACAGTCCTCGGGCAACAGAACTGCACGTGCTTACGAGGGATGCCCTAGCCGTTGTCCTTTCTCTGTTATTTGACATTTCATCCCTGGTTTTGGCTGTACTCAGAAGATTACTGGCTAGTTAATCTAGTTCTAGAAACCAAATGTAAAATTTTTCTTCAAGCCACTTCTGGCCAGAATATTTCTTAAAAAATGAGAGAAGGTTTTTTTTTTTTTAACTTATGTGAATCGATCTTAGAAACATTGTAAACCTATTGTATATTATTATCTTGGGCTGAGTTAAGGTATCTTGGTATCTAGAGCAGATGAACTGAATAATCCAGTTTCTCTGATCTAGATACCAAACATGGGGACTTTTTCCAAGCTACTTTCCTACAAGCATGGTGGTAGGATGCTGGTTTCACACTGGGCACTGAAGCGTGTCTACCACCTATATTGTTATTACACTTTAGGTTGCTATTACACCTGAAGATGTAACATTTTGTTAGACACGTATTCTTAGATCTCTTCTTGTCTTGCTGTCACATACTGTAGCAGTTATCCATCCCTAAGAACAGTACATAATTATGGACAGCTCCTTATGTAATTAATTTTTGTGAATCCATGACTCATCACAGGAGATCCATTTTGTCACTATGTTCACTTTTTCCTTAAATTCATTCATTGTTAGTGCATTTAGTCTCTCTCTCTCTCTGTCTGAACTGATCCATTCTCATTGCCAGTCTTTAAATTTTCTTTCTACATCAGATTTCAATCCTATTATTCTCTCCTCTGCCTAGCTTTGCATCATCAGCAAACAGCTGAATCAGTATAAAAGTCAAACAGTAATTAAATAGCAGTAACATATGCACATAACCTTGTATCATCCCATTCTTGCAAAGAAGCACATGAAACCAAGCCACTGTATATATCTGCAGTTTTGCCCCTTTTTTGTTTTTAGCAGTGGCTATTCATTCTTGTTCTGTTTTCAAAACTAACTGAACTAACTTTCCTCTTCAAACACTGTTTCTTTTCTTTAGAAGCTTTCCTTTTTCTGTAAAAATGATGGCCTGAAGGTATTCAAATATATTCTCGATATAGTTCTTCAATCTGTCAACTATATACATATATATAGGATTATGATTAAAACACATTATGATTAAAACACTAACCTTGGTCTATGTAAGAGTTATGTTTCACAAACTTTACTAACACAAATTTTATGCAAGTTGGATTTAACCCACCTGTACCTGCTAATCACACCTTATTGCTTACATCAGGGGTTCCCAACCCTATGCCCGCGGGCACCATGGTGCCCGTCAATCAATTTGTGTGTGCCCGCCGCTGTTCAACCGTGTGCCGTATAGTTTGAAATAATCACGCAATAATTCATGGCATGCTATATGACGCATGCGTTAATGACACATGACGAGTATTAAACGCATAACATGTAAAGTAGACGCACATTCGAAGTTGTTCATTCCAGTTTAAGAACTGGAATATCATCATATTCTCCTAATTAAGAAGCACTGGCCAATGAAATGCAATGCCAAAGATCACACTAACTTACACACACACACATATATATATTTAAATTTTTATATAATGTAAACTTTTAAGTAATAAAACATTTGATTATAATGTAAACTTTGTATGTATTCATTTAACAAACGAATTCAAAAAATTTGCTTGAAAAAATAGACGGTGCCTGTCACTCTATCGGTATTTTAGAATGTGCTCTAGGAAACAAAAAGGTTGGGAACCCCTGGTTTACTGTTTACATCAGCATTAAATCATTAACATGCTTTAAAGGTTATTTCTGTTTAGTGTCATTTGCATGGCTCACATAAATTATATTTAAATATGTAATTATATTATTAATGCAAAGTAATATAATATAGTATAAATAGAATGAGCAAACAGAAAAGTTTTTCAAAAAATTTTTAATTTGAATGGAAGGTGATATCAAGTAGTGAGTGATGGGGGCAAATATTATGGTCCCACAGAGGGTTCTAACAAGGAAAAAATAGAGGAATTTTTTGAAACATTAGAGAATGTAGCTAGGCACAATGAAAAAAGGAAAAGTTGGTCCTTGGAGATCTAAACAGCAGAAATGATTACCAGACATATAGAAAAAAGCTCAAAGCTAATAATAATGGTATATGCCTGTTGAATTTCTGTTAAGGACATGGATGAGTTATTACTAACACTATGTTCCAACATAAAATATGCACAATTCATATAGAGAGAAGGTGCAAGGAATAAGAAAAGTCTCATTGACTGTGTTATTGTCGACAGTAATGTTTTCTCACTGGTTGAGGACACAAGAGTATAATAGAAGATTTGAAATAGGAAGTGATTACTATTCAGTTTTTAGGAGGATAAAATTGAATTTCATATTGAAAAGAAGAGTGTGTGTGTGTAAGAAAGTTTTAAAATGAATAAAAGTTGAGCAACTTTCAGAGTTCAACTGTAGACTCATATACACAAACATCATTGAAGAAAAAATGAAAGAGTTTGAAAACAAGAACCAAACCTTGGAGATTGAATGACAAACCCTGAAGAAAACATTGATTGATTCAGCCAGAGATGTGGTGAGGTTGTCTGTAAGGACAAAAAAATCAGAACTCCATGATGGACTAAGGAAGATAAAGAGGCTGTCAAGGAAAAGAAGTAAGCATATAGAAAGTTCCTAGCAAGTACGTCAGCTTTTGCTCTTAGAGAATACAGAGAAAAATGTAAGAAAGTGAAGCACTGCGTAAAACTGGTTAAACAAAAGTCATGGGAAGACTTTGGTAAGAAAATAGAAAATAAATATCAGGAAAGTGGCAAAATATTCTGGAGCTATTGAAAAAGCTTAGAAATGGAGGAAAAATTACTGTAAAAGGAATCAGATGATAAAGGTGACATGAAAACTGAAGATCTTGATGTTTCAAAGTAATTACTCGATGTTTCGAGTAATTACTTTGAAAGACTGCTAAAGGAAACAAGCAGTGCCAGCACAGTGGTGGAAAACTCCCAACAGGAATGTAGTCAGGAATATATATCATACTTGAAGTAGAAAAAAGTCGTCAAAACCGTGAAATGTGGAAAAACAGCTGGAGTAGATGAAATTCGACCAGAAATGCTCAAATATGGAGGTATAAAAGTTTTAAAAACAGAGCTAACTGCATAATTCAGAAAGCCTGGTCAGAGGATCGAATTCCAGATGATTGGAGTAGAGCAGTCGTGTGTAAAAAGAGAAATAAAACTGAATGTGAGAATTACAGAGGTATTTCCCTTCTGAGTTTCCCTAATAAGATTTATGCAAGTATACTTGAGAAACAGCTAAGAATAATTATGGAAGGGAAACTTGGTGAAGAACAAGCCAGATTCAGCCCCAGATAGAAGTTGTCAGGATCAGATTTTTGCTTTAAAACAAATAGTTGAGAAATCTTGGGAATACAACAAGGATTCGTATTTATATTCTGTTGATCTGGAAAATGCGTATGACAAGGTGCCAAGAGAAAAGTTCTTCAGACTGATACAGTTATATGGTGTAAATGGGACATTATATCGAGCAATACATAGTCTCTATTTAAGCTGTAAGTCAGCAGTTAGTATTGGAGAAGGTACAAGAAGATGGTTTGATATTAAATCAGGTGTGCAACAAGGGCACACATTATCTCCACTGTTATTCATTATCTGTATGGATCACATTATTAAGGAAAATGGTATTAAATCTGATATTAAAATTGATGATGTTATACTTATAAATAAATCTAGTACAAGTCTGCAAAATTCCCTGACTAAATTGAAAACTGTTGTAATAAATTTAAATTATTTATTTAGTATGAAAATCAGCAATAAAAAGACAAAGAGCCTATAGAGCAAGTAAAATATTTCAGCTATTTATGCACAATTTTTTTAGTGAAGAAGGCAAATTAAATATGTGAATAGACAACAGAATTAGTAAAGCTTGTATAGTAGGAAGTCAGCTGAATAAATTTATAAATTAGTCAAAACACTAAATTAGCTGTATACAGGACAGCGTTCAAACTATTTTTAACTTATGGATCTGAGATCTGGGTTAGAAATAAAACACTTGATCAAAGACTTGGAGACCTCTGATATGAGAGTTCTGAGAAAGATTAGTGGAGTGAACAGATGGCATCAATGGCAATATCATATTAGGAAAGAACTTGACATTGTTAACATCCAGGAATGTGTTAATAGAGTTAATCTTATGTGGAATGGTCACTTAAATAGAATGTGAGAGGAAGGATTAGCAAAATAAGTGTTCTTTGCTAGGTTGGCAGGAAGAAGACCAAGATATAGAGAGATTGATACAGTAAAAAGTGTCTTAAAAGACTGAAATATAAGATCTGATAACGTTGAAGTCTTGACAGATAATAGATTAATTTGTAGGAAAGTTATTGATCAGAAGTTAGTACTGTTGGATTCTACTTCGTCTCAATCTATACTTTGGATCCGACATTTAGTTATTACAATGTTCTTAACCTAAAAAAATAATTGCTGGTTGATTTCTAATGCAAATATAAAGAAAATTTGTATTTAAAGGCTACGCCAGTTTATATCTGAATTAGTTCAAGAATTGAAGATAAACCAACTCGCAACTATCTCTCCTTTTAGGTGTTAATATTATATATACTGGCCAAGTATATTTGACTTACTTAATTTACCCACTTTGGTTAGAATATTTTATGAATGGTGCAGTAAAAGAGATTCAGGCAAAATACAACTTTAGATTAACAAAAACAAACATCATCATCATCAAATTCCTGCCATGTACCCTCAAGGGGTGTACAGGATATGATAGTACTACATGAAAAAAATTACATCATTATTAATTTCCTATCTACAATTTTCCTCCAAATCAGTCTGTTACCTGTCAAGACTCCAACATTATCAGATCTTATATTTCTATCTTTTAAGGCACTTTTTACTGTATAAATCCACCTATATCTTGGTCTTCCTCTGGGTCTTTTTCCTGCTAACCTGCCAGAGAACACTTGTTTTGCTAATCTTTCCTCGCCCATTCTGTTTAAGTGACCATACCACCTGAGATTAGCTCTGCTAACACATTCCTGGATGCTGACAATGTCAAGTTCTTTCCTAATATCCTCATTTTTAATATGATATTGCCATTGATGCCATCTGTTCATGCCTATAATCTTTCTCAGGACTCTCATATCTGTGGTCTCTAGTCTTTGGTCAAGTGTTTTACTTCTGATCCAGCTCTCAGATCCATAAGTTAAAACTGGTTTGAATACCGTCTTGTATACAGCTAATTTAGTGTTCTGACTAATTTCTCTCTTATTCCATATGAATTTATTCAATTGACTTCCCACCATACCAGCTTTGCTGATTCTGTTGTCTATTTCTATATTTAATTTACCATCTTCAGTAAAAATCGTGCCTAAATAGCTGAAATGTTTTACTTGTTCCACAAGTTCTCCATTTCACAACACAGTTGACATTTTCAATGATTCTGACTATTTTCATTGTCTTTGTCTTTTTATTGCTGACCTTCATACCATATCTATTGCAACAGCTATTCAATTTAGTCAGAGAATCTTGCAGACTTGTAACAGATTTATTTAGAAGTATAACATCATTCGCATAAAGCAAAAGAGCTGACATTAACATCTCCAATTTTGATATCATGTTTAATACCACTTTCCTTCATAATGTGATCCATATAGATAATGAATAACAGAGGGGATAATGTACATCCTTGTCTCACACCAGATTCAACATTAAACCATCTTCCCGTACTTCCTTCAATTCTAACTGCTGACTTACAACTCAAATAAAGACTAAGTATTGCTTGATATAATGCCCCATTGACACCATATAACTGCAGCGTATTGAATAGCTTCTCTCTTGGCACCTTGTCATATGCCTTTTCCAAATCGACAAAACATAAACACAGATCTTTCTTATATTCCCATACTTTCTCGACTATTTGTCATAAAGTGAAGATCTGATCCTGACAGCCTCTATTTGGCCTGAATCCACCGTGTTCTTCAACAAGTTTTTCTTCCACAATTCTTCTCAACCGTTTCTGAAGTATACTTGCATAGATCTTGCCAGGAACACTCAGTAGGGAAATACCTCTGTAATTCTCACATTCAGTTTTATTTCCCTTTTTATATATGGGTACTATGAGAGCTCTACTCCAATCATCGGGAATTTGTCCCTCTGTCCAGGCTCTCTGAACTATGCAGTGCAACCACTGTAAGACTCTTATACCACCATACTTCAGCATTTCTGGTCGAATATCATCTACTCCTGCTGCCTTTCCACATTTCAAGCCTTTGATGGCTTTTTCTACTTCAAGTATGGATACATATTCCTGACTGCATGCCTGGTCAGTGTTTTTTACCACTGTGCTATCATCACTGCTTGTTTCATTTAGCAGTTTTTCAAAGTAATTACTCCATACTTCAAGGATATCTTTTTCTCCCGTTTTAATGTCACCTTTATCATCTCTAATTCCTTTTACAGCACTCTTTCCTCCATTCCTAAGCTTCTTCAACAACCTCCAGAATATTTTGCCACCTTCTTGATATTTATTTTCTATATTCTTGCCAAAGTCCTCCCATGACTTTTGTTTAGCTAGTTTTACACAGTGTTTAGCATTCTTGCATTTGTCTCTATATTCTCTAAGAGCACTAGCTGACTTATTTGACAGGAACTTTTGATATGCTTTCTTCTTTTCCTTTACTGCCTCTTTAACTTACTGTGTCCACCAGGGAGTTCTGATTTTTTTATCCTTACAGACAACCTCACTACATGCCTCTCTGGCAGAATCAATCAATGTTTTCTTCAGAGTTTGCCACTGAATCTCCAAGGTTTGATTCCTGTTCTCAAACTCTTTCATTTTTTCTTCGATAATCTTTGTGTATTTTAGTCTACAGTTCACATCTGAGAGCTGCTCAACTTTTATTTGCTTTAAAACTTTCTTACATGTTATTCTTTTCAATATGAAATTCAATTTTATCCTGTTCAAGACTAAATAGTGATCACTTCCAATTTCAAATCCTCTGTACACTCTGTTGTCCTGCACCAGGGAGAAAGCATCACTATCAACAATAACATAGTCAATGAAAGTTTTCTTATTCCTAGCCTCTTCTCTCTCGATGTAAATTTGTGCACATTTTTATGTTGGAACATGGTGTTAGTAATAACCAGTCCATGTCCTGAGCAGAAATCCAACAGATATTTGCCATTATTATTAGCTTTGGTCTTTTCTCCAAACTTTCCCAAAATATTTTTGCATGTCTCACAATCATTTCCTACTCTGCTATTTAGATCCCCAACAAGGACCAACTTTTCATTTTTCATTGTGTCAGTTGCTTTTTCTAAAGCCTCAAAAAATTCCTCCACCTCTACCTTAGTAGAACCTTCTGTGGGACCATAGGCAAAAATAAGTCTCATTGTCCAGTTCCCCATTCTCATATTTGCCCACACTACTCTACTTCAGACTGACTGCCATTCAAGAAGATTAGCCTCGTATTTTGTGTTGAATACTATGGCTACACCTTCTTTTGCTTGATTGTCATTGCCTGAATATAACATTTTGTATTTATTGCTCAGAAAGATCTCACCAATTTTTGTCTTTTTTGTTTCAGTCATCCCTGTTATGTTGATCTGGTACTTATCTAATTCCTCAGCTAGCTCCATTTCTTTGCCATTCAGGCTTCTTACATTTATAGTACCGATCTTTAACTCTGGTGATGATGAGTTGGGGTTTGTTTTCAGATTTGTTCCAGTAGCTGACTTTTCGCTGTTCGCCCTGGTTCCCTGGCGAAAACAATGGGTTTTGTTTAACTGGGCGACGCCCCAGCCGGCATGAAATTTTGTCATGTTGTACCATCGTTTTTTATTTTGGTTTAACCAATAAGAATACAATTTCGTCAGCTAAATCCCAAATTGCCAGCCCATCCTCGTTCGTTCAGTATCCAAATAGATACTCAACAGGGTGCACCACGAGAAGGTGAGGATTGGACATTAGGTCAGAAGCTCTGGTCGGTTCTCCTCATTCCTTTAAAGGCTATGTGGAGGTCTCCTCTCAGTTATACAGCTTTGACCCTTAAACACCCCTAAAAACAAACATTTAATTTTATAATCACAAATTATACACTTAAGATCAAAATACTAAATAAGTTATTATAAACACTTCAGCCTTTCTGATAATACTGTCATACAAACTCAGATAATGGTAAATCTGTTATCTCTAATACAGTCTTCTCACAGTTCTTTAAGTTCCAAATATGACAAAAATTGCAGTAACACTTCCTCACAAACAAACACTTTTAAATTTACACTTCAGCTAATTTTCACCAATAGTTACTGTTAGTATAGGAAAATTCTAGGATGAAACTCACACACTTCTCTGTATAGGAATATTAATGGTTGGAATAATCTTACTGATAATCTTCTATCTTCATCAACTTATACATAAACACTTTTTATAACCGTAAACTGTTTTAACAATAAATGGCACTCATTAAAATAATTCTTCTAAGCAATAACTGAATTAATCATCGGTCACAATACACATAAATAAATGTTGTTGCATAAAGTACTACTGATCACTCATGAAATAAGACAACACACAATAATTCCTTAACTTGAGGCTTTATATGCACAGTTGTTCACTCTTCCATCATTCAATTAATTCTTAAACACTACAATTCTAAACACAGCTATCGGTAAACTTCAACTTTACAGCTCTACTATTCTCTAGTAACTCCGTGCTTTATTTCAAGATTCTGTGTGTCCTTGACAGGTCGGCCCTGAAATTAAATCTCAACTCAAGTATTGCTAGTCTATTTAGTAGTCACTCAGCTGTCTTCCTTAGCTATAATTGTTATTCTACAACTTATTAGCTAACCACCTCTCGACTAGTAGACTTTATTTAGCTGTTTGAGTGACTTGCCGACTTGCTATTATCGCACTCTGATTCCCGAATGCCAAATGCTCTGATTCCAACCTAATGCCAATCCTCTCCTTTCTCTCTCTCTTAATAATCTCTCTCTCTCTTAATCTATCTCTTTCTAATACAACTTATTAGCTAACCGCCTCTCGACTAGTAGACTTTATTTAGCTGCTTGAGTGACTTGCCGACTCGCTATTATTGCACTGTGATTCCCGAATGCCGAATGCTCCGATTCCAACCTAATGCCAATCCTCTCCTTTCTCTCTCTCTTAATCTATCTCTCCCTAATTTTTTCAGCGTTCTTCCCTTTTTATATCCATTCTTCCCGCCTAAATTATTCTCATTTCTTTGACTAAAACTCTATTCAATAATTTTTAACATTCTCCTCACGTGGTGTTCCAACTCGCACTCGCTTACTTACATGCGTCTACATGACAACAAAACAAAACATAATAAAATTGAGCTATTACATAACGTTAAACTTCTACAAACAGGAGTAAATAGAGAATATTTACATTTCAATTAATGCACAGTTAAATTACCAAATATAAATTCTATATTAACATAGAAATAAGCTAAATAGCGTGATAATATTTTAACATGGAGTTTTTCTACTATTAATACATATATTCTTGATTAAATAATTAAATATTAGATAAAATTAAAGGTAGTTATATGAATATTAAATTATAAACAAGTGATTTACATTAAATAATATTTACAAATGTAGCCTTTGCCATGGTGGATTATGTTGGATTCTGAGAGAGTATTAATAATTTAAATTTCTCTTCATTCAGAATCCAACAGTACTACATGAAAAAGTTACACCATTACTATCATAATTATCTAACATGATCTTCATCTTTAAATGCCATGACTTTTGATTTCTTTTTGTGAAATTTTTAAATTGTATTGTTGGCTTATTTTGTTTAATGGTTCATCTTCATTGTCTTATAATATAACCTGATCATCTGCATACAGCATTATATTGATAAAGTTCTTCTGGTTAACTGGATACCTTGTTTTATTGTTTTCCATATTTTAATAATCTGATCAATATATATATTGAATAGAGTCGGAGATAAGCTACATCCCAGTCTGACGCCCTGACTTTTAATTTATTCTGTTAATTTATTACCTAATTGTAACTGTATTTTTGTATCTTTATATAAACTTTGTATAGCTTGTACCAAATGTAATGGATATACTTGTTTTTTCATTATATTACATAGTTTTTCTCTGTGTATTTTTATCAAAAGCTTTCTTGGAATCTCTAAAGGCCATATGAGTCTCTAAATTAAATTTTTGTCTTTTTTTTTTTTTTTTCAATAGTTTCTTTTAACACATAAATATTGTCTATACATGATCTGTCATGTCCGAAACCATTTTTATTCTTCTGAAAGTAGATTGTTTGCAATATTTCTGTCTTTTATTCAGGATGTTACTGTAAATTTTGTAACCTGTATCTAATAAACTTATTCCTCCATAATTTCTCTCTTTCTTTAATTCCTTTATAAATTTCTTTTTCATCTCTAGATCAGTTTTCATGCATTTACACATGGATTCACTTTTTCGATTTCTGTTCCTGTCATGATTATACTCTACCACAGTGTATATAAATACTAGAAATTATTAATGTATGAATACAAGCATACAGCACACCCATGTTCATCTTTTCATGCATGTACTTTTCTTGGTCTCATTTTGTTCACAATGAGACCATGAAAAGTGCACATATGAAAAGACCACCATTAGGTGACATGCGAGTAATGTAGGCATGGTAAGTAAAATTTTTATCACTCAAATTTTTTCCATGGCCATATCTGGATAATTTGTGTAATTTGAATTTATATAAGTTGAGGTTTGTCTGTATATCTAGTTGTTATTTTCTCATAACTTTATTTTGATCAAAAATAATCATTATTCAAGTTTCAACTGATAATTATTATAATAAATTTAGTTTAATCCTTTATCCAAGTGTAAGCAAAAAAAAGTTTGTGCCTGAAGTATCTTCAGGACTGAGGCAATCATGGTAAAGGTGGACCAAACTCTCATCACTTCTTGTGTTAGTATCTCCCATAATGCTATGCATTAAGGGAAGGGCCACTACCCAGACTAGTTTCGAACTTTATTGGGGTCTCATCAGTGGGAGCCAGACCCACAGGTGGTGATACCAAGGTGGAAGCAATGGAGAAGTCATCTTTACCTATACGAGTTGCCAAAAGGTGTCTCACCTTATTAATTAAATGACTCTGGATTTAGAGAAATTATTATAACATAATACAAGTTATATTTTACATTTCTTTTATAGATAATCGGTTATTTTTGGATGCATTAAATGAAGAACCTGAAGTCCTTGAAGAATATAAGCCTGGTAAGATTTTATTATGCTAGTCAGTCTAATACTATCATATATGATGATGATCATGTAATGAAATTACATTGTTGTGCTTTATTTGTTGTCTGTTTTTCAGTTATTATTTAAGTTCTATTGCCAACCTGTTTGGCCAACTGGATAGTGTCGCTGCTCTCTCTCTCTCTCTCTGATTAATTGGCTGTGGGTTTTAATTCCAGTATGCCAGAGATGTGTGTGCATGTCTTTAGGTGAATGGACAGTGTGTCATCTCCGTTCATTAGGTTCTGGGTTCAAATTCCACTTGGCATCAATGTTTGTGAATGCCTTTATGTGAGTGAACAGTATCTCCTCTCCTGTCAATGAAGCTGTGGGTTTAAATTCCACTGTTGCATGGATGTTTCTGAATGTTTCTAGATGGGAGGCCCACCTTGGACAACATACTCTATCATACCACTCTTAAACTCAGACACTGTTGTGTTGTACTCTCACTATTTTCTTAAGCAATGCATTCCATGCTCCTCCCACTTTCCATGCAAAAAAAACTTACCCTTTATTTCCTTTTGAAACTTTCAGGAATGGCTCCTTACCCTTCTTTCTTCCTTCCACCATATGAAAAACTCCCAATGCCAATCCAGTAAATTCCTCTCAACATCTTAAATGTTTCAATCACAAACTCCACTCTTTGTCTTCTATCCACAAATGATGTAGTCTGCATGCCCTCAGTCTATCCTCATAACCAACTTTATACAGTATTGATATCATTTTCATTATCTACCCCTGCAGCCTCTCCAAGATTACTTCATTCTATTCAAATACCAATGACCAGATCTGAACAGAGTAATTCAGATATAATCTGATCTGATTACAGCTTTATACAATGGAACCACCACCTTTTATCTCTGCTGATCATTGTTCTCCTCAATATTGCAGCTGTCCATTGGGGTGTCTCCACAACTTTTGCAGTATCATTTGAATTTCAGATTTCTATCCACAGTCATTCCAAGATCCCTTGCTTTTTTCTCCACGTCTTCCACTATAACTTCACCAAGTATGAAGTATTTCATTTGTGGATCGTAAATTTCAAAACCTTACATTTATCTGTATTAAACTGACTATCCCTATTCATTTGTCCACCTTTTCAGCTTATTAAAATCATCCTGAATAGGCACAAAAGTACTATTACTAATAACACTTCCAAGCTGCATATAATCTATGAACAACTGAATATCTCCTTGTAATCCAATGACAATATCACTGATAAAGACTGAAAAGTAATGGACACAATACCTGTGGAACTCTACTTGTAACCTTCCTTCTCTCTAATACTGTTCCATTCCCCCATACAGAACTCTCTGACAGATATCAGACAGTAAGTTATCTATGTGTCTGCTAGAGATAGATCAGAGTTGTATGTTGAGGAGCAGTATCATTACTATATCATCAGTATTGTCACTGGATTACTGGGAGACATTCGGTTGTTCACAGATTATATGAAGCTTGGAGAGTTATTTGTAATAGTGCTGATTCAGGATGATTCGATTATGCTGAAAAGGTGGGCAAATGAATGAAGATTCAGTTTAATATAGATAAATGTAAAGTTTAGAAATTTGGGATCCACAGATGAAATACTTAATACTCATTTACCAATCTAATCCACTAACTTGATATTCAAGACCATATGGTGCAACTTAAATAAGTGTTCTATTTATATATTATATTACATCTTATTCTAGACTAAAGAGATCATCTGTGTTACAATATGATCATGAAATTAGAAAACAGATTGACTTAGAGCACCTATCCATTGAAATAAGCAAAGAGCCATTCTTTTCCACTATTCTAACAAAAAACACAATGATAAACTTAAATCTCCTCGAAACCTTGTTCAAAAAAGGATTCAGAGCAAGAAAATAAAAGGAAAGGACTTGACACTATTTATCACTTGAACAATCCAAACCATGTCATTGCCTACACTGATGGATCGCCTGATGAAGCACTCAACCAAGGAGGTTCAAGAGTTTTTCTAACTCTACCTGGAGGTGAAGAAATGCAAATGAAAACTACAGCTGGCAAAATAGCTTCAAACTTCACTTGTGAATTTATTATTATGTGACACTTCCAGGGAGTCCAAAGACTCATCGAGGGAGAGTGTGCCAACAGCATCGAATGATTGATCCCCTAACCGTGCTCTAACTTGCTTAACTTTTTGCGAGCCATTAGGAGGCTCTACCAATCAACCAACCTTTACAAATAGCTCTCAAATTCTATCTCTCAAATCCAGTAATAAACATTACAGAAGGAATAACCATCTACAGTGACTCAAAATCTGCACTTGAGGCATTAAAAAATGGAAAAACAAATCACACACAGAAAATTCATGACTATTAACTATCTTAAATTTGAAAAATAAGAACTGCACACTGCAATGGATACCAGCCCATGTAAATATTGAAGGCAGTGAAAGAGCAGACAGACTAACCAAAGAAGCAAGATACTTAACTCAAAAATTACACCTATTATCACTGACTGATGCTAACGCTGTCACCAAAATAAGATTGGTAAAACAAACTATCAAGAAGAAGAATGAAAATAGAGAAATAACCACAGTCATCACTAGACTAAGGACGGAACATTTTAAAGGCATGAAAATTCAGCCAGATGGTAGTAGGAGCTATGAAATATGCAAAAACTGTCCAGGAGTTGAACTAACACCTGTCCATATTTATTCTTGCCCAGCAATTGCTGCTGCTCTACAGAAAATTGACAATAACCATAGAGAAAAGCTCTACTCCATCAAAGTTCAACAGATGGCCAAAGCAGTTCTACAGATCCATGGTTATATCTACAAGCTCTTCAGTGGACTTGACAACAACAACAACATTACATGTTATATTATATGTGGAAACTTAAATACAACTTAATTGCACTTTAAATAATTGTTGTGTGGCACCTTATCAAATGCCCTTGCAAAAACAAAAACAAACAAAAAAAAAAAAAACCAGTGTATGCCTTATTCTCATCCATTGCTCTTGTTTTTCCATTATAAAAAGTAATCAGATTACTAAAACAAAAGCACATTCCTTAACAAATTCATACTGATCATAAATAACATTGCCCTTGTCTGTCCAATTCTGTATACCAGTTCTTACCAATTTTTTCCAAATCTTAACAATCACTGAAGAAATGCAAACATGTGTACATTTCAATACCTGCATTCTACCACCACCCTTGTGCAACAGCACTATCTTACTCCTGCTTTCACTCCTCGGGAACTTGTCCTATTACAAGACTTTCCTAAAGTAGCCAGGTTAATAGTACATTCATTTCCTTAGCACATTCTCTTAAAATGTAAACTCTCATCTATTTTCACTGCCTAATTGACATCTAGAGTGCTTTATTCACTTCTAATCTTTCCCCTTTCCTTATTCCTCTAGGAATAAAGCTTGCTTTACCAGGTTGGAACATTCTAATAAGTTAGTTTGTTATTCACATTGGTGTCAGTAGATGCCATATCATCACTACCATACTTCACAGGGTTTTGGAAGTGAAGCCTTCTGCTAGAAGTGGTAGGGTCACAGATACTTCTTCCACACAGAGTTAGTAAGACAATCACAAACATCTATGCCCATGGTGGGACTTGAACCTGCAGCCTCTTGGCTGGAGAGCACATATGCTACATACCCTAATAAAGTGATCATTAAATAGTGCTATTATATCATCTATCTTGGTCACTGACTGCTTATCCATCCATTTTCGAGTCATTTTCTTCCTACTGGCCACAGAAAAAGAATCGCAATGCCAGTTTCTTTTTATATTCTAATTTTTCTCTCCTTAATATACTAGTCACTTTCCCAGCCTGAGCTTTATATTCCTCATTCAACTGCTCTCTACCTCTCTTCTTTATGTGCCTTCCATAACCTCTTTTACATCTGCAATTCCTGTTTAAGTTCCCTGGTCATACATTTTACTCCTAATTACTTTGTCTTTTCACTCAAGGAATACAATCTGTGACTGTTGTTAACACATTTTTCTTAATTGGTTTCTCTTGCCTTGATACTTCTGCATTCCTATTCATCCTCGAAGTCAGAATTACATGGTCACTTTGACCACACAAGGACAAGTATGACATCTCAGTCATAGTCAGATCCTCTGATGTTATGACAAAGTCCAAAGTCTTGATTGTGGTGTTACACTCCATGCTGCTTAAGACATTTGTTTCCCCACTAGTCTAAAAATTCAGTTCCCTTATTACTGTATGCTGCTTCCTCTGCCCAGTTTATGTTGTTATAATTAAAGTTCCCCATAATGATCACTCACTTTGCACTTGCTCAACTAATTTGCAAAAATAAAAATTCTGCTAAAAAAAACTTGAAACTTGCATGTCATATATATTGATAAATGTATAAAAAATGTGCCTGTCTGATGTTGAAAACATGTTATGCAATCAAGTATGTTCCTGCTAGATGTGGCATACATACAAAATGCAGCACTGCATGAATGTAAGGTATAGATTGTGCAACAATGGTCCAAGGGATAGGTACACAAGGGACTGATCCATGGAGTACACCACTGACTCCATCCTAAATCTGGCAGACTCGCCATTTATTCCTCCCCCCCATCCTCAAACCATTTCCATCTGCAGTCCAACTATGTTCGGTTTTAGGCATTGCGTAATGTGGGATGAAAAACCCAAATTACGCAACAGCCTTTCATGTGGTATCCTGTCAAATGCCTTAGCAAAGTCCCATGGTATCATAGTGTATCCATTCTCTTTCTCTAACTCAGATGTGATGTAACACTATTATAAAATATTATAAAGTAAATTACTCAGACAATGACCTCCCTTTAGTAAACAAATCCTGATCCTTGGAAAGTATAGCTTGTCTGTTAACCCATTTCTGTAAGTTCTCACTAACTTCTCTAAATCTTCACCACCATCCCAGAGATATTGAAATATTAGTAGTTACACATAAATTTTGCACTACTCTTTTACAACATTATTATTATACATTATTTCCATTCATTTGCGATCTCTTTTCTGAGTTAAGGTTCAAACTATATAACTGGTTGTCCAGGACCCAACCACTTCAACTGAACATCCCTTTAGCATACATGCTAATAACCCATCTGTTCCTATTAGCAAATTTTTGGCCAGTTCATACACCAGCTCTAGAGCCTCCTTTTCATGCACCTCTGTCATTATCCAATATAGTAGTGCTGTACTAGATCTTGGCAAAGTAAGCACTTATGTGTACAATCATATTTGCTTCAAACATGTGCACCATCTGCATTCAATAAAGCTATTCTTCCACTTTCAGTCCTTCTTTTACTTGCAGCATAATGATAAAATTCTATTCAGTTGTCCATAGCCTACTCAACCAGTTTCTTTTTATATTCTAGCTTCATATCCATATAATATTTATAACTTTTCTGGCCTGTTCTGTATATATTTCATAACTCTTCTCATCCTTATTCTCACAATATTCTTCTGCATTATCATCTTCTTATGGATCTCTTGTTTAATAAGGATGCACATCCATTTCACTCCAATCCCATTTTTTCTTCTGATTCTTGGAATACATTCAGATTCTGCATTATTTAAACAACTTTTTGCTTCCTCTTATGAACTGATATTCTTTTCATTCAGTAACTGACACCACAGAATGGAACACTGTATTCTCCTAAAATTTTCCTGATTTCCAGCTTTGTAATTCAGCATATTACCTGTTCAAATTGGAACATCCTTCTCAGGTCATTAGAGCATGATCATGCTCACTAACTGGAGACAAAATTGTCACATTCTTAACTGAGACCCCACCTGATGCTGTGAACAAATCCAGCACTCTTTGATCTTGAGTTTCTTCTTTAACATGCTACTTGAAACAGCTCAATAAATGTTCCTTCATTCTTATGGGTCTTCTTTGCTACTCAATCAATATTTGGATAATTTAAGTCATCCATAATGATTAGTACCAATAAGAGTAATCTGGTGGTGCATTTCCACATCATCCTCAGCAACTGAACATCAGATCTGTAGCAACACCCCACCATGTATGTGATCCTGTTAGCCTCCACATGAGATAGCCTCAAACTCACTGCTGCATGGAACATTGTTACCATTATTGCTTTCATGAGTTTTTACTCTAACTCAGTGTTTCTCAACCTTTTTTGGATCATGCCCCACCTCAACACCTCAAAGATTTTGATGCCCCCTCCCCCCCCTCTAGCATAATAGTCAGCCAAGTTCTGAAAACGTATAATACAAATATGTACATGTACATTTTCTAATTGCCCCCCCTGTGGGGCATATGCCCTACGTTGAGAAACACTGCTCTAACTGGACTCAAATAATCTGATGCCATAAGTAGTAATCTTGCTCCCTTCTTTTCCTATTTCTGTCCTTTCTGAAAATACTAAACCTGTGACTTGATTCTGGTTGTTAGTTATAGGCATGAATCTGACCACATCTGACTCTGAGAGCTAGGTTTCACTAATGTGCCAACAATGTATTCACCAAGGCAACAAACTCACTCACTTTGTCCCTGATGCTCCTGGTATTTCTATATTCACATAAGTTAATATAAAAATGCCAGGAGCATCAGAGCATTTGTATATTAACTTATGTGAATATACAAATGCCAGGAGCATCTGTATATTTACATAAGTTAATAGAAACCACTCAAGCTGAGGTTCTCAAGAACCAAGAAAAGCCACACATATTATCACATATCAGAGGATGAATCTCAAAGTTACATGGTTCTTGAACAGCCTAAGTAGGGAGGGAGGGAGATGATATGTTAGCCTGTTATCAAGAATTTATAAAGTGAAGAAAAAGGCTAGTATCTAGTCATCGCTTGATAAGATCTTCAGGAAGATCTAACCAGGCTACATCACAACAACCTTCTACTTTGCAAGTCATCCACTACTCTAACTATTGATTGATGACTAATAAATAGTTAATTAAATTATTTTTTTTTCAGTGTTTCTGGTTTATTCCTAATTGCCCTTTAATGTTAAAGTAACGTAAACCAATAGCCACATCACTACCATAAACTTATGAAAAAGTTTGCAAAATGGAATGTTTTTGTAAGTCAGGGAGTGTCTGCATGTTAATCCTTACCTTTGTAGCTTTGAATAAAGATTGATTTGTATTACCAATAAATAAATATGTCAATAAACATTTGATGGAGAGAATTTCAGATGATATTCAATTTTTTGATATATTTCCCCTTTTCTTTTTTGGTTTAGAGTTCTTGCAGCTTATGGAGCTTAACATGTCCAGGATGTTCCTTCCCATCAACTTTACAGATGACTATGGTAAAGTTAACTAAAACTTTCAAGATTTTTTTTACTCTTTTTTTAAATTTTTAATCATTATATAAATATTTTTTCTAATCTTAGGAATTTCATTTTTATCCAAAGTTTATATTACTCAGCCTTAACATTATCATCTTTCTTATAAATTGATTGAAATCAGGAAACTTTTGAATAAATGGTATCAGTTCATTTGTTTGTTTGCTATATGGTGATCTTTAAATTATTCAATCCTCAAATAGCTGTCAGTTAACTGACATTTGATCTTATTGAATTGGATAGCACATCAGGTGATTTCTCATATTACCTAGTCTTTGTAACTGCTGCACTGACTAGGAAATTAATTTCTTACTCCTGACTGGATAATTGAGAGAATGTATTATAAATACTTTCTGCTATATATACAGTATCAGTTATTAATGTAAAGTAAGTCATATTGAAATTTAATAAAAAAACAACAACTTAAAACTGCTATTATAGTTTCCTTATTACATTTCATAGTATTTTCTTTCATAGATGCTTCTGAGGAATCTATTCTTAATAATGACTACCAGATGTCAGAAGGCATTCAGGGAAATTCTGAGGAAAATGCTGATGGCTTTCAACAAAAAATGTGTGAGTGACTATAAATTTATGCTTCTTTATTGTTTTGAGAGACTGCTGTTAAGGAAAAGATTTTTATGTGCAGTGCCATAGTTACACATGACAACTGCGTTTATTGTTGTATATAGTTTTTTTTTAATATTTTTAAACAGTACATTAAAAATTTTTAATAATTTTTAATTGCTATAATTATCAATAAATGCTAAACTAATATTGGTTTATTATTATATCTAAATAATGTGTTATATGTGAATTTTCCTTATTTGTAAAGGAAGAAAAAAATACTTTTTTTCAATTACAAATGAAATAAGTGGAAAAGGCAATTTTTGTGCAAGTAAGCACTACAAAATGGTATCATTAAATTTAAATTCCATGCATAGTAATACCCTACTTTATGATGATCTGCATATGGCACTTTATGACACTTTTAAGTTATGATCAATGACTGTTTATATTATTATTATTATTATTATTATTATTATTATTATGTGACATCTCAAGGGAGTCCAAAGACTCATCGAGGGAAGGCACCTACTTTACAACTCTCCGTCTCCACTACTCAATCCACCAACTACAATGAACCGCAACTACCATTATCATCATCTCCATCAATGCCACCACTACTATTTTCACAGACAATCACCAACATCCATGCCCACTGCAGGATTCGAACCCACAGCCTTTTGGCTGGAGATCAGATATGCTAGCCACTCGGTCAACCAAGCTGGCAAATATAATGCTGCATTCACTCCAGATGCATCTCAGTTGGGCCAGTGCCCATTTATATGATAACTGCATTTGTGCATAGAACAGTTTTAGTGACATGACACTCCCTTGAATCAACCAATGGATAGTTTTCATGAACTGTTTGTTTACATCATTGCTCACTACATCTCTCTCTTTCTGTGCGTGCGTGCGTGCGTGTGTTTTGATGCTGTGAATTATAAACTTATAACTATTATTTTATTTCTTTGTTAATAATGTCAGGTAAAATTCAAAGTAAGGGTGCTGTTGTTTCCAGTAAAAAAAAATAATAATAATAAGACATGTAAACTTAGATATTAAGATACTAAGGTTAAAATGCTTAAATTTAGTGATGATGGCGTCTTGAACACTGAGAGATGCTGTAGGCTAAACTTCACACTACTGCTGTAGCATTACACTACCATTGTTACAGTTGCTACAAAGAAAGATAAAGTTCTTAGTGAAGTGAAAGTACTTTTTTTATGTGTTGATCCCACCCACAAATGGTTTTTTGAAAACCTACACAACATTCATACCATGGGCTGGGTAAGGATTTTTTATTTTTTTTTTTTGTTAATTTTATATATATATATATATATATATATATATATATATATAAACAATCTTCACACTCTTCTAAATCACTTAAACAACTTCCACCAAGACATCAAATTAACCATGGAAATTGAAGAAAATAGATCTCTACCTTTTCTGGACGTAAAACTTACTAAGACATCTAACTCCATAAAAATCTGTGCGTAAGTTTTCTAAAGATTTCTGGACGTAAAACTTACTAAGACATCTAACTCCATAAAAATCTCCATCTTTAGAAAACTTACGCACACACCTACATGCATCCTCACATCACTATCCGGCACAGGAGATGGGTATCATCTCAACTCTAGCGCATCGTGCCAGATCTGTACTGTCAGATGAAGAACTACAACATCTTAAAAGGACCTTCAAAAACAATGGCTATTCTTCAAAAACTATCAATAAACAACTATACCACCATCAATGAAACAACGTAGAAACACAAGATGATCCCAAAGGTTATATCTCCTTGCCATACATCAGCATGCTCTCCAAGAAACTAAGAAGAATTCTGGGAAAGTTTAACATAAAAACATGCTTCTCTACTCTTCCCAAACTAAGATCAAGTTTAAGCAAATACAAACAAGCTCACAACCATCTACAATTCCCAGGTGTGTACAAAATCACACGTGACTGTGGAAAACCATACTATGGCCAAACAGAAAAATCCATCCTGCTACGTCTCAAAGAACACCAAAGAGACATTGCTTACAAAAGAACCACAGCTAGTGCCCTCTCAAGCCATGTCCTGTTTTCAGTAAATACAAATAATGAAGGCCGCCAACATAAGATAAATTGGACAACAACTTTAAACCTTCACATATGCCACGATGAGGTAGAACGCCGCATAGTCAAGTTTAGAGAAATTGTCATGGACTCTCTTCATATAAACAGTAACCTCAGCTACAATTTACCGGACTTATTCAGCTCTGCTGTCAGATATTGGTGCACTCATGAAGCCACACGCGCACAGGTATCTAACAATAGAACTTTAACGTGGACTGTAGCTCCAGTTCAAAGTTAACTGTGTGTTATAGTCAAATTTATAGTTTTATAGTGATCAATGCTTCTTTATAGTGTTTTTATTTGCTTTCTATGTTCTCTCACGCCTGAAGAAGTTGGCCACTCCGATGAAACATGTTGCATATTTAATAAATTTAATTGTTAACTCTCAAGCCAATGGCTGTGGATTTGAATCCTGTCTTGGATACAGAATGATGCCTTGAAGTGGCTTGAAAAAAAGTTCCATATGTTGTCCCTAGAGCAGAGTTTCTAGATTATGTTTACAAATTAAAATAAATAGTTTAAAAATAAATAAAATAGAAACTAATTAAAACCTTAGTCTATCTCTGTACTATAGGTTTTGACTTTTTGTTGCAGGAGTCACATTTAAAAAAAAAAAAAAAAACTAACATAAATTATTCTGCAGGAACATCAGAAATTTCACTCTTTTCTTCCATATGCTACTCCTCTTTCCAATTCATATTTTCATAATTAAAATTCTATTAAGATCACTATGCTTTTAATCCTCCAAGCAATTTATCTGAACATTTCATAGGTGATGTCCTCTGCATGCCCAATCTTATAATAGCAGTCTCTTAGATATGATGTTCTATTCATCTTAATCTTGCAACCTAAAATATATTATGCAGTCTTCTACCCTGACTGAGCATAATTCCTTGGCTATCATTAAGAGTACTCTCCTCTCAGAATATTATGCATCCATCTATTTCTATTCCTGCCTGTATAGTAGGATTTGCATGCTCAATCAACTGTAGTTTTCAAATTCTACTGTGGCATGGATATTTGTGAAAGTTAAAATGTGAACGTGGTCTTTTAGGTTGCTTATTTATATAACAAGTATGAAAACGTTCCATACATGTTTTATAACAGTTCTGAGATTATTTAACCTTGCATCCTCACCATGATACTAAATATGCTGTACATTATTGACCTTTTGTGGGTAGGATTGATATAATCTTCCCATAGGAAGATTAAAAAGCCATGTTCTGACATTACTGTCTTTTGCTGCATCACCAGTCTATGTTACCAACTTCATATCATCACTACCATTCCATGCACCTTCGGATATGACTGATCTCACTTTATTTAAGATAACCCCATTCACATCATCTCTCTCTCTCTCTCTCTCTCTCTCTCTCTCTCTCTCTCTCTCTCTCTATTTATTATGGTTATTTTACTCTTGCTCAACTCTGATCAGTTAAATTTTCCTGCCTCTTCACTCATCGAATTGCCACTCTCATATTCTTCACTTTGCCCAGTACTTTCACAACCTCCTTCTCATGCTTCTCCTCCCTCTTATTATTCTGCTTCTGTGCAGTCTTTCTCGGATAAGCCAAAGTTATGTGGGCCACTAGAAGGCCTGACTACAGTTTGTACAGGAAGTGACTCCTGGATATTTAGATTCTCGGTTCAGTTTGGATTTATTGATGATTGTTTTGCATTTATTGCATACTTCACCATACACCCTTATTCTCAGTGTATTTATTGTCTTAAATCACTTATGATATGTTGACTTTTTCTTTTGGACTGACTTAGCACACTTGTTAAATTGTGGCTGAGATAGAGTGGGAATTTTTAATAGAATGGGAATGAAGGACTACATTACAGTGAGGATAATTTCAGTAACTCCTTTAGAACAGGGCAGGTGTAATCCCAGAAGACTTAAAGTTGAGAATCGTTGAGTGAAGGGCATTCTATGAAAGAGGATGACCTTATCATCGGAAGAATATGCATGGAAAAGTATTTTTTGAGTTATTTTTTATGATTCTTACTTTTACAAAAAGGTTGTAAATCTATAGTATATTAGTACCATGGGTAGGTTAAGTATATTTTTTCTAATTTTATTAATTAATTTATATATATATATATATATATATATATATATATAAATTAGGATGTTTAGATTATGTGCCAAATATTTTTTTATTTGGCACATAAGCTAAACATCCTATTAGAAATCAAACATGGAACTTCTTCAAACCTGCAATAAGCAAAGCAATAGCCTTGAATTTCATCACCTAGTGATGAAATTCTCCTTCACCTAAAGACAATCACAAACATGCATGTCAGCAACAGGATTCTAATCCCCACAGTCTGTTGGTGGAGATTGGATACAGTAACCACTCAATCAACCTGACCAGCAAAGTATGGATTTATCATGTAATAAATCATTGAATCAGTATTTTTTTTTCTTTAGATTATATATGTATGTCTTAGTTTTATGTTGTGTTCATTTTAAAATACTTCAACAAACATATAGATAAAATACTTATCTATTACTTCATCACATTTTTGTTTTTATTTTAAAAAAAGTTTCATTAGTTAGTTTGTATAACCCAGAAAAAGCAGTTTGCTGCATACATTTGGTGTTGTCGTACTAGAAATTATGATATACTTTTTTTTTTTGAAATACAGATGCCTCTGACCCAGCTGATCTGAATACTGATTATCAGTTATCTGAAAGCAGTCAAGAAATTCCTAAGAAAGAAAATGGTTTTAGGCTAAGAAAATGTAAGCTATAAATTTATACTTGTTTGCTGTTCTGAAGATACTAAAAGTTTTATAAATTTCATGAATAGTACAATAAGATGACTTAAGCTCCTTCCGGCTCACTGTATGAATTCAGCCTGCAAAAATAACATAACCAGTTCCGCGTGGAAGGCAATAATTGGTCATATAATAAATATAAAAAAGCAGGTTAGGAAGAAGTAGTTTAGTTTATAAGGAAGACAAAAGTGCAATGATCAGCACTTAGCCAACCAAGTCAAGAAAAAAAAAACATACAGTTCTTTCAATACATGACCATAAAAGAATAAATGATAATGGTTTTATTGTTTATTATTTTTTATTTTATTGAACAACATGGATTCTGTAAAGAAAGATTATGTACTTATGTACAAAGAAAAGAAATAAAGGAACAGAATTTTTACAAACCAATATTTATCTGTTTCATTGACTTAGAGCAGAGCTGTCCAAAACACTGCCTGCAGTGTGATTTTGTGTGGCCCACCTGTGGTTTTGATTTTCATGAGGAAAAAATAAAATAACAATTTGAATCGAATGCATATTATATATTTTAATTCTATTGCTAATCGATAAGCTCGATATTGGTAATTTTATTTGGTTTTTTTACATCACTATATAAAACCCATATGTTTTTCAAATATTAGACATGTCAAAGAAGCGTTATTACTCCGTTTTGTTTCAACGTGCATGCTCTGGGTGCTCATGGGGAATGTGAGTGTGCAATTGGTGGTGTTCGTTTGTTCAGCTATCAAGGTTGTGTCGATGCTGCTCACCAAATTACTAGGTATGCATTGTGATAGAGCCCTTGGATAAATCTTTTTTTTTTTTTAATGCAGCCCTCAGATTACCTAAGGTTGGAAAGCCCTGACTTAGAGAAAGCTTTCAATAGAATTAGATGACAGGATGTCCTGAAAGTACTAGCATCAAGAAAGATACCACTGGACAGTGGTGCACTCAGGATTTAACCTTTGGGGGGGGGGGGCGAGTTGAGTAGACGTTTTGTGAATACGCACTACACATCGCATACTACCTATAACTGAGCATCTGCAGTTATCACTAATTCATAAGTAGCACACAACATAAATAAAAAAAATGAATTTTAATTAGGAAAAGATTTTTGGAAATTTTTCTAGTGTTTTTTCCTTTTCTTTGGGGGGTGCCCAGGCCCGTTGCCCCCCCCCCCCTATGGGTGCGCCACTGCCACTGGAAATCATTGAAATAGTCTAAGACAGGGGTGTTCAACCCGTCGATCGCAGAGCGATTTTTGGTCAATCTCTTGTGTATTCCTATTTACTTACAAATTTAATTAAAACTGAAAACATAATATTTTATTTATCATTATTTTGTATTATTTTTAATTCGCTTTAAGTGTATTGCTATCGTTTATTTATTTTTCGTTAAAATTGTTATATGAGTAATTTTCTTATAAGTCCGGGTAAATGAATTAAATTTGGATGCAAATTTAATTTGCAGTGGAAGTCAAACAGTGAGCCAAGTGAATACGATTATAAGCAAAGTGTAAAAACTCGATTGTAGCATAAATATTAAATATTCCAAAGCACATTACATCGATTTTTTTACTTAGGTTAAGTCCCATGTGAATATTGTAAAAAAATAAACTTTGTTTGTCTCGGTATAGTTTGTATTAGATGTTTTTGTAAATAACTCTTTTGAAGCTAACTGCATATACTGCGTTAATAAGAATATGTTAGAGTGTTAAAAACAAAGGCAATGTTTTTGTCGCCAAAGCTGTACATGTCGGCATTAGAAAGATTGAAAAGATTGAAAGATTGAAATTTGTATGTATGAGAAAGGCTTGCAGGCTCTAAGTGTAAACATCTCTGAAGTCAGTCAGAAAGAGTTCAAACAACTTTCCGATGGCTGGCAACTTATAATCAAAAGAAAGCGGAAGAGAACAAAAGGCACGCCACACTTGAAACCTAAGATGAAAGACTCATACCGATTCTTTGGGGGTTGCCAAACTTCATGTGAGGTCTCAGAGGAGGCCTAATAAAAAGGGACTGAAACAAGCAGAAGGGGTCCTGGTTCCAGAATTGCTGTCAGAGAAGAGGTCGCCTGGTCCAGAGTCACCGTCAGAGAGACTGCCCGGATCCACATTGCTTGAGAGACGAGTTTCCAGCTTCCAGAAAGGAGCTTCTCGGTTCGAGACATCACTAGAGAGAGAGAGAGACTACTTCTAGGCTGCAGACAAGGTTTCAAATTGCCGAAAGGAAGAGTTCCAATTGCCTGAGAAAAGTTTCCAGGCCAAGATAATGTCAGACATTCACCAGTGTGTTGCATTTTTATTATAATTTGATGACTCAAACGACTTCATTGATATCGCTCAGCTAATGGTATTTATTCGCATGGTATTTCAAGATTATTCAAGTAAAGAACTTTTGAAAATTATACCATTATTGGGAAGGACTAGGGGAGAAGAAATTTTTTCGGCATTTGATGAATTTGTGAAACAACACAAACTTTCGCTTTTTAAACTTGTGTCTATTACCATTGGGTGGTGCTCCTGCAATGATAGGTAATAAATCAGGCTTCATTTCATTATATAAAAATGATGACAAATATCCAGATTTTTTAACGTACCACTATATTATAGACCAATAAGTGTGTAGTAGAAGATTAAACACAAAAGATGTTTTGGATATTACATTTAAAATTGTAAATTCTGTTCGAGGAAAAGCCCTACAATGGCAGTTATTTAAATTACAGGCAGATGATAGGGAACTTCTGTTGTACAGTAATGTTCGCTGGCTCAGCAGAAGTCAATTTTTAGAAAGATTTCTTGTATTAATTAATGATATAAAATTTTTCTTGATGAAAAAGGAGATATTTATCCACACTGAGTGATAAAATGTTGTTACACTTATCATTTTTAGTAGATTTCTGTATGAAATTAAGCAATTTAAATTTAGAGTTACAAGGTAGAGATAAAAATTTAATTGACATGTTAAGTTCAATAAAAACTTTCCAACAATACTTACTTTTATTAAAGAAAAATATAAATGACCACGAATTTAGACGTCTCCCATATTTATTAAAATTTTTTGAACAAAATCAAGAAATGCTTTGCTATGATTTAAAAGAATTTATTCATGAAATAGAATTAGTTGAGGAAGAAATAAATTCAAGATTTAAAGATTTTAATAAAACTGAAATGATTGTATCTTTTATCAATAATCCATTTCAAGAAAACTTGAACATCACAGAAATTTCAAATAAAATTAGTGGGCTGTTTGATATAAACCAAGTTGAAGTAGAACTTGAGATAATAAACATTCAGAATAGTTTACATTTAAAATCAATAAACAATGAAGTCATTTGGAAGTATGCACATGAAAAATTTCCAATATTAACTGATATTGCGCGAAAAATTCTGTTGTGTTTCGGATCGACATACTTGTCAGAATCCGCTTTTTCAAATATGCCCGTCATAAAAAATCAATTAAGAAACCAAATTACAAACGATCATTTGGATGATTGTATGCGATTGGTCACTTCTTTATATCAACTTGACTATGAAAATATTGCGAGATCCAAACAATGCCAAATTTCACATTATTTTATTTTATTTTTTATTTATTTATTTATTTTTTTAATCAACCAGCATTTCCTGTAACTTGTGAGTTTATAATCGATCTTTTGTTTTTTCTAACTTTGGTTTTCCAAAATAGAGAAATAAATATTTTATTCCAATATATTTGTTTGTTTGTTCTGTCGTATTAAAATAATTAAAAGTGATTAATAGATTTTTAAATACACAAATAAAGTTTTTAGTTGTGTATTTTTTTTTAGTTATTTATTTTTAGTTGTTTATTTGTGCATAATCAGATATCAGGTTGGGGGAACGTGATCTATATAAGAGAGTAGATTGCCGAATAAATTTTTATTTAGTTGTGTATTTTTTTTTAGTTATTTATTTTTAGTTGTTTATTTGTGCATAATCAGATATCAGGTTGGGGGAACGTGATCTATATAAGAGAGTAGATTGCCGAATAAATTTTTATAGAAAAGTAGCTCGTGTAGTAAAAAAAGGTTGAACACCACTGGTCTAAGATATATATGTAAAATGAATGTGTAATAAGAAATCAGAATGCAAATACACAAAAAAATCCCTATAAGGAAAAGGATCAGACAAAGTGATTCTTTAAATCCATGTTTATTTAACATAAGCATGGGCAATATGATAATAGAATTTAAGAAACAAAAATTAAATAGAATAAAAATTTGAAAAAAAATTAAATTTGGTTGGATATGCAAACGATGTATCATTACTTGCAGAAAATGAAGATGATCTCCAAAAGCAATTATTCAAACTCCAACAGATATGTAGCAGTTTTAACATGCATATATCAACAGAGAAATCAAAAACAATGGTAACTGCAAAAAAACCAATCAGAACAAGTAATAATTTAAATACCTGGGAATAAACATGTAAAGTGAATAATAACACAGGATGAAGTAAAAGAACAGTCCCTGAAAGCTAATAAAATATCAGGATGTCCAAATTTAACTACAGTTGACCACTGATCGAGATGTTTGAACTGTATGGGTCCACTGGTATGAATGTATTGCAAAATGTATTACAGAATGTATTACAAAATCAAATATTTTAACAATAGGTATTATTTTTGGAAAAATTCCCGTGTTACTCCTCTAAAAATAAACTATTATTTTAATGGCTAATATATAGCCTATTTTTGTTTAGGAGTGCTCCTTTTTTACTATGTCATTGGCTGGTTACCCAAAATTCTAGGGCATTAATGAAGTGTTATAAAACTAATATATGAAGAATAAAAAATAGGAGAAATTTTGGGCATACCTTTTTGGATGTTGTTTTCTGTCTCCTTTATTCTGGCGATGTGCTTCATAAGGGCATTTTTGAAGTTAAGCTGTTAAACTGTTAAAGGAAGAGTTTTTTGGGGGAAGTGGGGGGGGGGAATTATTTGCAAAAAACCTGGGTTTTAATATATGTATAATATTATTATTATTAAGAGTGGGTAGAGAGAGCTTTGGGAGAAGGATCTGAAGATAGAAATTATTTTTTTGGGGAAGAGGAGGGATTTAAGGGAAAAAGTCAGGGGTGGAAGGGATGGGGTGAGCCGTTTCAACAACCGTCATCTTCAGAACACGTGGGAGAAGTGGATGCTATGTCATGTCTGTTAGGTGTTTCTGTCTTTGGTTACTTGTGTTGTTTCCTATTGGTCGGAGTCGTGAACTAATTTTTATGTTGTGGAGCTTCCAACTCTTAGAGATTATGTAGAGTCGGTGGACATTTATTCAGTTTTTGTCACATTTTATAGCTATTGTTTCCGATATTCTAAGCATTGTTTCATTGTTTTGTATGTCTAATGTACAGAAAAAACTGAGATAGCAGTCCATGCCCTTAAACAAAAACATACCTCACAAATCGACAAGGCAATGATTTCTATCTTCAGATCCTTCTCTTCCCCCCCCCCCCCCCCCCCCCCCACTATTCTAGGGCGAATGCTCTTTATCCATTCCATCCTTAATAATAATAATATTATACATATTAAAAAACCCAGGTTTTTTCAAATAATTCCCCCCACACGTTGCTTTACCCCCCCCCCCCCCAAAAAAAAAAAACCTCTTCCTTTAACAGCATATGAAGGCACATCGCTGGAATAAAGGAGATAGAAAACAACATCCAAAAAGTTATGCCCAAAATAAAGAAATAAAGAGCCTTTTGGCTCTTTATTTCTCCTATTTTTTATTCTTCATATATTAGTTTTATTAGTTTTATAACACTTCATTAATGCCCTGGAATTTTGGGTAACGAGCCAATGGCATTATGAAAAAGGGGCATTCCTAAACAAAAGTAGGCTACATTAGCCATGAAAATAATATTTTAACAATGTCTGTAATGCAGACAGTAAGTAATTCAGTGCTGTCAGATAAAGGAACATTAGTAAATAATGAAACAACATCTAAACTAATCATAATATCAGAAGTGTTCAAATGATCCGAAATTTTATTTTTAAATTCCAAAGTATTTTTTATATAAGTAGCAGTTCTTCTAGTTGAAGTGAGTAAATTTGATAAAAATTTTCAAATTTTATAAGTATGACAACCTTTCTGAATTTGTAATTCTGGTTATTTTTCCTTTAAAAACAAGTTATATCAACAAATCGAAGGAACAGCAATGAGCAATCCTATTTCTCCTGCTATCGCCAACTTCTTTACAAAGCATTTTGAACAATGTATTTTTGACAACATTTCTACTTAGACCTACTCATTGGTTCAGATATGTAGATGACATTTTTGCTATCTGGAATGGCTCTTCTTATGAATTACAACAGTTTCTTTCTAAATTAAATGCAAGGATCCAAATTCACCCTAGAAGAAGAAGTAAATAAGCAGTTAGCCTTTTTACATCTTTTAATTCTTTGCCAACCAGATGGTAACCTACATTTCTCAGTTTTTAGGAAAAAGACTCATACAGGTCATTATATCCATGCTGAATCTCAGCACCATCTCAGTCAAAAGGCTAGAACTATTAAAACACTGATTCATCCGGCCCACTCCTTATGTTCTTCAGGTGAGCTATTACAGAAAGAATTGCAACAAATTATTTCCACTTTTTTATTTAATGGTTATAAGAATTCTTTTATCAAAAAAGCTTTGAGTAGTTTTGGTATCTCTACCTCTTTGAATACAGAAGAAATAACTCTTATTCCTATCCCTTATGTGCAAGGCATTAATGAACACATAGCAAAAGTTTTAAAACCACTGAATATTTTTGTTGCCTTTTGCCCATCATAAAAATCTCCATCTTTCTCACTTCTGCAAAGGACAAGCTTCCACATCTTAATTATCCAGGTGTCTACCAGATTCCTTGCTCTTGTGGGTTATCTTATTTCTGACAAACAGGAAGATCTTTATTTATTTAGCTAGAAGAACTGTCAAGTCTTATATTCAATACCTTGAACCTGAACAGTCTGGACTTGCTGACCATGCCATCAGCACTAGACATAGAGTTCACTGGAACAAGACAGTCCTTCACAAAAGTCGGTTCCTCATGGAACAGCTTTATAAAGAAACATGTGAAACTTTACTTCACTCTCCTAACTTAAACAGATCCGATGGTCTACGTCTATCCCTTTTGTGGGAGGTAGTACTTTTTAAATCAGCTAATCTTTCCTAACTTTTTTTAATTGTGTGTGTTGTGTGTGTGTGTGTGTGTGTGTGTGTGTGTGTGTGCGTGTGTGTGTGTGTGCGTGCGTGCGTGCGTGTGTGTGCGTGTGTGTGTGTTATTTATTTATTTATTTATTTTTAATAAGTTAAGAAATTTAATGACCTTTTTTAGTTATCTTACATTAGCTACTTAGGTGGTACCTTTTGGAATTGTCAGTTATTGTTCTATTAGCTTTGTACTGAAGATGCCTTTGATATTCAGGCAAAAATTATACTAATAAATAATATTTTAAGTGAGTTAATTTCAGTATTATAATTTATTTAAAAATGAAATTCATCTACCACCTAGAGGTCTAGTTGGCATTTCCCCCAACTAGGATATATATACTTATAAGGCAGCCAATACTTATCATTATTATTACTATTTATGGGCACCACCATGGAGTCCAAAGACTCATCATAGGAGACCCAATTTATCCACACAATATATCATACCTCTCCTTGACCTCATTAACTGACAGTATGCTAACAACTGATTCCATTCATTTGCAACTCAAGTGAAAAATCTAGTCCTAACACCCTTACTAACCACACTTTTACTCAACTACCAGGGATGATCACTTGTTCTGCTCCCTCTAGCTAAATGCTGAAACAATTTCTATGGAAAATGATAAAAATGAAAATTGATACCCATTATCTTAAACTGATACCTATTATTTTCTGCATCATTTCTGTAAAACCCTTCAAGTAAGTTAAATGTTTATATCATATTGCCTCTGTTTTGCCTATCAACCAACTTCTGCAGTTCACACACTCAATCTATCCTCAGACGGAATGTTCCATAGACTACTCACCATCTTGATTTCTCACCTCTGAATCCTCTCCACCACTTTCTCCCCCCCCCCTTCCTTAGAAACCCAGGAGAAAAGACCTAAGCACAGTAATCCAGATGTGGATGCATCAAGGCGTTATAAAGAGGAATAACAACTTCCTTATCTCTACTTGTTAATGTATTCTTCAATAGTTGAATAATCTTTTGAGCAACCTTAACAATATGTCCTCTAAACTTCAACTCTCTGTCTACTACTACCACTCCTAAATCCCTAGTTTCATCTATTTCCTGGAGTACAGTTCCATCAATATATATGGTACACAACTTTTAATCTGTTTACCCCCAAAATATATGTATTTACATTTCTCCACGTTGAACTGATACCCGTTACCTTTTGTTCATATTGATAGCCTATTCGTGCTGTCAATCATCATGCTGCAAACTCTCCACATCACTATGATTCACTATTACTCTACCTAAGTTTGCATCATCAACAAACAACTGTATATTTCCTTTCAGGTTATTTTCTATATCATTTATGTACAAATTAAACAGTAGTGGTTCAGTGTCCTAGCACTGAACCTTGTGGCAAACCACCAGCTTTTGCCTCGATTCTGCCCTCCATAGACCACTTTTTTGATATCTGTCCAGCAGACACTCTCTTATCCACATAACCAGTGTCATATCCATCATCATTTGTTCTAATCTGAAAAGAGTTCCATGTGGTATTTGCATTTGCAAAATCTTCTGCAGTCATAGCACCTCCCTTGTGCAAGGGAATTATTTTGCACTTCTTCCACTCCCTTGGAAATCTACTTGAGCTGAGACTTAAGTTAAACAGCCTAGTCAGAGGCGTAGTCACATTCCCTCAAAATGCAAGATGATATCCATCTAATCCCATAGCTATATTCACATTGAGATTCTGTAGTATCCCAAGAACCTCCAATTCATCCACCTGTGTTTCCACATTAGTGTTTGTCACACATGTTAAAGCAGTAACCTCACTTGGATGATATACCTTTGCAAAAGTGTACCTCACTCAGTAACCCAACTATTTCATGTGCTTCCGTCACCTCATGACCATCATCACTCATTGAGGTTAATCTTCCATAGTCATTCTTCCTCTTACTTGCCACGTAATGAAAGAATTCTTTGGGATTTCCTTTGGCACCTGTACAGCTAGATTCTTCTCGTAATCTGATTTTGCCTTCCTTGCCATGCTGGTCACCTTTCTTGTCTGACCCTTGTACTGTTCACGGGTTTGCTAATCACGTTTCTCCTTATATACCTTTCACAGCATTTTATTTTTTCTGAAGCTCATGCTTAATTATATTACTCATCTATATAACTCCTACCTGATTATCTCTCCTTTCCTTAGGTATTCAATTTAGTATAGCCTCCTCTAGATACCTCTTAACTATCTCCTATGCACCACTAACATTCTTCTCTTGCAGGATTTTATACCATGGTGCAGCTTCAAGCTTCCTCCTAAAGTTGTCGTAACCATCTGCCTTGTAATTGCATGTTCCTCATTTTTGACAAACTCAAGACTGCATAGGCACTTTCACCAATCAGAAGAGCTATTATGGATAGCTCTTCTGATCCTGGGACCAGATCCAATACTCTCACTCTCCTAGTCCCCTTTATCACATGCTGCCTCAAGTAATTATCTCTCAGTAGGTGTATAAATTCCATTTCTTTCCTGCTATGTGATCTCTGTTCCTTCTAATCTATAGCACCATAATTAAAGTATCCCATAATAATCACTCAGCCTGCACTCATTGTACTAATTTGGCAATGCATGTCTTCAAGATCATATGTGGAACTCCCTACCCTATAGCAACAACCAGCTGTATATTTTGTCTTACTGGCCTTAATCTCACACTAGACTGCTTCAAATGAATAGCCACCTTTCCACCTATTTCCTTTTTTTTTTGGCTACAGTTCATCTACTATCATCAGCAGTAACCCCCCCCTCCCATCTTATCTTCTCTATCCTCCCTGAAAATGCTATATCCTTGCTCCTAATACTTCTAGTATATACTAATACTAGAAGTATTAGGAACAGAGGGAGGAGTTTTTGGCATTGGGCAGTGCCCAAAACTCCTCCCTCTTGTTCCTAATACTTCTAGTATTAATATATAGAAACTGCAACATCCCTTTGGGCTCTCAACCACCTTTGCTTCCTGAATTGACTATTCTATTCAATATTTTGTCTTGAGAGACTAGATTCTGCACTTGTTGGTCAATTTCACACCCACTCACCTCATGGAATACTTGTCTGAAAAGAGCCCTATTTGTTGAAACAGGCCATAACCACAGAAAGGTGAGAGGTGAACTTGCATGCTACTAGTGGTATATAGTAGGTATAACATTTAATTGCATAATGTACTTATTTGCATAAAAAGAAAAAATCTTTTTATGTTTTCAGTGTAAATTTGTCTGGTTAATTGCATAATTTTTATTCTCATATAACACTTGAGCATACCCAAACTAAGTCAAATTTCACATTTTCTAATGCATTTGTAATGGTTGATTAGTTTTGTTTTTTTTTCTAAAAAATATTTTTTCTGTTTTTTTCAGAAACTTCAGTTTGCTTTTTCTTGAAGGTGTTTCCCATACATTGAAATAAAAGTGGTGCAGTGCATGCACCACTTTTACAATTATATATATATATATATATATATATATGTTCTCATATTACTTATAACTTCTGTAGGTAATTATGAAATTTCTGCTCTCACACTTTTCGAAAATGTCATACGAGCAGAAATATGCAAAGCAATATGCAAAAACTATTTGGTTTTTTTTAAAGTATATAAAAGAGACCATCAGCTATTTTTATATCGAGAATGCTTTGAATTTAGTACCATAGAAGTTTTTGAAGTATGGTGAAAGTAGATAAAACTTATTTCATGTTATTTAGCCAATATCTACATATTGGCTAAAATTATTGTAATCTTCTCTTACAGATCACATAGTGGTAAGAAAATTTAAGGAATTTCTAAAGAGACTGGCAAAAACATTGAGAGGTATGTATTATACATTTTTTCATTATAAGCTGAAACAATGAAATAAAATTTCATTAGTATGTTATGAGGTATATACTATTATACTGAACAACTACTTTTATAAATCAATTAACATTTTTTCCTATGAAAGAGCCAAAGATTTTTGACAGATGTGTTCAAGAATGAACTTTTTTTTTTATTGTACTGCTTAATATTTTATTTTAAAAAATTAAAATATTCTAATCATAATCATTTTTCTATTTTGGCCCTCTCTTACAGGCTTTCTCTAATCATCTAAAGTCAGTTCAGTAAGCCAGTGTCTATGGGCACTGTTTTACTGGCTTTCATCATTCCTCCACTTTCCTCTATTCCTAAAAATCTGTATGCAACTGCTAATTGTACTGTGAATGGAATTAACTTCAATTCAGCAAACTAATTTCTTCTATTTCATTCTATCAATCTACCTGTGTAGACCACAACCTCCACATAGAAACCTATACCTAACACCCGTAAGATGCTACAGATTCATGTATGAATTGAACTATGTAATATAAAGCAACTACCCTAATAATGATTCGCATCCAAAATGCAACAAAAAGTTTCACACTAAATGATCAATTTAAATGTCAGAATTTATTAAATTTTAACAAACTCTAGTTAAATTTTGCTTATTTTTAATATCAGTTTTACTCAAACTATTGTGATATAAAATTTTTGAAACTGGACCAAAATAACACATCACATGCCTCTTAAAAAAAAGACCACCACTGCTGCTGCTTCAGAATGCTTGAATTGAATAGTAAAATTTAATCAAATTGGCAATAGCAAAATTCTTACATTTCAAACTGAACCTGGAAGAGCATTTGTTTTGTTAAGATTTCTAAAAAGGGCTTAATGTGAACAAATTTTTAAATAGCATTATTAGCATTAATAAAGTTGAATATATCTCATAATGACTTATGAAATATAACCTTTATAATATGTTCTTACAGAAAAGATCACCGCATCGCTCCGAATAGTTAATCCAACAGCAATTAAAAGGATTGTACAAGGTTTAATTAAACACTGGAAAAGTTTTAGTCATGGTGAGTGCAACATTTCTGTGATAATTTACTGTGATCTCTATCTGTATCCGTGATAATTTACTGTGTTAAGAATTTGTGTGGAAGCGCAACAATGTTATGCAACTTTGCTAATGATGGGAATGTGCATTATCGTGGAAATGATTATGAGGAGAGAAAGAGTTTGTGTTCATATGATTTGTACTTTTTAATCATATGCAAAGATATCTGCATAAGTAAGGCACTAGATAACAAAGATCTGCAAGTTCCAACTGTGTGTCACAGACTACACAGAAGATTATGCAAAAAAAGCATGCAGGTAACTTATTATTTTAGCATGGTAACTTATGTCAGGCATTAGCGAGATCTGCCTCTGATAGCCAGGTCTCGCTAATGCCTGACATAAGTTTGCAGCATGTGTGAAGAAGGATAGACAGTTTAGGAGAAGGAGTGTGCTGCTAATGATATTGGATGATTTGAATCCATTTAGAGTTGAGACCTATGATTGCAATTCTACCAACAGTTTTCCATGCAGCAGTGAGTTTGAAGCCTTCTGATGTGAAGTTGAGTGTAACAAGATCAAATACAGGAATGGGGGTTGTTACAGACTTAGCTGATTGGTTGCTAGTGACAAAGAAATGCATAACCAAATAAGAATGATTGTTGTGAAATGAGTAATAATTATCAAAACGTCGATTGCATAGCAGTAAAATCTCATGAGAAAAATGAAACTGAATTTATTGAGCTGTTGCAAGACAATTTCCTCAAGCAGCATGTGACAGAAGGAACTTGAGGTCAAAGAGTGTTAGATCTGATTATAGTGTCGGAGAGTGTTTCAGTTAAAAACATAACTATTCTGCCTCTGAGTTGGTGACAGTGATCATGTGGTACTGACTTGCGAAATGGCTGCTGACCTACATGGCAGAAAATTATGATCAGTTGAGGAGTAGTATGCAGGGTTCTGTGCCATGGTATTGGTTGTTGGATGGGAAGGATGTCGACAATGCATGAGAAGTGTTTAAAAAATACTTAAATGATGATATTTAATAATATTTTTAAAATTATATTTAAAATAAATACTTAAATACTTCAAAAGAATAAATAGGGTAAGGGTGAGATGAATGTATAATCTTGTTAAGGATTGCATAAGGATGATGTCAGTTATGAAAATGATAAAGTACAGATCAAAAGAGTTACAACTGTTGTACAGAAAGCAAAGTCTGGGTATGAAAAAGAAACTGGCTCTGCCAGCTAAAGACAATCCAAAAGAATTCTATCACTATGCTGCAAGTAAAAGAAAGAATGATTATGAAAGAATAATTATTGAATGCAGGTGACAGATGCAGAAGAATGTCCATTTTACTAAAAGGCTATCAACATTGAGCTCAGTGCCACCTCTTCACAGGACAAAGAAACTCAGGTGTATGAGGAGGAGGAGGAGGTACTAGAGCTGTTGCACAAACTGAATAAGAATTTGGCAATAGAGACTGATAGGATATCAGCACATATTAAAAGGGTGTTCAGCTGAACTGGTTATTCCTCTGACCAGGAACAGAGAAGATTCCATAGGAATGGACAGAAATGTGTATGGTAATCCCATTGCACAGGGTTGTGCAAAGACTGATGTATCCAACTACTGACCTATCAATATCTCTGGAGTGGGGTGGGTGGACAAAGATTTTGGAAAAGTTGGTTAAGACTTGCATACAAAATGGGTTGACAGAGAATCTATACTTTGCAATGAACAGCATGGGTTTACTGAGGGAAGATCATGTTTAAGCAACTTGTTCACATTCTATAATAAATTTACCCTTGAGTTACATAAGGTGGAACAGATATGTTCACCTATTCTAACTATTAGGCTTTGGACAGAATACAGCATGGAAGACATATAAATTGGAGAATATATGATGGAGAGTATAAAATATTAGTGTTGATAAGAGGATGATAGACTGATATCAAAAAATGGTATATGGGAGATGTATTTGAAAGAGCAAAGCAAAATAGAAGCTTACTGAACAAAATTAGGAGGGGGCAAAACAGGCGAATGTGCTGTGAATCTTCACAGACACACACAAGATAGGAAAGGGTAGGAAAGGGGGATGGAGAGCTATGATCATTTGAGCCTATTGAAGGCCTAAAATAATTATAACACTAATATATTTTAAAAAAATGTACTGACTCCTTCAATATATGACCTCAATAGTGCTCACCCCCCCACCCCATTTCTTCACCAGTAATTCTGTCCCAACTTCCTGCAGACATTTATTTCCTAGTTAATCAAAAAATGAATAGAATTACTAAAAATTACTTTGCTTCAGTCTAGTCTGCTCTTTGTTAGCTAGCATACAGATCTATTTTAAAGATGTGTTCTTAAAATGAGCAAGGTGTTGAAAGTCATCTCATGATCAATGTCTGTTATGTCCTTAAAAGAACCACTTAAATCAGATTAGGAAAAAGAAGCACAAACTTATGGTATTTTGACTCCAAGGTGATTATACTAATTAATGCTTTTAAACTTGTATTTAAAATACTCGTGGAAAGGCTTAGACGTTGGTTATACATTTTTTACTAAATAATTTAAGGAAATTACAACGTCAACTAGGATATACATTGAAATAAATTTTAATATACTTCAATATTTCAGCAACGTCACGTTGCCATTTTCAAGAAACTTAAGAACAAGACACGTACACGCAGGCACAATAAACAGTAAGCGAGGAAGAAGCAGGAAGCTTTTATTTCTCCTAAAGTCCTGATGGTGCCCCCCCCCCCCCTAGCAGGCAATGTTGGTATTCTTGAGCGATTGGGCTGTGAAGGTCTTCTGATGTAGGTTTCCCAAATTTGAGGCAGTCTCATGCAGCCAAATTTGTTGAGGTTTGGATTGTTTCTTAGGGCTGAAGCTGATTCCATGAAAAGCCTTTCATATTTGTATTTACTACGGTGTATTATCGTGGCTTTCTTCCACCGTATTCTATGGCAGGTAATCTTGGTCAGTGCATGGTCAGCAAGACCAGAGTGGCTGTATTGGTGAAACCGGATGTAGTGCTTGTGTTCTGAAATTCTGATATTTGCTGTCCTGCCTGTTTGGCCAAAGTAGGACAGCTTACAGCTGCAAGGGACCTGGTATACACCAGGTAGGTCTGGGAGGGAGGTTGGTCTTTAGTAGAGCAGATAAGGGATGCCAATTTTTTATATGGTCTGTAACAAGAAGTTAAGTCATGTTTTTTTTAGGATTTTTGTAATTTTTTTCAAGGTGCCTCGGATATAGGGTATGGTGATGGATTTAGAGTAATCCTTGTTGCGAGGGAGGAGGGGGGTTGTGGTTTACTGGTTTCAATATTTTTTGGGGGGGGGGAAGCCATTGGCTGAGAAAGTGTTGAGAATGTGGTTTAGTTCTGTGGTCAGGGCATTGTCATTTGAACAGATAAGTTTAGCCCTGTTGTGTAGTGTCTTAATGACTCCATATTGTTGCAAGGAGGGGTGGTGGGATTGTTGGTGAATGTATCTGCCTGTATGGGTGGGTTTTCTATAGACTGAGAAAACCAAGGTTCCATCAGGCTGGTGGGTGACTAGTGTGTCTAAGAAAGGAAGGCAGTTGTTTTTTACTTCTTCCAGGGTGAATTTGATTCTGGGGTGTTGGTTGTTTAAGTGTGTTAGGAAGGAGAGGATGCATCGGAGCCATGTGGCCAAATAGCAAACACAACATACACATAGCGAAGCCAAATGGTTGGTTTTTGTGGGGCAGAGTTTAAGGCTTTCTCTTCAAAAGTCTCCATATGAAAGTTGGCCAAGGGTGGGGAGAGTTGAGAACCCATGGCTGTCCCCTCTATTTGTTTGTAGAATTTTCCTTGCCAAACAAAATAGCCTGAGTTCATTGTAAACTGAAATAGGGCTGTGATATCGGGAGGAAATTTAGCTTAGATTAGCTCTAAGGATTCTTTGAGTGGGATTTGTGAATAAGGAGGAGACATCAAAACTGACCATTATGTCAGTGTGTTTGAGTGTAAGGTTTTCTATGCTGGCTTTGAAGTGGGCTGAGTTTTTTATGTGTGAAGGTGTGTTGCCAGTATAATGTGAGAGAGCTTTGACCAAATATTTAGCTAGTTTGTATGTGTGTGTGTGTGTGGGGGGGGAAATCAATGCCATGGGATGTAATGGCACATTTTCCTTATGTATTTTTGGGAGTCCATAAATAAGGGGGTGGGGGGAGGGTATGGAGTTAAATGGTTTTAATTTGTTAGCAATTTCCACAAGCCAAGAAGTGATCTTCTTAAGGAGCCTGTGGAGTTTTCTAATTTGTGAGTTGGTGGGATTGTACTCGATAGGCAGGTAAGTAGCCCGATCTAACAATAGAGCTTTCAGATTATCTGTGTAATCCTTTTGGTTAAGCAATACTGTGACGTTCCCTTTATCAGCTTTGGTGATTATTATTTTCTTTAATTCTAGTAGAGATTTAATTTCCTTACTGGGTATGTTGGCTTTTGGTGGTTTAGCTTTGGTCAGAACACAAGCCACATCCAGTCTAATATCATTGGCGACGTGGTTTGGAAGGTGTCGTATCCCGCGTTACAGCTGTTACAGTTACAGCTGCAAGGTCCCTTGCAGCTGTAAGCTGTCCTATTTTGTCCATACAGGCAGGACAGCAAATATCAGAATTTCAGAACACAAGGACTACATCTGGTTTCACCAATACAGCCACTCTGGTCTTGCTGACCATGTGCTGACCAAGATTACCTGCCATAGAATACAGTAGAAGAAAGCCACGATAATACACCATAGTAAATACAAATATGAAAGGCTTTTCATGGAATCAGCTTCAGCCCTAAGAAACAATCCAAACCTCAACTGGCTGCATAAGACTGCCTGAAATTTGGGAAACCTATATCAGAAGACCTTCAGCCCAATCGCCAAAAAATACCAACATTGCCCGCTAGGGGGTACCATCAGAACTTTGGGAGAAATAATAGCTTCCTGCGTCTTCCTCACTTACTGTTTGTTGTGCCTGCATGCACGTGTCTTGTTCTTAAGTTTCTTGAAAATGGCAACGTGACGTTGCCGAAATATTGAAGTATATTAAAATTTATTTTAATGTACAGTCATACCCTGACTTATGCGAATCCAGAGTTATATGGTTTCTTATATGTACGTATTCCCATCCCGCTTCACGTCTCACCACTAGTCGTATCTTTCAGGCGCCAGCCGCATTCGCCAGTGTCGCACATGCTGTGAACATGCACTGACGTGCTTCACGCCATCTTCATTCACACACGATTTTTATGGTCTACAAACCTTGCGATTGTTTAATGTTATGGTCTCGATAAAAATTTTATCACATAAAAATTAATAATGTCATCCAAAAGAAGCAAGTCTGATTCTTCTACTGCTAGCAAGAAAAGAAAAGCATTGACTTTGGAAATAAAACTCAACATTATTAAGGATTTTGAAGGCAGAATGAAAATTTGTGAGCTAGCAAAGAAGTTCGATCTACAGGAATCCACAGTAAGAACAATCATAAAAGAAAGGTTTACAGATTTTGGAGGACATAGATTCTAACGAGGAATGAATTGTAACCACAAGGTAAGGAATAAAAAAATCATTAGCATGCTATGAAGAAATTTTGCGTGACAAGAAAAAGACATTATGCTGTCAGACGAATCTATTAGATTTTATGAAACCATCGACATCGAAATAACTTTCTTTTTTTCATGTACGAAAAACTACAATTATGATTATATTTCTTAAAAAATATAGGTGTTTTTGTAAACCTTTGGTCCCAATTGTATGTTTGTATATATAAATTATATGCAAAATTATACCCAGAGTTACACGAATTTGACTTGTGCACTTTTTGTTGGTCTCACCTACCATGTAACTTCAGGGTATATCCTAGTTGACGTTGTAATTTCCTTAAATTATTTAGTAAAAAATGTATTTAAAATAAATTTTAAGCAGTATTTAATTACTAAATAATTTTTATTTTATAAAATAACTATTTTTAGTAAATGAAACCATACTTGGTTATTTTTTATATTTTTTTTAACACCATTCTTGGTCATCTTTTTTCTTTTTCAGGAATCAGTGAAGCACTCACAGATACTTCTTATAATGTAACCGAACTGTTAACCAATTTCACAATTAGTACTCCCTCTATTGAAGAAGATGAGATACAATATAAAGAACTTGATTGGAAAAAAAATGAAAATTAATATTATACAGTTGAAAAAAATATCGAGTCTTCAAGAATTTTAAAAAAATGTTGAAGTAAATTATAAAAATGTTAGGACTGAAAAGTATATCAGAACCATTAGAAAAGATGAATAGAACACCCAAAGAAAATGTTTCACTTGTTTCATAATATATCTGTAGTACTAGATACTAGTACTACTGCTGGTTTGTAAAATATTTTTTTTTTCTGATTTTTAAGATATTTACTGCATGATGAGATTACCATCTTTAATTTTTTCATACTGCATCACTATTGTCATTATTTCCTTATAGGTAATTTCAAGGATTGTACTGTGATTGTATTACATAATTAAGTATACATTATTTTATTAGCTTCCCATTAGCAATTTTTTTTTAGCAAATTCATCTGTTATTTACAGGTATTCAATATATCACATCTTATATTTCAATCCTCTAAGGCACTACTAGCCAATATCTGCCTCTCCATATTTTAGTCATCATCTAAGGCTTCTTCTGCCATTTGACATCAGCTATGCTAACCTTTTCTGTTTTACTTCTAATGTCAAGTTTCTTTCTAATATCTTAATTTTTAATGTGACTCTGCCATTATCATCTGTTTACTTCCCTAATTTTCCTCAAAACTCTCATATCTTCCTGATCAAATTCCTGATATGCATCCTCAAGGGATATCAGGATATTGTGATAGAAAAAGTTTGCATTATTACTAACTTCCTGTCAAAAATTTTCCTCCAAATTACTCTTTTTTTGTCAGGACACCAGTATTGTCAGATCTTATTTTGTTTTCTAAGGCACTTCTAACTAATGTGAGATCTTATATTTTGGTTTTCTGAGGTACTTCTGACCTGCATCAATCCACTTAGGCTTATATCTCCCAGAGGGATTTTCACATGATTCTGAAAGTGATGCCACTTTCAGAAACGTTTCACAGAAAACTCATATCTGTGGTCTCTAGTCACGTGTTATTTCTAACTTAGCTCCTAAATCCATAAGATAAAATTAGCTTGAACACTTTCTTATATACCATTAGTCATGTGAAAATCCCTCTTTCTAATTTCTCACTTATTCTATATACTTTTTTTCCTTATTTCCTATTTTACTATTTAGATCTCCAACAAGGACCAACTTCTCCATTTTCCTTGTTAGTTGCCTTTTTTTGATGACACAAAAGATTACTCTTCTTCTTCAGTTGAACCTTCTGTGGGATCATAGACACAAATAAATCTAATTTTCCAATTCCCCATTTTGATGTGTGCCCACATCACTCTTAGTGCTTCATATAACTAACTCCTTTCTTTTGCTGATCATTAATGTCCAAATATAACATCTTCTATTTGTTCCATGATAGACCAATGTTTTCAGTCTTGGTTTCTCTCTGACTGCTATTCTACAGTGCAAATCTGAAATTTTTCTAAATAACAAATATAACATTATTTATTGTATTTGTTATTTAGAAGAATCTTACCTGTTTTTCTCTTCTTTGTTTTGGTAAGACCAATTATTCCACTGTGTTAGTTTATTTTAATGGTATTGATTACAACACAGAATGATAAGAAAAGAATTAATATTTATTAACTTAGCTGATATTTTGCTAGTATTATATCCAGCTTCAAAGCACTAGTTTAAAAAAATCGTATCAGACAACACAAGGAACTAAAGTCCTAATTGGACTTTTCCTTGTGTAGCACTTTTGTTGTTTTCTTTCATTTGATCCAAGGCATGATCTGCTAGCCCCAATTTCCATAACAATAGTGCTGAATGTATTTTTTATGTTCATCAAGGCAGATGCCAATAGTCTGTCTATAGTAAGTCAGGTCACAAGAACAGGGCACTTCATAAACTCCTGGATGTGATAAAGAAGAGAGTTTGTCCTTAGGTGAATGGATGAGAGTTGCCAATTTGACATATGGTTTAAATATAGTGCATAGCTGATATTAATAAATATCAGCTATGTGCCATATTTAAACCATACTGTTGACATGTTGACATCTGCCTTGGTGAATATAAAAAATACATTAAGCACTATCATTATGGCAAGTTGGATCTAGCAGACCATGCTTTGGGATACCCCCTTCACATAGGATCAAATGGAAGAAAACAAAAGTGCTACACAGAAGTCATTATAAGTCAGAGAGAGATTGTTTTTGGAATCAACAGCAACTTTAAAACATACTCCAAACCTCAAGTATATGGCTGAATAAATTTACCAAAAATATGGGAGACCATTATTTTAAGATCTAATTAATACTTGTTTTCTCTCTTTTTCCAACAATAGATGGTTCCAGTTAGGGCTTTAGTTCCTCGCGTTGTCTGTTACAATTTTTTTTTTAAGCTAGTCCCACTATTACACTAAATTGTTGTTGTTTCACGTAGTGTGACAATTTTGTTCTTGTTCTCTGAAGATGCTGGATGTAATATCAGCAAATAAGTTAATAAATATTAATTATTTCTTATCATTCTGTGTTGTAATCAATACTGTTAAACTAACATGCACTACCAGTACATGAGCCTTTCTACTCGTATGCCAGTGTGGTATTTCTGTAATTCTTCTGTTAGTTCCACTTTTTTTTTTGTTGATGCTTCTTATATAATAAAAAAAAATTAGCTCATTAGTCATAAAAGATGCACTTAAATAATAAATAATTTTTTAATTTTTAATTATGGATTGTTAATTTTAAATGATTAAACAATGTTATTTCTAAAGATGTTTCAAACGAAACAGATGGATGGAATGTGTCTAATGGGATTTGTTTAAGAAACTTAAAATTGACACCAATACTTTTATATTAAAAATTAGCAATCAGTATAATTCATTTTGATAAATTATGGAGACTACAACCATGCTAAGAATAATCACTTTAATTTCCTAACATTTCAACATTCATGTTAAGGTCATCAAATGGAGTGTGTATATGTATATATATATATATATATATATATATATATATATATATATATATATATATATATATATATATATGTATACTCCATTTGATGACCTTAACATGAAGGTTGAAATGTCAAGAAATTACAACTGTGTTAAGAATAATTACTTTAGTCTTCATAATTTATCAAAGTAAATGTTCATCATTCATATTTATCATGGCGACTACAACCATGCTAAGAATAATCACTTTAATTTCCTAACATTTCAACATCATGTTAAGGTCATCAAATGGAGTGTGTATATGTATATATATATATGTATACTCCATTTGATGACCTTAACATGAAGGTTGAAATGTTAGGAAATTACAACTGTGTTAAGAATAATTACTTTAGTCTTCATAATTTATCAAAGTAAATGTTTATCATTCATATTTATCATGGAGACTACAACCATGCTAAGAATAATCACTTTAATTTCCTTGCATTTCAACATTCATGTTAAGGTCATCAAATGGAGTGTGTATATGTATATATATATGTATACTCCATTTGATGACCTTAACATGAAGGTTGAAATATCAGGAAATTACAACTGTGTTAAGAATAATTACTTTAGTCTTCATAATTTATCAAAGTAAATGTTTATCATTCATGTAACTGTCATGCTTCTTTAACATAAACAGATATAATCTGTTTTCACAATGTACATAATGTGTAGTTCTAGTGTTTGTTTTTGTAATATTTGGAAAATTGTCTGAAATAAATTATTAAAGTTTTTATAATAAATAGTCTGTGTAGTCTATATTTTTTTGGTGGTTCATTTTGTTATACATCTTTCTTGTTAGTGAGATATGAATGGATAATTTTAATTCTAAATATATTTCTTTAATTTTGGGATGCACAAAATACAGGTTTATGCATTTCTCAGTAAAACATCTGTGCATGTTAAAATTTATAAAAGTTTATATGGCAGCTGTTTTCTAACCACCGGTTTGTGGTAAATTTCTATGGGTCTATAAAACTTTTACTGCTAGAGGTTTTTACTTTTTAAACTATCTAAACTTTGTAAACTAAGCCCTTGAAACAATGAAACGAAAACACAATAACCACAGTAATAAACTTTAATGAAAGCACGGATATTTTGGACTGAAATTAACAATACATTGTCAGTGTGTGGAAACAACAAGCAATTCAAAGAACAGGAAATATCATCAAATGCATTTGTGGTTTAAGAAAAGAGAGTACAGTCTGGTTGGCTAAGTCTCAAATTGCCATCCTGTCCTCATTCGTTTAGTACCCAGTAGATACTTACTAACAGAGCACAACACATGAAGGTGAGGATTAAACATTAGGTCAGTTTGTTCTCCACATTCCTGATTGGCAATGTGTAGGTCTCCTCCCAGGTATTTGGCTTTGATCCTGAATACAAGGTAAATACAACAATCAGTTTACCAATTAAACATGATTGCCGCATGCTAGAGAAATTAAAAATAAAGATATTTAAAAAGAAAAAAGACAACTTTTTGATATTTACATAAGATGAATATCTCCCACACTTTTCGGAGTGAGAGAGAGAGAGAGAGAGTCATTCTAATTCAGATTAGGCCAGTGTAAAAGGGCTTCATAACTTTCTTTAAGAAGGTGTTCATATTTAAAACCATGGAGAAGACAAGCTTCATCTCACAGGATACCATGTTTAGTATGAATATTATGCTGTGCTAGATGACTTTTTTCTTTTTTTTAAAAAAAATATTATTTCTCCAGTACATGGCATCTGTTTTTAATTGGCAAACTGGCTGTTGTATTTACCTTGAATCGCTTGTTGTTTCCACACACTGCTGATGTACGGTTAATTTCAGTACGAAACATCTGTGCTTTTTATTAAAGTTTATTACTGTGGTTATGTTATTTTCATTGTTTGATCATTATGCTATAGGTACCTTTTAAAGATTAAACTAATTCTTGATTACTCATTTAGATATATGAAGTTAATTTGAGGATGAAAGGACTCATATATGACTGATATATTGCACTTGAATGGATCTGGAATTAGGTGCAAAATCAGGGAACTAAAGATACTTTTTTTGGGGGGGGGGGGGGGGGAGAACATGTGCATAGACATTCTCAAGGCAAGTGTGTGAAAGTGAGAAAGATCAAAGATTGCCTGAATATAGTTTCTCATATCTGAAATCTAAATGGGACACACTTGTTAAAATACATAAGAATACATGTGGGCTCAAGGGAATATTGCAGTTAATGTATACTAAGCCAGAAGTATCAGGAATGTGAGTGAAAATATTTTGGCATTGTGTGTGTGTGTGCGTGTGCACCATGATTTCTCAATTATACAACATTCAGTAACCAAACCTTGAATTAGTTACTATGTAATTATAGTATAGCATGTAATTAAGATATTACTGTAGGTGGTTACTAATATAGGCCAAAGGGTGCAACAGAGATGTATATGACATGCAGGCAAGTTAGAGAATAATTGTCCAAGCTGCATTATAATATAATGTGGATGAAAAATATCTTCTGGTGAACTTTTGCATCTTATAAATGGAAAAGCTGAGAGAGTCATCCACTTTCCTCTTTACCAGTTGTAGTGAACTGCAAATTAAAAGGAATCTATGTGATCTGCCTTCTGATTTAGTGAACGAATTATGTTTTGAAGTAGTGCATATTTTATATACAAGGGGGTCTGGAAAGTTCTGATAAACACCTAGAACAAAAATGATTAAAGCAACTGATCTAATCACAAGAAAAAACATACAAGGATATAAGAATATGAGAACATAAGTTACCTTCATAACTCTGCTCCTAGTATGTTCTTTCTTGTGGTTATATCAGTTGCTTTAATATCATTTGGTTCTAGGTATTGTTTGGAAAAATTACCACCTTAAAACATTCCCAGTGAAATAAAAGCTTTACAATCACTAAAGAGTAACCACAATATTATGATTTCTAAAGTGGACAAGAGAAATTGCACCATTATCATGGATTCAACTTAATATAATCATAAGATTAGCATTCTTCTCTGATATTATTTCTACTTACAAACTTGTTACTAGAGATCCTGCCACATCACATGTAAACAAGTTAAATCAGTTGCTAGACAATACCGATTTGTTGGATGCTGAACACCATAAAAAAAAAAAAAAAAAAAAAGTTAAAGATTTTTCATGCCAGAATACATAGACTATATGAACTGCCAAAAACACATAAAATGGGTGTTATTACATATAAATATATGAATTCTTTGGTTGATTTATTCGGCATGTCTTATGTACACTTTCTATTCACTTTGCACAAATATTAATTAATTATATAGGTCTCTATTTGCAATTCTATATCCAAATATCTTATTTTTAAGTTAGTTATTTTCTTTTTAAACTTGTTCTGCACTATACACTTTTACATCTTGTTGTGAGTTTTGCCTTTTGGTTATTATTATTCAGGCCTCCATGGAGTCAAAAGACTCATCGTGGGAGGTCCTTCCTAAGAACATAAAGTCTGTCAAGATTCATCGAGGGGAGGTCCCCCTTAAGAAACACAAAGTCTATCATACCACTCCTTAAACTCATTGACCATTGACCGTTCTCGCTCTCACCACTCCATCAGGCAATGCGTTCCACAGTTCAGCCACCCTCCACGCAAAGAAACCACTCCTCACCCTCTTGCTCAAAGTTTCCTTTCATAACTTCCAGGGATGGCCTCTTGTAATCACTCCCTCCCGCTGTTCAACCAAGCGAAAGAACTCCCCAGTGTCAACCCTGTAACCACCTCTCAACAGTTTAAGTCTCAATCATATCGCCTCTCCTTCTATCCACCAAACTCTGCAGTCCACATTCCCTCAGCCAATCCTCATAACTATGCTTGTACAGTCCTGAAACCATCTTTGTCATCCATCTTTGTATCCTTTCCACAGTTAATTTATCCCCTTCAAATCCTGGGGACCAAATCTGAGAACAATAGTCTAAGTGTGGTCTGATCAGAGACTTATACAACAGAATGATAACCCTTTTATTTCTTTATGTTATGTTTGTCTACAACTATGTAAATGACTATATTCTCAATTCCCATGGGTTTGAGAGTGGTAGAATAGAAGCATTCTATAACTTTTGTTGATTCCTTTCTTGTTTCATGTAGCAGTCCATTCTCTGTGTATTCTCTCTAATGATGTAACGAGACACTTATCATGAAATATTAGTCTATATATTAGTTTTAATATTTAATATAGTTATATTAAATATATAAAACTATATATTTAATATATTTATATTAAATTCATTATTTTTCTTATGTAGTTTATACGTGTAGTAATTTAATTATGTCTATGAATTATCTTAGTATTAACAATCACATTTGCCAAATGTGAACAGATCTGATGGACTCTGCTTATATCTCCATTATACAGGGTGACCCATAAGTCATGAAGGGGTTTAAACATTTAATTACTTTTTTATTTATTTATTTTTATTCTTTTTTTTGTTATAATATAATACAGAACCTGGATATATATATTTTTTTTATTAGTTATGAAAAACTACACATAAATGCCTTCCATTTTCAGCTTCACAAAGAAAATTTCCCTTTCTATGGCATCTTTCATGAAAGCAGTTCATGTTTCTGGCTGCAGCACCCTAATTTCTAGACAAACATTCTCCTCCAGCTGTTAGATTGTCTGGGACTTGTTCACATACACTCTTTCTTTCAGGTGCCCTAATTTTTGCATGAATGTTCTCCCACAGGAGAACATTCATGCAGAAATTAGGGTGCCAGCCAGAACATTAACTACTGTGTCATGGAACATGCCATAGAAAGGGCTTGTCTTTGTGAAGCTGAAAATTATTATTATTCAGGCCTCCATGGAGTCAAAAGACTCATTGTGGGAGGTCCTTCTTAGGAAACACAAAGCCTATCATACCACTCTTTGAACTCATTGACCATACTTGCTCTAACCACTCTCTCAGGTAATGCATTCCATGGTTCAACCACCCTCCATGCAAAGAAACCACTCCTCACAGTTTCCTTTCGTAACTTCCAGGGATGACCCCTTGTCATCATTCCACCAAGTGAAAGAACTCCCCAATGTTTACCCTGTAACTGCCTCTCAACAGTTTAAAATTCTTGATCATATCACCTCTCCTTTTTCTATCCACCAAACTCTGCAGTCCACATTCCCTCAGTCAATCTTTGTAACTGACATTGTACAGTCCTGAAACCATCTTTGTTATCTGCCTCTGTACCCTTTCCACAATTAATTTATCCCCTTCAAATCCTGGGGACCAAATTTGAGAACAATAGTCTAAGTGTGGTCTGATCAGGGTCTTATACAACAGAATGATAACTCTTTTATCTCTACAGGTCAGCGTCCTTCTCAGTATTGCAGCAATTCTCTGGGTTACCTTCACCAAGGTGGTGAAACCTTTGCAGCATGCTCCCTGAATTTCAGTTTTCTATCAATCATCACCCCCCCCCCAGAACTCTTGTTTCCCCTACTTCCTCCAGGATAGCTCTTCCAATTATTATTGAATTATTATTATTACTTGACACCTCCAGGGACTCCATAGATTCATCGAGGGGAGGGCACCTACTCTACAACTATCTCCACCTGAACTCAATTCACCAACTCCAATGAACTGCAACTCCAACGCCATCTACCACCACTAGTATTTTCACAGGCAATCATAAACATCCATGCTCACAGCGGGATTCAAACCCACAGCCTTTTGGCTAGAGAGCAGATATGCTAACCACTCGGCCAACCAGACCGACAAAATGAAAGCATTTACATGATGTGATTTTTCATAATTAACAAAAATATATATATATCCAGGTTCTGTATTTCATTATAACGAAAATAAATAAATGTAATTAATAAATAAAAAGTTTTGTTACTAGAATGAACTATGATTAGGACTATGCTGCTCCATGTGTGATGCCATTTTACAATGCTGATCTTTATCATTTATGTTCATAACGACATAAAGTTACATAAGACATGATAATTAATAAATAACATAAAATGGATTTAACTTGTGCATATATTTTTATTAGTAAAAAATTTTTATCTTTGTATCAAGGGCATCTTCAGTATGACTCCAAATTAAAAAACAAGAACAAAAAACCAGTATGTTCAACAGCAACATGGGAGAACTGCAAGTACATTTAATTGTAGAGCATTATCCATCATTTCTATTTCGATCTGATCAATATAGCAAGGTCTCACATACACCAACTTTCTAACTTTCTTTGTATAAACGTTCCAAGAGATCATTACTTTTATGGAGAACCTTAATTTTCTTCTAAAAAACTTGGTGTCTGGTGGTGCCAGCATGCTTGACAAATTCCAATTGCTCTGGCTTGTGGAAGCACAGTCTAAATATTCATCACAACACATGACTGCAAATCTACCTGTTTAGCCAAAATATGATAATCCACACTGAAAAAAGAATTTGATACACTCCAGGATGGGCTAAAGGCAGAAGTTTCTCTTCAGCTGAGCCTAGAAATTTAGATCTTGTTGACAGGATGGGAAGACACTTGGATGCCAACCAATCTAAGTACTTTGGCTATACCTTCTGAGGTGCCTTTAACACAGGGAATGGTGATGTGTGGACCACCTCTGTATCACTATCTCAATGAGAGGCAGATGACAAGGAATCTCTATAGTTATGAATTATCTGTATTATTATCAGGTGAATGTTGACATACAATTTAGTAAAGACGTTAGCAAAAAAGGTGTACTTGATGTGATCTATTTCTTGGGAAAGCAGTAATTCAGTGGAGCAAAAAGAGTGTGCTTGGTGTACTAAAATCTTAATGGTGCCAGATTTTTGACAATTATGATGGTGTGAAAGAGGATAAGAGAAGTCTAGTATGTGCTTTCTTTCTGAATATTGAGAAGTGAAGGCTACCAACTGGTTGACGAAGTAATAGGCAATCTAATTGTTCTCTTCTAATTCAAGAGAACTAGATTGTGGCAGTGTGTGTTGTTGGTTTATTATTGATGATATATATAAAACTGATAAAAATTTTATTAATTATTATATTTCCTATAAGTATTACTACTTCTGCAAAAGAAATCTGAGCTCATAATAAATTTAGTTTAATCCTTTATCCAAGTGTGAGCAAACAAAGTTTGCACCTGAAAAATATCTTCAGGACTGGGGTAAGGTAGTACAACACCAGGCAACTCGTAGCAAAGGTGGACCAAGCTAACATCCCTCCTATCTCAGTATCTCCCATAATGCAATACACATCTCCTTGCAGATATGTATAATGTTATGCATTAAGGGAAGGGCCACTACCCAGACTAGTTTTGACCTTTATTGAGGTCTCTTCGGTGGGAGCCAGGCCCAATAGTGGAGATACCACTATTGGGCCTGGCTCCCACCGAAGAGACCTTGTACTACCTTACCCCAGTCCTGAAGATATTTTCAAGCGCAAACTTTGTTTGCTCACACTTGGATAAAGGATTAAACTAAATTTATTATAGTCTAACCAAGTGAAAAATAAACTTTCAGAATCTCAGCTCATTCTCCCTTAATCTCAGTAATACAAAAATCACCTGGCAAGATCAGGTTTGTCTTTCTGCTTGGACTAACATTCACCACAAACCTCTCCTGGCACAAACACACCAACAATAGCTTTTCAGCATCCAAAACTAGCCATTCTTTTTGTTCAAGATGCTATTTTACACCCAACCAACTCTTAACAATATAAATACATATCCCAATCTGCCCATGCTTAGAATACTGCTTACATTTGGAGGAAGCACCTAAAACTTTAAAAAATTCTTGATGCTGTCCAGAGGAGAACAGTTTGGCTCATAGACAATCCCTTCTTACAGATTCACTTCAACCTCTATCTCACAGATGCAGTGTTTCAACTCTGTGCTTATTCTACAGGTACTTCAATAGCCATTGCTCCACTCAACTGGTAACCATTATTCCTCCACTTTCTGTTGTGAAAAAGCAGTAGCTGCCCAACACCGTTTACTGTGCAACTGCAAACACACCAAACCTGCTTTTCTGCTTCCTCTTTTATTCCATCTATCTCCGTCTTCTAGAACAGCCTACTGCAAAAAAGTATTTCCAATCCGCAACTCTTCAAAAAGAAAATCTTTACTGTTTCTTTCAAACAAACATTTGGGCTAATATCTTCTTTTCCTAATAAACTTCACACTGACTTTCTGTGTTCTCAGTGAGTAATAATTTCTCACAAATGAACTTATTACATCACATATATTCTGATATTTTGTAGATCTAATCATATTATATAAGTTCAATTTTTAATGCACTGCTTCTTATAGATACAAAAAAACTAATTAAAACCAATAATTATTATAAATTATGATAATTAGTATGTCATAGAGAAATTGTAATTTCTCAGTAATATTTCACATAATAATTATTATTATGTGTTTCATAAATGAAAGTATTGCCCACCCTTTTTCAGATAAAAATAAATTATTAAAAATTAATATTCTACTGGGGTGTGAATGTTTCCTGAATGTTTATGCTAGCATTTCCCAAACTTTTCAGTCACAGAACACTTTTCATCTCACAGTGTATTTATGGAACATGTTCACTTATACGTAGGCTGTTCAATAAGTTATAAGACTATATTTATACAGAAAACAGATTACCTTTAATCGTCATCATTTACATGGTCTTTTTCGAAGTAACTATCATGAAACGTGATGCATTTGTCCCAATGTTGCGTCCACTTCTTAAACACATGTGAAAGTCCGTTTTTTGAGAGTTCTTTCAAAACTGCCTCCGCAGCTTTTACACATGCTTTGTTGCTTTCGAAATGGCGGCCTCTTAGTGGTTTCTTGAGCTGAGGAAACAGCCAGAAATTGCACAGCGCAAGATCAGGACTGTATGGAGGGTGTGGTAGGATATCTATGTTGTTCTTCTGCAAAATGTCCACTACACAACCAGCAATATGTGGCCTTGCATTATCGTGGTGCAATAAGAAGCCATTCTTCAGCAATGGACGCTTCCTTTTGACGTGCTGTACCATTGTCCATAAAACATCCGCATAGTATGAGCCGTTTACAGTATTCCCAGGTTCTACAGTGTGTTGGTAAACAATGCCTTTGTAGTCAAAAAACATTATGGTCATAACTTTACCAGCCGATTTTACAGTTTTTGCTTTCTTGGGGGAGGCAAAGACAGATGCTTCCATTCACTGCTTTGTTGTTTCATTGTAGGGTCATAGTGATACAACCAAGCTTCATCTGCTGTAATAATGCATTTTAAGAAGTTGTCGCCTTCTTGTTCCAGTCTTTCTTTCCATTCTGTGCACACATCCACTCGATGCTGCATTTGCTCCGGTGTCAAGAGTTTGGGAATCCATCGGGCGCAAACACATTTCAGTCCCAAATGTTCAGCCATGATTGAGTGAACACTTCCCACAGAAATATTCAGGACAACATGCAGCTAGCGTACTGTAATTCTGCGATCCTCCTTGATGATAATCGCTGCCATGTTGATCATTGTCTCTGTGATGGACGTTGAAGGTCTTCCCTCACGTTCAAGATCTTCCACATTTTGCCTCCCTTAAAAGTTTTATGCCAGCGAAAAACACTTGCCCTTGACATTGCTTCATCGTGGATAGCTTCGCGTATCATGTTAAAAGTGTCTGATGCCGATTTTTGCAAATGCACACAAAATTTAATCACATAACACTGTTCCAAGGACGCTTCCATTTCGATGACTGGTCGCGGCTCATAGGCACGCCGAAACAAGCTTGCGTTTAGTCACGTGACACTGGCACATCAGCCCATATACGCCATCTATCAACCTCTTTTGTTAATACAGACAGCAACATTTCTTTATTCCACAGAAATTAATATTGTGATGAGTGGTTTCGCAACAGTTCAATTTAGGCTTAGATGCTGGTTTACATTCATGCTGCACTTTAATAGAATAATTTACAACACAAAAAGAAATAATTAACAAATTTAATTGATTTCAATATTTCATCTCAGTCAAAGAGACATCATCAGGAATACAATGTTAAAATTGTAATAACACACACAAGAAACAAGTGGAAGAAATGAGGTAGAATAAATAAAGACTAAAGTTCTATGAATGACAATCTCTATAGGTGCTGTTTGCTAGCCTTAGATGTTGACAGGAGGCTTAAGGATTAAAGTTTCCCAAATTTTGGGAAGTTTAATGTAACCATATTTATTAAGATTAGGCTTTTTTTTAATTTTTTTTTTTTTTAAGTCTGCTGCAGATTCAAAAAGAGTCTTTCAAGTTTGTATTTGTTTCAATGTAGCATAGTGGTTTTCTTCCATCTGATTCCATGTATGGCATCCAAAGCATGGTTTGCTTTACCTACTGACCAATTAGGGGTTATGGATGTTAGCAGATATCCCAGTCTGACCATAATATGATCATTTGCAAGAACAAGGAGCCTTGTAAACACCAGGAATAGAGAGGAGAGGAAGTGTATCCTTAGGAGAGCAGAGAAAGGAAGCCAGCTTCAAATAAAGTTTGAAAGCAGTGGAGAGATTATATTTCTTCAAAGTTCTGGCTATTTTTTCTGACATGCCCCAGACAATAGGGAATAGTAATGGTATTACTGGTCTATGTTGAAAGGGATGTGAGGGGGTGGAAGGTTCAATCTTAATAAATATGGTTGCATTAAGCATCACAAAATTTGGGAAACTTTAATTCTTAGGCCTGCTGTACAACATCTAAACTAACCAACAGCACCCATAGACATGGGTGTCTGCAGAGGGGGGGGGGGTAATGGGGCACTTGCCTCCCCCTAGGATCAAGTAAAAAAATTCCACAAATTATAATTGTAAAAGTGATTGAGATATGTAACCTTCACTAGATATGGCTGAAAAATTAACAATAAAAACACAAATACTTAGACAATGTTCCATACAGAAATATAGATACAATTATCCTGGAAGACTATTATCTGTACCATTGAAAGACGCTTCAGCAACTTGAGGTGTGTGAAAACATGGTTACGGCCCACTATCTCAGAAATGTGCTTATCAGGTTTATGTATGATTAGTGTGCAGAGGAAGAAACTAGAAGAAATTTATTGAAAATGTCATCAATAGGTTTGCAAGCAATAGACAGAGAATTCAATTCTTATACGATATGGATTATTGACATTATTATTATCTATATATATATTCTTGTTTCCTTTATATTGTAAATTTATATTATATTATTATTTTTTTATTATTATCTGAGACCTCCAGGGAGTCAAGGACTCATCGAGGGAGGCTGTAAATTATCCAACCCAGCTATCATACCTTCCCTTAAATTCATTTACACTAGATGCACTCACTACCCCTAACAGCAAATTATTCCACTCACTCACTGCTCTCTGAGAGAAAAACCTAGCTCTTACCCCTTTCTTGACTGAGAACAACCTTAACTTCCATGGATGCCCCCGTGTTCTTTCCCCGCCTTCCATATAACGAAAAATTTCATCATTTGAAATGCTATAACACCCATTCAAAAGTTTATAGACCTCTATCATATCACCCCTCTTTCTCCTGTTAACCAGAATCTATAATCCACATACTCTCAATCTGTCCTCATAATCTAAATCCCATAATCCAGATATAATCTTTGTAAATCTTCTTTGCACCCTTTCCACAGCTTCTTTATCCCCTTGGAACCCCAGAGACCAAATCTGCGCACAGTAATCCAAGTGTGGTCTTATCAAAGCCTTATAAAGAGGCAAAATTACTTCCTTATCCTTACATGTCAAGGTTTGCTTCAGCATAGAAATTATCCTCCGAGTTGTATTTGCAATTTTTGCTATGTGACCGTTGAACTTTAAGTTATTATCCACCAATACACCAAGATCCCTTGCCTCTTCAGTTTCTTGTAGCATAACCCCACTAATATAATATGCTGCTGGATCTCTAATCATGTCAAAGTGCATAACTTTACACTTACTAACATTAAACCGACAGCCATTTTCGTTTGCCCAGATTTCCAGTCTATTCAAATCATTTTGTAATTGCTGAATATCAGCAGCATCCCTGATTGCCCTGCCTATCTTCGCATCATCAGCAAACAATTGCAAATCTGATGATAGACCCTGCTTGAAGTCATTAATGTACAGATTGAACATTAATGGCCCAAGGACTGAACCCTGAGGTACACCACTGGTTACCTCAAATCTTGCAGATTCACACCCACTGTATACCACTTTTTGATATCTGTCTGTTAACCATTCCCTGATCCAAGTCAATAGATTATGTTCCAATCCCATATTCTCCAGTTTACGCAACAGCCTCTCGTGTGGTATGCCTTAGAAAAATCCAACATTATCAGAGTGTATCCATTTCCTTTATCCAACTCAGCCGTAACATTGTTATAAAATATGAGCAAATTGCTAAAACATGACCTTCCTTTAGTAAACCCATGCTGTTCCCTGCAGAGGATAGAATGATTGTCTACTCATTTCTGTATGGGAGTTCTTACTAACTTCTCTAAAATCTTCACTACTACACCAGAAATACTAATAGGTCGGTAGTCAGACACATCAGTTTTTGCACCACCCTCGTGCAATGGAACTATATTACATTCCTTCCATTCCTGTGGTATCATTCCTGAGCTGAGACTCAAGTTATACAAATGTGTGAAAGGCCTAGCCAATTCAGCTGAACATTCCTTTAACAAACAGGCAGATATTCCATCTGTCCCTATTGACAAATTCTTATCCAGTTTATACAAAAGCTCTTCAACCTCATTTTCATGAACCTCTAGCTCTTCATCCAACGTAGCAGTAGCACTGTGCACCATACTACATACACCTGGTTGATATATCTTAGAAAAGTGAGCACTCATTAACTGAACAATCTCCTTAGCTTCTGACACTCGTGTACCATCTGCATTCAATAAAGTTATTCTTCCACATTCATTCTTTCTTTTGCTTGCGGCATAACGATAAAATTCTTTTGGATTGCCTTTAGCTTGCATGGTCAATTTCTTTTCATACTCCATTTTAGCTTTTCTCACAATACTCGTTACTTTTCTGGCCTGAGCTTTATATATTTCATAACTCCTCTCATTCTTATTCTCACGATACTCTTTTCACATCATCTTCTTCTTGTGGATTTCTAGCTTAATAAGCCTGCACATCTATTTCACACCCAACCTATTTACTCTTCGAACGCTAGGGATACATTCAGATACCGCCTCATTCAAGCACTTTTTCAAAGATTCCCATGCATAGCTGACATTTTTTCCATTCATTAACTGATACCATAGGACCAAAGATAGTATTCTTCTAAGTCGATCATAATTTCCAGCTTTGTAGTTCAACATGTAGCCTGTTTTAATCGGAGCTTCAATACAAGTAGATACTTCCAAAGAAAGAACAGCATGATCACTGTCACCAATTGGTGGTAAAATAGCTATATTTTTGACAGAGATCCCTTCTGACGCTATGAGCAAATCCAACACTCTTTGACCTCGAGTTCCTTCTTTCACATGCTGCTTGAGAAAGTTATCCCGCAACAATTCAATAAATTCCTGTTCTTTCTGATCATGAGATTTCTCTTCTCCCCAATCAATGTTTGGAAAATTAAAGTCACCCATAATGATCATTCGCTTGGCACCCATAAGGCTAAATTGGCGATGCATTTCTTCGTCCCCTACAACTGAGCTGCCAGGTCTGTAGCAACACCCCACCATATATTTCACTCTGTTAACCTCCACTTCACACCAAATAGACTCAAACTCATCACTACATGGGACATTGTTTTCTTGTATTTCTACCCTAACAGGACTTAAGTCATCTGATATCATTAGTAGCACTCCTCTTCCTCTCCTACCTCTTCTGTCATTCCTAAAAATAGTATATCTGTTACACTTGATCCTACTTATCATATCTGATTCTGATATGGTAAATATTCTGATAGCCAGGTTTCACTAATGCCAACAATCTTAGGCCACATCTTATTCAATCAAGCAACAAATTCAACCCCTTTGTTTCTAATGCTCCTGGCATTTGTGTATAGACATAATAAATTACGACCTAGCCTATTCTTATAATTAGATATGCAATGTATTTGGTCTTGTTCTAGAATTTTCTCTTTTCCCTCCCCAGACATACTTAAAAGGTCTGAACTCAAAGCATATTTTTCCACTCCTATGCCACATACATAACCATGTTCAAAGGCATTTAGTTCTTTATCTCGTTTGTATACCATAGCTGAACTTTCACACACATTTTTTCCATTCCTCCCTTGATGATCTAGTTTCTCTAACTCTCTGCATTAAGTCTCATACCAAGAAGTAATTTCTCCAGGTTTCTGATGCCAAATAAATTCAAGGTGCAGGCCATTATTCTTATACAAATCTTTTCTGCCATCAAACACACACCCCACATGTCTAAAAACTCACGTCCATATCTTCTACATAGCCTGCGCGTGAAATCATTTGCTATCATCGCTCCTTCTTAACTCAGTACTATCATATCTAGATAGTAATCCTACAATTTTTACTCTCTCGCATTTATCTCATAATATACATTATGTGTTTTTGTATTAACAATACTGTATTCTACAATACTGTAAGCTTCCCCCCCCTGGAAAATTTTCTGCGGACAACCATGCCCATAGAGGGTTCCCCCTCATAGGATTTTAGTCTTTATTTACTCTATCTCATTTCTTCCACTTGTTGCTTTTTGTGTGTGTGTTATTACAATTTTAACATTGGTTTCCTGATGATGTCTCTTTTTCACTGAAATGAAATATTGAAATCAACTTGTTGTTTAATTATTTATTTTTGTGCTGTAAACTATTCCATTAAAGTACAACATGAAAGTTAGCTTATATTATTTCTATGCAAACCCTACGAAAATTAAGTATTCTGCTGACTATTTGATTATTAGTATATGCCAAAAGAGAATGTTAAAATTATTATTAATTATTATTATTACATGACGCCTCCAAGGAATCCAGAGACTCATCGAGGGAGGGCACCTACTCTTCAATTCTCTGTCTTCACCACTCAATCCACCAACTACACCGACACCATCCACCCACCAGCACCACTAGTATTTTCACAGACACTCACAAACATCCATGCCCATATGCAGGATTCAAACCTACAACCTTTTGGCAGGAAAGTGAATACGCTAACCACTTGGCCAACCATGCTGGCATAATTATAATGATACAAAAGTGGCATATGTTACAACTATGCAAAATTACTTTTATTTTTTAATAATAATTAAAATTAATTACAATTTTCACAGAACACTTATTCATATCTTATTGAACACAGTGTGGGAAATGCTGGTCTGTACACAAGTAGATGATGTTGCCCAGTGCAAGACGACCACCCTGGTTATTTGAGGTTAAAGTATCTTCTTGAAAAAAAAAAAAAAAAAAAAGTTCTACGTTTGATTTCTAGATCAGAATTTCCAGATTATCTATCACTCAGCGTAATAACAATACATTATATAGCTAAAAGGCTTTTATGGGTAGTATTGACATAAAATATATATAATTTTTTTTTTTTTGTCAAATGAGTACCACAAGGATGTAATTACAATGTATTTTTATGATTCTATTAAACAAAAATTGTTAGCTGTAGCCTAAATAATTAGCATAAGAATTAGAGTTTGACATTATAGAATATCGTGCAAAACCTGAAGAAAGTTTTGAATTCACGAGAGAGAGAAGATTCGTACATTTGTATGAATCTTCTCTCTCTCTCTACCTAATTATTTAAATCAGTCCTTCCATCTCTTTCTCTTTCACTTCTGTCTTCTAAAATTATTGTTCCATTTTTCTCAGCATAATCAGTATTTTTACATTATTTTCTATGACTCTTTAGATGCTTTTCTGTTGCAAATTATTGATATAAAATATTTGTAAAAAATATTTGAAAATGAAAGTTTACTTTTTTTTTAAATTACGCTACCTGCATTGTGAATGCAGGTAGTGTAAAGAACTTCAAAACTTATTATGATAGACATATTGCTGGTTGTGTAGGCCTCCCATAATTAGTCTGTTGACTCCATGGAGGTTACCAAAAAATAAAATAAAATAAAATAATAACATAAAAAGTATTCTGCCTAATATTGGCCTGTTGTTTATTGTCTTTACACATTCAGTTTGTCCTTGAATTTATAGAATTTTTCAAATTTTTCAGAAGGTGAATTATATATATATATATATATATATATATATGGGGGGATTCCTTATATATATGGGGGGGGGATCTGGAAAGTTCTGATAACACCAAAACAAAAATGTTTTTTTCATATAAAAAATGCAAAAATGTTTTTTGAAAAAAAAAAAAACATTTCAAAAAATTTTTTCAAAAAAAAATTTTTCATAAAATATCTTTTCTTTTAGGATAAAGGAAGACAATAAAATTAATTAATTTTTTTCTAGGTGTTTATCAAAACTTTCCCCTATCCTTGGGGGTAACAGTTCTGTTTTTATAAAAGGAGTCAAGTTTTGTCTTGAATTGGTTGTACATAATTCATACTTCATCTTCTATGAATATATATTTGTGTGCAATATCAAGAATTTTTTACAAATATTTTGAAACATTTTTGGTACACACTCTTTATCCAGCGCATTCTTGGATGAGTGGAATTGCGTCTAAACTTAAATTCCTGACCCAAATTACAAAATCTTAATAAATACTGTTTTATCTTTTTATTTATTATCACAAGGTTTCGTAATTTACTTATATATAATTATTAAAGGAAATAAACACATTTCGCCTTTTAATTCATAATTGTTGTTCTTTTTGGACATAAAGTCCAAGTTAGCAAAGATATCCAGCAGATGAGAGGGAGAAAAATTATGCAATAATAAAAAGGGAAAAAAAAAATCCTCCCCGGCGGGGAATCGAACCCCGGTCTCCCGCGTGACAGGCGGGGATACTAACCACTATACTACCGAGGACTTGGATATAACTCTCCTGATAACCCATTACACGCTATGCTTTATAACTGGAAATATTCTTATTTTATTTAATATTCATTTTTATTCTTAATATTTCATTATGAATGAATTCTGCTTATTTTGATATGCACATAACATTCTCGTGTCTCCAAGCTAACATCCATTTAATAAAACACTCACAATTAATTTGAAAAAACAAAAGCCTTATAATTTTTTTAAATATCGATATTCAATTTAATATATTGTCCTGTCTAATTAGTCATCCAAAATTAATATTAGCAATATTTATTACGTATCTGTAGCAATGGCAGACCAGCTATGTCAGAAGCACCATATTATATTATTCCTGTGAGGTGCAGCTCTAAATCTATAAAGCAACAGCCAATGTCAAAAATTAACTTTTGTGTGGGACTGTTTCATTAACTACATATTTGCTTGTATTCCTCGTTTTGTCACATTCAGTGAATTATACATTTTTCTAAATTTTCAGCCGTTTCAAATGCGGTGCTGCTAAAATGACGAACACGATCACTAGCAGTTTTAGTTTGCTATTTAAATTTATCATTACCGAAAGGTCACTTGGAATTTTATTAATTATAATTAATTTTTTAATTCAATTTTGTCTAAAATGTAAAGGCAATGAATATTTCATAAAGTTTAATTTCCTTTATATAAAGAAAATTAAATAATGCTTTCTACCCGTTAATTTCGATGATTTTTAAGTGTCACGTTTTTTTTTTGGGGGGGGGGGGGGAGGATATGGAAGATATTTTTTTAAAAATACTGAATCGAGTTTCCCTCTTTTTTTTTTTTTATAATTCATTTTACTAATTTATAATTACTGTACTTCTGAATATTGTTATTGTTAAATGGTACCTACATAAACTTCTAGGATTCATCGCGAGAGGCAGCTCCAACTACACTATTCTACTTCCTCTGACCATTCCACAATACATTAATTAACATTGCGTAAACCCCTACAGTCTTTCCAACCAAAGATCATTTTCATTCCTGACAAAGGTATGAAGACTTAAGACATTTTAGTGCCCTGAGTATTAGCGAAGTAGAATAGATTGCCGTCCCGCGATGAGTCCTTGGACTCCCTGGAGGTGTCACGTAATAATAATAATAATAATAATAATAATAATAATAATAATAATCATTTATATAAAAATTAAGACTTAAAAATCCTTAATCATTTTCAATACGATGAGAGATATCATCATAAAATACCTTGCATTGTTCGTTTTGATTATGGGCATGGTTGTGATTGTTTTTACGTGGGAGATGAATTTCATCGCCTGCACAACAGATTATTTCCCTTATTGGAGGAACTTTTTCAAGTGCCTTAAAAATTCCATGTTTAGTCTCTAGAGCGGGGTTGCTAAATTATGTAAAAAGAAAATTAATAATAAAGACTGAAAAAATCCTTAACTCACTACGATACCTTGTACTAGAGATTTACAATCTTTCTTGGCTGACAACTGCTGCCATCTCGTGTTAGGAAGGGAAATTATGTTTTTTTATTTCATTTTTTTATTATTATGCTTCGTTTGTTTGTATTTAGTTTTGAACTTATACGTTTGATAATAAACAATGAGTTTTTTGCTAGTTAATTTAAAACTATATATCAGCAGTTGTTAGAAATGTAGTATCTCTATGAACTGTTCAAGTATCTGTATCTGTTCAAGTAGTACCTTTATGATCTCATTAATGAAAAATTGACAGCAATAGTCAAAAAAGAAGGTTCATTCCATTCTAATAAATATCAAATAACTTCAAAATTCTCTTTTCTCTTTTTATTAGGCCCTAACATCTCATTTGGAATGTTAGGGCCTAATGAAATAGTTTGCAAATAATACCACTGCAAATAATTGCAATGCCATTATTTGCATTTAATATCATTGCGATGATATTATTTGCAAATATTTTGCAAATAATATCATCGGCAAATAATATTTCTTGCTTGCTGTTAGCAAAATCATCGATGACATTGGCGAAGACTATTTCATAGCAATGTAGGTAATTCTTAATCAATATTATTTAGAAAAACTCCTCTCAACTAGCAACACTTGCAGCAATTATGAGGAAAATTCGCAGCAGTATTACAATATTTGGAATTGAGTTCTCGAGATTGTATTTTAGAATTAACTGTAAAAGTTCAAAAAGGTTCAAAGTGCCGCTCGGGGCGGATCCCCCCCCCCCCACACACACACACCACCACCACCACCTCTAGCTACTCCACTGCCACGATGACACAAAAGAAATTTAAAAATTAGCAGCAGTCGACTGATAAATGAGGATATTGAAAAATATATATATATAAAAATAAAAATAAATAAAAAATATAGAGGGAAAAAATACAAATAGTGTCGAAAAAAACAAACAAAAAACGCTTTTCTCATTGTTATGGGGATAAAATATTTTGTGATCATAGCTATTACAGCAGCAGATATTTTATTTTTTTTTTAATCTTGCTTCGTTTCTATCGCTAACTATACCATGCATTCGTTAAAATATCATTATTATTTTAAATCATTACGAACCAAATGTACTTTCTCCATACTTGATTTTATCTTAAAATCGCTTTTATTCTTTCTTTTTTAGTATTTTCATGCATGTCTGTAAGCAGTGGAACTTAAATCATGTAAAAACTTAATTTATATCTGCAGTGAAACTGTGCAATTAATACTTTGAAATCCACAATTTGCTATTTAAAACAATTCGAATGAATGATAATCAGAATGCAAGCCACCAACGATCACACTATCAAAGCTGAAGCAATCGGTCTGAAACGTGGCGCCATCTAGTACCATGTTTTCTTCGATTTTTATTTATGCCGGAAGTTCTCAAACGTAATATTCTTAATATTCTTTACTTATTCTTTTAAAGCAATATCCGGTCTGAAACGTGGTGCCATCTAGTACCATGTTTTCTTCAATTTTTATTTATGCCGGAAGTTCTAAACCTTAATAATAAATTTACTTATTATTTATATATATATATATATATATATATATATATATATATATATATATATATATATATATATATATATATATATATATATATAATAAATAAATAATAAATAAATAAATCTCCTCCAGAGATTTTTATTAAAAATAAAAACATCTTGTTGCAACTTCTATAGGTAAAGTTGATAAGGCTCCGTATTACTATCACCTTGGTATTTAGGGTGAAAAGAACGAGGTGAAAAAGTCATTTTTAGGACTTCCAGGGTAACAAATGGCAATGCTGTAGCCAATGAAGTTTTAACTGAGGCTCGGCTATTGCCGTTACCCAGCCATGACTAGAGCTTTTTAGTTCAATAACACTCCATCCACACAGATTTACTTCATTCAGATGACGAGATAAAGAGTCAAGGACTCTTTATCTCGTCATCGTCCATCGCCCAGTTCTTATAAGAACTATAAGAACCTTGGTATATTTAGGGTCTAGCTACTCACTGAGGAGACCTCAAAAAAGGTTGAAACCGGTCTGGGTAGTGACCCCACCCATGATGCATTGCAGTAAACATCTTCTAGTGAGATGTGCTTTACATTATGGAAAAATACTAAGAATAGTGATCAGAGCTTTACGTACCTTTACAATGAGTTGCCCTGGTGTTGTACCATCTTTAGACTTGAACTTTGTTTCAGGCGCAAACTTAATTGTTTGCATACTTGGGATTAAGAGTTAAAATAACCAAGTTTATAAAATAACTTGGCTATCCTAATATATATATATATATATATATATATTTTTTTTTTTTTTTTTTTTTTTTTTATCATGTATATTTTATCAGCTAGTATGCCTGTGAGTAGCTTAAAGGTTGTTGGCATGCAGGTTATTGGTCGGAAGTTTTCTGGGTTTGGACCTTTTTCTTTATCCTTTATGATCAAAAATGTTTTCCTTGCTGTGAGCCACTCTTCTTTGCATTTTCCTTCTAAAACATCATAAAATTGGTTAGCAAGTCTTTCGTGTAAGCCTGTTAGATATTTCAACCAGTAGCCATGTAATTCATTCTTTCCGGGTGTTGACCAATTTTTTATCTTTTTTGCTTGCTTTTGAACCATTTCAGTTTGTTGTTTTCAGTTGGTCCATTTTTCGTTCTTGAGATTCGTTCGTAATTTGTTCAATCCATTTTGCCTTGTTATTGTGCCTCTTAGGATTGTCCCATAGGTTTTTCCAAAATTTAAGTGTATTTTCTTTGTCTCTGGTATTTATATTTATATATTTTTTTTTAAGATTATCATTCCTGCAGCAATTCAATTTTGCTTGTACTCTTCAATGCGTGCACTGTATCGTCTTATTTAGGGTTTAAATAAACCCTCTTTCCTTACCTCAATTAGAAATTTTTCCGTTGTTTGCTGCAGATAATCATTTAAATTTCGTTTTTCTTCTTCAATAACTTGCTTCACTTGTAATAATCCTCTACCTCCTTTTTTGCGTGATAGATAGAGCCTATCAATATCACTGCCAGGATTGAGGGCATGGTGCATTGTCATTAATTGCCGAGTTTTTCGATCTAAATCTTCCATCTCTAGCTGGGTCCATTCAACAATACCTGCTGAATATCTCAGAACAGGTATGGCTCAGGTATTAATTGCTTTTATCAAATTTCCAGCATTAAGCATTGACTTAAGGAGTTTTCTTAATCGTCTTATGTATTCTGCTCTAATTCTTTCTTTGATCTTATTGTGCAAAATTTCTGATGCTTCTAAAATTCCCAAATATTTGTAGCTATCTTTGAATTTTATTGCCTTGATTATTTCACCATTGAGCAGTTCGATTTTGTTCAGGTCTTCAAACTTTCCTCTTGTTATTCCAGCAGTTGCACATTTGTCTAAGCCAAAATCCATTGAAATATCTTGACTGAATATGTGCACAGTATTTAGCAAATCCGACTTCATTCTCTGATTTTGCATACAACTTCAGATCGTCCATGTATAAAAGGCGAGATATCTTTGCACTATTTTGCGCAGTTTGTTAACCATGAGCAGTTTTATTTAAAATTCTAGTTAAGGGGTCAATTACAAGATAAACAATAGAGGAGATAATGAGTCTCCTTGAAAGAGATGCCTCTTTTTATATTTACATCTCCGATTTCTTCTCTATTCAGAACCAACGTTGTTTTCCAGTTTTTCATGCTTTTTTCATGCTGGATTGCAAAACTTTTTGCACGTTTCGCTAATACTGAATAGTTCTGTGCATTTTAAAATCCTTGAAATTAATATATATATATATATATATATATATATATAATATTACATAATATAATATTATATATAATATATCATACATAGAAATCATAATTAATTTTTTTATTAATTAATTATTTGTTTATTTTTGTAATGTGCTAAATTAGCTTTTCCCTTTAGGAAAAGAAGCTAAAGTCAATAATCACAGATGCTTCAGATTACTGTTAACGCTTTCACATGACAATAAATTGATTAATAATAATATTTTCTGCATCTCAAAAGTTTATTCCAATTGTGCCTTTTTAAAAGAGTTCTTTTCTTCTCATTTCAATTCCACTTTTAAAATTAAGGTTTTTCACTACACGTTGCTTGTGTTTCGTGTTTTTTTATAAGCAGTTTTGGTAGAGTAGCTAATACTAGTATTAGCTACTCTACCGTATGTATTATGCAATAAACTGTTCGCACTATTGAAGTTGTATGATGTCATTTTTTAATGTCTTTATTATTAATCAATTTTACGCACTTTTCTAGGTGTAACATTTTTACGACTTCTGCGTATGCAATGACTGGAATATGCAAAAAAAAAAAAAAAAAAAGAAAAAAAAGAAAGAAACTTGCTATGATATTCTGCTTTCTATAGCTTAGATCAGTGGTTCCCAAACTTAATGTAATGTTTCTGATGTAAATTGATTATATGTGCCCTTGAAATAAGTTTTTGAAAATAAAAATATATAAACTATTCCCTCCAACTCTTTTAATTAAAAAAAAAAACAAAGAGATATTTAAACAAGTACAAAAATTTTTTGAAACAAGAAAACAGGAGTCCGTCATAAAAAAAAAATAATAATAAAAAAAAAAGAAGCTCAAATGGGATTCCTGTGTTCTTTTACTTTAGTTATTATTTTGGGAAATGGAGCGAAGACTTTAAATAATGTTGGAACTCCACGTAATCCAAAATTAATGATCACTTCCTTGGAATTTTTAATTCATTTTTTCCACTCAACACAAATTTCTTTGATTTATAATACTTATCGACGAAAGATGGCGCTACAGGGTCGCAACCGTTCGATGCAACGTTCCAGCAATTGATATTATGGACATATTTAGATTCTGCTGTACCTCTACATGGCCTTACATGATTTTTTTTTTTTTTTTTTTAATTATAGCAATGAAGTTTTTGTTCTAATGAAATCGAAGCAATGATGATGAGGATCAACTTGGGAATAGTTTATGATGTTCTGGCTTCGTACTTCTTTCTTCTTGTATATGTTCCAGTAGGATAATTAATAGCTACCTGTAGCGACCTTTGACCTCTGATTCTAGTTTTCAGTAATCCTCCCGTCACGCTCTTAATCCCTGACACTTACGCGGTACTTCGATATCCTTAAAAAATCTCCGAAATAGTTCTTCGGAACAACCTCTGTAGCTTGACTTCTCTGATTTATTTCACGAAGCCTTCTTCTAAACACCCCTAATTAAAACCTTGTGTAGCCTCCCTCTGGTATTAATGTGTAGGGTAGATCGCAGGGAGAGATTAGAGATAGACGCTGATCCGGTCTGAGAAAAATCAGTGAAAAAAAAAAAAAAAAAACCCGCGGCAAGAAATAGAAATCAAATAGCAACAGCAAAAAAAAAAAAAAAATGCAATAATTTAATAAGTAAACCAAGTAAACGAAACAAATAGTCAATCAAATGCTTTGTCTTCGTTTTTTTATTTAGGCTTTTTTTTTAATTTTTTTTTTTTTTTTTTTTTACAATCACTGCCAAAGCTTTATTCAAACTCAGCTAAACATAATATATATAATCACAATCGCCATCTGGTGTTCAAATGAACATTGATCAAGAGATTTAAATGCTGTAGAAATATATATCTCGCTTCATTTTTATATATAAACTATAAAGTTTCAAAGTAATTAATAGACTCCTATATAAAATATATTAATAAATATTGTTATTTTAGTATAAAAATTTTAATTAAATATTAATTAAGGTTTTAAATATTTTTTTAGAAAAATGTAAATACACCTTTTTGCAATTAGTATAAAAATAAATTATATATAACATGAACACATATATCCTAAATTAATTTGAAGTTATTTGTAATGAGTACAGGAAACCATTTAAATGGAAATGTAATATAACTTTTTAATTTAATGTTATTTTTTAAAGAAAAACCACTAATGCCGGTGCTGGTTATTCGATATACTTGAATAAAAATGCATTACATTAACTTAGGAGTCTTTAATATAACAAAAATGCATAATTTCATCAGCAAGGTACTCTTTATTCTTATATGATATCTTAGTCTATATACATATATGTTTCTAAAGTATCTTTTTTTCTTGGTAATGCATTTTTGGATGATGTTTGAATTGACATTTGCAAATGAAGCAAGTACTGACATTATGATATGAAATATAAGAGGTTACAGGAGGAGAATATGTAGAAGAGTATATCCATCCTCTAACTTCGTCGAGATTCAGAAAATGTCTTTCTTCTTTAATCTTTCTCTCTGTGTCAAGATCAGAAGAAACAGGGTAATCACAAATTAAGATTTAGCATGCAAAGACAGAAATCAGAGATCCACTTTAATGTTTTTCTGAACAAATATTAAACTGGAATTCTTCAATAACAAACATATTTAATAATTGATAAATTATTACGATAAGAACAGACAAACCAGCCCGTGAACACACACGGATCTACAGTCATAAAATACATACTTAATCCTTCACTAGGAGGGCTCGACCAATCCGGGAACGGGGGTGGGAGGAATTCCCATACGAATAATAAAAAAAAATTGATAAATAATATCAAAGTGATCTGTATGAGTTAATCAACACAAGACTTTGCTTGAAATTCTTGTGATTATTTTAAATTCTTGATGTTTTTGTTATTAAAAGACACATTTAAGAAATCGAAGTTTGTAATAAACAGTATGATAGGCTTCTCCAAGACTGTCCTGATCGGTTCCCAAGTTGCCTTAGCTTGGACTGCTTAAAAGACATGAGCGCTGCCTAAGCGTCCATATTATCGCCTTGTCTTTTAAGTAGTGCAAGCTAATGTAACTCGGGGATGTCGAGGATTGTATTTTCGTGAGCTCTCAGGTCAACTTACGAAACTTTCATAGTCTCTACAAACATTCGGCTTTGAAATAATGTTGGATTTGATATCCACTTTGTTTATGTAATTTTGCATCGCCGAAATGAAGCCTTTTAGCTCTTTATTTAGTAATTACTTTTATAAACAGAATTTGCACCTAGGTTAATGAATATATACTATACGTTATTTATTTATTTATTGTAACTAATTTATCGGCATTTTGTCTTTTCCATTTATAATGTATTGCCCGCTTTATGGATAAAATTGGTTGAGCTAATACTCTACGTTTCATACCATTCACCTAGTCACCCTAAAATTTTATCCTTTGTAATCAATGCTAATTTTAATATTAGTACACAATTAGTATTAATAGTCATTGTGATATCGAGTTAAATTGCTAGTGATGGATTTGTTTGTGATTCTTCACATAACGTATTACTTGTTCATCCAGTACTTCGCGATAGCAATATATTCCCATACTGAATCATGTTTGGAATAATAAAAAAATAATAATAAATAAATTTTTAAAATAAAAAAATGATAATAATGCATTTTATATATTATATAATAAATGTGTACCAAACAATATGTACAAAATATGCAATTTCGACAAAACCAACGTCATTTCTTTCAGTCTCTCCAGAGAAATACAAATACAAACAATCATTCACCAGAAAAAGAGGAAACACTCAAATTTTGGAAGTTCATCTGGGATAATCTTATTGAACATAATAAAGATGCCTTATGGATTAAGGAAATAGAATCAGAAACGAAACAAAAACAAATGCAAAATGTCATTATTACTAAAGAAATGGTCAGCGCACAAGCTAGAAAATTCTAAAACTGGATTTATAATTATTTGTTGCAGTCAGGCTCAGTGGAAGACTGGATGATATCTGGGCGCACTTTTCTCTTCATGAAAGATAAGGATAAAGGTGCAGATCAAGTAATCGTCCAATAATATGCCTACTAATTATGCTTAAGCTGTTCCCTGCAATCATAGCAAATTCCATAATACCACTACTTATCAGATAATCAGATTTATTCGGTTGAACAAAAAGGGCAATTTTCAAAAATCTAGTGGAACAAAAGACCAGATCTTTATTAATAAAATGATTCTCAGAAACTCAAAAAGACGAAAAACTAATTTAAACATGGCATGGAAAGACTACAAGAAAGCATTCGATTCCCTCCCACGCTCCTGGATCCTAAAATCACTAAACATATTTTGAATTAGCAAAAATATGTTCGTTTCTGGCTGCTGCTATGAAATCATGGAAAACAACATTAATAGTGAATAATGAACGATTCGGAGATATCAGCATTAAACATGGAATTTTCCAAGGTGATTCCTTGTCACCATTGCTCTTCAACATTTCTTTGATACCTTTGTCAATGATTTTGAAGAAAACAAAGCTTGGATATGAAATTCCTAAATGTAATATTAAAATTTCCTATCTGTTGTATATGGATGACTTGAAGTTATATGAAAAATCGACCCAGCAAATAGACTCTTTATTAAATACAGTTCGTATTTTCAGTCAGGATATGAAAATTGAATTTGGTTTAGATAAATGCGCAATTTTATCTATTAAACGAGGAAAAATTAATGACACTAGCAGTTTTAATTTTGATCAAGAGGAATGTATAAAAGCAATTTTAGCTGACGAACCCTATAAATGTCTAGGAATATTAGAAGCCATTGATATGCTCCACTCTTACACCAATGAGTTAGAAATAGCCTGAAAACAAAACCAAATGGATTAAACACAATTAGAGCAATGAATTCTTTGGCTATACACCAGCGATGCGATACACAGCTGGCATAATAGATTGGGCAAAAGAAGATCTGGACAAACTGGACCGAAAAACTAGAAAACTAAAGACTATGCATCATGCATTACATTCACGAAGTGATGTTGACCAGTTGTACCTACGAAGGAGAATGAGTGGAGGTCTACTGCAAGTGAGACAGACTGTGGAAGAAGAAGAAATTGGATTAAAAAGTTACATCAACAATAGCTTTGAGCGAATGCTTCAAACAATTACACAAGAGAGCCTTTTAAAAGCAACAGGAAACAAATCTGATTACAAAAAGGAACAGCAAAACAACAGATATCTAAGCTGGAAAAATAAACTCTTGCATGGTCAATTTCTTCAAAATACTGAGGAGAAAATTGACGTGAATAAGACGTGGCAATGGCTACAATATAGATATATTAAAAAAGAAATAGAAGGATTTATTCCAGTCTCACAAGAACAGGCATTACAAACTAATGCAATCAAAGCAAAATTTTGAACATCAATAATAACAGTAAATGCAGATTATGCGATCAGAAAGATGAGACTGTAGAACATCTAATCAATGCCTGTAGCAAAATAGCTCAAACGGACTATAAATACCGCCATGATCAAATGGCCAAAATAATTCATTGGCATGTATACAAAAAAATATAGCTTTCCTACTTCTGATAACTGGTGGGAGCATAAAATAGAGACAGTATTGGAAAACGAAACAGCAAAAATTCTCTGGGACTTTAGAATACAAACTGATCGGCATTTGGAACACAATAGACCTGACATCACAATTATCGAACATCGACAGGTTTGGATTATCGCTATTGCAGTACCCAGTGATAACATTAACAACAAAGAACTGGGAAAAAATTACTAAATATCGAGATCTGGCAATCGAAGTTGGCAGGTTGTGGCTTAAACACACTAAAGTTATCCCAATAGTTATCGGTGCACTTGGTGCAACTTCAAAGAGGCTATCCAAATATTTACAGCAATTAAACATCAACGAAGTGACCCCGTATGACCTACAAAAAACAGCATTACTTGGAACAGTCCATATTTTACGACGCTACCTGACGGACTATTCTTAGATTCTTGGGTGGATCTGAATTGCTCTGTATCAATAGTTAAATTGTTGTTTATATGATATCTTGTTTTGACTGTGTATCAGTTATGTGAATAAAGTAATAATAATAATAATAATAATAACTGTTTAACTGATTTGGACTGGTACATTTTCTCCTGCTGTGGTCTTCCTTATAGATCAGGCATAGTCAGATAAGTTTGGCCTGGCAACACCCATAGGACACATCTAACAACGTCGATATTTCAGTCATAGTATTTTTCCTGATGTTAAATTCTTTTTTTGATATTCCGCCTTGGTTTTCCTCTGAAGTATTTGATATGAAAGGTTCTTTCGCATTTTATCTTCTGTTTACAACAAATTACGACAAATGTCAATGACGTAAGAAAAAAAAAAAAACACGAAACAAAGGCGTATTGTTAATGACACAGTAAATAATAAGTGATTTTGCACACCTGTTTCAATAGAGTCAAGTAAATCTGTAATCCTTCTTAAAAACGAAAGAAGAAAAAAAAAGCAAGAAAATGAAGTTCTTTTGAAATTTGGCGAACAAAAAAAAAAATGAAAGAAAAAAAAAAAGAAGAACGCTTGCCAAAGCGAACTTGAACAGCACCCTTCCATACATGTACTCGCTGGCGTCTCCTCTCTCTTGCTACGTCATTGACTCAGACCAGCAGACGACAAGAGAAAATTAAAATGATCCTTTGCCTCGATCCTAATGCATTTCAAATAGAATTTAGGCCTAAGTACGCACGCAGTGGGTTTGTGTGATTGCCGTGTGGTGCTCCGAATTGACAGAGTGGAAAAATTTCAGCCAGCATAATCGTTTTAGTGTTTCATGTGACAGTGACAAGCACGAGACTTTATTAAATTATCTGAGGAAACCGAATAATTCTTGGTAAATAGTGAGGGAGGATTGCCAGTTCCAATTTTAGGGGAAGTTTTTCTCCAAACTTGACTTCGTCTATTTTATTTGTTTGTTTTTGAATCTGTGATACCTCGCTGTAGTGACACTTTTTATCTTTTTTTTTTTTTTTTTTTTTTTTTTTTTTTTTTCCGGCTCTGTTCTGATGACATTAAGATGAGCTTCTTCAACCAAAAGGGTTGTTCCTCCAAGTAACTATTTTTAGCGTTCTACAAAATGAAAAATCGTCAATATGGCTGGTTCTGAAGGTCAAGAGGTGATCAACATTAATATCGAATACTTAAAAATTTATTTGACGTTTACAGATAAATTAGTTTTCCACTCACATTAAAAGTCTTTCAACAAGAAAAATAAATCTTCATTTGTTTGTTTTTGAATCTGTGATACCTCGCTGGTAGTTACATAATAAGGACAAATGTCTATTTGTGGATTTGTCTTTCTGGTCTACACGTATCACCAATCAACTCAAATTTGGCACATTTCAGTCCAAAATCTTTACCTTGTTCACATGTCTCTTGGAGCTGGTTTTATACGTTGATCGAACCAGTATTGGTCCAAATGGGGTTCAAAGGTCAAAGGTTAAACTCCGTAGTGGGAAGCTTAAATCAAAATTCCATTTGCGAAAATAAGGAACTGATTTGAGACTTATGTTGGTAAGATTTTATTATCTTACCTTAAGAGTACTTGAATTATGCATTAGGTACCATCACAAATATTATTATTACTTTATTCACATAATTGATACACAGTCAAACAAGATTTAAACAACAATTTTGGCTGGTGATACAGAACAATTCAGATTCCACCCAAGAATCTAAGAATAGTCCGTCAGGTGGCGTCGTAAAATATGGATTGTTCTAAGTAAAGCTGTTTTTTGTGTGTTTAAGCCACAGTCGGCCAACTTCGATTGCCAGATCTCGATATTTAGTAATTTTTCCCAGTTCTTTGTTGTTAATGTTATCACTGGGTCTGCGATTAGGGGCACGCCAAGGGCTTTTGCAGCCGGGTGCAAACTTTTATCGGCCGCCCCTAATACTGCATTGTATAATCCAAATTAGATATTAGCTAATATGACGCCCTATCAATGTTGTCGCCCGGGTGCGGTGCACCCCTTGCGCCATCGGGTTGGCGCGGCCCTGACTGCGATATCGATAATCCAAACCTGTCGATGTTCGATAATTGTGATGTCAGTCCTGTTGTGTTCCAAATGCCGATCAGTTTGTATTCTAAAGTCCAAGAGAATTTTTGCTGTTTCGTTTTCCAATAGTGTCTTTATTATTATTATTATTATTATTATTAAATTCATCAGCCCAAAAAGAGAGAAAAAAGAAAGGATTAGGCATTGAGTGTCGTCTAATAATAATAATAATATATATATATATATATATATTTTTTTTTTTTTTTTTTTTGTCTTGGATGAGATCTAATTTCTCAACTTTTATCCTCGAAGCTTATTTGTAAGTTTATCTAATGAGGACGATACCAGTTGGTTATTATTTACTGGTTTGTTTGCTGTGTGTTAACAAGCTACGAAATCTATAATTGAGAAATATTCCGGCACGTGCATGCACGCACGCGTACGCACACACACACACACACACACACACACACACACACACACACACACACACACACACACACACACACACACACACACACACACACACACACACACACACACACACACACACACACGATGACTTGGAATGTATTGATACGTCGCTGAACAGGAAGCCTGAACGAATATATTGTGTTTTATTAAGTTTGTATGGTATTTTGGGTGCGTGTTTCTTGTTCATAGTATGGTCTTAGAGCTATTTTCAGGCTATCATAGTTTGTAAGGTTTCTGATTAGGCATAAATTCAAAAGGTAATTTGGTTATCATGTCTGGGATGTAGAAGTTTCGCGTGGCCTTTCCGTAGTGATTATTGTATTTATATGTGATATAATTAGTTGTCTGAGGTCTTATTTCTAACTGTCCTGTAGTTGGCATCGAAATAATGTTTTAACAAGGCTGCATAGTGGCATAAATGTTTTGCTGTCAGTATTTTGTGTTCTGACATTGCAGTGTATATGAAGTCGTTATTGTCTCTTTCTTCTCAAAAGATCAGTTTTATCATTTTGTACTGTAACGAGATTAATCTATTTAGTTTGTAGGGTGCACAGAAAGCATACGTTGTTATAGCGTATCTTAGTATATTTTGGCAGAGTGCTTTGTATATTAGTGTTTTTAGGCGTATGGGAGCTATGTCTTTTAACCTGTAGAGTTTGCCAGTTATTATTCGGAGTTTGTTGTGTAGATGATTCATGTGGCTATTCCAGTTCATATCTGCATCGAAGTAAATTCCAAGGTATCGTATTGTATCAATCTGAGTGATTATAGTGGTGTTCTGTGTGTTTTTTTATGTTGGAGAGTGGATGTTGGATGGTTATATATTTGTTATCAACTGGTGGAGTCAGTGGATCTCTGAATATCATTAATTTTGTCTTATCTGAGTTTAGGTGTATGGAGGTTTTCGTGAGCCAGTCTGTGATCAGATTTATGTCATGTTGCATATTTGTTTGGGCTATGCTTGCGTTATTATGGATGGATATTATTGCTGTATCGTCTGCGTATTGGAATATCTTACCTTTGAGGGGTAGCTGATTAATATCGTGCGTGTAAATGTTGAATAGAGTTGGGGAGAGTACAGCACCCTGTGGTACTCCACAGATTACTGGTAGCTCTCTGCTTCGGTTTGACCCGATACGTGTGATATGCTTTCTATTTTGAAGGTAGTTTGTAAACCACCTGTGAAGAAGCCCGTCTATTCCAACATGCCTTAGCTCTTCTAACAAGGTTTGATGTGTAAGTGTATCAAACGCTTTAGTTAGATCAATAAAGACTACCATTGCAATTTTGTTTTTGTCTAAGGCGGTATTAATTACGTCTGTAAAGTCTTCCAAGAGAGATGTTGTTCCCTTATTTTTCTGAAAACCATATTGTGTTTTGGGGATAATAATAATAATAATAATAATAATAATAATAATAACGCACAGTTAAACATATGAATCAATAGTTGCTCTTTTGTTAGAATACTTTTATTAGTTTCTCATGTCTCTTAGCAACTTTCCCTCTTTTTTTGGGGGGGGGTTAGTTTATTCACAATCTTTCAATTTTGTTAGGGACAATGGGAGGGTCAATGAGCCTATTAGGCCAGTATATCACGTCTATTATCTAGGTGTGTTCTCCGGCTGGCTTGTTCAGTTTTATGAGGATAATTCAAATTTCTAAGAGGGAGAACCTTCTACTTCCTATAAAACTTTGTTTACCTCTATAAAAGTTTCTCACGTCCTAGATGAGATTAGAAAACCGGAATCTTATCAACCGGAGGCAAATTTACATTCTATTTAATGCTACCGTATGGAACCACTTATCAGTTTCAACCCAAATTTCAAAGTCCACAATGATTACATATTAAACGCATTAAATTACATATTAAAGTAAGAGTGTTTCTTCTTTCTCACACTCTAGCTGCTTTTTCCTAAAACACAGGACCCTTTTACTCTGAGAGAGCGTCAAGAACTGTTCTAGCATCTCAGTGGAGTCCAAGACTCATCGTGGGATATTAAACTAACGTTATGTGTCGAGGATTTACTCAACACCACGTCAGTTTAATGTCAAGTAAGGGAAATCCACACATCTTCAGGAAGAATTCACTTATTATTCGGATACCTTTCAGCAATACTCATTATTATCTCTAATCAAGTACAATTTTACTATTCCAGTTTTGAAATTTATTTCAAAACTGGAATAGCAAATAGTAATTGATAAATATTTCATAATTGAATTTAAATGGATACATTTTTTGGTTAAATAAATTTTAATTTATTCTATGGAATATTTTAAACACAATAGGATTGTGGCGTAGTTCTATGGCTACTGTTAACAGGCAAATCTGCTTAAATGATAAAATCCAACTTAACACTACCAATGTTCGTCTTTTGAATAGAACAAAATAAGAGATTATTATTATTATTGTTGTTATTATTATTACTGTATTATTATTATTTTGTTTTACATGTGCCAGAGGGATCAGTAAATATATAAAATCTTAAAAATTCTTTACGTGGGCCCCCTGGAGAGTCATCCCAATGATAGTGCTCAGAACCCATACGAAAACTATAAACGGGTGAATATAGAAGTTCTTAAGAAGGCCATTGAAACGTTGTGGTAAGAGGGGAGAAAATCATGGTTATATACATGTGTGTGTGTGTTCAATGGCTGGTTTGTCTGTTTTCGGATAAAAAAAAACGATTTTTCGGGACGGAAAACTTCGCCATGTCAGTATGAGATAAGCTAACTTAGTTTCATTTGAAAGTCCCTTATAAAGATTCTTTGCGTCCTAGATGAGATACGAATCCATATCGATCCAACCAAAGAGCTTCTATCCACTGAACTACGGAGGCGCTTAACTGAATTCAGATTTGATTCTAACGTATTTCGTAATGAATATTTCTTATTAATGATTTCTTTTGACTTTTTATTTCTTTCTTTTTTTATCAGAGAAAAGAAATCATTCTCTTCATAAGTCTAAGGAGCTACAGCCATAATACTTATATTTCAGTATTATTCTGATAGGAAAATATTAAATTCTTCTTCTTCTCGCTACTACGTATTAGGACCACTGGTCCTAATACGTAGTAGCGAGTTTATATCAAAGTTTCAGCTTTGATATAAACTTCAGCTCTTCTAAGTCGTACCTGTCCCGAGAATAAGGTGATTAGCCCTATGCCTCCCGGTATATTCTATGGCTGTAGCTGCGTGTGTTCACTGGGCCGGTTTGCCTGCTTGCGGGAGGAAAAAACCCCAGATAAACTGGGAAGAAAAACTCTGCTGTCCACTTGGTTATGTCTGAGAAAGATCCGTAAGCTCCTCACGTTGGCGACGGGAATCGAACCCAGGATACTCCTTTCCCAGGCATATGGTTGTGAAGCGCATAGCCACCAGGCTAACCTCGAGAACTTAAATATTAAATAAATTTATTGCGCTAAAAGATGTGAAATTTTGACAAAATTAATTATAAATCTTTCCTTTAAACTATTTACGACAACTGTTTACAACATTTACAATTATTTTATTTAAAACTGTTTCCAACTGCATTCAAAAAATAACCTGAGTATTGCGGTATAATTTTAATATTATTTTCACCGATCTTTTGTTCAGTTTCAGTGGTCTAAAGTCATGGAGCCTTTGATTTTGAATCCTTCTCTGCAATTCTGTTTACTAGGGTGATCGAAATTGCTGGATGATTAAAAGAAAAATGTAGAAAATTAATTTAAAAAAAAAGTTAGGGTTCTCTTCGAATTTGAAACCACTCATTATTATTATTATATATATTTTTTAAAGCTGTTTGGCTAGTCTGGATCTGGTCCACACGGGCAGTAGTTTGAGCATCACTGATTTTAAATTTATAAATTTAAATTTTTTAACAGCTACGCGATTAGAATTGCCATGAATCCCTTTTACAAATAGAAAACAGAAAAAATAACAATATGCTCATATACGTAATCTTTTAGCTGCCATATTCCCCTTTGTTTATTTCTCAAACGCAATCCCTCTCCCTCTTATGGAAACCCCCTACGACCCTTTACATTTGAACCAAAAGTCGTAAACATGCCACCTTTGATATAAACCCGTACACTATTCAGCTATTTTTTGCTGCTGGCATAACCTTTTTTTTTTTTTTTTTTTTTTTTTTTTTTTTTTTTTTTAAATATGAAATATCAGAAATGATGGCTAGGGGTTGAGGGTAGAGTAACCTTTCCAACAGTGGTTTCTATATGCAACATGTAACAGAGATAGTTTCTGCTTGAAACCTATTATGTGCATCTCATAAATAAACATCATTAAATGCATGTCACTGAGCCTAGCTAAGAATCCGGAAACGGCGTTCTCATTTAAGCCTGGGTTAATGGGATTATATTTCTGTCACTAGGGAGATAAATTATAGGGATTTAAGTAAGTGTTCATTGAAACGACCAAAGATCAAAAAGAAATGACGACCAGGATGGATAAATAAACATATTGTACAACGTCGAAATCGTATTTCTTTCACCAGTGACTATTAGGATATAGCAAGAAATAGGTGAAGGGCGACGCATATATATTGTTGGATGTAATAGATTGTTTCTACGAAACCATTAAACCATAATACCTGACGATATTCGAGCAATTATCTTTATTTATACTTATCTTTTTTATTGACAATTCATAAAATTAATAATTTCTCATTGATATTCCTTTTCCTGTTAACACTATAGTCGCTCATGGCTTCTAAAATGTATGTATAAATCGGTATTTTATTGTAAGTTACGGATCTAAAGTATCAACAATTTTTTTTTATTCTAATTTGATCGCTATTATATTATTCCCAGCAGATGGCGTATGCTGTCATCCGTTACGTGCTTTGCAACAGTAAACTAACGAAATTATAGCTTGAAATAAACATTATGTGCTTTGCCTACAGTTGACTCTATCGAGAATGTACATTACAACAACCAAAAAAAAAAAGAAAAAAAAACGGGAAAAAAAAGCAAGCTACAAACTTAATTGTTAAGGTTCGCGTGTAGCGTGACTCTTGCGCGAGGCTTCTTATCAATTCTGTAGTGCGTCCCTGAAATAAACATCAGCCAGTTTTGAAAGACACGTGATAAATAACTTTGTTATTGTTAAGAGTACAGCAATGTGACAACCAAAAAGGAAAAATTATGCACAGATATTATCATGCTTAACCACCTTTTTTTTCCCTATTTTATTTTATTTTTATCATTGTTTGCATTTTTTTAAAAAAATTACATACTCTATCTATAATAGCTTGAATAGGAAAAGGGGTGTAAAAAGTTTATTTTCAATATATCTCGAATGAAAGTTGAAGTCATTTATTGCTTAAATATAAAAAAATAAAAAATAATAATAAAATTACCTCCTTGCTTCATATACACTATGCAGGAAAAATTATCTGTACACCGAACTCTGTTTTCCATTTCTTTCTTTTTTTAAATAAATTTTTAATTCAGAAACAGAGCGTGTTATATTTTCGGTCATATTTGATAGAAAACTTTGAAATAGGACGAAAAAAATTTCAATTAGCGGATAAAATTAGACAAAGGGTTCTTATGATTTAAACTGATGCAACTAGTCAGATCCTATGGATCAGTCCTTTGATAGCTGTTGTTCAGTTTATACCCAATTTATTTTTTTCCTGTTTTTTATCGTTACTACACAATTTTATAATTTTTTATTTATTAATTCAATAATAATCATTTATAAAATAAAATAAAACTGACTTATCACTACCTTTGTTGATTTCAGGTTCATTTTTATTTTATTTTATTTTTTATTTTTTTTAAATGTTATGTCGTTTTCAACAATGAATTGCTACAACGAAATCCACTTGCTCTAAGATTAGTCGTCAGTATCTCAGCATTTTTGACCAACTTCGTCCTGCGTGGAAAAGCGTGCAGTATGTGGCACGCGCTGCAATAGCACGCGCGCGGGTCATATTTTTGTTCTTTTTCCCCTCTCTTTTTTAGCACGTGTTTGACGCGTGTCTAAGTACGCTAGTGCCAAAGCCCCCCCCCCCCCCCCCCACACACACACTACTGGGTATGTGCACGAGAATACGCGAAAACCTATTAAAATAGAAACGAGGTGGGGTGCGAAATAGGGTATACGAGAAGGTTGAGGGGGGGGGGGGCATGAATTTCCCGTTCGGGACACGTGTTCTGAACACTTCATTTTGACCGAAAGTATTTGACCTCTAAAAGTAGGAATTTGCTGCTCTTAGGACAAAAATTGGTATTTTGATAAAAATAAATAAATAAATAAAATGACGATTTTCTTTGTTACATTCAACTGGCATTTATTTTTAACAATACTACTACATTGCTCAATTATTAACAAAATAATAATCATCAAAATAAATATTCACACGATCTTCAGACATTGGGAGAATATAGTTTCAACAATTCAGAATCATATCTTTTCTTCTACGTGCATATGGGATTCTTGCAAATAACAGGTAATAGTAGAATTAGTTAATTCCAGATTTTCCAGAGGAAATAATCACGATTCTGAAAATAAAAATGTGTATTAGGAATTTCCAACATATTTTCAATAAAACAGAAACTAAAAACAGAAATCTGCAATATTATTTTTTTTCCTTGTCACTTTCCGAAGCATGACGTAATAAATGAAGTCATGTGATTCTAAGTTTTCATGTAAATTAACATATTCAATAGTTATGCCACCTATCGGTAAAACAATATTCACATTTTTAGATCGACATTCAAATTCACGATATTTAAAAGACATTTTTAAAAATTCGTCAACATTATTTCAGATTATTTTTTGTATATGACACAATAATTTACAAAATGAAATGAATTCATTTTTTTAAAGAAAATGTGAAGTGATTTATAAATGAGAAAATTAAGATGGCATTTTGGAGGCTTCTTTTAAAAGACAAAAATAAGGATAAAAGTAAAAAAACATGGGGAAAAAATGAAAATATTTTTTATAGAAAAAGTATTTTTTTTACAAAAATTTTATATGCTACTTTTTTATATATGAGGGACATATATTCCTTTATATATATATATATATATATATATATATATATATATATATATGTGTGTGTGTGTGTGTGTGTTAAAGATACCAAGTAATTTTATAAGCTGGGTTTTAATCCTTTTTCCCAAGTATATATATACTTATATATATATATTATTATATTACTTAATATATATATTATTATATTACTTAATATATATATTATTATATTACTTAATATATATATATTATATATATTAAGTATATATATATATATATATATTTCAGATCAACAAATCAAAATTTCGGATTACCGGTTATATATTCCCGTGGTTTCTCAACTACCTATTTTAAAGTAAAAAATCTTATCATGAACAACCCTATTTGACAAGAGCCCACTTTATTTTTTCCCATATTCCATAATTTTTTAGCCTTTTCTGGAGTATGCTTGCTTAAACTTCCTACAAGACACTCAGTGATGAAACATACACTTTTTTAAAGTTATATGTGAATTATTACAGCATTTCTATATATATTTTGTGAGTTCAACAAACTTCATCATTGGCCTGTAGAGTAAGATAGGCTGAGAGTCAGCAGATAGTAGGAGAGGAAATAAAGATAGAGTGCATAGTGGTAGAGTAGGTAAAAGAGGTCTCAGTTGACCTGTTTTAGCTTTTTGCCCCCCAGGGTCGCTTCTAAAACGGTCGTTGATTTTTCACTTTAAAAAAAAAGGAAAAATCCTAAAAAGGAAACATGTAACAAAACTAAGAGAGAATAAATTTGGAGAAGGAATGGAAAGGTAAACTTAGAGGTGGAGGAAGGATCTGGCCCGAGTGATGCAGCTCACAAGGAACTGCACCGCCTCGCTGTAAGCCTTCGCTGCTCGGGTTCTCAGGTCCTCCCCCACCTGTGGGAGCTAAAAACCAGTGAAGCTGAGTACAGAAATCCACAAGGTGGTTACTGTTCCTTTCTTTTGTTGTGGGCCGTTATGATTCTTTTGGCCACCTCACTTCCCTTGGCCATGTCTAGTTTGCAGAGAGCTATGAAGAACGCCGAGGCTGCCTCCTCGTCTAAATCCTGGGCTACCTCTACTTGCTCAGGGGTGATTTTGCTGATGTCATCAACGAAGAGGTCACCCCATTTTGCACTGACGATGTCGGGTCCATATTTCCCTTTGAGGAGGAGTTCAGGCTCTCCTACTTTATCTATTGCCTCTTTAAACTTTTCTGCTACCCCGGGCATACCTCTAAGGAGATGTTTTAGAGTCTCCCCTGCTTTTGCATGAGGGATTTCTGGGTGTTCGGTTTCAGATACTTTTGCTGTTTTGAGATTTATCAGCTGTTCTTCCTGCGGACTTAATGGCCGTTTGGAAGTTTTGGTGTTCGTCTCCATCTCTACTTCAGCCTCTTCTACTGTATCTGAATTGGCGATGTCCATATTGGCAGTGGTAGCTCCGCTTTCGTCCGTGGGAGTTACCATGATGGTTTCTGCATTGTCAATCTCTTCTGTTGGGATCGTATTGCTGGTCTCTGCAATTCTGGTAGGTTTCCCTCCCTTACGGGACCTTTTCGTTGTCTTAGACATGGCGGCATGATCAGGAGTGGCCTCAAGAGGCGGAAACTCTTCCTGTGTTGTGACCTTTTCATTACTTGGTTTTGTTGCTGATGTGATTGCACCACCCATCCTCTCTGCGAGGGTTCTGGATGGGCAGGTGTCGACTCTGTGGTCAGTGACCCCACATTTCAAACAAGCTGCCTCACATTTTTCTTGGTTGTGGCCAATTTTTAGGCAGTTCTTGCATTTTATGCGAGGGCAGTCTGCCCCAAGATGATTGAAGGCACCACATCTAAAGCACTGCTTTTTGACGCCTGGGTAATTTACCATTACCCGGGCAGATCCTATGAGGACAAAGTTAGGAACTTCGGTCCTCATTTCTACGAATTCTGTGTAAGAAAATGCCACGTTCAATCTCCATTTGCTACCACGAAGTAATTTACTTATATATTGAGACATGTATATTTTTATTTGCTGTGTTTTTATAGCCGTATAACTCATTTTTTTTATTCAGAAAAAGCAAAAATATTGAATAAAATAATAGCGGATATTATACATCCAGTTATAGTTTATAGCTAAATATAGAAATAAGCTTAAAACGTTTCGAAAATTTACCAGAGAACTTATCAGATGTTTGAGAATATAACCTCGTCATTGAAATTGTTTGATTTACACTGCTTAAACAATGCAAGTTCTGACCACCAAAATAAAAGGCCTAGAAGCCTTTTATTTTGGTTGATTATGTTTCACTTGCCGAATACTGTTTCGAACAGCTGGTTTCTCATATTTTTGAAATTTTTTAAGTCTCTTTCTATATTTGAATATAAAATATAGCTGGATATATAATCTTCTCTAATACAGTATCTTAATTATGTCAAATTAAAGCTTTTGAACTGTGTATTTTATTTTAGTAATAAACAACTGAAATTATTTTATTTTAACTGAGTTTTAACTGAGGCTCGACTATTGCCGTTACCTAGCCATGACTAGAGCTTTTAGCTCAACAATAACACAGATTTTCTTCATTCAGATGACGGAATAAAGAGTCAAGGACTCAGTCCATCTCCCATTTACCGTTCTCTTATTTTTAATTTTTTTAAAATAATTTTTTATATTTGTTTTTGGTTAATTGTGTTTTATCCTGTGTTCAATGTATCTTTTCTTATTCTCTTTATCTTTCTTTCTTTTTTGGTTAATGTTTTACTTAATGTAAGCTCTTTTGCTAAATAGCTTCTTATATAAGCCTTTTTTGGACAGCGAGGAATATCTTCTTCTCTTAATATTAATTAACATAAGCAGGAAAAATTCAATTAAAAAACTTTTTTTTTTTTTTTTTTTTTTTTTTTTTTTAAGAAACGGAATCGTTTGGTTTAGGTTACATAAATTAAATTAGGGCCCCCGCTCTCGCTCTCTCTCTCCTCTTGTTTTTGCTACAAATTTTAATCATTCATGAGTAGCTAAATTCTGTAAATTCTGTAAACTGAAAATTTTTCTATTTTTATGTCAGCATCAATCAAATGCACTTCTAGACATCACAGTGATTTTCTTATTGTCTGTGAGTAGGCCAAGACTACAGTGGCACTCCCCCCCCCCTCCCCATCAGGAGAGGAAAGATGGAATGTGGCAAAGAAAGACATCGTGATTATTAGCTCGACAGCTACGTAGGGACAGTAGTTTTTTTTTTTTTGGGGGGGGATTTTCTTGTAGAACACGATTCCTCTCTAAACATCTACTTATAATTTTGTTCTTGCATTATAAAACCTCCCCATTTCCACTGAGAATTTTCCTTACGATATTTAAAGCACATATACAAAAGGGTAGTGGTATAAAAAATGCTTTGCATGCAAGAAAATCAGTATAATTTATATATTTCCAGTATGAAGACCACATGATTCTAAACATAAACAGATTTATTACTCTTAACAATAGACCAGACACATCTTCGAATGCTTGCACATGTCGAAGTTCTTATAACATCTGTTATATGTAAATTAATTTTTCAATCTTTATTATTATTATTTAGTTTAATATTTTTTTTTTTTTATGTTTAGAGACATGTGGTCTTCATGCTGACAATTAAAGAAAGATTTGCTAAACCATAGAAATATTGGTCATCAAAGCAGTATAATGCTTTGGTCTTTAAAAATACTGAATGCATGTTTAAGAGTAAACTGAAGCCTCTTCACTTTGGTCTCTTTGGGCGCGCTCATGCTAACTGCAAAGGCGTTTCCTCAGCCAATGTCATTCTCAGATAAGGTAAAAACGAAATACTGGAATTTTTAGGACAATTTTCTTTGTACAAATATATGTAGTGAAGATGAATAAACTCATGTATTATGTGCACATATGTATAATATAAACCTTTTTGTATGAATAATAAAAATCGATTGAACTGATGAATAGATTTGTTATTATTATTGCTAGTAGTATTTGAATACTTCCACAGAATCTAACACATCAAAGCAGATCTTCACTTATCAAACCTTTCTTTAAATTAATGTATTCACGATGTGATATAGCTACTTATTCTAGTGATCATTCGGGTTGTTTAAAGTTTAAACCCCAACCAACATGAAAAAAAAAATGCCTTTGGTAATCGTATCCATGCTCATCCTTCAGAGATGATTTTTTCTCCCCTCTAACCGTGTGTTTTAAAAATTCCTCTGCATATATCTTATAAAAGCCATTTACTAAATTGTATGTCTTTCTATCATATATTTACATATGAAATAATTGTTCCGTTCCCTGATTATTACTGACTTATAAATGCCTGATTATTCGATGTTTCATGATTGATCTCCAAAGCAAAGATCCCGGATGATCTAACCTTTATTCAGTTTAGTACTAACTGGACTAAACCATTACATTTTTCCAAGTTAGATTGGTTGGTCTATTTCCACAGATTCAAGTTTTGATTTTTTTTTTTTTTTTTTAATTGCAATAAGTGGTAAAGAAAGCAAGTAATTCAGAATTGCAACAATTTATACAAAAATATTATTTAAAAAAATCAAAAACGTTTATGCATTAATTAAGATTTTATGTGTTCATAAATATTAATAAACGATCTCTAAATAAAACTTAAAAACAAAGAGGCATTTCTCAGGTTGGAGAAGTTTCGAATTTCTTTTGCTGAGTCTCATGAGAAATATCAACTCTTTAATTATAAATAGTAGTTATTAATTACTTATTAGTAGTAATAATGATGATCACAGTAATAGTTCACAGTTACGAGGTCATAATAATCATATATAATAATGATAATAATCATTCCTAAAGCGATATTAAATGTAATTATTAATAACAAACCGATCATAATTTTTTAAAGACATACAGTTTGAATATGAGTCGATAAAAAACATCTTTTTATGAAAAAAAATAATAATTCAGTTCCTGTTGAGGATTCGGAATACTATGTTATTAATAAATAATGCAAGTTCACACAAAAATGGAGTAAGAAAAATGAGTGAAAGCATTTAAAAAGAAAGTATCTGAATTTCCAATGAATATCTTTCATAGAATACGGCAATGTCATATTGAAGGAGGGGGGGGATTAAAACTTCGAAGAGATGGCTGTTCTTTAGGTTTAGCTCACCAGTAGCCAAGGTCGAATTTAAGATTGGCAGCCTCTAAACTTTAACTTTAAAGAGGTCTCTCTACTGAGTAAGTTTTAGGGTATCTATACTGAGGCCCTAAGTTGTAACTTGTTCAGCTTATGTGTAAATCTGGTCCTGCATGTAGCACAGCTGGAAGGTTCACATCTTCTTTTCCATACTCTGATCGGAAATACTCCGTCATTGGAAGCGCGGAATATTTTGTGTGGAAAAAAGGTGTAGGGACTTTCCCCAAGCAAAAACAGGCAAAATGCCTAAACAATGTGGAATATGTAAAATTAAACCCGATCGAGTTAACTTAGTTTTAGAGAATCCAACTTACTCAAGGGCAACAGGCCTTTCTGCCTAATACATATGAAAAAATAAGATATAATGCTCATGTTTATAAGTTTTATAATCACTTTGTTAAGTGGTAAGGCTTATAAATAGACACTGGATTCTATACAGTTTTAAAGCCTACAGAAAATTTATTTCTCTCCATTTTCATACCCAAACTTTGTTCTTATCTGACACAGATGTGTAACTCATATATTAAAATGCACTAGTAATAAAAGGGATAATTATCGTAAAGTAAATGCTAACTAATTTTAATAAATCTGTTATTTTAGAGGAATTTTCCTATCGAGTGTTCTGTGTAAGATTCATGCAAAAATACTTGAGAAGAGGCTAAGAAAAATTGTCCAAGGGAATAAGTCTGAAGTGGATTCGGTCGAAGTAAACATTATAAGGATTAGATTTTTACTTTAAAACAAATAGTTGAAAATTATGGATTATAAAAAGAATCTGTATTTAAGTTTCGGTGATCTGGAAAAGGTATTCGACATGGTGCCAATAGAAAAATTATTCAAAATGTGCTTACTGTTATAGAGAAATATTTAGTTTATTTTAAGTTGTAAGTCAGTAGTTAAACATGAAGGAAGATGGTTTGATGTAAAAATAGGTTTAAGACAAGGATGCACATTATTTCCACTTTTATTCATCATCTATACAGATTATGCATTGTGAACTAAAGGGACATTAAACTTGATATCAAAAAGGGAGATGATATCATCAGCGCTTGTCTTTATGCAGATGATCTTATACTCTTAAAATCTGATTTAAAAGTGCATAACTCCTAATCCAAATTGAATAACAACGGTAACAAATTTGGTGTGAAAATCAACAGTAAGCAGACAAGGTAATGAAAATGGAAGATACATGGAAAATATCAGCTGCATCCTGATACTACAAAATAAGTAAAACATTTCAGCTATGCGGGCACAATTTTTAGTGAAATAGACAACAGAATAAGCAATGCTGAGTTGGGGAGTCAAAATGAATAAATTTATATGGAATAAGAGAGAAATTAGTCAAAACACGAAATTAGCTATATACAAGACAGTGTTCAAACCATTTTTAACTTATGGATCTGAGAACTGGGTTAGAAATAAAACACTTGACAAAGACATGAGAATGCTGATAGGGGTAGCTGACGTTTTTAGCATTGACGATGTCTGAATAGAAAAAAATCTGATTTGATCTGAAATAGTATGGCTACTTAAAGAGAATGATAAAAAAAAAAAAAAGTTAGTAAAATAAGTATCTGATGCCAGACAAGAGACCAAGAGGAAGAAAACATCCAAAGTTGAGGTGTATTTAAGTAAAGACCTCTCTAAAAATTAGACGATCCCGAAAGATCGCCCAACTCAGTTTATTATATTATATTATATCTCTATCCAGCATGGGAGCAGACCCAAAAGGAAGATCCAAATTTGAGGAAGAAAACCACCAACAAATCTTCCCAAACAATTTGGGAAGATTTGGATATTCCTTATAAGGACTGGCTTAAAGGGGCGAAGCAAGAATGCTTTTCATCTTCCCCGTTATCTGTATCTGTAGAGGACAGTGTAGGGATAAGGTGTTATTAAGCTATTAAAGCTCTGATCATGACAGGAGGGTAACAGCAATAGCCGAGCCTCAGTTAGGACTTCATGGGCTATAGCATTGCCATCCATTACCCTCCAAGGGTATTGGATCACTACTAATTATAATTTTATTATTGTTTTTAAATTATGGTGTATTATTGTTTTTATAAAAAAATTAATTTTTAGCTTATTATAAAATCATTTTAAGTAATTTATTTTATATTAAATATATTTTCATAAAAATTTAATTTTTATTTCTAACTTATTACTAGAATTTCAGCTTTATTGGTACTTCAGTCCTACCCATTGACAAGAATAATATGTTAAAGAAGTGAAATTAAAAAGAATAATCAACATGATAAAAAAAACGTCACCAAACGTCATTTCCTGAAAGAATGACGTCACACTCATCAACTCTCTTCTGTATCTAACTGGCTATGCAAGAGAAGTGACAAGCAATCGATAGAAACTGCTTGCTTTCCTTTTTACAGAGAATTGTTCCGAATGGAAGAAGATGCCTTTCTAGAAGAAGATGAAACAAAAATCAATAGGCATCTTTAACTTGCGCAAGCGAAGAACGCATATTTATGCTTGTGTGCGTGTTTCTTTTCTTGTTATTTATTTATTTTCTTTTTTTTTTTTGCGTTGCGTTTACCAAACCGCTGATCAATTATTTAAAAAAATAATCATAATAATTAAACTTTTGGTGTTGGAATAATAAAAAAAATTGAAGTGTGTGTGGGGGGGGGTGTTTAGAACATGGCTGAATTCCCACATAAGTTAAAAAAAAAGCCGTATTTTAAAAAATTAATCAATATTTATTTACAGAAAAGAACTCGTTGACCAGTCATCTCTTTTATAGAGTGACGTCTTAATTTTGTCTTTATCTATAAAGGATCTTGCTTGTCATGGTTTAATGATAGATGAAGAGGTCAGTTAACCCTTTTAAAAAGAGATGACAAAGTCCTTGATTCTCCCCCCCCCCCCTCAGAAACAAAAGGGAAGCAGGTGACATACTATTATAATGAGATCTCCGGATCATTTAGAAAGTTCAAGGACACAATACATTCGGTTATCTGTGATCATCTTGATGCCATGTTCCCTGGTGTGTGAAGTTTACTGAGGCAATTATAATCCATCCATCTTCTTATCTTGTATCTGTATTTTTCTTCATTTAAAACCCTCTCAAAATTGTCATCTGACAGACAGCAGAACATGCTAACATGTGCATTGTTTTAACCTCTGGATAGAGATCTTTGATAATCCTTGTAGTTCATTTAAAATTCCATTAAACTAACTAAGCATTTAGTAATCGGTTACGAGGAAAGGTCAAAATAGTGTGGGAAAAATATCTACGTTCACAGAACGTAGGGGCAATGAGCGTAGCGTATAATCAGACAATTTCAAAAGATAACACATTTAGTACACCATGATAACTCTTGAAAACATTCCAATTAAATGTAGTTTTGAGGTCGTGAGAAATATAACAGTGTTACGATATAACACACGACTGAGTTCTACTTGACTCCTCATGCGAAAAAGGCTGATGTTACGGCATTTGTCTGTTCGCATTTTGACATTAGTCACACTCTTAGAGTCAACAGCGGTTTATCACTGCGTCTGAGAAAAAGAAAATGTTCGTAAGAATTAAAACACTATTGACATGCTTATGAAGGGAAAAAAATTAATGGAAAAACAGCAAAAATATTGCAACTTGAAATGAATATCAATAAAAAGGAAGATAATAAATATTCCTTATTTTATATTACTTAAAAGGTAGAGCTCTGCTTAAGAGTCTATATATTTGCTTTTTATTAATGTTGTTGATTGTTTCCGTGTGTCGACAGATCCAACAGCTTGAAATAGGTCCAAGTTACCGTTGATGTCACTAGGACCAATAATTCCATCTTTTATTCAATACCAAGGGAACTCCTGCTAAAGGTTTCGAAAGCTCTTGTTTTCAAAACTTTTGGAATTTCAATTAGCAATCATTGTATAAGAATGGACAAGGTAAGCTACACGATAACTAGCTACTTTATGGTGATTGGTTAAATAAAAATTCGAAATATGTTCTTACCCTCCTATCGCAGATGGCAGTTGCTGTTTGCAGCATCTGCCATCAAGTTACTATCGCTTAAGAATTGTAGCCAATAATGATAATTTTGTGTAGACTTTATTTGCTATCCAAAGACATTTTATACAAACTCCTTCAGATGTCAACTTTTTTTTAGGGGGGGGGGGGAGGAATTGGCGAAATAAATTTCACGTAACCTTTTGATAATGTTTTAATGTAAGGATGTAAATAAATAATGAAAACACACGAAATTTCAATAAATATATGTGCATTCTAAGAAGACACCAACCTCATAGAAAAGTTCTTTCAACAAAGACTTGTTGCTAATTATGCTAATTTCAAACTTTGTTTGATTTGAAATTAGTTGAACATGGAAGACGACCTATTCTACAAGGCCAATTTCATTATTAATAAAATTCATCTTATTCAGAACACATAAATAAAGATAAATTTTAATAACAGGTGTATAAACATCATGCAATATAATAAAACATTCCTGAATTATATGTAATTAAATGACTAAATCTCAAGTTACTTTTTAAGTTAAAATTTAATTCAATATATATATATATATATATATATATGTATATATATGTAATTACATTCCAAGAAGACACTAACCTCATAAAAAAAGTCTTTCAACCAAAGAATTGATTCATTACATGTTGGCCTTGCATTGACTACAGCTGAACTGGCTATCCACAACCAGCTAAGTCTACACAAGAATGGTTTCGATATATCCTAAACAAAGTAAACTTATTTTAAAAAGGAATAATAACAGTAATTTTATTAAATTCAAATTAAATTTAAAAAATAACTTCAGATATAGTCTTTTAATTTCATATAATTGCTGGAGTTTTTTATTGTATTGCACGATATTTATACACCTGTTATTAAAATTTATCTTTATTTATGTGGTTCTGAATAAGAATAGCGTAGAATTAAAGATTTTCTTTATGATAATTTTTCAGTTTATGGAAAATATTAGTAATTGATTATTCCGCTAATTAGACTTCAATTACACCTCTCACTCCCTGAATGATAACAAGAGCAAGCATGAATTTCAAGACCAGCATTCGCCCCTGCACGGGTTGCTAACTCTCATACATTTTCTAAGGATGACCCCTTGTTATTTTTCCCATTCCTGGTATGTACTGAAAAAAATGTTCAGCAGTACATATATTTTTTAAAGAAAATTTACTAGAATATAATTTTATTTTCTATTCAATATGAAATATCCATATAGATATTTCACAGAAATATTAGGAAAATAAATTATTTTCTTTTTCTCCTCTGGAGGGCTACTCCGAAATAAAATAGTGTCGATACTTGTACAGTATAATTAATAGAGCAGAACATTGGCCTCTAAGACCTACCAATATGATATTTTATACATTGCTGTCTAATATTACAATATCTTTGAGGGGAGGAGAAGCTTGGAGACAGCTGGATTCAGGCCAAACAGTGGCTGTCAGGATCAGATTTTCACTTTAAGACAAACAATTGAGAAATCATTGGAATATAACAAAGATCTGTATTTAAGTTTCGTAGATCTGGAAAAGGCACATGACAAGGTGCCAAGAAGAAAGTTCTTCAGAACCCTCCAGTTGTATGGTGTCAATGGGGCATTATATCAAGCAATACTTAGTCTCTATTTTAGTTGTAAATCAGCAGTTACAATTGAAGGAAGTATAGGAAGATGGTTTAATGTTAAATCTGGTGTGAGACAAGGATGTACATTATCCCCTCTCTTATTCATTATCTATATGGATCACATTATGAAGCAAAGCGGTATTAAACTTGATATAAAAATTGGCGATGTTAACCTTAGCTCTTTACTTTATGTAGATGATGTCATACAACTAAATAAATCGGGCACGTCTGCAAGATTCCCTGGCCAAATTGAATAACTCTCTAATAAATTTGATATGAAAGTCAGTATTAAAAAAGACAAAGACAATGAAAATAGACAGAAACATTGAAAACATCAACTGCATCCTGAATGGAGAACCTATAAAATAAGTCAAACATTTCGGCTACCTAGACACAATTTTCAGTGAAGATGACAAAATAGACAACGAAATAAACAAAAGCTGATATGGTTCGAAGTTAGCTGAATAAATTTTTATGGAAGAGGAGAGAAATTAATCAAAGCACTAAACTAGCTATATACAAAATAGTGTTCAAACCAATTTCAACTTATAGATCTGAGAGCTGGTTAGATGTAAAACACTTGATTGGAAATATGACTTGTTCAAAGACTGGAGAACACAGCATTCTATTCTTCCAAGGAAAATATGAGCATCATTTGTATACACAAATTGGAAGAATATGATACTCTCTGGGAAAGATTGGGAAGGGGAAGTGAACAGATGGCAGTATCATGTTACAAACGAGGATATTAGAAAAGAACTTAACATCGGTAGCAATTAATTCAGGAATGTGTTAGCAGAGCTAATCTTAGGTGGTTTGGTCACTTAAACAGAATGGAAATGAGAAAATGAGCTAAACAAGTGTTCTTAGGTAGGATGGCAGGAAAAAGACCCAGAGGAAGGCCAAGATATAGTTGGATTGAAATAGTAAAAATTGCTTTAGAAGACATAAATACAAGAGAAAATTGGAAACAGCTGGATTGAGGTCAAATGGAGGTTGTCAGGATCAGATTTTCCCTTTAAGACAAACAGTTGAGAAATCGTGGAAATATAAGGATTTGAATTTAAGTTTTGTAGATCTGGAAAAGGCAATGACATGATAATATCGGAATGTTGACAGATAACAAGCTAATCTGGAGGGAAATTGTTGATGTCAATTTTCATAAGATTTTTTTTTTTTACTATCATAAGATCCTACACACCCCCTGAGGGTAGATATCAGGAATTTGATGACGATAATGTTTTGCTACTTGGACGGCCGTTTCTTGGATTCATTTGGATGCTCATAAGCCTATCTAATGTCGAGTGTATTTAGTATGAGCTTTTAAATTTGCTATCTCGAGATGTTATTTAGAAAACAGTTTTAAATTTGTAATTTCAATCCAGTATGACACTAGCGGACTGATTTCTGCCAACACTTGAAAGAGTATAATTGCCTGAAGTAAAAATTCTTTAACATAGATTGAAATAAATATTTTATTTGTTTCACATGCCATTTGAAATCGATAGTGGTGCCACCTTATATTAACATGTTATTCGACCATTTTGAAACTTTCAGGTAAACTTAATGGCCTCATCAAAAATGGTTGTATGTGCTAATATACAACCTTATGAAGACCACGAGTAAAAACGACTCGGTACAAAAAAAAAAAAAAAAAAAAAGGGGGGGGGTTGTTTGGGAATAAAAAGAAAAAGCACCTCGTATTTGATATCAGAGTACAAATGTAACAAAACTTTCAAAATATACATCAAAATATCTCCTGAAATGGTTTTAGGTTGATTATTAAACTATTTTATGTAGAGCCCCCCCCCCCCTTCTTATGGGAAAAGTATTTCGTGCTATGTAACCAGTCACGTGTTTGTAGCCAGTATAAATTGGAGGAATACGATGTTCCCAAGTCAATGCAACTGTGTCCGGGTGAAATGGCTGCGAGGAGGAAACTGACGGAGTTTGAAAGGCGATGTAGTAGGATGCTATGTTGCAGGCTTATCTATTCGATAAACTATCGACAATTGGATCATCCCAGGTCAATATTCAGTGATACCATACTGAGATGGAAGTGCAGGGAGTCAACTGCAAGTAATACCCCCAGTGGACAACCCACCATACTCACGGAACGTGATCATAGGGTGCTACAAAGGATAATATGTAAAAAACACTTCTTCGGTCGACACGTTAAATGCAGATTTAACGTGTCGATTAAGTTCTGCGCATTGACTAGAATCTGCACAAAAACATGGTAGAATCGCAAAAACAAGACTGTATGGTCTTGGCGTCGGATCTCTGTTTGTGGTGCCACGAACATTGAATTCCGAAAAGTATCTGAACATTCTGTACAATTCAATGCTTCCTACTTTTTTTTGGCGTTTCTACGAAATTGATTATTGTCTCTATAAGCAAGACAATGCACCGTGTCATAAGCTGCTGCTGTAACTGCGTGGTTTGTGGACGACCTCCACAGAGCCCTGATCTCAATCCTATTGAATATCTGGAACGTCGAGTGAGGTCAAGGGAAGTCTGCTCCACAACAGTGCAGGACCTCATTACATGCCTACAGAAAGAATGGTCCAAAATTCCCATCGCTATCGTAGTTTGTGGAAAGTACGTCCAGTAGGATTGCTGTAGTCATCGCAACGAAAGGAGGTCCTACATTTTATTAAGATGGGCGCCATGGCTTTTGTTCCTCACACTATGATGTCCAATGACTTCTTTCCAAGCAGTGTATACACAAGCATAAAAAATATGAACCCTTCCATAATCCTCATTGAAAATACATTGTTAACAAAAGAGCTAAATCGTTTACTATTTACCTTCATGTGCATTTCATCCGTGAGAATATCCAACATACGATTAGAAATCGATTATAAGTAATGAATGAAAGCTTTTATTGCAAAATTGGCGAAATTCTTTCTATGCATTATTCTCAACATTCTTCTTACTAGAATTATGTATAAAACGTAAAATTATGTATAAAATATTCATTGAAACGTAATATTTATTAAAACTTCAAGTTTAATATAGAATATTTATTTAAATATGGAACACCTATTTATTTTTATGAAATAAATAAATTCAACAAGTAGTTGAGTTGGCATCAATGGTAGCCAATGGAGTATTAAGAGAAGCTCGGCTATTGGGGCCACTATGGAGTAGTCTAGGGATCGTCCGAATTTTTAGAGTTGCCTTTACTTAAACATTGGCTATTGCCGTTACCCAGCCATGGTTACTTGGTATCAAGAAATATGTAATTTCTGTAATGCCTCGTTACGTTATATTTATTTATTTTAAATATTTAGAGGTTAAAATGAATGCTTATTTATTTATTTTTTTTTTTAAATATGGAATGCTTTAATACACCAGTGATATACATTAGTATGGTGAGTGAGATTAGACAGTACCGAAGAAGTCTAGCAACTAAATACAAAATTTTCTTTTTCTAATAAAGAGGAGGGTCTCACACCGGGCAATGAAATTCATCTACTAGCTAAAATGATTCTGCCAAACTAGCCGGCAAATATCAATAAGGAAATAAAACAAATTATAAAATCAATATAATAGCAGACGCAATTTTTAATAAAAGCTTCTTATGAGCCCTGGTTTGATATTTTAGCCTGGTTGATCGAGTGCTTATTGTATCCGTGATTTTTTATTTTTTTCCCCTCCAACATGATGTAGGAGATTAGTGAATCATTAAGCATTAGATGAATTTCGTCGCCTGATGTGAAATAAATGTGTTGCTTATTGGAGGCCTGAAGTGGTTTAAGAATGTTTGTTCTAGAGCCTGGTTTCCAGATTAATCTAATCCTTAAGGCATTCACGATATTATAACTATATAACCATTCGCTGTTATTAACGGGAGTAAAAAAAAAAAAGTGATATTTTTAAAAGAAATAAAGGCATTTAAAAAAAAAAACGGTCTTAATGAAGGTATGATGATTCTTTACAGCAAAATATCGTGTCGTGATTTAGTCCCATATGGTGATGGCCGTAATCCTATCTCTTCCAGTACATGCAACACTATGAAAGCCTTTTTTTTTTTTTTAACTGCATATGCTCCAGAGGGTCATGCTCTTCATAATAGCCATGATTAGTGACGTCATCTCCTCTTATATGTGTCATTAGGAAGCCTGTCACGATATTAGGGTGAGTATAAGACCGGTAGATATAAAACTGTTTTTTTCTTCCCCACTAACGAAAAGTTAAGGGTACAATAACATCCCATCCAAGGATGGTGGGAATATTTACTACAAAAAAAAAAAAAAGGGCAAAGAATAAAAGAAAAACAGAAAGACACTCAGAGAACATTTATTTATGTGACCATGATGAATATCCCGTAGTTCGATCTTGCTAATTTGAGTTTAAGACAGATGTGTGATGGCGTGCATGCTTTGAGAGAGTTTATTACGAGTAAGAGGATTTGTTTGATTTCATTTGGAATGAGAATGTAACTTATGTTTTACTTCTAGCTTATAATTCAATATTTTAAACAGAATTTAAAACAGGACCAGCATTTACAGTTAATTGATTTACATTTAACAGAATTATATATTTATATAATATGCAGATATCTAAAGTATATATTTAAATATTCAATATTTAATGCTATATAGTGGATTTTTTTTGTTCGAAAAGAAATATTTTTTTCTGAAATTTTATTCATTTAAAAACTCATTCACATTGAATTGCATAACTCTGTGAGGCAGTCATCTTCTTTTGTTTACGTACGTCGGCCTCTGTTCTGCCACCTGGTGATAATTAGATGAAACACTACATTTTACAATATTAAAATTCATTCAGCCAATAAAATTGCTCTAATTAAGAATAGAAATATAATCCTTATAAGGACTGGCTTAAAGGGGCGAAGCAAGAATGCTTTTCATATTCCCCGTTATCTGTAGAGGACAGTGTAGGGATAAGGTGTTATTGAGCTATTAAAGCTCTAATCATGGCAAGAGGGTAACAGCAATAGCCGAGCCTCAGTTAGAACTTCATTGGCTACAGCATTGCCATCCATTACCCTCTAAGTCTATCTATTCTATCTCCGGTATTCTCCTCTCCTAGAAATATTCTCCTCTCCTATATTCTCCTCTCCTAAACGTTAACATAAAATCTGAAAGGCTTAATGTATAAATAAAAAAATAAGGTGTAAGATTATAGATAACAAATATATTTAAAGTTAACATAATAAATAACCATAAGAAGAGAAAATGTTGAGAATATTATAGATCCATCTATATTTTTATAATTGAATATAGAAAAGTTTACTTCTTTTGAAATAGCTCTATACTTTACGAACTTACGATAATATTTTAGTATTCTGATAAGGATAAATTTTCTCGTAAAATATCATTGGTAGAAAACTTCACAGAAAAAATATTTGAGATTACAGTACAGTAATAATATAAATAGTGTTAAAATAACAAAGCTTAGCACTAACGTCTTTATTTTTTATTAAAGATACTTTAATAAAAAATACCATACTTTTTACATTAATTCTATCCTTCTAAGAAATGAAACAGTAAGAAAGAACCTGATGTAGCCGGACTTAATTCTTCACTATGGGTGCAGAAAGTGGAAATAATTTAAATGACTTAAACTTCACCCCCCCCCCCCCACCTCCCTTTAGTTATTTGGAGTAAATTTAATTCCATACGACTTTTATTTTTATAGTCATACATTTTTCGAGTAAATTTAATAAATTTGCATCCCTAAAACAAAATTCTATACAGTGGATATCTCGGTTAGGGATAGAGAATTTGGATTCAACATTCCCTGCGACTTACGACTAATCATACTTAACGATGTTATTTCGTTGGACAAGTATATTACTGCTGGCTTCAAGACATGTTATTTAGGACATACGTTTGCTCAGGCTATTGAGGGTGAGGAAGCCTCAAAGACTTTTGGAAGAAGTTTAATATCTTGCATTACATAAAGAACATAAAGCGGAGTTACGCATCTGGTGAACATCCTTAAAACATCCTTTGTTACAATTACTGAATTTCAAGAATTAGTTATTGATTAGCCTTTCCTGCCCTCCTCCCAGTTGAATCACCCAATTAATAAAGCAGTAGTTTAGAAGATTTACTCATTTGTACTATATGTTTCAGTCTGATTATTTTGCGCACAGAAACATCGTACATCACGTTTTTATTTGTACAACACAGCACTGTATATAGTAACTTTTATGTTATAATTTGCACTTTATATTATTTCAGTATAAACAAATAGTAAACTTAGTTAGAAATATAACAAAACAGACTTACACAGTTTAACATTCAGGTATGTTAATACACACAGTAATTTCCAACTTATGACCTTTTCGATTTACTCCAGAATCGTAATAACGTAAGTCCAGGACTAACTAATATAAGATAGTCTAAATTTTAAATTTAATAGCGATTTATTGGGATTTCTGGTCCTTAAGATGCAATGATGTACCTCGCTATCAGAATTGATGAACTGGTATGATTTGGATCAGAATTAAGAGGCCCCAAGAACAATCAAAAATAAGGAAAAAATAAAATTAATTGAAATAAGAAATATGTAAAGTAATTTTTCTTTGGTTGTTCTGTCTTAATTATCATTAATCCTGAAATGCTTTTTTTGTGACTCGAAGGAGAGAACAACTCTAAACTGATGCCACAACACCGAGTCAAAGTGGTTTCTTTAAAGCAGATTAGGAAAATGACTCAGATTAGAAATGCATCTTAACGAATTTTAAAATTCCTAAAATTGTTTTAATATTGAAAGTCCTATTTGTATTAGAACAGGATAACTTCTTTATTTTGGTCGATGAAATGTTTAATCTTCGAAATTCTTAAATTTTAGTTAATATTTATTACAATTTTCATTAATAAAATTTATTATTATTTTTTTACTTCGGGTTATAAATCCTAAAAGAATATAAAGGTTTTTTTTTTTTTTTTTTAGGATAATCTCATCGACAAATGACTGTAAACCTGAGAATTTCATCTGTTGAAGTCTCCAAGCAGGAGGTTTCGCATCGGTCGGTGAAAATCATTTATCTTCTAAAAATTAAATTGAAAGATTAAACATTTAACCTAGAAATTCAAAATATTTTCTTGAATTAGTGAAGTAAAAGTAAGTAATTAGGTAATTCATGGAGTTCGTACCTTTGATATCCTAAAGTGACTTTATGTCTTTTAGCGGAAAGGGGGAATTGAGACAGCCTTCCAGTGCGTCCCCGCCAGTGATGTTACACTTGTGGTACATTGCTGGTGCTTCAGACAAAAGAAGCCCCAGAGATGTAACATGAAGCATGATCTCTAACCAGGCGCCCAAAGGTACCAGGCCTCCTGGACCATTTGCAGCAACATCAATACTAATATTATTTTGTTATGATTTTTTGAGAAGAGATGTGATCGCTTTTATCCCTCCTATCTTCTAAATCCTTGAAGAAAGAGGGAATGTGAAAGACCAAAAACCTGCAGTAAACTATTCTACATTAGCTGAGAACTCAAAATGAAGATTGGCCATTATCATACATAATGAGGAGATTTTTTTTTAAAGGTATTTTTTCTTATCCCCCCCCCAACACACACACACACACATGAGGTTGCAAAATATAATACAACAACAACAATACCATATTTGGAGAAATGGTGAAGGAGATAAAAAGAATCTGATGTCGTCTATCAAAACTGTAAGTCGTAATTTTTGGAGAAAACAGTGGTGGAAGGCTGTTTCAAAGAATAAAGGTGAATGCTATGAAAGAGGTGGACCAAAAGTTGTTTATTTAACTTAAGATTGATGAGATCAATACTGATAAATGAATTCTTTTTCTTCAGATCTTTCCATCAACTGTTGGATACAGGCTTCCCCATAAATTTCCGGTTGTTTCTGTCCTTAGGTAATGTCTTCATATCAAACCTTTGTAGACCATCCTTCCATGTTGTTCTCTGGCAACCTTTCCTTCTCTTGGATCCGCTCAGTGTTTCATTTTTTCCATCTATCATCTGTAAATGTAATCATTCCATCACCATTTATATATTTTACAATACTTCCCGATATCCTCTACTCCAGCGTCCTCGTTAATTCTATTATTTCTAATTCTGTCCTTTTCATTTATGTGGGGCATTGTTCTCTTCAAGATTCTAAGAGCCACCCACACAGTCTATCGTTCCATTTTTCGGTGGTTGTCTATGTCTCACTTCTATAGGTAAACATTGGAATAATGCACACACATCAAATAGCCGGATTTTTAAACATACAGGTAAATCTCGTAACAGATGATATTTATATATTCAAAAGCTTTGTTTCGTATTGTGAATCTTCTACTTATTTTTGTTAGGCAAACACCAGGAGAACACACTCAATTGACATACAGAATGCACCAAGCATAGGACTAAACCATCGTACAAATAACGGTTAGAGAATCCAAGGGTGTTGGAAGGTTATGGCCACGTACGACCTGCCAACAACCATAGGAAGAATATTCAGAAATTTTAAACTCTTTATCTTTCAAGATCATTTAGCATTTTCTTTCTATAGTTTTTGCTATTAGAAAAATATTATCTGCAAAAAAAGTAAATAATGAAGATTTTTATTCCATTGATACTAATTCTATAGTTTTCCCATGCTAACTCCTCAGTACTTCTAAGGTAACAGAAAACAATTTGGATAATATTAGATCTCTTTGCCTCACTCCTTTCCCGATATCAAATTCATTTCCTTGACATTATAACTTTAATTAATTTAAAGTTATCTAATTAAAATAATAAACGATATATTAATCTGATAGACTATGCTTATAAGGTTGTTTTCTCTCCGGGTGCTCCGATATTCTTCTGACAAGCATGAAATTAATTTTGACCATATTTAATAATAGTGGAACTAACACTTTAGTTAGCTAGAATTAATAATTTTTAACCAGTTAATTATCTTTCAAAGAAATTACATGAGTGTAGGGTCCATTTTGTTACATGTTATTAAAATTATTATGATTAGGACAATGTAATTATAATTAATGTTAAGACTGATAGTAATCCTAATGAAAACAATTTACAGTTACAGTTTTACGTGAAAACAGTTAAACAGCTATTTTTGCATTTTGTCATTTACATTTTAATTTTGCAATTCATTTTTATTCACGATTCACATTAAAAATTATTATTATTATTATTATTATTATTATTATTATTATTGATCTCCACACCCTTCAACAACTCATACGGTTCTTTTGTGAGATCACATCAGATACCCATGCAACTCAACAACCTACCAAGAAAGTTAAAACACGTAGATAACTACAGAACATTAAAAAACGAACTCTGGAAAATATACCAACAAAGTTAAGAAACCATTAACACTAATATACACGTCACAAATCACTAGCATCCAATGCCTACATCCCATACATAACAGTAGCAACAACACAAATAGTGAAGGCTAAATCCCACTCTCTTCATAAAAGCTAACCCAAGCTTCGAAGTAGGTGGGATTAACTTGCCTCACTCATCTACAAGTAATCCTTATAAGCAAATGCAGAAATTTGTATGTATAATCATTCTTTCTCAAACTTAAAAAAAATAAAAAATTATACAAAATATTCTGTATAATCTTCATTGTTAATATTAGAAGAAAATGTGTTGTAAATACATAATATAAAGGCAAAAAAGTATTATTAAAAATTTTAATTGAAATCCAATGTAGGAATTGCAGCCCTTAGTGCTGAACTCTGTAAAATGATAAGATGCAATGTCACACAAGATGTTTATTGTATGTATAAATATTTTAGCAAAATCAATAAAATATATTTAATATATGAAAAAAAATTATTATTATATTTTTTTGTTAACATGCAATAGATAATGCTAAATGCATTCGCTTCACTTTTCACAATAATAATAATAAAATCGACGGGAACGATGAACAGTGAAACTTTACAATTTTATAACTTTACAATTCTGTATTAACCATGTTTACAATTCGGTACATCAGTTTAATTTCACTTTTCATTATCTCTCAGAGAAGCTGTAATTTCTTACGATCCACTTTTCACTCTAAATATATTTATAGTATGCATAATGTGGAATTCATATAACAGAATAAAAACAATCGCTGTAATCGTTTACAAATATGGTTCAGAGTTACATAAGGTAGTTAATATGATTATATTTTATTATACATATATTTATTTCCCTTTTTTTTATTTGACAAAGTGTTATCATTATCATACGGCTATTTACATTTAGACTATTCACACATTATATTTTCGGTTTAGTACAGAATGTTATATAATAATAATAATAACAATTATTATTATTATTATTATATTTTAGGTATATTTTCATGACACGATATTTTGCTGTGAAGAATCATCACATTTTCAAAAGTCTTCTATTTTTCTTTTAAAGTCATTTATTTCTTTTAAAAATATCTTTTTGGCTAATGAGGATTATTTGACTAAGCCGTGCTAATCCCACCTACTTCGAAGCTAGGGTTAGCTTTGATGAAGAGAGTGGGATTAGCATACGCTATTTATGTTTGGTATTTTTATGGAAGGAATGTAGGCGTTGGATGCTGGTGATTTGTGAAGAGAAAATAGATGCGAGTGCTATATTAATTGTGTTCGCATAGCTTCCACAGTTCGTGTTTTAATATTCTGAAATTGTCTATGTGTTTTAAATTTTTCGGTAGATTGTTGAGTAGCGTGGGTATGAGCCGGGTATAATAATAATGATAATAATAAAGGAGGAGCCACTGTATTGGTATTAAATTGAAAATTATACGTAAAGTCTTATCTTATGCGCCTCATCTTATGAATAAGAAATATGAAGGAAGGAGAGAGAGAGAGAGAGAGAGAGAGAGAGAGAGAGAGAGAGAGAGAGAGAGAGAGAGAGAGAGAGTATAATATTTAAATTTGGAAAGTGTAGTCTGAAGAATAATATGAGCATCTTTTAACAAACTCGAAGCTATCTTATCGACATTTTGACAAAAAAAAAAAAAAAAAAAAAAAACTTAAACGTAGCTGTCCCTCCTCAACTACTGAACTACATGCTTTATCAGTGCTAAGGGACTACAGTCTAACGCAAACATTGCCTTTTGCAACTCGTTTTTTCTTCTTTACAATAAAAATATTATAAGTTTAGTAGCCAGCAAAGTCTTAAAGTTTGATATTTATTCACTTAAGAATTCTAGAAGACTCTTTTCAGGCTCACGTTAATACCGATGGCGCCATTTAGATCTCACTCATCCTGTGTTTATTTCGCTCGTACTCAACCATCCGTTGCCATGGATACAGTGAAATTACTTCTATTTGAAGTTTATTGTAGTGGAGTTTATTTTGACTTAACCTGATGACCAAAGCGGTTCACAGTGCTGAAATAAATTAAAGTCAATTGCACGAGGAATCAGTAAAGCATTTTTTATTAGTTCCATAAAGAAGAAAACTGCCTTGCAAGTCATTTCCACATCCGGTCTCTTAAAAATTATGTGGGTGATCTTTCTGATCTTTCAGAAACTCTTTTTCTGTGTCTAATAACCGCACTTACTGCACATGCGCGTTGACTGATGGCATCAGGGGTTAAAGTTACGGATCAGTGACGATAGATTGGCTCCCTCTGGTCACAACTGACCTTGGGGTTGGCGGTAGTTTAGCTAGAAGCAGATGGCGGTGCAGGTAGTGAGTAATATTAGAGCGGTCGTACCTTCTTACCTGTTTTAAAGGCATTATTCGAATCCTAAACAGGCAGATAGGACTGACATCAATAATTTCATTCGAATAAAAAAAAATCCCATTTATGCAGACAGAATAAATATAATCTGTTTCCATAGCATTGGCAATAATTACAATAAAATATATTCTAAATTTTTCCGTTAAAATTTCAACATTTGATAGAAATTGAAACATACTAAAAATCACGTGATAGATTAGTTGAAATGTAGTTTTGAAACTTACATAGAAATCACGTGATAGATTAGTTGAAATTCCATCTTTTGAAACGTACATAGAAATCACGTGACAGAGGGAGCTAAAAATGTCAGTTTTTGAAACATACATAGAAATCACGTGATAGGTGATAGAAGTAGCTGAAATGTCATGCTTTTATTAGAACAACAATGCAAGTGCTGAAAACAACATTTTTTCCTAATTGTTGACAGCAATTTGTATTGTATTTAACTGGCTTGGAACAGTAACAATATATAGCATATTTTACATTTTTGGCTGACAACATATAGTAGTCTACAAAGGCAGGTTATGCATAGTCTGAATGCATTATTGCCGTTGGATAACTGGGAGGTATTATTCTTATGAGTGCACACTATATTTTTAATTGACGTATACTTTTAACAATTTTTCCGAGATGAATTTTAAACTTAACTTAAAATTATTGTTAAGTTTTAATTTAACAATAATTCAAATACGATAAAAAAAACTTACTATTTGAAAAAATAAACATTAAAAATATTATTATTTGTTAAATATTTTTAAAACAGAATAAATACATACTATGAATTTCTCACGTATCTTAAAGGAAAAAAAAAACAATATTCAGTTACGGTTTATTTCTTTTTATTATTATTTTCAGGCATTATTTTATTTATTTTTTTATAGAGGGTTTTTTTTTTTTTGTAGCAATGTTTAATACTATCTGAATTCAATCTTGGATAAGTACTTAATGCATTGCACAAGATGAAAGATGAAAGGTTTTTGTACTCCATCCCTTCTGGATAACCCTTTGAGGTAAATACTTTCTGGAAGCTCGGTCATTAGGAGGACAATAACTGTCCATTAAGAATCTGCCTCCTACCACTTGCGAATTCTTAGTGGAGTTCCGAGAACTGCCATGGGGAAAAGAGGTGTCCTTCATCTGTCGTCCCAGCTTTTTTTTTTTTTTCGCCCTTTATTAAAAGTTAACGATAGAGAGAGGGTGGCGAGATAGAGCGGACCACACAGGTGGGACGCTAAGGGCTAATGCAGTCATTCGAAGTAATTGAAAACTCTCCGATTGTTCCTAATCCGCTCAGAATTAAGAATTTTATTTACTTTTTTTTTTCCCCTTAAATATTTTTCTTTCTTCTCATTTTTAGTTCAGTCAAATAATTAAAATAATAAATAATAATAAATAAATGAAGAGTGATAAATAATTGTTGCATTTTATTTGAAAGAATAGTCCATTCAGTCAAATGTGAAAAACAGATTTGTTTACAGAGTTCTTAATAATGGCGAAATACTAGATATGTTTCGTTAAATATTACAATGACAGATGTATATTGTTGGATTTGCTAGGATTCAAACGGTAACAGAGCGAGTCTCAACAATCAAAATTAGCAAATAACAATTGTTGTGTTTTTAATAATTACAAAAAGCAAATTACATACTATAAACGATTTCGTGCAACATATAAAGAGGTAGTATGCAGTGTATCCGTTAATTACACACGCGTTATATTCTACGAATAAGAATGCACCTTATTAGGCTTATTTTATAACATTTAGAAAACAATATCGCAATTTCTGCAGTTCAGATTTTAATGTGGCTTCAAGAATACACACACACACATATATATAGTTTGCAACACACAAAGAATATGTGTTGCATATTTTAAATGTGTTGCATATTTTAAATTTAAATAATAAAGCTTGAAAAACTGATATCCCCGTGATATTTAAGAACCTAGCTCGTGGGATGTCACATAACTAAAATAATAATAATGCTTTATATCATGAAACTTTAATGAAAGGTATATAACAATAAAATCCTTAAAATTCACACACTATTATATGAAAGAAATACATGTTTAAAAGGCTATTTTTTGAAAGTATATCATTGTTTTTGTTTACTTCATAAAGTATTCCAGCATGCTGTATAATAATTTCTATCGACTGATATTTATTGTTTGCGATATTCTTGTGTGTGTGTAATTTGCAATATTTCACCAACTATTTAAGAATGAGGAACAAAATGAAAGCGAAGTCATTTTTTACTTTGGCAATGTTTCTCAGAAACTATAGCCTGAATTAAAATATTTTGGAATGGTTGAAAACCATTTCAGCCAGTGAAGGAAGGCATATTAAGTATGAATATAGACACCAGAGTAACTAATGCTGGTATGACAAGTCAACTGAATAAATGTATATAGAATTAGAGATAAACTTGATTGAAAATAAATCGTAATTGAGAGGAAAGAGAAAGAGATCACGTAGTACCATCATACTATTCTATACATCTCCCCTCGAGGGTAATATCAGCAACTCGATAAACGTTAACTTTCTTATTTCTACAAAGATCCTTTTGTATTCATAACACGATGCTTCCAGCTCATCTTTTGTTTATAACAGCAATTGAAGAACAAAACTTATTTTGATATTCTCTGTTCATTTAGATTGTTCTCAGTTTTCGAATAGAAAATGCTAAGAAAATCTTAAAATAAATAATATTTGTTTATCAATGCATATGCCGATTGTCTATCTGTTAATTAATATAAATATTAAAAATTTATAGAATGATATTTCTATATCTATTTATTTTCTTTATGGTCACACACACACACACACACATACAAATTAGTATTTGAATATATACATGTTTAATTTTTCTTAAAATCACTTAAATTTCAAATACTTCATCGAGTAAGTGTATATAGATTACTGGACAATATTTGTGTTCATTAATTTTATACTTAGTTTTAAATTTTTAATTCTTATAAAATAATGTATCAAATTATAATATGTATGTACATTAATAATAAAAATTTTAATATATGAAAATTTTTATAAAAATATAGTTTATTATTTCTTGCACCTTTTTCTATATATAATATTTTTAATATTTAAGAAAAAATTGCAGTAAGTCGAAAATCACACATATTCCATTACTAATAAAAAAAACTTTGTCTATGGAGATCAAGTTTAGAAAATGATTGAACCTTAATTCTGGTTTAATTATTGCAACAAAATGATTATTATGAATATATGAATATAAATATAATGAAATTCAATTGACAGAACGTTCCAATGCATTGCACATAAAAAAAGTACAAGCAGACATTCATATTTATTTTTATTTTTTACAAAATATCTATAAAATTATATAACATTGTTTAAGCTATTCTTGAATTTTTGAAAAATCTTTTAATTTTTTAAATATTTTTAAATTTTCGAAATATTATCTCTTCCACCTTTTTTTAAAATAAATATATATTTTATTAATAATGAACAGGACAATAACATTGACGTTTCATTTTCGACTGATTAATTTTATTTGAAAAAGCTGAATTGTTTCTACTTAGTTAATGTCGATATGAATACGTAATAATTTATATATACAGAAAAAAATTAATCGCCAATTATATAGAAGTGTGTAGCGTAGTGCTTCAAAATATATATTCTGTAGAATAGTTTATATAACAAAAAAAGGCAACTACACTTATAGAATAAAGTACATGAAGAAAGAAAGAAATTACCAATACGAAACCCTAATGCGCAAATAGCGTGCAGTCTATAGGCCGAATAGACATCACGATTCTCGACTTTTTAGCGTGGTTCCATGTCGCTGAAATGGATGGCTACTATGACAGGCACACAGAATTTAGACATTAAACAGGAAAGTGTCACTCATTCTTTCGAAGAAAACAAAGAGAAAGAAATAGGATATTACAGACTACATGGGGAATTTCCTTGCCCAAATCACTGTTATTTTGTGCCCTTGTTGAGTGCAGATTATTACTGTTTTTTTCTTTGATTTTTTTTGCTTGCTTTCAAGTTTGACGTTTGGGGCGTATAATAAACACTCGTGTGGTGGATTTAATTTCCCAGGGAGACTAAGAAAATGACTTTAATTGTCTGAGGGGAACTAATTTGTTCTTTAGAGTGGGAATAGTCTGTACGAAATGTTCAAATGTACTTTCTTTTGCGTGACAAAGAGCTGTATTTATAAGTATTATTAGCAAGTAACAAGCTATGGAAGAAACAATTGTCAACGGCAATTTTTTTTTTATTACATTTGGTGATAGGCGTGGTTATGTGGTTCAAATAGTTTGGCTTTTCCATACCGACGGTTATGGATTTGATGTTCAGTGACCGATCCCATTGCGTCCTATGTTGAAGTCAAATTCTGACTTGTACTCAGGTAACATTTTGGCTTCCACTACACGAAAAATTGGGAATTTTTATAATCGATTTTTGATTTGTGTATACGATATGCAATTCCACTGACTCTTTCTGTCTTTCGTGGCACTAGACGGATATCATAACAGTGTTGTAACGTCAATACTCGAAAGACAACAATAAGTTTTGATTTGTATTATATACAAATTTTGATTCGTAAAAAATATTTCGTAAAATATACGACATATATTTTATGTCGTATTGTTCTGATATATATAGGTTTGAAACTTTCTATATAAAATGATTATGTAGTTCACTATTTATAAACACATTTAATGTGTATTGTATATAAGTAAGCCACATATTTCATCCTTAGATCCTTACTAAGGACCTAAGGATGAAATACTGACAGAATACTGATAGCAATATATACTCGTACATATGTAGATAAAAATAAGGAATGTGAGAAAGAGAGATGGTAAAGAAAATAGAAAGCGACAGAGAAAGAGAAAGGTAAAGAAAGAACGATAGATAGATAGAGATAAGAGATGATGAAGAAAATAGAAAGTGATAGAGAAAGAGAGAGAGAGAAAGGTAAAGATAGAGAGAGAGACAGAAAGGTAAAGATAGATAGATAGAGAGTGAGAGAGGTAAAGATAGAGAGAGAGACAGAAAGGTAAAGATAGATAGAGAGAGAGATAGAAAGGTAAAGATAGAGAGAGAGAGAGACAGAAAGGTAAAGATAGAGAGAGAGAGAGAGAGAGAGAGAGAGAGAGAAAGGTAAATATAGATAGATAGAGAGAGACAGAAAGGTAAAGATAGAGAGAGAGAGAGAGAGAGAGAAAGGTAAATATAGATAGATAGAGAGAGACAGAAAGGTAAAGATAGAGAGAGAGAGAGAGAGAGAGAGAGAGAGAAAGGTAAATATAGATAGATAGAGAGAGACAGAAAGGTAAAGATAGAGAGAGAGAGAGAGACAGAAAGGTAAATATAGATAGATAGAGAGAGACAGAAAGGTAAAGATAGAGAGAGAGAGAGAGACAGAAAGGTAAAGATAGATAGAGAGACAGAAAGGTAAAGATAGATAGAGAGAGAGACAGAAAGGTAAAGATAGAGAGAGAGAGAGAGAGACTGACAGAAAGGTAAAGATAGATAGAGAGAGAGAGACAGAAAGGTAAAGATAGAGAGAGAGAGAGACAGACAGAAAGGTAAAGATAGATAGAGAGAGATAAGAGATGGTAAAGAAAATAGAAATCGATAGATAGAGAAAGAAAGATAAACAAAGATAGAAAGAGATAGAGATGTGGTAAAGAAAGTGGAAAGCGATAGTGAGAGAAAGAAAGATAAATAGATAGAGAGAGAGAGAGAGAGAGGTGGTAAAGAAAATAGAAAGCGATATGTAGAGAGAAAGGTAAAGAAAGATAGATAGATATATATAGAGAAAGATGATCTATATTCCATTATTGTAGTGGATTTATTCATCATCTTTATTATCTTCACATTTCAGAAATTGAGTTAGATATTACGAGTAAATGCAGATGTATTTGGATCTCTGTAAGCATGATTTTTTAACGGATTCTAACACACTCCAAACGTTGGCAATTAGGCTTAGTGAAGACCAATGTAACTAAAATGCAGTCTGTCGCGACTTCATTCAAGACCAATGTTTTTCAAAGTAACAACTCTGTGCTCATTTTAATATAATATCGTCTTTCTAAAATCAAGTATCTTTCCAATAAAACAACCCATCACCAATACTAATAATTGACTTTAAAAAAAAAAGGTTTATAAAAATAGAGAAAACCATTGATCGGTAGATGGCGCCACCACTGCAACAAATTTTCTTGCATCTCTTATCGCGACGCCATCCCAACGTCATACCTTGACCATCGGATTTTGATTACCTCATTATCCATGCATGGAGCTCACTCATTTTAAGTACAGCCTTGTACAGAGACCACGTGTTTTTAATTAATTCGCGAAATTATCTCCTTGGCAGAGCGCAGGCGAGATGTTTGCGGATTGGCTGCTGCCTTGCATGAACATGTTACACAAATGAAAATTACACGTATTAATGCTTTACTTAGGGACAAGTGTTTAAACAGATAAGCTAACCCTTTCTCTTCTGCCAAGGAGCTATAGGGAAACGAACGGGTGAGTAGAATGTGTGCGAGTTCAGGGAAAGAAAGAATGTGATAGTGATGGTTACGGAGCATGGCGGGATTGAGGGGGGGGGTAAGCAACTCTGAAATTAAGAAAATATAAGTATGGGGCTTCATTAACGAAAATGGGGGGAAGGAGGTTAAGTATGGGAATCATTACGGACAGCAAACTATTGATCGCCATCAGTGTAATGTATTAGGACTACGTACGCTTTACACAATGGTTAAAGAGCGGGGGGAAGCAACATGGGGGAGATGAATTATAAGGGGAATTATAGAGGCGTATGGCATTTATCAATTATAGTTTGATGCCATTCCTTAACTGAAGTCTTTAAGTCCAACACTACTGAAGGGGTGAATGAATGGTAGAAATTGAACTCTAAATGTTATGACGGTAACAAGAAGTCATGTGTATTAGGAATTGCATCTCTCCCCCAAATACAAATGTTTGTTTTTGCTTATTTCAAATATCTACACATCAAGTAGATTTTCCCCCGATTTTTTAAACCAAGCAAATCTTTTAATATCTGTCATTAGGCCTAATTCATACGAAATTTCAACTTGCAGGCGATAGGCGATTATTTTTTTTGTCATTCAGTTTATTTCATAGATTGAAGTAGATTTTTTAAACTTTTTTTGTCTAAGTATTTGGCAAATGATTCTAAATTTACAGTATTAAGCATTAAAATGTACACACAGTCGAAATTTACAGTATTATTATCACCATTGTTGAAATGTACACACAGTCGAAACTTACAGTATTATTATCACCATTGTTGAAATGTACACACAGTCGAAACTTACAGTATTATTATCACCATTGTTAAAATTAAGCGTTGAAATGTACACGCAGTCGAAACTTACAGTATTATTATCACCATTGTTGAAATTAAGCGTTGAAATATACATACAGTAGAAACTTACAGTATTATTATCACTAAAAAAATCTGTTTGTTACGGATTAAAATTAAGCGTTGAAATATACATACAGTAGAAATTTACAGTATTATTATCACTAAAAAAATCTGTTTGTTTCTTGCTGGTTTCAAAATATACAAAACACGAGCATTTCTTTCATTGTTAACGTCTATTTTATCTATTGTTGTTTAATAGTGGTAGTTGATTACCAAACGTATAATATTATTTTAATTATATTTGTTGTTATTTTTTTTCTTGTTCTAGTGCTGAAATGTACATACAACAAGAGAATTGTAGAATTGTTGTTATTGCTAAGGTCTGTTTGTCTTATTTTTGTTATTGATAGTTGATTTCAAAACATTATCTTTTTCTTCTTTTAGAGGTAGATTGAAATGTTATTCCTTCTTCTGTTGTTGAAATATTCACACAATGCAAAAATAGTTTTTATTATTGAAATGTCTGAATTTTTTTATCCATATTTTTTAATTCATCATTACTTTCACTCTGTTTATGAATACCCAGTCTTAAAATTATAATTATCTCCGCCGTCCTTTTGTCAATATTATCTATTGGTTTTTCTGTTTCAGTATTCCACAGGATTGCCAGAACAAAGTTTCATTTCATGTACTATATAAATTAGATTATGTGAGAAGAAAAAAAAATTAAAATAAAAATAACTTTGCAAGGATTGGATCTGGGATAAATCTAATTCCTTCATATATATTTTTTTTTTTAAGGAAAACGGTTTCATTAAGCATAAATATAACAATATAACCAATGAAAGAAAGAATTACATATGACCAAAATACAATATCATTATGGCAACATGCAACCTAACAAAGTTCAGGAATTTTATATTTACAATATTGGATAATGGAATCGAACATTTGCTTCTAGTGCAGGTGGTCAAGTCAGGTCAGATTATTTATTAAAACTGAGTAAAAAAGAGAAACAGGAAAAATTCATTACGTTAGCTATCCCCTTCTATCTACCTATATATTTAATTTTAATGATGATTACTAATATAAGTGTTTTGCAAATAATTCTATAATTTACCAGTGAAAATTTTCTCTCTCTCTCTCTCTCTCTCTCTCTCTCTCTCTCTCTCTCTCTCTATGTCCCTTTAAAATATCTTTCTTGATTTCTTCCTTATTTTATGTATTTTTGCTTTATAGTGGCCTTTACTCAGTAACTTGATCTACGTTTTGTCAAATTTTCTCCATATGATTGAAATAGAGTCGAGACTAACTTACATCATTGTTTCTTTTCAGTCTCTTTATTCCATCTAATTCTCTTTTCTAGATTTTACTTTCCTTTTTTTTTGTTCTATCTTGTTTTTATTTTAATTTTGCTTTATTTCTCCTCTCTTTCATTATCAGTCAATCTTCCAATCTTTTTTCTTATTTCTACAGCATTAACATTCCCATTTTGCCATAGCTTTCTGTCACTTTATGTATGCTTCATTCTCTCTCTCTCTCTCTCTTTCTCTCTCTCTCATCATCATCATCAATTTCCTGACATGTATCCCTAAAGGGTGTTCAGGTGACTATGACAGCAGTACATTATTAAGTTTACATTATTATTAATCTCCTATCAATAATTTTCTTCCACATTAATCTATTACTTGTGAGAACTCCAACATTATCATATCTAACATTTCGTGTTTCTAAGCCACTTCAGACTAAATCAATCCACCAAGACCAAGTGGTGGATTGTCTCTTTCCTGCCATCTTAGCATCAAAAACCTATTTTGCTAACTTTTCCTCACCCATTCGATTTAAGTGGCCATACCACCCTGAGATTAGCTCTGTTGACACATTCTTGAATGCTAACAATGTCAAGTTCCTTTCTTATATTTTCGATTTTAATATGATTCTACCATTGATGCCATCGGTTCACTCCACTAATTTTTCTCAGAACCCTCATGTCTTTGATCAAGTGCTTTATTTCTAACCCAACTCTCGGATCCATGACTTAAAACTGATTTGAACGTTGTCTCCCTTATTCCATATAAATTTACCCACCATACCAACTTTGCTTATTCTGTTGTCTATTTCCAGATTTAACCTGCCATCTTTACTAAAAACTGTGCCTAAATAGCTGAAATATTGTTGTATAGGATCTCCATTCAGAATGCAGCTGAAGTTTTTATACACACACATGTAACAGCTGTAACAAATAATGCCATATTTGTTACAGCTGTTATTCAATTTAGTTCATGAATCCCGGAGACTTGAACTACGTGTGTTCACGAGTACATCATTCGCATAAAGCAAAGAGCTAAGTTGGATATCTTCAATTCTAATATCAGGCTTAATGCCATGTGATCCACACAGATGGTGGATAAGAGTAAAGATATGTGGGCATCCTTGTCTTACCCCTGCTTTTAGATCAAACCATCTCTCTTTCTCTGTGTGTCGCTTTACTCTTCTTTCTCTGTGAGTAGATAGATAGATAGATAGAGAGAGAGAGAGATAGTGTGTGCTTTGTATATTTTTTTTGTTTCGTATTTTGCTGTTACTGTTTAAGAAGTTTAATTTACATAGCATAATGTTTCATAACAAGAATTCTAAAAGAAACAGACATTTCTTCACCAATAAATGGAATAAGTAATTTTCGTCGTCCTTTCCACACACACACACACACACACACACACACACACACACACACACACATACACACACACACATACACACACACACACACACACACGCAGAACAGAATTTTCATCCTGAATTAACACTAATGGAATCTGAATGCTCTCCTTCTCCTCTCTTCGTTCATTTCCTCTCTATCAATGTAATAATCCACACTATTTCTATTGTACACATGTAACTATATCAATGGGTTCTTAAACACTTCTATAAATCAGTTAATACCTCCAGAATGAAGATCATGAACATCCCCCCCCCCCAACTGCTGCACCAATTTGAGGAGTGGTACACTGGAAATTAAGAAAGAAAGAAAAAATCTTACTCTCAAAGAATCTGTTTTTATCTTACTCTTGGAAGAAAGTTTCAGATATCTTTTTAAATGAGATGATATTTATGCGTCTTTAAGTAACGAATGTTTATTTCGTCTGCGTATTAAGACAATTTTGCATCATCTCAGATATTTCTTTCGTTAAATCGTTTGCTCATCGAATAAGCCGTGGCATCTGTCGTTGTGGAATTCTAACGGTTCGATCTGCTAAGCCTAATGCTGTTCTCTCCATCGATGTCGAACCTCTACCTGCCTTTAACATTGTGTAAAACATGCGAACGGAGTTATTACAGTTTTATAATTTATATTTTGTTCATATAGTTTATGAAGATGGTGGCTGTTTCGAGAAACTCAGAGAAAGGCTTACGACTGAATAAATATAATAATATGGTGTATAGTCTATAGGCAAGCAATACAGAGAGGGGAAAAAGCATTAAAGATAAATAAATAAATAAATATATATATATATATATATATATATATATATATATATATATATATATATAGAGAGAGAGAGAGAGAGAGAGAGAGAGAGAGAGAGAGAGATGGATAAAGAATTATGTAGGTAGATCGATCTCTGAATTGATTTTGATACAATGGAAGTTTAATTTAAATTTGACGTCTTTTAAGTGCAAATTAAAGCTATGATTATCCGACTTTCTTTTCCCACTAAACATTAAATACAACCCACCAAAAAACAAAAGGAAATTAATAGAGTACAAATGCTTGTTTCTATCTTCTTTATTTCCTTGCAAGAGAAAGAAGCCTTTTAGAATTATCACATCTGTTACAAAGGCGAGATGTTCTGTTTGAAATGTATATTGTTTCATTACGTTATAGTGCAATTTTTTCCCCTACTTTTTTTTTGTTCTTTTTGAATACCCAGACGTTATTAAAACAACTGACTACAGAAAGTGTTTTTTTTTTTTTTTAACTTGGCGATGTAACATTGGATGAACCACTATGCTTTCCAGATCTGCTTGTTTATTATAACAGCGAATGCTATCATGTCATTTTTGAAACCTTCTGAGGCTTGATTTTTAAAACACATGCACTTACTTGCACGTAATTACAAACACAGCGTGAGACCAACAATGTCTCATAACCACACGTGTACATTTCATCATCAGTCTCATTGTTTAACTATACTATCTCGCGCTGGTGTGCAGATTTCAACAATAAAATGAAATCGTATTGTACTAAATTGTTAACTAAAGGACTCATATAATCTAGGTTTGGGTAAGGCAGATTAAAGTTCTCATTACATGAATTCTGTAGCAAACAGAAAATTCAAACGAAGATATTTTAAAAAAATATTTATTATATAAAGTGCAGTGTTATATATTTAAACTGTCTTTTTCGATTTTTAATTATACATGGTGCGATATACGGTTTGGGATATATTTTCGACGATTGAGTGTAGCATTTTTTTCTATAGTTTTGCAATCAGAGGATGATTTGTGTATTTGGTTTGATAAATAGGCGTTAGCGATGGTACTAGTGATGGTAAGCTCTATAAAAACTATAATTTTCAAACATTCCTCTTAGCGATGCAATTTTTAATTCTAACACGAGCATCTGGATTTTCTTTAAGACCAGTTTTGTATTTAATGAATGTGAACTTTGGCATTTTTAACAGTATTTTTTCAATATTTCTTTCATTTCGGCATAAACGGGATTTTATATCGTGTTCAAACATAGCTACGAACGTTTATATGAGACGATCTATAGTAAATCTAAAGTGTATATTTATTGTTAATTAAACCTAAAGATGCGTATGCATAATATAGTATAGGTAATACCGAATAATTTTAAGTTTTTCTTTCTTTCTTTTCCTTTTTTTTTTTTTTTTTTTTGGTAATATACAGTTATTGTTATCCAATTATGATCCTCAGGCTCTATCAATCCCCAATTATCAAATAGCAACAATTAATTAGCTCTATTACAATAAGGTGAATAACATATTTATTATAGAGTTCGTATATTCAAGCTGCAGCTGTCATCTCATAGAATTTCTTATGGATTATCATCTCAGAATTTTTCCTATGGTTCATTATCCCAAAGAATTTCTGTTGCTAAATAAGCGACTTCGTAAATCAAGGAACACATTTTATCTTTAATTATATTTGATTAACATTTTTATTAGTGCTATAAAATATCCGTGTTGTGAATTTATAGATTTTTTTATTTCGTAAACTTGACATTCTTTAGTTATTAAATGGCTAGTAGTTTATTCATTTGCCTACATTTTTCTATACTTATTTCCTACTAAATCGAAACCACTGTATAAATAGAGGCATCAATGTATTTATCTAATAGTTACATCCAAGTTCGTTCAACATTTTAAGCTGATTTATCAGCTCATAAATAAATTTATATAATCACCCCCAGCATCATATATTATTGGAACGTATCCAATTGTCAATTACCAGCTATTTAATATATAAAATGACGTTAAAAATGACCTTTATACTGTAGTAATAAGGAACTCATATAAAAGTTAGGCCTAGGTTATGAGACCTGGATATCAGAATCTGTGCTTCCTTTAGGTAAATAGCAAACTAGTTATAGATCCTTTGGATGATAAAGCGCTACAGATTTATCAATTTTTCTTGGTGGGAATCAACAAATATTTTTTTCTGGATTCTTTTCTATGCATTATATCGAAATAATGATTTTAGCTGCTAAGATATAAATATTTTTTCATTCAGTTTTATTTGTATATTTCCTTTATGTAGATTTCAATTGTTTAAATGTCAATTGTTAAGATTTCAATCATTTCCATCCCATCTATTGTAACAAAACATAACTTGATTTCTTTGCATCAATTTTTAAGACGAACATCTATCTACAGGGTGCTTGCATACCAGGACATTGAACTGTATATTACAGTACAAGGACACTGATATCTTATGATAAGATAATTCGTGCTTCAATTTTTAGGTTTGAGACGTTTTTCCATTAGGGCCTTGCATGGAAATGGATAGAAGGGCAAAGCCTGTAATTTGTTTTCCCTCTCCCTTGCTTTCAAGGCATGTATTCAAACTGGTTCTGTCCTTCGTTTTTAGCTTTGTCAGCTAGGTATAACTTTTCTTCCCTCTTTTTCCCCCTATCTATCTTTCTCTCTACCTGTTGGGGCATGATGGGAGTGAGATTCTAATGATAGAAACGTCCTCCAAATAGCTAAGATGTCCTTTTAGAAGTCAGAGCCTAAATAATGTTGTTTTGAAAAGGAAAAACACTTGCTGCACTTCGAAGAAATAAAAAAATAAAAATAAAAAAATGCGGAGGTTAAAAAAAAAGTGTCCCAAATCTCCTATGGAAACCTTGATGGAGTTTAATGATTAATTATGTGGACCACCGGACTATGGCCTTAACCCTCCTTGAAGAGTTTGCTGGAGCGATTATCGTAACTGCTGACTATATATGGGCACATAATTAAAACATTTTCATGAGCCGTTTTTAAAGCAAGGTCATGCGGGAACAGTCAGTTGGCACAGTTCACATAAGCGTTCGTGTTACGGCGAGGGTCATTTCCCATAATGATATTTCTTTCTTGATCTCTTTGTTCAACGGACACACACACACACACACACGAAAGGCTAAGACATCCACAATAAATTAGTGCTTATGCTTCATAAATGAGCCAATAAATTCATCTATCTTTCTCTCACTCTTTTTAACGATTGTTAAAAATTATTTATATTACTGTTAGCTAAATAGAGAGAGAGAGAGAGAATTATTACCGAGTCTTTAAACATTTCTATAGGTCTTCGTACTCTCTAGGGGTTCTCTTGTATTCATCTTACCATATCTTCTACGATATTTCTAAGACTATTCCCTAATTTCTATGTAATCATATTTCGATACTATGCTAAGATAATGTACAGTTTCAATATCATAGATATGTGAACAGGTTTTTGATTATTTTTATTCTTCAGATAAATGAATGGGAAGGAACTATCTTTATATCTGATAGGAAGCACATTGTAGGTAGCATTGAGTAGGATCTCTAAATATCACCAGTATCATGGCTTTATCTGTTTAGTTGGCTTAGGAGGGGGGGGGGGGGCTGAAATGTTCTGATAAACACTTAGAAAAAAAAATGATATAAAGCAACTCTTATATATATATATTTCATTTTTGTTCTAGGTGGTTATCAGAACTTTTCTGCCCCTCCCGTATATAATAACTCTTCAAAGTTCTTGACGCTTAGTTCGAAAAAAATGGTCTCTTACTAGAAATCAGTGAGTTGTGAAAACACATTTCGCTGTTTTTGTTCTTAATCGCCAGCCTTCGGTAATATCTTTAACGTAAATACAAAATGCACAAAGCCCATGATTAATGGAGGGGCTAATATTTCATGTGAACGCTATCTCTGAAAATGCACAAGAAAAATATCCTAAGAAAAAAAAGAAATAGGTTTATTTAGGCTCCAGAGAAAGAAAATCGAAGCATGGAATTATCCAATAGAAATAGTACCTGGTCAAAATACGTGTATATTATTATTATTATTATTATTATTATTATTATTAAATTGCATCTCCATGGAATCTGTATACTCATGGCCCACTAACTATCATTTACACAATATCTGTATTTTCTTTTGAACCCATTTTAAATTAACTTTGGCAACCCCTTCCAATCATTGGTCACTCCATAAGCACAAAATCTAGCCATCATGCCCTTCTATACTATTCTCTTACTTAATTTCTAGGGATGATCCCTAGATTTCTCTACATTAGTCAGGTGCCGTAATAATAATGCAGATGGGGGTATGTCTCTATCATACTCTCCCCCATCTGCATTATTATTATTACGTAACACCTCCAGGGAGTCCAAAGACTCATCGAGGAAGGGTACCTACTTTCCAACTCTGTCTCCACCACTCAATCCACCAACTACAACGAACGTAATTGCACCAACGCCATCTACCACAACGTTCACAGACAATCACAAACATTCATGTCGATGGCAGGATTTGAACCCGTTTGGCTGGAGAGCAGATATGCTAACCACTCGGCCAACCAGGCCGGCCATTATTATGAAAATCCCAGTCAGGATTTTCATAACATTCCACGGACTGGATCCGTTCAAATCTTCCATATCTCCAAGAAACCCAAGCGACTAGATTTGTGTATAACACTCCACATGAGGCTGTAGCAAGGATTTATAAAGATGTATAATACCTCTTTATCTTTATTTGTCAGTGAGTTCTTCAATAACCAACCAATACAAGTATAGTATTAGATCGAAACTTCTTTTCAATGGTACTTATAAAGTACATTCGAGGTAACAGCACTGTAGATCAAAATGTATGCACCAAGTACGAAACTCATATCAAAATACGCTTAAACTGAAAAGTATTCGTGTTAAACATTTGCTATTTCCAAACAGTACACAATCGAAACATGCTTGACAGATTTTTTTTTTTTTTTTTTTAAATCGTACCAACTAAGGATTACAGACTTGTGATACTACTACCGAGGTTGGAAAAAGGATTGTCCCTTCAGGATTGTTGACGTTCCTTTTAAGGAAGATGCACAGTTTGCTTAAAGAGAGTACTGTGTGTTTGGTGGGGCGATGTTATAAATTTACAAATGCAAAACATTTTTGTAGTGTACTCAGTAGCAACGATGTCCTTCGGACAGAAAAGTCCCAGTTTGAATCCCGTTCACAGGGTAGTAATAAGCATAAGCTAGGAAAGCTACAGCTTAGGGGGGTCACATTACAGGGGGCCTTTGCCTGACCTTTCCCTACTGACTAAATTTTAGTCAGTAGGGAAGGCCTAATAAAAGTTGTAGTTTTTGAATCACAACAAACTTAAATCCAGCCCTGATCGTCTTAAGAGGCGAGGAATATATTTAAGGACTTTTTCTAACAAAGATAAATAAGCTTTTTCATCTCACAAAACATAAACAGGATCGAGAAAACGCGTGACATTTACAGACAGAATATACTGGACTCCTAGTCCTAGTAGCTTTGGCATAATATAAAAACTACCACACAACAACGACAACCATACTGTAATAAAAATCCACTCTAACACAAACACACACACACACACACTAATAATTACTTGTTCGTTGTTATAGTAATATAAAAGTAATAAATGAATACATAAGGAATGAGAATACCGTATGATACATGTAATGATTGATCCTGCATCCATTCGTACTCTCTCTCTCTCTCTCTATCTCTCTCTATCTATCTATCTTCAAGAGGCAAATTCCTTTCAGTCATTTAAACAAAAAGAATTACCGATTCACAAATAAATAAATAAAGTTAAATAAAAAAAAAAAAGCTTAGAATTTTTTTTTTTTTTTTTTCATGGGATCGAAAAGCAGCGTCTTTCCGGGATTAAACCAAGTGTTTAATCCCGGACAGACGTTAAGACAAATCTTAACGTTAATTTCCAAATGTAGAATCATTTATAAAAATTGCAATGTTTAGTTTCTAGGGAAGGTTTTAAATTATCTAACCCTTAGCCCATCTATCATTCAAAAATATATCATACGTTTACCAACTTAAATCGGAGGGATTCTCATAAGAAACACCCTCAAAGATATAATTATAAAAACTCAATTAAAATACGCTCGGAAAAGAAAGCAAAATTCCACCAAAGTTTTTTTTTTTTTTTTTGACAAAGCAGTGTATTTTGTCTCTTTTCTTGCCATCAACTTTAAGTAATCTGTATTTTATTCAAATTAATTTCTTAAATTTCAGCTTCTCAAATGCTAAGTTCTACCATTCCAAATCTATAAAATTATAAATACTGGTTATCTCTCTAAATTACGAATATCCTAAATTAAATTATTTATTGTTATTGTCTATTGTTAGCGATCATATATTTGAATGTAAATATTTTTGATTTTTAATGTAAACTTAAAAAAATTCAAAAACGCTATCTAGACAGGAGGATTATGTGTGGGAGGTTTCCACTATTTCAAGTGGACCAGGTGAGTTAATTACTGCTGAAATTTTTGATGCCGAATTAGATTCACTGTTGCCAAATATTAATTAGAACAGAAGCCAGTTTTTGATATGTAAAATTAAAACTAAAACTAAAAAATATAAAATCAAATTAATCATCAAAAGACCTACTATCTTAAACTGCATAAAAAGTAAGAAAATGGATTATCATCTCAGAATTTTTCCTATGGTTCGTTATCCAAAAGAATTTCTGTTGTTAAATAAGCGATTTCATAAATCAAACCTTGCATTAGTTGGCCGATGGATTGGACATAATTCCTAGAACTAGGCATGGCCTTTGGACAATAGTTTTGAAATGTCTGACCTAAACGTAACTTACAAATATATTCGCTTGTCGCTCAATAACCAAATAACTTTTCTTCCACTATTGGAGAGCATTTGGTTTCATTTACTGACCAATGCAGTCCTTATAATACGATAATGAAACGTAATGTACTTTCCTGTAAGAGTATTTAGCGCCTTTTTAATTAGATGTACACTTGGGGCAACCATTTCTAAAAATATTGTAATCATCAACAATATTGTGCATTTGTTTTAGCGTTTATCTTTCGCTAAGAATGGAAGCAATTCATTCTGCACCTTGCTTAATAATAAAACCTTGGAGTTAAATCACCCATCTTAAAAAGCTATACGAGAGGTTCGTTTTCACCGGTAGTCTATTCACACAATTGTTCCCACAAGAGGTCCCTCACCCCGTACTGAAGCCACCCACTTGGTTTTCAGCGCAATAATTTCCACTTTTAGGTAAACATGTCTACTGACTGAAATTGCCGATTCCAAAAAAAAAAAAAAAAAAAAAAAGGACAGGACAAGCAGGTGGAATACCCCTCCTCCCCCAGTAATTCTTCTTCTGTTGGGGGAACAGTTAGGGGAGACAGGTGGAAGTGTAAGTAGCTAACTGACGAAACTGTGGTGTGCATTTCTCCCCCCCCCCCTTGGTCCTTTGAAATGAAATCTGATGGTGGGATCGCAACCCGCAGGGTGCTCGATAGCAGAGCTGGAATGGCGTCTCCCGTAAATAGCGGAGACGGTGGCTTTTGCGATGGTTAAGTTGGCTGTTCAGCGTCTGTACGTACGGCGGTGCCCGTAATGGTTGGTCGGAGAAAAGATAAACAATCTGGTACAGTGTAACCTTTTGGGTCAACCCCTCGTTTTACTCTATAACACATGGCCCGAATGTGATATGTCCAGCTCAGTCTGTACTCCGTAACTCCTCCCCTTACCCTTCGCACGCACACACACACACACACACACACACATGGCCCGTTCATTACTATGCGCACATTTTTAAGCTGATAAGAATTCCACCATGTTTTCGAGTGGCATCCTTCTAATTTATGGTCATATAAAGTAATGTCTTAAGCATTCAGACACTGGCGTTTTTATTTATTTATTTATTTATTTATTTGCGACTTGACACCGCATGCTTTGTTGAGAATATCTTAATATTTACTTAGCTATGTCTTCTGTTATCCTTTATCATTCTTTTATCATGAGTTCAACATTTTTTTTTTAAATACAATTTCTAAATATCGGAGAGAATATACAGAAAGGATAGTTCTTTCCATGAGGAGCTCCCCAAATCAATTACTGTACATGATAGCTCTGACAGTATATTTATATAGATAATTGAATGCACAAGTTTTTCAGAGCTTTTGACCTAATAAATATATTTTATCTGAAATATTTTATAAAAAAATAAAAAAAGTCTTAAATATAGTTCTAATCTATCAATATTCATCAGAAATATCATAAGCATAGTAGGATTATAGATACAGACCTTAATACACCATACAATTTTTTAAATGAGAGTAGTCTATTTGAACGAATATTTTTATGATTTATCATTTGTAGCGTTCTCTCAAGACGAACTTCACATCAGATGTTTTTCATATCTGATGTGAAGAACACTAAGAAGAATATCTCATGATAAGAACACTCGAAAGCATCGATTATATAAAAATGTTATTAGTTAACGTTACGAATGTACTTTAAATAATTCCATATTATCGATATTTATAACTGTAATTATTCATTCCAGTGGCTATTTTAATAATATATCGTAATTCAGCACTTTGAATATTAGGATGTTAATCTTCAACTGTTCATTAACATTAATAGAACGCCTTCCGAATTAGTTCCGATTGATAATTCGTTTTTTTTTTTTTTTCTGTGCCTGTTTGGCTCATAAATGTCTATTTTAAGTCTCTCATGCCTCCTGCCGTTTAAAACACAATCTACCACGTCTGGTTTTCTTAAGTTATATTTTTAAATATTAATGTAAAGTTGGGAATCTTTTCAAGAAAGGTTTAAGGTAACAAGTGATGTACCACAATTATCAGTCCTTGGTCCACTGTTATTCAATCTGTACATTAATGATATTGGGAAGGATTTGACAAGCTACATACAGTTTGCCGATTATGCAAAAATAGGTAAGGTAATCAGGAATGCTGCTGATATGCAGCATAAAAATGATATCAGGATTGTGGAATACTGATTATGAAAACAGATTGAGAATTTGTAGATTGCAGACACTAACAAACAAAAGAAAGAGGGGTGATATGATTGAGACTTACCAACTTCCGAAAGAGTCGTACAGGATATCAATTGATGGAATTTTTCAATTTATGGAGGGTGGGCAAGGGCAAGAGGGCATCCAAGAAGGGTATAAGGGACAGATTTTTCTCTCAGAGGGTGGTGCGTGATTGGAATGGATTGCTGCAAGCAATCCATGCAAGCAGTGTGAATGAATTCAAGAATAAGTATGATAGCTGGTGTGTGTAGTATGTGACCTCCCTCGATGAGTCTCTGACTCTCTGAAGGTCTCTCTTAATAATAATATTTTTATTATTATTATGTCGAAATGGTTAAATCTCATAACCATTTTCAACGGACAAATTTCTTCTTTTCATACTTTAAATTAATTTTCATGCATATTTAAAAGTGTCAATTTCTGTGCATATTTCAAGTGTCAGTTTTATGCATATTTCAAGTATCAATTTCTGTGCACATTTCAAGTGTCAATTTTATGCATATTTTATTTCAAGTGTCAGTTTCTGTGCATATTTCAAGTGTTAATTTCTATGCATAGTTTGAAGAGTAAATTTCAGTCTCTGCAAAAATGATTGTTGATTTTCAATTGTTTACATTTAAAATTGTACAGTTGATTCCCATCAACTAACTATTGCAATGTTGATGTTTATAAACGTTAACAATTTCATGTGTTTTGAGAACGTTTTATCACAAATTTCATTGCAGATTTTGGACTATTGTATACAATTATAAAATGCATGAAAAATAGGATTCTCGGAGCGCTTTGAAAGAATAAAAAGAAGTTGGTTTTCTAGCATGATGGTGCCATCTTTCAAAAAGAGTGCACCTGTTTAATGTTGGTGGGAATCTGTTTGAACAGAAACTGATGAAACTCAGAATCTTAAAAATCGGCGAACCATTTTTAGTCAATTATTTAAAGTTATTCTATTTCGTAAAAGACAATGTAGTACGGAAGTCTACTGCCTGTAGTCTGGAGACTGGGCAGGTGTTCTTTTGCCTAAAACTTTCCAATAGCTTCGGCTTCTTTTTTTTTTTTTTTATCTAAGTCGTAGACTATTTGCCTATGTAAAATTTTTCTGCGTGTAAATCAACATCATTCACTCTCAAACGTCCATGCATGTCCGTTGGAGTGAGTGGGAGTTAAAAAAAGCATCTAGATTGAAAAAAAAATTGGTAAAAAAAAATAGATGGAAGCATCTGGCGTAGCTTCCACGGTGCTACAATAGACACTGTCCAACACACACTAGCGAAGAGGGCCAACAGAGTTTTTTGCATACACGGACACAGTTTCGTGACACGGAAGGACAGACTACGGAAGCTACGAGAAATGATCACGCAAATCCATTCTCGAAGGCGAATAGCCGTTTATAGTACATTCGGGGGAGCCATACCCTCAGTTCCCAGGTAATTCGCTCCCCTCTAGGGGTCAGAGAGTAAGAAATGGTGCATATGGGAAGAGTTTTCTTGAAATTAAGGAATTTTATTTTCTTATAGAGACATTGGGTCGACGAAGTTTATGTTTAGATCTCTCGGAGACTATATAAAATAAGGTTACAATGTATTAAACTCCCCTCTGTAATATGTGAAAGAGATTAACTACATACTGATGATAGTAGTAAAACATTGCTATAATATATGGGGTAAGTTAATAAGATGAAAAATACTGACATTTTTCTTGATTTTATTATAAGTTTGGTATATTTCTATATTACCCTGCTACGTTATACTACATTTTCATTTTGCCTATAAAACAATAATCTTAACATAATGCTCAATTGATATTTTAATTATAACATAATGGTAACTGATAGAATTACAAATTTCAATTAATTTTAATTGTTTAAATTAAATTGTTATCAATTTATTTTTCAGTAATCTGGATTTTTTAATATAATATTTTATGATCACTCAAAATCATAATACAAACCAAAGCCTTATAGTCCTTATAAGGACTGGCTTAAAGGGGGCGAAGCAAGAATGCTTTTCATCTTCCCCGTTATCTGTAGAAGACAGTGTAGGGATAAGGTGTTATTGAGCTATTAAAGCTCTGATCATGGCAAGAGGATAACAGCAATAGCCGAGCCTGAATTAGAGCTTCATTGACTACAGCATTGCCATCCAAGGGTATTAATCACCGCATCTCACGGTCGATTCAAGCCGTTCAACAACTATTCACGAACCGAAGTAATGATAAATTTTACTTACTACAAATTTATTATTTTATTATATTACTGTATTATATTTTATTACTATATTCTAAGTTATATTTCATATATTTAAGTTTATTTGTTTTATAAAATTGTGTATTTACTTTTCTTTTATATTTTTAATCATTTCAAACCATTTTCATGATAACGAGCGAAGATTGGCTTCTTTAACTATGTACTAGTCGATGTACCGAAATTGTAATAATGCAATATTAGTACAGTATCGATACTGTAATCAACTCCGATCACCTTCATTGCAATCAGTGGAACTTGTTAACTAATTTTTTTTTTTTTTCAATATCTTTATGCTCAGATATATAGTATAAAATATAACGCACATTTCGCACATTTAATCAATTACTTTATGTTTTTGATCCTTTAAGAAATTATATACAGGTACTAAGAATTACTTAAAGGATTCTAAGCTATTTTTAATTTATTTAAAGATAAGTCTGCTTCTATTCATAATAAATAGGTTGATCGAAGTTTTTATCTATTTGTTTATTAATCATAGGCAGAATGAAGCAAAGTGACCAAGAATTACGAATCATTTAAATATATTTGTCATTGTTATTTAAAGTAATCGTACGATTACAATAGCTAGTGCAAGCTCCTAAAAAGAGCTTGCACAGTGCTTTGCAACTTTCCATAGATAGTAACTATGATAATATTGAGATAATTCTCGCTTCAGTTCTAGCAGATTTGAAATGTATTTTGTATCATAATTGTATCCTGTAACTTTCATATAATTATTATTCGATATTGTAGACAGTTATAACTGTTTTGTAACCTTATAGACTAGTGCAGGTCGCACGCATCCTTTGCATCCATTCAGTACATCGCTACAGTATCCATTCCATTCCATTCCAAATATGTACTTATCCCACTTTTGAGGTAATACGAACATTCAGGATATATATATATATATAAATCTGAGGTTTTATCATCTGGAACCTACAAACCCAAAACAATTAAACACGACAGTTACATTCTTGGTTTGTTTTCATAAGCTCAGCGACTAGGATCAGAAAGGAATTCATTGTAGTACTCCTCGATTAGCAGCAAAGTATTAAAAAAAGTAAATAATGAAATAAATAAAAAATAAATAAAAGTGGCTTACTCACACTTTCAAAACTCTTATGTTTCTCTAGTTTTAGAAGAAATCGAACACGTGCTTCGCATCTTTAATATTTTTTACTCCTTTTGATGAACCCGAAGAATATACAGTAATATGTAGTTCAGTTAGTTAACCTTCATCAGAGGTTATCCATATGTTTATTTGGTTTTATATGAATCCTACCCTAGAAGGATTAGAAACCTATAGTATTTGTACCGTGGGTGAGCAATGTTAAATATGTCAGAAACTCTGCTTTAGAGAGACCCAAGATGAACTTTTTAAAGCCATTTCAGTCCTCCAATAAGCAGAATAATGATCTAACACTGGTTAGATATTCAGAGATATTCGTTCTCGCAGTTGGATTTCGAATCTATTGGTTGGACAGCGGAAAAGTCCACTCTGCTAGGTAGGTAAACGATATTTTAAAGTAAGAGATCAGTCAAAAAAGTTGGGGGGGATCCTAATTTAAGTAACACTAGTTTTTTTCCCAAAGTCATAAAAGTACTTCAGATGGCATACGTGATTTGAAAAACTTCTATAATTTAAAAATATTTATATCTATATAGAGATACTAGATAGTTAGATATTACTTAGCTGTAATGTTTTCTGTACTATTCTTATTTTAAATAATAATGAAGAAAACAGTTCTTTTCTGTGTGCACCCATTCATAGCCTTGTTAGAGAAATGTTACAATCTCAATAGAAATCAGAGGATTCTTAAAATTCAGAAAAGGGCAGTGTAGAAAATTTCAATTGATTAACTGCCCATTTTTGTTGCCAATGTCTGGAGTTTGAGTTTTCATATACCAACACTGTCCGTTTTCAGATATACGAAAATTGTATGAATTTGCTGCTACCCAACTTTGCCTTTCTCGTGTAAATAAAATATAGTTTTTTTTAAATTTTTTTATTAACCATCACAATGAAATTGGACTTAGAACACACATTTGATTAAATGTGTGTTCTAACTTTGTGTTCTTATTTGTGTATTGATTAAAATGAATACATGCCTGCACTATATTTAACGTTATGCTTAGAGATATTCCATGTTACCTACGTATAAGTTAGACAGTATCACCATCAGTATAATTTAGGTATCTCTGCTAGGTTAACCGAAGATTAAGAAGTAAATAAATGATAAACAATATGATAATCATGATAAAAAATGATAATTAATATGATAAACAGCAACTAAACGTAAGGAAAATTGCAATAGGACCTAACATCTATAACTGCTTCAAAATCTAGGATTTATTAATGATAATGATATAAACAGTAACTCAATGAAGCTAAATAACTGAAGTGAATCAATGAAAACTGAACATAGGAATACAGACATGTTCATCAAATAGGATTGATCCCGTATCTCTGTACGTAAGAGTAATCAGAATGTAAGAATCAATCAACACAAGTTACGATGTCTGATACTTCTCCATGTGCTTTCATGTTTTCTAAAATATAACATCTAATTAATATTTTAATTGTTTTAATTTATATCCATTTATATATTCATTTACGAAACTATTGAAAATTAATCATTTTTTTAAAATAAACTTATAATATATGCTTTGTAATTTAATATTCAAATTTTTAAATTTGAAAATATTGGATAATTAAAAATCTAAATTAAATATTATTTTATCATGATTGGTTTATGATAAAATAAATTTTCAAAAATATATTTTATTCGTTTAAATTAAATTGTCTAATTCTGTTGAAATCGAACTAATGCGTGTAATTTGTATTTTTCTATATTTTCTGAAAATATATAGAAAAAATAAATAAATATAGAATGAAAATAAATATGAAAAATGTTTATTATCATTGTATGCTATATGCGTACGGAAACAAGTGATATTTCCAATTTTAAGGCTTGTCATGAGCAAATCTGACCCTAAATCCACTTCTTACAGATATTGGTAGTTTTTTAACTTCTATTAACTATTATAATTACGTTATTATAAATGACATTTATTATTATCTTTTCACATATAATAAAATTGTGATAATAAATAATAAATATAATAATAATTTATTATTAGTCTTCCACATTTATTATTTAATGTACCAGCATGTGATAGATAAAATAATAAATATATAATAATTATATATAATAATTATAATAATTTATTGCGATTCTTTCACAGATGTAAATAAAGATAATGATGATAATAATAAAATAACGGTGTTAAGAGAATAATATTTGTATTAATTTTAATATATTTTATTTTAAATCGTATTAAAGTTAATATATCTTATAATATTTTTGACACTTTTGTATAGTAAAATTGTTTTATTTTTCATTTTGTAATAATTATGTTAAAAGTGTTGTTCGTATACACAGAGTTATAAGCCGTGTCAAAGAAGGTTAATATGACATCTACAGTAAATGCAAAGAAAGTTTAGTTGGGGATATTTTTTTAATGTGGTTCCAACCCACGAAAAGTTTATTTGTAAACCTTTCGTGGTAGATTCGCTTCCTTGCTGGGGGGGGGGGGGCTAAGGGCTGTTTTTCCTATTTTTATTGATTTCATACATTCTTTTTTTTTTTGCATTTTTAAACTTATTTTTGATATAAGAAGCCAAATATAGAGACCAAATATGGAACGTTTTAAGCCACTTCAGGCCTGCAAAATGTATTGATGCAATATGCATATAACTAAAGCACATATGGGCAACCCGCAGGCCGGATCCGTTCCTCTACGTCTTTTGATCCGGCCCTAATCTATTTCAGCGAAGTTTGTCTGATTCATGGTGGGAGAAAACATGGTGTGTTCTACTAACTTACATTAAGCTGACGTCATATGACTTTCGCAAAACACACTATGTTTTCTCCAACCAAGGTCTCTTTCTCACTTTGACTAGCGGCGTGTGTGAACGTGTTACAACGTGTCAGTTCGGTACTTGCGTTGGTGTTGTGCTTTGTTCAGTGCCTGCATTGATGTTGTGTTCTGTTCAGTGCCTGAGGTGTAGAAGACAGTTTTGTTTGACAGTTTTGTTTGACAGTTCTGAATATCGCTTATAAATTTGGGACAATGTCAAGGGTTATTGCAAAAAAAAAAAAAAAAAAAGAAAGAAAAGTAGATACAGAAAATCGTCCATTTCAAGACAACTGGACGGAGGATTATTATTTTATTCTGAATAAAGGTTTGCTTGTATGTTTGCTGTGCAACGAATCCGTATCCGTCAACAAAGAATACAACTCGAAGAGACACTAATTGAAGGCCCTAATAGAGCAATTGGATACAAGGTATGCCGACTTCAAAAACAAAGACTCCACATTCGCTATATCTGCTCGTCCGATGGATGCTGATGTAAATAATGTGCCAGAAAACTTACAGATGGAACTTATTGAGCTTCAGGCGGATTTAGTGCTAAAATCACAATTTAACAACATTGCTTTGACGGATGTTTATAAATTTTATTTGGTGGAAGAAAAATATACAAAAGAAAAATCATTTGTCTTTTTTTTATATGTGTGAACAGTTTTCTTCGAGGATGAAATACAATAAATCAAAAATTCGGACAAAAATAACGGACGAAAACCTCGAAAATTCTATGCGATTATCCTTAAGTAATATTAACGTCAACATTGATAGTCTCGTAGTTGAAGTACAAGACCAATCTTCACATTAAATTGTTATGTCTTTCATTATATTATAAAATTTATGTAGAGCTTTATACCAAAGCATTATATTATAAATAAATGAAATATGAAGTAGCAACTTGTTTTAATTCATTTAATATTAATTAATTTTATTTAATAATTTGGTCCGGCCCTTGACTCGGAGACAGAATGATAATTTGGCCCACGAACTAGGAAAGGTTGCCCATACCTGAACTAAGGTGTCGACTCACTATACATTTTTTTTTTTTTTCCTGGTCTGTCAGTGAGTAAAATTTGCTCATCCAAATTATGCTAGCCTCAGTGGAGTTTAGGTAGTCTTGCTTCGAATGAAACCGAAGCTCAATATTTCTTAATGTCCTTAGATGGAAGAGATTTTCATTGTTCGGTGTGACACCACAGCCCTCTGTTTATTGGAAGATGAACTGGGATAATATTAGATCAAGGCTCCTAAATTATTTATCTCTTTGATTTACCCACTAATGTAATATAGGTTTATGGTTTCCACCCATGGAATTACGATTACCATAAAAAATAAAATAAAAATAAATTAAAATGATACAGATACCAGAGGGATATGCTGAATATAAAGAGAAGTATTATTTAATTACTAAGATTTAAACTGTAAGCAAAATATTTCAAATGATTCGAATAGTACTTTTATAGCGATAAGGATGTACATATTACAAGTTATTATTATTTTTTTTTTAACTAAAAACACCACAAAACAGCTGCTATTCAGTATAAACACGACCAACACGAGTCAAATATTTCTTGATTTTTTTTTTTTTTTTTTTTTAGTGACCTATAAAAGCTACGATTAAATTTTGTAAGAGTTGGCTATATGCACACAAACACTGTCTGCGTTTCTTATCCTATTGTAAAACCTTGCTAACCCTTTGTGTACTCGCGCAAGCGCATAAACTAGTTAGGAAAACGCGCGCGCGCCTATATTCTGCAGATTCAGCACGAGGTGCGTTCCCGTGAGAGCAAAGGAAATGCATTGGACCAATCAATAACAAGATGAAAGAGCAGGAAAGTCGGTACGCTAATTCTGTCTTCCCGAGCAACGTATTGATTTGGTTAGTAGAAAATTAAACAATATATTTTCCACTAATATTCTTTTAGTTGAGAACGCGCTGGTGAGGGGTAGGGGGGCGGGCGGGACGGAGATGCGTTGAAAAATGTAGACTAACAGGTTCATTCTAAGGAAACATTGAATACATTTTTTTTTTTTTTTCAAATGCAAACATTACTTTTGACGACTTGACAGATTCAGGAATCCCTCCCTAGATTTGAGAGGGGTTCCTGATTCTTTAGTACGTAATTTCAACTTTTTTTTTCTCCTTCATTTCCATATTGAATGTAGAAGTATCACTGAATCACATATGCCAAAAACAGCCTCTGAAGAAACTCTAACCTCCTCATCGAAACGTCTACAGAAATTTCATATTAAGCCATTTCCGTCTTAGCCTGAGTAAATCAAGCAAGATCCTTAAATTAAAAATAAATAAATAATAATAATAATAATAAACAGTGGAGGTGGAGGACGTGGCCTCCATTTGGTGTTAGCCATTCGTTGCAAACGTCGTAAACTATTTCATAAAGCCATCTTTCACGTCAACTCATAAAGCAAGCTAAGAGTTTGCTACGGGGCATCTGGTTAATGTATTGTCAGCAAGTCTCTTAGTAAATCTTACAGGAATCTCAAAGTGTTCTTTACAAAATGACCTCCTCTGACATTTATTTGTTCTGTGTTTCTTTATGTACACATCTTAATAAACGATGCAATACAAGCTCTAGACAGAACACAAAGTATCCTATTTCTGTATGCAACAGAAACCCGAATACATACATATATATATATATATATATATATATATATATTGCGAACTATTTTGTTCTATTTGTTTATTATAGTACACACTAATCGTGTTCAATGTCCTTCCCCCCGCCAACCCAACCCAATCCATCGTATTAGCACGTGCGCTACAGTCACAGCGTACCCTTTTTCTCCAATACGTTGTGTATCTATCTCCCGCTATCGAAGCACCCTTAGGGTGAATTAAGTTCGAGTATTTTGATGAGGCTTCGTAGGAAAGTGTGAGGGGGTACCCCATCGATGTGTTGCATGGAGAAGGGGTGAGATAACATTGGGGTGAATGAACTAAGTCCTTCATGGCTTCTGTCGCCTCTTTTTGGGGACCCTTTTTTTTTTTTTTTTACGCTGTAGACGAAAGGATTCGATGTATTTGTATGCATGATGATTAGTTATAGCTTTAATATAACAGGCATTTGTTACGAAAAGCTACGCGTTGTCTATTTCATCACATTCTTCTGTGCATATATTTGTAGACTTTTTTTTTATTTAAATAATTATTTACGTATAAAAATTTATAGTGAGTATTATGCAGATACCAGCGTATGTGTCTTTTTCTCTGTATCTCTCACCCTTGTTGCCTGAATCTATATCTAATTTTTCGCTCTTCTGTTTGCCCATCTCTCTTTTCTTATCCTTCTGTCTGTCAGTCGCTGTCTATATATCTCGTGAAAAATCTCTGCACATTTGTAAATATGTAAGTATATATAATTAGAATTAGAATTTTTAACAGCGATATACGTTTTTTCTTCAGGTAGGACCCAACTGTTATGTGTATAGATTGTCGTTTGTAAACCTGAGCATTAATGTCGTGATACGAAAATGCATATTATGCAACAATTGATAAAACTTGTTTTATCAGTTATCAATTTTTTTTTTCAGGTTTTTTTTTTTTTTTGGCAGATGGACTGAGTCCTTGACTATCCCTTCATCTGATTGAAGAAAATGTGTGGATGGAGTGTTATTGAGCTAAAAGCTCTGGTCATGGCTGGGTAACGGCAATAGCCGAGCCTCAGTTAAAACTTCATTGGCTACAGCATTGCCATCCGTTACCCTTGGTGTCTTGTATTGGATATTTAATTTCCTAGCCAGCCATTATCCTTATAAGGACTGACTTAAAGGGACGAAGCAAGAATGCTTTTTATATTTTCCGTTGTCTGTAGAGGAGAGTGTAAGGATAAAGTGTTATTGATCCATAAAGCTCTGATCATGGCAAGAAGGTAACAGCAATAGCCGAGCCTCAGTTAGAACTTCATTGGCTACAGCATTGCCATCCATTACCCTCCCTGGGTACCAATTTTAGTCGCCTCGTACGACATGAATTAGCTACATTTCAGTAGTTGTGATACTTAAGTAAAGCCAATCTCTAAAAATTAAGACGATCCCTAGACCACTCAATAGTGGCCGAAAGACTGTCCATCTCAGCGTTGGCTCCACTCAATGATGGCCTTCCACCCACCACAACCGCTCAAATTCCGAAGAAAAGCATTCCCCGACAAAGCCCCTCACCGGAAAACACCTTCCCCGGAGACTCAAATTGCTCCCTTAAGAGAGCGAACTCAAAACTCTCTAATCTCAGCGTCCATTTAGTCGCATGCTTGGATTGGTGCTATTCTTATCCAGGCAACCACATGGAAAATAGCCAGTGTCACCAGATTTAATATTTTTAAATTATATATAGTTTCAAATATTTGGTGTATTAAGTTTATTTAATATTAAATATTAGATATCAGAAATTTCTAATGATTTAAAACTTTATTTTTAACTAAAATTATACTTAAATAATTTTTTATATTTATTATTCAATTTTTTTAGAGCAACAATCGATTGCGAGTGTTATTTGATTCATATTTTCCACATTTTTTTAACATTACAACATACATTTCAGTCGGATTTTTCGTTATAATTGATGGTATCGGTTGTTCTTTTTCTAACAATTTCAGATAGCACTCGACTAATATTATTTTTCAGTCGAATTTTTCCTGCACATGCAAATGCATTAAGCTTAATTGCCAGCCATAGCCAAAAAAAAAAAAAACTTGACTTTATATAATTCTATCTAGCCAATTATTTGATATTAAATGCCGGCTTAGTTGATCAAGAAGATAGTGTGTATATTCTCCGGCTAATAAACGGTGGGTTCAGATCCTACCCTGAGCATGGATGTCTATGAATGTCTTTAAATAGTAGATGAAATCTCTTGATGTGAGACCATAATTTTTATATTATAATTTGCAACTTTCCCTATAGATTAAACGCTTCTTAGGTGTATCTTCTGGTTTCTTATAGGTCTAACTGATTCCTATGTTTAAAAATACGTATTATTTGTAAACAAATAAAGCTACTTCCGCTTCCCGAGTAAACAGTCCTGTGATTTTAACATTTCTACAGTTATACCAATTATATCGAGTGCATTTCATACAGCTTGTAAAGAATTTTGTATTTGCCCACACTGCGTTAATAGATACAACACAAGCAATAGGAAGTAATGAATAATTAAAAAATAAAATAAAACTTTACAGTGAAAAATAAATCGGCTTATGTACTCGATCCACAGCCATTAATCACTTTGCAAAACACTATAGATTAAAATTAAATATGTGTAGGGAAGAAAAGAAAGTAAAAGGGATTACAGTCAGCTGGAGAGAGAGAGAGAGAGAGAGAGAGAGAGAGAGAGAGAGAGAGAGAGAGAGAGAGAGAGAGAGATTAGCATCTTCAATTCCAGTATTTTTTATTTTATATAAGTTTCTGATCCGATATTTTGGATGAGTTTCTTTCATAATTTCAAGTATGTTCGCTCTGTCCTTAAAGGAAAAAAATAGTCTGCCCCTTCTCACTACACAGTTGTTTTTAACCCTCCCCCTGTTCAAATTCATAGTAAGACTATTCGATGCAGCTTACTTAATAAAAAAAGTTGTGTTGCTAGTTCAAACAGCTGATATTCACCATCATTGTTCTGAATTCGTGAACTTGCATGAGTAAAAAGATCTTTTGAATATGTTTTCAAATATGTTTTCTAGTTCTAAATTCACAAAAATTAGAACTAAAAAAAAAAAAAGAAATGATGAAGCTTACTGGATAGATGGTAACATTCATCCCTTTCTATGGTGGAACTTGCAAATAACACTGTGAGTGTTAAGCCTAACTTTCAACCAAGTCCAAAGATTTACTGCACAAACCCATTATAAACATGAACAATATATCATCCAGATTCTTATTTTTTTTTTAAAAAAAGCAGTTTTCTATACTTTTATAAATTAAAAGACTAATTAAAAGTATTTGTTTTCGTTATCATACTAATAATAATTTCTTGGAGATTAATTATCTTTTCAATTATTTAAAAAAATTATATTTAAATTAATATAAATTAAAATAAAATATTAAATTATTTAAAAAAAATTGTAAATAAATATTTATACTTATGAAATTTTAAAATTTATAGAAAAAGTTTTAATACACTTTTTTATATGACTATAATTTTACTTGATAAAAGAGAACGAGAGGTGCATAAGCTAATGGTTGAGTGTTAAATAATCTTCGATTTTATTCAATGTGAATAAAAATAAATATATTTATTACACGAACAGAAGAATAAAATTTATGCACAAATGATTGTCAAATTGCCGCAATTTTTTTTTTTCCCCTGTTCAGTCTTACTAAGCCAATAGTATTCCAAACTTCCATAATTAGTATAGTCCTGTAACAAATTTTAATTTCTTTACACCAAAGAAAAAAAAAACTGAATGTTCTATACAGAATGAATGAGACTCTCAGACTAATGAATCAGAGTGAAAAAGAACAAACATATTATTCTAAAATTTATTTATTTTTTTATATATTAATCTGAATACTTCAGGAAATGACATAGTGAAGAGTGATAGCAATTTTAATTGATCAAACATATGCTTATCATTCCAAGGATTTCAGTAATGTTCTTCTTATCCCATAGTTTAAAGAGATCTAATTCGTATACGTTATGATTCCATCTTGTTTGTATTTCCTACGCTAAAAACAGAGGTTCCCCTGATAAACCTTGATAGGTTGACATGTTGTTTCATACGTTTTTTTTTTTTTTTTTTTTTTTTTGTCAGACTGAGTTCCGTAAAAACGCTATTAAGTGTCTATATCCTATGTAGGGATATAGATTTTCTACAAAAATTACTTTGTCAGAATACGACAGGAAAGAAATTTTTGAATATTTGGAATAATTCATGGGGGATAACATCAATGCTGTCATCATATTTTTCAATTATTATTAATTTTATATAAATTTTGCATTTTTCTTTTCCCCTTACGCATTCCGAAAACCTCCCTATATTAAATTAAATTTAAAAAAAATAACTAAACAAAAAAAAATTTCACTATCAGAATTTTTTTTAACTTTTCTTAAATAAAGCCATGTTTAAAAATAAAAAGGTGTGGGAAATATACTATTTATGATTTAAAAATACTCTATCTACCTAAAATCTAAAAGTAGTAAAACAATTAATATTTAATAATTTGCTTCGTTTTATAAAATAATTTTTGTCATATTTTAAAATTACGTATTTAAAATTACAGTTTTATTTGTATCATGGGATTCCTATAAAGGTTTTCAACAATGAGATGCCTGGTATTATACTTCGAGTAACTTGGAAGTTTTTGGTTGAGTTTACCGGTAGGCAAACAACACACGCAGTTAACAGACATAATAGTATATCACTCAAAAAAAGGTTAGAATTTAGGAGTGCATTAGTAATAAGGGTGGGGGAAAGAGTTAGATAATTTGGAAATCTCTTCTACAGACCAAACATGGAACTTTTTAAGTCTCCTTTAGGTTCCAATAAGATGGGGCAGGATTCACACCGGGCGATGAAAATGGTCTACTACCTAAAGGCTTTTACACAGCGTCACAGCGGAATCGAAACCAGAGCTTGCTCATTGGAGAACGAAGATTCAACCACTCGGCCAGTGAGACCGACAGTTGCAATTGATTGCAATTTCAATTCTATAAGCATCCCACGTAATTTTTTTTTTTTTTTTTTTTTTTAAATGCAGTTTTGAATTCTGTCACTTCCATTTCAGAGTTTAAAACTGAACTGTTTTCAAAAAAAGTTAAGTCTAAAGGAGCTCCGCCTATGGGAATAAAAGACGTTAGAAAAAGTATTTAATTATTTTTTATCTATCTAAAATATTAATCAAGCAGGTTAATTATTTAGTAAAATTAAATGTGACAACATAACTATTATTCAAATGATTTTGCCTAGTCATCTGTCGTATAGTTAAAATAATCGGATTTTCAGAATAGGATAAACATGTTTTTCCTAAGCAATAAGGACAAGTCAAATTCAGGACAAGCTCTTTTTTTTGGGGGGGGGGGGAGGGGGAGGGGGTTCGCAGTTCAGTTTCACACGGCGGTGGCAGGGCGTTTCCTTCAGGAAACTCGGGTTTTTCATTCCATAAAACATGCACACTGGCCATTAGAACACACACACATTTATCAGATATAATTACACTGGCCTTATAGCCTGAGTTGATTCGGCCTTAAATCCAAATAAAACAGACCATACTCATTGAATAGGTATCGATGATGCTCGTTTAGTTGGATAGATCCGGGTTCGAACCCTGATCGAGGATTCCGGCAATCTTTTAAAGGAATTTTCAGCTGAAGGCGCATTAACCAAGGGCTTATCCTCCCGAAAACTGGATTTTTTTATTTATTTATTTTTTTTTTTTTACAGACATAACATAATGCACTTATAGCTTTGGCCATAATTCAAACTCGTCTCAATCAATTCTTTGTATAAAAGAAAGAAGAAGAAAAAAAACAAAAAAAAAAACGCAGTTTAAATTCTTTCTTTGAAGTGAGGTACCTTTAGAAAGATTGCAATTAACGATGAGTTAGCGTGTTTCACAGGTTAAATGGCAGAATTTTCATCTGGAAACCTCGGATTTCTGTTACCCAGTAATCAAACATAACGACATCGTTTATGAGACAGAATATTCTTGCTGTGTTGCTCTTAGATATCCTCTTAATCGATTCAACGTACCTTAAACAACAATAGAAATTAAGCAATAACAAAATTAATAGGTTCCTTTTATAATTTAACGAGTTTTATATTATTGGAATTACACATAATTATTTAAAATTACATTACTTGAATTTTTTTTTTTTTATATTATAAATAATGAATTAAGATTGGCTTCGAGATCTTTACAATATTACTCTTTAATATTATTTAAAACCTCCCCAAGGAACACAGAATGTAGAAAGATAATTGTAAATTCTAAAATCCTAGCCATGTCAGTAAACATCTTTGATGAGGTATCTTTTAATTGACGACCAAAAAAAGAAAAAAAAGTTGCAGTTGTCTGGCTTCTTTATAAAAAACCGGCAAAAATTTTGAACCCACTTAAAAAAAATTAAAAAGGTCACAGGAAACCACGATTTGTAAGCCAAATAAGTTTTGTCTCCTCCGTTGCCATCTGAATATTCATGCCAGTGAATATTCAGATGGTATGAATATTCAGATTCGATAAGCAATTCCATTGATACTGTTGATTCTTTTCATTGTTATTTAATAATAAGCAATTATCAACACAGACTAAATTAAAAATACACCCTGATATTCTTCATATATATGAAGAACATGAATCAATATGAATTAGCCTCTAATAAGTATCTAAAATCTAATTATTCATCTTGGCAATTGTCATACATTAAAATTATACTGAATTTATAATAAATGTACTATCTGTAAACGTAAGGATATTCCTTAGCACATCATTTAACTAAGGCTTAAAAAGTTGTTCGTTCTTGGGGTATGAACTATTTGAATATTTGAAATAATACCGATGCAAAATTAATAATAACAATAAGTGTTTTAGCTGGTATTTAATGCTATGATTTAGCGCTATCACTGCAAGGCAAGAGTTTATTTTATTTATTTATTTAATGAAAATTCCAAATGCGAATGATTCTCTGTTATAATACACATGACAAAGATGGAAGGATGGGTGAGTGGGAGAGAAGAAGAATTAAGAAATATAAATTAACAAAACGTATTGATTATTAGATTTGAATATGTGTACATTGTATTTTTTAAGGAAATATATATATATATATATATATATATATATATATATATATATTATATATATATATATATATATATATATATATATATATATATGTGAATAATTGGTGTTGCAAATAGCAACGGCAAAGAGTTATTGACAAAGGAGGTGAGATTTTTTTTTTTTTTTCTTTTGTGAATTATTTAGTGTGGAGAAAGATGGGTATGGGTGTATAACCCAATGTTTCTTAACCGATTTATAGACAAACATGAAAATGACTGATACCAGTTCAGATATGAACACTACCGTCTCTTAGCTTTAGATGCTTCGGTCGCGAAAATATTCGTAGAAAATATGTCTGTGTAAAAGAGAGGGAAAACAGTTGGTGAGTGATAAGTAATTTACAAACAGTACTCTTTTTCACCCAGTGAAGATTTCAGAACCCACCCGAGATGTGAGAAGTATTATTCCATAGTTGAACGTCTTGTCAAATCATATCACCACTTTTCCACCTGTCGACCAATTTCTGTAATCCACAAATCTTCAACCTGTCCTCATAAGGTTCATTCCATAGACCTGCGACCATCTTGGTCGCTCGCCTCTGAATCTTCTCTACCTCATCACCAAGATCCAGAGGACCACATCTGCACGCAGTAGTCAAGATGCTTGGGATGAAGGAGAATATCTCGTTTCTTGGATGTTCGAGGAGATATGTGTGATATTTTATGCTTAGAAAAAAAAAATGAAGATTAAAATTATCCCAAGAAGATAAATCTTATCTCAGTTTGCGATAATAAACCCAAGAAGAGAAATAAAGACTCTTCTAGAGATTCGAATATGTTCTAAAATAAAAAAGGAATCAGGTTCTAGTCCCTTCACACAATTTCTATATCTCCTTCTGTAAGCTTAAATACTGAGCCACTTCGTTTTACTAAGCAGAGGGATTTTTACTCCAAATAATGAAATTCATATATTAGCATTTAATGGTCTGGCATTACAGAGGCTCAGGCTTTCCTCTGAGGGCTATCGGCCACACTCGTTGACCATTGCATATATAATTCAATGCTAGATGGTCTTCTCCAGAATGATGGTTAAATGCTTGCTAGTTTAATGGCTGTTTCAAAGGCCTATCAATTGGATATTTGTGAAGAAGATCTGATTTCTTTGTACCTATCGGATCTGATCGAAATTCAGCATATACCAAGATCAAAGTAGGAGACGTTGGTTAGTTGGTTTGTTGCTTGGTTGTTTTTGATTTATGGGCGACACAACTAAAGTTATGCGACCAGCATATTATGTATGTGTCCGCGCGGTTAGCCTAGTGGCTATGCGTTTCGCAACCATATGCCTGGGGAAGGAGTGTCCTAGGTTCGACTCTCGTCGGAGACGTGAGGAGCTTGAGGATCTTTCTCAGCCATAGCCAAGTTAGCCGGTCTTGGGCGTGGACAGCAGGGTTTTTCCCCCAGTTTATCCTGGGGTTTTTCATCCCGCAAACAGGCAAACCGGACCCGTGAACATACAGCCATAGGACATATAGACGAAGACAGAAGAGGAGACGGGCGCCATCTGTCTTAATTCATCGCCCAGTAGACATTCATAGGTCAGCCATGAATGACCCAACGGTGCATTAAGGACTATGGGAGAGGATAGGATATTATGTATGCAAATTACGCATGTTCTTCTGACCGTTTTGTCTGTTTTGCTGAACGAAAAGACCTTCCATCTCAAAGTAGAAGAAACATCAGTTTGATGAGACGTTTCGACTTCCGAGGTTTAGTCCAGTTAAATACCACAAGTGGTATATCCTCCCCTGGTGGTCTGAAGAAGAATATCTAAATAGCCATTTTCTCCACGAATCATCCCAAATTCATATTTATACCTGGGCAGTATATGTAACTATTACCAAATGTGTTCAAGGTCAGTTGTTATACCGAGCATGTGTTACAAAATATTTATGTTTTATTTATTTATTTATTTTATAAAAATGCTCTTTTGATATGTGTAGAGTTGTATCTTTTCCATTATTGCCAGTCTAAATTCCAAACTTGAGAGTATTTTTATTGCAAGGCTATTTTGTATCTCAAAGCCATTTTATCTGAAGTTCATTTTACGCTACTGCAGTTTATAGCAGAGACATTCCTTTGTGGTCATTGACGTCTTTAAGATGTCTTTGTGATCTTATAATTCCTTTAAGTATGTTTTTAGGCTTTCTAATCTAATAATACAACGAATAATTTATTGGAATCCCAATAATAATGTTTCGGAAGTAGTCTTATAGTATGATGATTAAATTGTGGTATTGTTAATAATATCATTATTTGGAATCAATTTAATTGAAATTATTTTTATTTTATTCGATTACATGTTTTTTTTTTTTTTTTTTTTTTTTTTTTTTTTAAGATTACAGTTTCACATCATGCATATAAAGAACTTAGACATGCTTTTTTTTTCACTTAATATTGCATCACAAAAATGAGTTTATGAAGAGATCAGCCCATTGCATCCATTAAATTAGCTAAGACGAAAAAAAAGTACCATAGGATTCGGGAAAAAAAAAAAAAAAAAACTGTAGTTGGTCTCAAAATAAGAAAGCAATTTTAATCAGCATTTCAAATCTTTAGTTAGATTTATTTAAATCTTTATATATGTAGCCCCTCCACACGTCCCCCCCCCACTTTCTTAGATCATTTCGAAAATATTATCCTTTTCCTATAAAAAAGAGAAAATAAAATATTGCATAGCATTGGTATTTCTTTGTGTTTCTAACCTGTATTTAATATCTTTATCATATCGTTTACTGACACTTTAATTATACAAGTACCAATTCAATTCGTACTGTTATTCTAAATAAAAAGTTAGTCAAGAAGAAATATAAACAATTGATTTTACTGTCAGGATGAAAAATGTGAACTAGATTATGATTGTAATTGCGTTTGTTCTTCTGACGAATTTGCCTGTTTTGTGAGATAAAAAAACCCATGTTTATGAGATAATAAACGAAACAAAAAGCCCGCATAAATGTTTTTCGTATTCTAGACGGGAATTGAACCCAAGTCTTCCCAACCAAAGAACATCACTGTTAGTGACAGAGCTATGGGGGTTCCACAAGAAGAGGTAGATATTACGAATGCTCATGATACACAGATCTGACTCAAACTCCGTGGTTATTCTCTCCCAGATGTTCCAGTTTTCCTCTCTTACACCCACAAACCGACCTAGGACATAATACGGCTACATGCAAGTTATTTGGGTATATCGTATGAATTGGATAATCTAGGTTCTTTCCGTTGTCACTATACATGGATAATATCTCATGATTAAAAGCTGGCAATAATAACAACAACAATAATAAAGGTCATCGAAGATGTATACTTTTGAAATGTATACGGATTTTCCTATGGAAACTGGGTCGTAAAAAATGCAAATACTCTAATTGCTTTTCCAGATAACATATTCTGAATTTACAGTTGATAGCAATATATGTGCTGTTGTTCTATGTTCATTGAAAAATATTTTGAGGTATCGGAATTCTAAGATAGTTCTAATTATTCTACTTTATTTATTATTTTTTTTTGTCAATTGTAGCTATAAACAGAAGTTTTAGTTTGTGTGTGATTCTTACTCACAAAACATTGCAGACTTATCGCACATTAGTACCGCAGGTGTACAGTTTAGGCAAGTAAGGATCTCTGCTCTTAAAAACCAAATATGGAACTTTTTGAAATCATTTCAAACTATCAGTAAGCAAAATGAGGCCTAACTACCTAAGGATATTTAACAAATATTCATAATTGCAGGATCGAATTCACTGCCTATTATTTACGCTGCCAACCAGGCCAACAGTTTTCCAGCCAAAAAGTTTGTTTTATCACCATTAATATTTGTTTGGTGTTATAAATAAGTAAATAACATTTATTTATTACTTTTTTAAGTAATAAAGAATAAGTAATAAATAAAGTTTATTTATTACTTATCCTGCATATACTTCTGGCCTCCTGGAAGAGATCTTCAAATATAATCTGCCACTTAGGCATTCACAGTCTTCCATACTATAGTGAATTTCAAATTATTAAGAGCTTGCTTGTCAAATTGACAGATACTATCCACTGAACAAAATAAAGATAAAATGTATCATTCTATAGCAGTATTATTAATTATAATTAAAGGTTTATTTATGTTTCCTTTATAGTTATTTTATTTTTAGTTAATAACTATATCTTTAATATATATAATGGTAATCATAATAATAGTAATAATGTTATATATATATAATATTATATATTAATAATATAGCTGGTATTAATATTAATATACATATTCTTAATATTAACGATTAATTATATTACTATTATTCTTTCTATGTTTAATGCAATATTAAAACGAACTGTCATAAATCACAAGTTCCTTATCCTTATAAGGACTGGCTTAAAGGGGCGAAGCAAGAATGCTTTTCATCTTCCCCGTTATCTGTAGAGGACAGTGTAGGGATAAGGTGTTATTGAGCTATTAAAGCTCTGATCATGGCAGGAGGGTAACAGCAATAGCTACAGCATGGCCATCCATTACCCTCCAAGGGTATTAAATCACAAGTTCATGTAATACAATTTTGATTTATTACCATCGATGTATTTTGCATTTTGGTGTTAGCAACAATTCATTTCTAAAATATAATTTATTATTGTCTAATAGTTGATATCAAGTGTATATTAACACTTGTATTATTTGTAGGTAAAATTATTATAGATATTAAGCTACATTAAGCTATTAATGATCTAACTGGTCATCATTTACTGATTCAATAATTTTCAGGATTTTATTATTATGACAAAGTCTTGGCAATGCGTAAATCTATCTATCTTTATTTCTTGTTTCTTTATATTAATTTCTTTATATATCTATAAATTGATTTCCTTCTCTATTTATGTTATATTCTATAAGCTCTCTATTCCTTCCATTTATTTATTTGCTTTAATCTCTATTTCGATTTTTCTCTCTTCATCGAAATAATAGTTTGCGTTTGCTAATATGTCTACAGATTCCGACCTATGTCTACTTATCCGACAAATAAGATATCTAAGGCATGTTTGCTACTGTTTAGATAAACAGGTAGTTGATTTTACAGTCTATGAATGTGGATAATGGAATAGAAGGAATGTAGTTCTTCCTGTCCAGGGCGGCGGTGTTTCTATATAATGTTGCTCTACACCTTAATTGAAATAAAATGATCTAAGACCTTTGAAAACACGTTTTATTTATTTTTATTTATTTAAAAATTTTTTTTTTATCTTCTACAAGCAATTATGGAAATGAAATCCGAAATAGACAAATTAAAGCGTTGTAATGGTGGCTTAAAACTCCTTAAAAATGGATATATTTTAAACAAACTTTAAAAATAAAAATTACATAAATTAAAACTGTACGAATTTATTAAAATTTGCTGTTTCAAGAAACAAGCTTTAATATTTACAAAAAATATTTACACACTATATTTTAGAATGTTACTTTCTTTTTTCTAAATAAAATATATCCCTGTGTGGTGGGCCGGGATAAGAATAGCTACGCTGCAGCCCATGCATGTCGTACGAGGCGACTAAAATGGATACCCAGGGAGGGTAATGGATGGCAATGCTGTAGCCAATGAAGTTCTAACTGAGGCTCCGCTATTGCTTTTGTTCTCCTGCCATGATCAGAGCTCATAGCTCAATAACACTCTATCCTTACATTGTCCTCAGATAACGGGGAATATGAAAAGCATTCTTGCTTCGCCCCTTTAAGCCAGTCCTTATAAGGACACACGGTGTTAACTTCTATGAATGTCCTCTTGTCTTCTTTCCACCTTCCATAGAACGAAAAATTCTCGATCTGGTTGGCCGAGTGGAGAGCGGGTATGTAGGTATGACACACACACACACACACACACACACACACACCACCCATGGGTGTGTGTATAATATGCCGTTGGAAATCTCATCTTGCCAAAGTACATATGAAACATTGAACTGAAAGCCATTATCGTTCCAGCTTATTCCAATCATTCTGTAAGCATTGTATATATGTAACATCCTCGATTGCTCTGCCTATCTTTACATCATCAGCAAACAATGGAGCATCTCCTGTCTCTCAGTTCCTTCCCAATATCATCGATGTATGGATTGAACAACAGTGGTCCAAGGACTGATCACTGAGAAACACCATGTCGCCTTAAATCTGGTAGATTCACATCTACTTTATACCACTTTTTGATACCTGTCCGTCAGCCATCCACTTATCCAAAATAATCGTTTATATTCCAATACCGTATTCTCCAGTTTATGCAACAGGTTTTCATGGGGTATCCTATCAAATGCCTTAACAAAGTGTAACAGGATCATAGTACTTCCATCCTATTTATCCAACTCAGCAGTAAATTTTTATTATTATTATATTATTAAAAAAATGAGCAAATTGTTAAAACATGACATCACTTTAGAAAAAAAAAATGATTGCTTGATAATTTTTGAGTAGCAATTCAGCGAATATGGTCCTTTAAGTGAAATAGCATTTTGGATGCTACTCGGTTGCATAATCCACCTTTACTTATGTGAAGGTGGATTCTCAATATTTACTGCAGACCTAAAGAAACATAGAAATAGTTTATATTAACGCCTAATTTATGCTGGCCTGGTTGGCAGAGTGGATGTTTGTGATTGTTCTTCCAACTCTCTGTGGAAACGACATCTACGACCCTCCCAAGGGTGTGTGTGTGTGTGTGTCCTCTGCCGAGGGACCGTAAAACTAGGCAAGAAACCAACGGACAAGTAGTCCACCGGCACCCACAGCAGTGTACTGGTTAAGGGGGGGGGGGGCATCTCCCATCCACGCACTAGCTAAGGGATTAAAAAACAACGCCTACTTTTAAAACTTCCTGATTTACGCTTAAGCATAGACCCACACTTCACCGTGCAGGTGGTCGAAACCAAATCCGGAGGGATAGGCTGGTTAAACCCTATTTCTTCAATGTCCTATGTCTGTATATTGCGTGTGTTCTGGCCAGTTTGTCTGTTTCAGGGACAAAAACCTCAAATTTCTAGGATAAAAAACTCCCCCCCTCGGTATGAGACTGGCTAACCCACCACTTGACTAAAAAGACCTGATGCAGGTTCCTCACATCATAGACGGGATACGAACCAGGGGGTTTCCCAAAGGGCTCATCCAAATCAACTGAGCCATGGAGGCTAATCTCCAACATAATTACACCAAATATTAAAAATTTATGTTGTTTGATGTTAATATTTCTTATTAAACTGACTTACTTCAAGAACAATTATGTAACACTATTATTGGTAATATTATGAGTCATATATTTTCTTGGTTAAAACATTTTGAATGCAACTGTTGATTGTCATAATTGACATTCCAATAATTTTTTTATGAAAATCTTCATAGGGGTTTAGCGAAAAATAAACATTGTAGCGCAGTGTTCGCATTTTAATTGCCACTATTATATCAATTACCCTCTAATTCAAAAAGCTGTTTCTCTCTCTTCTGATACTGACAAACTTTATAACGGCTTGTTTCGTATTCACTCTATCTTAACTTTAATTATAAATTATATATATAGTTTAAATTGAAAAAAAAATATATATATACAGGGTGTTCGGGATAAATTTGACAGTTTCGTAAGGAAAAAGAAAATCTTCTTTGTATCTATTAAATTTAATGAATTGACAAAAAAACATTACAGGCAGAGTTAATTACAATACTATCAATAAGATTTACTCAAAATAACCACCATTAGCATCGATCACAGCTTCAATTCTGCTTCGGAACCTCGAACAAGCTGATGCTACAGTCTCCCTGGGAAGGGCCGCAAAAACTGTTTTAATTTTATCCATTAACTGGGCTTTTGTATTACTGGAAGTGCGATTGGTGTCTTTTTCAACTGCGCCCCATACAAAATAATCCATGGGGTTAAGGTCTGGGGAGTTTGGAGGCCAAACATTTGGACTGGTGAAGTCGTAGAAATTTTCAGACAACCATTTTTGACTTTTCCCAGAGGTGTGGCAAGGGGCCGAATCCTGCTGCCATACATACGGCCTACCATTGGCTACCCTTGTTATCCAGGGCTTGACTACAGTTAGCAACTCCACTAACAAAGCCCGAATTCCAATGCCAGGGTTCTTCAACACCTGTTCCTGCAGATTTGCGAGGAATTCTGCTGTACGAACGCAATGAGATCGTCTGCTAGTGATCTTTCTTCTTGCTACATCCTCGTAGTCACCATTGCAAGTCTCTAGTTCATGCCTGATTGTTTTTACTGTATTCAGGGAGCATTGGGCAGCAGTCGTAATATCCTTATTTTGATGGCGGGCACGAATCATCATGATACAAGTTATTCTCTTCCATGATTCAGGTGGGTTCCAGCTATCCATCCTTTCTGACATCTTGTATATGAATGAAGAAGGGTCCAAACTTTTAAATGAAGAGAAGTGTGTGTTAATACATGTAACTTACGGAAAAATATAATTAATTATAAATATGTCAAATTTATCCCGAACACCCTGTATATATATACTGTATATACATTTTTTTTTTTCAATTTAAACTATTACACATTAATATATAGAAATCTTTGTGACAAATATAGAGAATTTGAATAATTATTGTTTTTTTTTTTTACACTATTGTCTTTTTAAAATTATTAAAATTTGCTTCATAATAGTCATACTATATTATAAAAATATACATTATTAAAGAAAATACACAAATATTATTGAAAGCTATATTATATATTACAATTATAAACGATTTGTTATTTTATTTTGCATGATTTAAATTTTATTAATTATACTTTTCACACATTTTGTTTCTTGAATGTTATAATTTTAATTTTATTTTACACTGGCTGGTAAATTCGGAGGGTAATGGATGGCAATGCTGTAGCCAATGAAGTTTTAACTGAGACTCGGCTATTGCTGTTACCCTCCTGCCGTGATCAGAGCTTTAATAGCTCAATAACACCTTATCCCCACACTGTCCTCTACAGATAACGGGGAAGATGAAAAGCATTCTTGCTTCGCCCCTTTAAGCCAGTCCTTATAAGGACTATTAATGGTAAAGTGATATTCGTACGATAGAAAATTATTTTATTGGGATAAAATGGCTCAAAGAAATGAAGATTTCGTTTAAAACTTGTCAAACTATTTTATGTGATTCTGATGGGATCGGTTATTATGTGCCACTGTGATAGAAACCGCTTTGAAGTACACGACAAACAGTACAACGTAATGTAATCTGAGTTTGTAATGCTGATATACGGTTTATTTGTTTATATTTTAATTCTGGTCGGATATGATATGGAATTTATTTATTTATATAGATATTTGTAGTCTGTTGTAATTCTGATTAGATATATATAGATCTGTTATTTGGAATTTTCGTAACGTTGTGCAATCCCATACATATTAAATATGATATTGATGTCAGAAACGTGTTTTGGAGGGTTAGTGAAACGATTTAAATGGAGAATGAAAGCAGTTTTTATTTGTACACAGACATTTTTGAATGGTGTGATTTTAGATCAACAAAAGTTACAAGAAAAATTCAAGAGATGGTGAGCCCAAGAGTCTAAGCAAGTTAATTATGACTGATTTTTTTTTCGCCTGATTTCCTATAAAAACATGAAAAACAGTTTAAGTTAAGGGATATTACATCCCATATAGTTTCTTAGCCGAATAAGAAACTCAAAGAGTTTCATGCCGAATATAGTAGAAACTATATAAAGTTCGGCGATTCCAAGCGTAAGCAAATACCTGGATACTGCAGTACTGATCCCAAACGGTAGTGCAAGCTGGGGCAACTCGTGGTAGAAGTGGAGCGATCTCCGATCACTATTCTTGATATTTGCCCATAATGTGAACTTAGCTCCTAGGAACTGTATTTTTGTTCACATTATGAGAGAAGGTCACTACCCAGACCGGTTTCGACCTTTATTGAGGTCTCATGGGACCTCAACTGTGTCATACCAGTGCATTTGAGTATCAAATATCATTCATTCATAAATTATTAAAAGTGTAAATTATATTTCTAATTAGTATCATTCATTGGTTTATTCTTTGCACGTAAATTATATGTGTAACTGTTAGCAATTAGTTTTGCAGATATTCAGTCGACAAACTTGGTTGTCATCACTATTCCTTTCTATCCATTAATCTTTATATAGAACTTGACACAATTTTAAATAACCTCAGCCTTATATTCAACGCAATATAGGTATATAAATCCTAATTTAATCAGTTCATTTTGCATTGAGTAATTAATACTATTTAAAATTTAAATACTTAGAAGTAGAGTATTAATAATTAAACATAGAATCATTCAACACAAAATTGCATGCTATCTTATGTTTGGCCGAATCACTGCACGATATATTATTATATTATATTATATATATTATATGCAGGTATCCCTCGATTAACGCTGTTAATTAATTCCTCGATGTCACCGTGTATATCAAATCGCGTTAATCAAATCTAATAATCAGTGGTAAAAATTACAATTCGTCCATGATCTCCTAGAGGACATGTATGATAAATAAGCCTTTGGCTCTCTATTTCAGTAATACGTGATGATTTATTTATTTTCAGTTACAATCTAGAAATTATTGAACAAAGAATAAAAAAAAAAGAAACTAAACCATACTATACTGACATCGGAGGTCGCGGTATCTCTCAGATACAGTTTACTGTCAAATATTACAAACCTTTACATAACATGTGTTAAACCAAACTGACAGCAAAAAACAGTGCGGAATATCACTCGTAACATATGAATGCACAGCTACATTCAGTGTATATTTATATTCTTTATATATAACATATGAATGCACAGCTACTCGATCTCCAAGCTATACACTGAATTGTGTAAGAATATTTATATTCTTACACAATTCAGTGTATATTTATATATATAACATATGAATACATAGCTACTCATGACCTCCAAGAATATTTATATTCTTTATGTATATGATAGATACATTTTGCATGTATCTGTCAGATCAGCTGCGAGCTCCGCAGGGTTAAAGGTGCGTTAATCAAAACTCTTGCCGCGTATATCAAGGGATTGCTGCAATTAATTTCGCCGCGTTAATCAAAACCGCGCTAAGCAAGGGATACCTGTATTATATTATATTATATATTATTATTCATTATATTATATTATTATTCATTATTCATTATATTATATATTATTATTCATTACATTATACTCAAATCACGCGTTAAGCAAAAGCGCCAAGCAAAGGATACCTGTATTATATTATATTATATAATATTATATTATATAATACAGGTTTATTTTTCATGGTTTAGAAACTAATAATAATTATCATTACATAAATCATAAGGTATATATGTAATTTTTAAAATATATAATTTAATTTTAGCTTTTTGATATTAAATTATATATTTTTGATGTTTTAATTTCTAATTAATTTACTTTTTAAAAATATAGTTTAGTTTTTTTTCGGACTTTTTCAATTTAAATCAGTTGAATTCGAACTAATTTCTTATCACCAGATACGTTGTAGATTAATATTTTATGGAAATTCATTGCCGTAATCAAAATTAGGATTTTGATGCGCCCAAGAACCTTTAGATTCTATCAAAATGGGTGAAAAGAATTTGAATTTGAATCTGAATTGTCTGTAAGTCGATTTTTTCTCCCTTTCTCTCCTTGCATATCAGATTTCTGATGTTAGATTCCTTAAGTTCTTATTATACTTAGGCAACCTACGGGAGAGGCCCAGTCTCACTATCCCTTTGACTACTATCCCACTAAATATTTTGAATTTAGTCACATATTACTGCTCAAGGGGAAATGTCTGTATGTAATGAAAATATCTGAATTATCCGAAGGAAAACCTTGTATGAAAGCTAAAAATTCAGTTGAAGAGTCATGAGTGTCTATCATATACTAATCTCGGAAAATCTATTAACATTTTTTATATTTATAATAATTAAAATCAGTATACAATTAACGTGCTTAAAGTTATTATGTAAATTAAGAATAAAATATTAATTTGTTTAAAAAAGCATATATGAGATTATTTAAAAAAAGATTAAATAGATTTATTGATAGTTACTTTTGCTTAAATATACTATAAACACCTTTTAAATTTTTCTATATCTTTATATATAAGCAATACACGCAAATTATAAATATATTCAGGAAAAAAAAAAAAAAAGAAGATGGCGTCTTGCCTAGTGCTCATACATCTGATTCGCGATTCTGATATTTGATATAAAATGTGATTTAATGAACTCGACAAATATTTTTACTGACAGTGAATAGTCCTACTGATATAGTCAACCGGTTTGGTTCTTGTATAGGCTCATAAAAACTAATTCAGTAGGTAAGTTAACCTTTTTTTCCGAAGCAACGGCGATACGCTAGGCCTACTGCCATCAGCATCGCCATTGTTTCATTACATCAGTTGTTATTTTAGAAACTACCTGTTTTCACTATACGGTAGACAGAAATGGAAAGCATGTCCTGTTATCCAGAACAAAATGTGGGTCCAACCACAGACCTGCCGTACGAGGAACTCACCTTCAAACAGCTCCCGGCTATTTTCAAGCATATTGGAAATCTGCTACACACAAAATGGCCAGGTAAGGTAGTAGTTCATGAAATCCAAGAAGTTGATACGGACGACGTTCAACTTCTTGAACTACTCCAAGACAACGCTACGGAAAAAACCACAACGGCTGAAGATCATTCCCGTACTGACCACACTGATTTCCAGGAGGTTCGCGCAAGCAAAAAGCGCAAAATTGTGACCTCCGAAACACCAATTATAGATGTCATGGAAGAAGATGGCTCTGCCCCAGACTCACCTACCTCCGCAAGGGAAAAGATCCCCCCGATTATCCTGCGTGAGAAGAACAAATGGATGACTCTAAAGAGCATAATGAACAACCTGAAGATCTCATATAACAATGCAAAGAATATCACAGATGGTGTAAAAATTCACCCTAAAACTGTCACAGACTATCGTAGGTTAACAGCAGAACTAAATTCCAGAGGAATTCAGTACCATACTTTCTCACTCGGTTCGGAAAAAAATCTCAAGGTTGTGATTAGAGGCGTGCCTGAGGATGTCTCCACCGATGAAATCACCACAGACCTGCACTCAAATGATTTACCACCTATCAAGGTCAGCAGGATGACCAGGAGGGACAAGACTCCAATGCCATTAGTGCTGATCGAGATCAGTCAAACCTATAAACACATATATGACTTGACAACCATCTGTGGATTAAAAATCTCGGTAGAACCGTTAAGGAAGAGAGCTTCTACTGGACAATGCCATAGATGTCAAAAGTTTGGGCATGCCCAGAAGATGTGTAGGGCCGAATTTAAATGTTTGAAGTGTGGGGTTGGTCACCCAACCAACACCTGTTCTAAATCAAAATCTACCCCTGCTAAATGTGCCAATTGTGGCGGTCCTCACACATCCAACTACAGAGGATGTCTGTACAATCCACGTAACAGGAAATCTGAAGAGGGACCATTCTCTCCTTCCATCAGCTCGCCTACATCTGCGGCTACTTCACAGTCTCCTAAAGTACAGAATAAAAACTCAGAAGCCCATCTGTTGAAAACTGAGGTCCCTCAAAAAACGACTCTAAGCTGGCAGCCCAGGACATATGCGGATGTAACCCGCCCTAAACAGACATCCCTACAACAGTCAACATCACACCCAAATATGACAGCTATCATTACTGCGTCCCTGGCAAATATGCTATTAGATTTCAGCAGATCTAATCCTTCACAAAGTTCTACTAACAGATTTCTAAAAGATACTCAAGTTATAATTTCAGCGCTCACTAATGAACAGTAAAAAATTAAAACCAGAAGCCCTAGAGATAATAGCCTGGAATGCAAACGGCTTAAGAAATAAGATCCTAGAACTCCAAAATTTTGCCCACAGACATCGGCCAGATGTTCTACTAATAAATGAAACGCATCTAAGACCAGCTGACAATCCCAAAATCTATGGATATCAGTCGTATAGAACTGACAGATCAACCCACAGAGGTGGAGGCACGGCAATTTTCATCAAAAATTTTATCTCTCATCACTCCATAAACATTCCTACTACCTCCAATCTTGAGATCACTGGCATCGAGATTCTCACGAGCTCAGTAGGCAAATTAAAAATTTTTGCAGCATACCATCCACCACAAAAAGCACTACTACCTTCTGATTTGAACGCCATATTTGACACTGGAGAGCCTACCATTGTGGCAGGTGATTTAAATGCCAAGCATTCTACCTGGAATAGCCACTCCACTAACAAAAATGGACAGATACTACAGAATTATGCTGATTTCAACAACCTTCACGTAATAGGCCCAGCTGATCCCACCCATCACAACGCCTATGGTAGGGCCGATGTATTGGACATAGCCATACTGCAGCACATCAGACTCCAATACAATCTAATAACAATCAATGATTTATCATCAGATCATAATCCAATAAGGTTAAAATTAGGAAATCTTGAAAAATCATCCCCACCCCCTCACTCATTTATTCCTTGGGAAAGGCTCTCCAAGATGCTCCCAAAATATATTGGACCTGTTCCCATCATTAAATCAAAAGAGGAAATTGACATAGCTGTCAAAAATCTAACAGAACAGATTACAGCAGCCTGTACAGCAGTTACTACCCCTGCAACCACCCACAAGTCCAACCACCTGCCTGAAGATACTATGAATCTGATTAGGGAAAAAAATAAGGCTAGAAAAAGATACCATAACACTAGGGCGCCACAAGATAAACGGATCTTAAATAGGTTAAATTCTGCAGTGAGAGATGCACTCGCAGCTCATAGAACTCAACTCTGGGAAGAAAAACTGACCTCCATCTCCGCTGACAGCCACTCTGTATGGAATCTTATCCGAAAGATCAAGAACAAAAATAAACCTCTTCCCCCTCTGCAAACAGATTCAGGTCTCATCCACACCGATGCTGATAAAGCTGAGGCAATAGCGAATCACCTTGAAAATCAATGCAAACCTGCATACAGTCACCTTGACATTAGTCATATCTACAAGATACACCGTAATGTCAGATATTCACTCAAGTCTGCTCCCACACATTCTACTCAAATCACACCCACCTCACCTGCTGAAATATATGCTATTATTCAGAAATTCAAAAATAAAAAGGCTCCTGGACCCGACGGCATCTCCAACAAAGTTCTAAAACTTCTACCTCGCAAAGCTATTGTTCATTTGGTAAACATAATCAACTCCATACTTCACTACAAGTATTTCCCTTCCTACTGGAAATTGGCATACGTTGTTCCAATTCATAAACCTGGAAAGGATCCCACTCTGCCACAGAATTACAGACCAATCAGTCTCATTTCTAATCTCGGAAAAATTGCTGAAAAGGTAATTCTTACTAGGCTTCAAGATTCTGTACTCCTGTTAAACATCCTGCCTGAGGAGCAGTTTGGTTTCAGACAGTTGCATAGTACCACACAACAAATACACAGATTGGTGGAACATATCATCACAGGTTTTAACTGGCGCCAATGCACTGGGGCTGTCTTCCTAGACTTAGCCAGTGCATTTGACAAGGTTTGGCATTATGGTTTACTATACAAGCTTATATCATCCGGTATCCCAATCGGAATCATTCAACTCTTAAAGACGTACCTCTGCGATAGGCGCATGCAAGTGAGACTAAGTGGAGTGGTGTCCTCACAGAAACACATCTTGGCTGGAGTTCCACAAGGGTCCTTACTAGCACCAATCCTATTCTCCTTATACCTGCATGATATACCACACAACCCATTATCTTCAATTAAAGCTCTTTATGCTGATGACACAGCGATATTGGCCAGATCATTAAAGCCTCACCTAGCCATCAAGAAACTGCAAGAAAACCTACTGCAAATAGAGCAATATTTTGCCAAATGGCGTCTCCAGGTGAATCCTCAGAAGAGCGTAGCCGTCTTATTCTCGAGAAGATCAGTGCTTCCCAAAGAAGATATTCTCCTCTTTAACACAAAAATTCAGTGGAAAACAGAGATCAAGTACCTTGGTGTAGTAATGGACAGTAAACTGACTTTCAACTCCCATATCAAGACTCTCTATGCAAACACATCCAAAACCATAGCCCAGCTCTATCCGCTAATAAACAGAAACAGCAAACTGAGCACCAGAATCAAACTTCTCATATACAAACTGATGGTTCGTCCAATACTCACTTATGCCTCACCGGCCTGGAGCCATACTTCAAACTCAAATATCATTAAATTACAACGCATTCAGAACAAGTGTCTTAGAATGATCTTGGGCGCTCCATGGTTCATCCGAACTGTCCAACTGCACCGCGACACGGAGGTCCCCTATATTTACACCTTCATGCGGACTATAGCAACCAAATTCTTTTCAAAGGCAAGTGTGCATCCTAACAGACTGATCCAACTGGCCGCTGACTATGATGCAACGGACTATTCTAAGCACAAAAGACCTAAAGCCATCCTAAACCCACTCACTGAGGATTAATCTCCTAGCCCAATCAGGGCGAGCTATATAGCTCATAAACTCTTTCCACTCACAGTCTCTGTTAAGATAGCCGGGAATATGAAAAGCTTTTGCTTCACCCGTTAAGCCAGTAATGTTACTAGTGTTACTAGTATAAATATATTCAGATATCTTCATCACATTCAGAATCTTCAAAATAGTTCAATTCTGTTATTATAATAGTATCAATAAATTTTATTATAATAATAAATTTCATTATAATAATAAACTATAAGGAAATTTAAATATAAGAACTACTGGGATAGCAATAATAAAATGCATTTATTCCTCTATGAATTTTTGTCTTAGGTTGTTTTATTGCTCTACATACACAAATTGTAATTCGTATTACAGAGGACACGTGTCCTTAGACAAGTAAATTGAGAAACTAATTTTGTGATATCATTGTAACTTTACCATAGATAACATTTCGCTTTTGTTTCTCTGAATTTCTTCACTGCATCATACATCTGTCGTATAAAAACAATAGCTGGTAATTTGATTTATTTGGTTTTATTATAGAGTACGATCCGACCAAAGTATGATTAATTTGAATAATTAGCATAGACCGATAATTTATTCAACATTAACCGCACATGCCACTCGCTAGCCTTAAGTTTTGTCAGGTGTTCTCCAATGTCCAATTAAAATCTGACTTCATTAGAAATGTCAGTTCCCCAAATCAAAAAGTACGATTTCGTTTTGAAATCTATTATTATCAATTCGATACATAGCTCGAGGTCGTTTTTATTGCAGGAGAATATAGTGGGGATTAGGTTCATTGTCGTTTGTATCTCATTAATGAATTATATATGTACATATATATCGCGTAACATTACGTTACTCTGCTAGATATCTGCAAGTTAACTTGCGGCTCTTTTCATCAATGTAGGTTTGTAGAAATGTCGTTAGATGGCGCTACTTATGCCGCTTACTCGGTAACTGTAGCTTACATTGGCGCATTGCAAGACTGTCTGTACTGGTAGAAACTGTTAGATGTGTTATTTAGCATCTTAGTGACTATTCTGCCGTTTCTATGGTTACTGATTGTTGAATCTAGCATAAAGAATAATGATGAGGAATATGCGGTTTATCTAGAAAGAGAAATAATTCTGTAGAATAGGATCGGGGACATGGCTATTGGGATAATAAAGGATTAACCCACTTCCATTTTTTAAATTACTTTTAATTATCTAAATATAAAATTTCAGAATACTAAAGTAACAACACACACATGCATATTTCCCACTACCCTAACTAAAGCCTGGATTTACCTCTGACCCAGAACTAGTATACTCGATGTCTCCTCCTCATCCATTTGTTTTCACACATTATATATGAAACTCTTTTCCCAACAAGAAAATGGCAAGCGAATTCAGGAAATTGTCTTTCTAATATTTCAAATGAAAAAAAGGAATATAAAAACCAAATGAACTATGGTCTTCTTCATTATAATTGTGTCTTCGGATAGGATATGACAAACTTGGGATTACTTTTAATATACGGGGATAAACACAAACCTTATCTGGTGCTTCGTTAATTTATTTATCAGAAAGAGGTTTTTTTGGAGGGGGGGAGGAGTATATACAGCGACCGAAATAGATAGTTCACAATTGCATTTTACTGAAAAAGGAAGTAGCCAGCCACTGGCATTCTTCTTATAATAGGAAAAAAAAAGTGATGATGACAAGTATCTTTCATCACTTTTATCGGAAAGATCTGAGAGAAAGAGAGAGAGAGTCCATCTGTAGATCACAAAGTAGGTTACCTTCAATGTGGTCAATTAAATACACAATCAATTTAGTTACATTATTTTTTTTGTCGTTTGTTTGAAGATATTTTGCAGCACAGAAAATTAGTCAATTTATTTCCTTCAGTATCGCCTAAAAATTAGGCAATACTGAAGGAAATAATAATAATAAATCCAACTGTTTTGTCTTAGTTTTTCTAAATATCAAAAGAAAAAAAAATGGAAAAGACACATAACGGACTACTTAGAAAAAAAAAAAAAGGTAAGCATTCTGAAGACATTGAGGAAATAATGAGAAAATTTGGAACACGAAAGAAATAAAAGAGGTGAAAGAATCCTTGAGTTTTGTAAGTCTGCAAGAAAGGTGATTACTAACATTATATCATTTTTTTTCCCATAGAGACACTCACAAATATACGTGGACCTTACCTTATGGAAAAACTAAAAACTGTACTGATTATATCCTAGTCAACAATAATAACAACATAAGAAAACCATCATTTCAAAATGTAAACAAAAAAGGAAAATAGATAAGGATTTTGATTACGAAATTCTAGATGCTAAAATAAAGCTTAAATGCAAAACAACTAATTAAGAAAAGACTCCACCCCTACCCCAAGACTTAACACTTGAAAATTAAAAAGATCATTTATAAAATGAGAACGTTAACGAAAACACTTAAAAATTATGAGAAAAGGGATAAGTGCAACACTGGATTCAATAAAGCAAACTTTACTTCTGAAATATAGACCTGTGGCAATATACTACTCAGTGCATACATAAATTACTTGAAAACACATCCACATATTAGATTGTAGCAATCCATCCTAATATAATCTGAGTATAAAGTACATTAAAAGAACTTACAAAACCATTTAAATCAATATTATTAAAAGGGAAGGATAAAACGAAGAAATTTAAATGATGAAGTTAAAGGAATTTGGAGTTAAAGTTAAAAATGAGGAGACTCGAAAAATATTAAAAGATAGAAATAGATGCTGGGGTTCAGACAATATAAATCTGGAGGTAGAGATGGATTTATGGGAGTATGCAGAGAAACAACAAGCATCATTTAGTGCAGTTATTCAGCTGATTTATAAGATAGAGGGGTTATGATGAAAATTGGAAAGAATAATTATACGAGTTACCTTATTAGGTTATACATATAAATCATTTATAAGAATCTGCAGACTTTAAGCAAGCGTTTGACTCAAGAATATTTACCCATGTTTTGAGGAACTGGGTAAAAAAGTCCATCCCAGAAAACATAAACATTTGTCAATGGACAAAATATTATCGTATGAAATACACAAATGATGTAGTATTATTCACAGATAATAAGGAAAACAAAGACGATTGAAAATCTACATAAAATCAGCGTGGAATGTGCAATAAAGCTATATTTTAGTGAAACCATAACAACGACAATTGGCAGAAACAGAAAAAAAAATTAGCTTAGAAATGGAAGGAAATACTAAAACAGATTAAAACATTTTGACATGTGAATAATTAATAGGTTAAATTATAAACTAAACAGATTTAGCCTAAGATGGTCTACTATGACCGCACTTACAAATATCGTAAAAAAATACCCATCTCTAGAAAGAACATAGCTCAAAGGTATTTTACTCAGTTCTTTATGTTGTGGAGACTGGAAAGATGTTCGTAGTAGCCGCAACCAGTCTTAGGCAAATAACTATCGCCCTACAGATGCGATAGTCGTTTGAATATCGTGGTAATGAAACTAGCCTTAACTGAAGGAGGATAAACAATCGGAAATTAATTAAATATTGAGTATTTATTTCCCGAAATATATTTGGAATCTCACAGATATTTTGCATAGATGTTACGCGAAATATACTGATTCTCGTTCTCAGTGGAACTAAAAAAAAATCATTGAAAATGTAGGCAAGCTATGAACAATTCTTTTTTCACTATAGCAGGGAATGATTAATTTAACAAAGATATTGTAGAGTTTGTATTTGTGTATAACTTCAAGACAATGAATTTAGTACTATCAAGCTGTTTATTTTGTTGCAACATAAAATGCCTGACTTATACATTTTTCGCTTCAAGATTTCGAAAATAAATAAAGAAATAAATAATGTGATCATCATGTCTTTTATTGCGTGTTTCCCTATAAAATGTTTTGAGTAAAAAATTTCCAATTAAATATTGGGATTTTACTACCGAATATTACAGACCGATAAAAAAAAAATACGTGGATGTCGCCCCGGTTCAGACAACGCATTTTAAACGGCAGTCTTAAAAAATGTCTCAAAAGAACGGCCTCGAAGATAATATCAAGATCGGTCAATCTTCCACATTTGTGTCCAAAGTCAACGTCACAACACTGGAGATGTGGTGCATGTTGACAGGGCAGAGGATCTTGAGGTCATCGGTTTCGAATGACAGAAGAAATCAGTCAGTGCGATAGCCTACAGTCATCAGACAGCCGAACACAATGTTACCTGTTTGTAATACCTTCTGTACTCGGATGATTTTCGATCTAAAACGAAAGTTTTCTTTTTTTCTTTTTTTTTTTGAAGAAAAAAATCTTCTCAAGGATTGACGATCATGATTAAAGAAGAGGTTAAAGGTCAAAGGTCATTCGACAGATCCCAGAGAAATAATAACAATAATAATAATAAAAGCTTTAATATTCTCGCACAGGAGAGACAGATTTGCAAAAAAAAAAAAAAAAAAAAAAAAAATCTATTGGACGAGGACTCAATCAAATAAAAAAATCCATGTTTTTTTATTATTATTAATAGACCTGTGTAATGCAAAGGGACAAATGTCAGGAAATGTTTTATTCACCACTTTAATCGGAATGGATTGATTTGTTAATTTATTTGGATGTTATTAACAATTTTGTTAATTTGTTAATAACATCCAACAAGACTTTTAGTTAGTTCGATATTAGATTTCTATCTGAAACTGAATTTTACGAATATATTGTAAAATTTTATTTGGAAAATTCCAAATATATTGCATTTACAATTCGAATACTACTCGGAATAAACTAAACTAGTTTAGTGAGAAACATGTTATCACTAGAAGCAAAACTGTTATGTGTCTTTATTTCAATTTTTTTCATCTCCTGAATATTTTCTGATGTATAAACAATCATTTCATAATTTCTTCAATTTCTCATATTACCTCTTATAATATTTGTTATGTTTAATATAAAAACATACTTATACTTAAATAGAGACTTAAATTTTAATTTATATTTTTATATTCTTTATAAAATCTTAAATATTGTTATATCTCCTATACACCATAATAATATTACTAAAAGTAAATAATATAAAATGAATTTTAATCTTTAAATTTTCATAGGGAGACGGAGGGAGGAGAAGATTATTATTATTATTATTAATTTTCATAGGGGATTAGGGTTTCATTCAATCCAATACATTTGGAGGGTAATAGATGGCAATGAAGTTCTAACTGAGGCTCGGCTATTGCTGTTATCCTCCTGCCATGATCAGAGCTTTAATAGTTCAATAACACCTTATCCCTACACTGTCCTCTACAGATATAACGGGGAAGATGAAAAGCATTCTTGCTTCGCCCCTTTAAGCCAGTCCTTATAAGGGTAATTTTCATAGGGGATTTTCGTTTTTTTTTATCACTTGTTTAAGAAACCCTTGGAGGGTAATGGATGGCAATGCTGTACCAATGAAGTTTAACTGAAGTTCGGCTGTTGCCGTTACCCCCTGGGGCGCAGAGATTCGAGAATTTGAGTTCGCTCTATTAAGGTTTTTGCCTTAAGGGAACAATTTGAGTCTCCTGGGAAAGTGTTCTCCGGCACGGCCCGATGAGGGACTTTGTCGGTGAATGCTTTTCTTCGGAATATGAGCGGTTCTGCTCGGTGGTGGCGTGTGGGTGGAAGGCCATCACTGAGTGGAGCCAACGCTGAGATGGACGGTCTTTCGCCCACGATTGAATGGCCTAGGGATCGTCCGAATTTTTAGAGACGGCTTTACCTTTAAATATGGAAATATTTACTGCGTTGGGCCAAATTTGACCGGTAGTCGGCGATGATGATTGAAAGCATTTGTCGTTGAATGAATGAATTCGAAGCGTTCTTCATTTTGTGAAATATCAAGGTTAGACTTTGATTAGATGCAATTTAATTGCTATTGCTTCCTTTAGCCTACGCTTGGTATTGCTGGCAGTCCTTTGCGGCTGCGGGATATTCTACAAAATTTCTGCTGGCAGGTCTTTAGACCTGCGGGATTTTTATTAACGCTCATACGCAGTTAAAATGATATGAGCATACCTGACCTAGACGTATTCACTGATTTGCTCGATAAAGAGCCGGCTCTTGTACTTATTCATAAACTCCAAAAGAAGTTCAAGCTGACAACATGGCCTACTAGCATGATTGACTCCGACATCATTATCGAGTCACTCGATAAAAGGCTAGCACTCATTTTATTAAAAAGCTTCTCAAAAAGTTTGAACGGGATTGGTCCGGCTACTTAAACTTATATTCTTCACCTGAAGTCGACGTTGAGGAAATTGAAGACTCTCCTCAAATGGAGAAAACAAAACTCAATCTAGTTGTCTCTACCTCTAATCCTTCTGATCAAGGAGAGATCCACGCTAGTAAGAAGCGAAAAATTCTCGCTGCTGAGCCAACAAATTATGTTGGTATGGACGAGGATGTTCCCATTTCAGATCCCTCTGCCTCCCCCAATGAAAAGGTGCCACCGATTATCCAAAGGGAAAAGCAGAGATGGACAACACTAAGAACCATCATGGCTAACTTACAAATAAGTTATAGATCTGCTAAAAATGTAGACGAAGGCATAAAAATTCAGCCCACCACGGTGACTGATTATATAAATCTTACAAAGGAACTGGACGCAAGAGGAACACAATATCACACATTATCACTTTCTTCCGAAAAAAATCTGAAAGTGGTCCTACGAGGAGTCTCCGAGGATATTGACACGGATGAAATAGTTACTGACCTTATCTTACAGGATCTACCTCCCATAAAGGTCACTAGAATGTTTAGATCAAATAAGACACCTATGCCTTTAGTCTTAGTAGAAATTCATAATATTTACAAAGACATCTAGAATCTAAAATCAATCTGTGGACTCAAAATCACCCCAGAACCATTGAGAAAGAAAGAAAGCATCTTCTGGGCAGTGCCACAGATGCCAAAAATTTGGCCATGCCCAGAAGTTGCAAAGCTCAGTTCAGATGCCTAAAATGTGTCGAGAATCACCCAACAAACACCTGCGCCAAGCCAAAATCCACCCCGGGCTAAGTGCGCTAATTGTGGGGGTCCTCACCCTGCTAATTATAGAGGGTGTATACATCATCCCAAAAACAGATGGAACGATCCAAATCATCAATCTACCTCGTCATCTAGTGCGAGAGTTCCTGAAACTCAGGCTCCTCAGTCCTCCAAGAGTGAGAACATGACAACAGGTGCTCACCCATCATTAACTGATCCCCTTAAGAAAATGAATCTTCAATATCAAGCGAGAACATATGCTGATGTGGCCCGCTCCAAACAGATAGTACAAACCCAGAACCTGAATAATCCACATTCAAATCTATAGCTATTATCACTTCTTCTCTTGCAAACATGCTGCAGGATTTCAGCAACTCAAATCCATTCTTAAGTATCACAAAAAAGATTCTTACAGCAAACCCAATCCATATTATCTGCACTCTCTGATGCATAAGAAAAAAATCGCTCCAGATTCTCTTAGAATTATTGCTTGGAATGCCAACGGTCATCTATTTTTATCTACCAATAAAAATAGGCTGTTAGAAATCCAGGAATTCAATAATAGATACAACTCAGATATATTTCTAATCAATGAAACTCACCTGAGGCCTGCTGACACCCTAAAAATCAGAGGTATCAGATTTACAGAAACGTCAGACTTGGGTATAGAGGTGAAGGTACAGTCACCCTTATCAAAAACTATATCAACCATCATTCAATAACCAACCTCGAAATCACAGGAATTAATGTCCTCACAAACTCAATTGGAAACCTTAAAATGTTTGCTTCTTACAACCCTCCATTAAAGACATTATTGACCTCAGGTCTGGATGCCATCCTTGAAGTAAAAGGACCGGTCGTCATCGCTGGAGACTTCAATGCAAAACATCCTGCTTGGAACAGTAAATCTACCAATAAAAATAGTCGCATCCTTTCCAGCTACACAGGATCAAACTATGCTGTTGTGGCTGGACCTACCGAACCAACCCATCTCAGGCACTGCTGACATCCTGCAAGACATTAAACTACAGTACAGCCTTAAATCACTAAACGAGCTGTCGTCGGATCACAATCCAATTCTACTGCAATTGGGAGAACAAGAATGCCTGTCTTCTCCCTCTCATTCAGGCATATCGTGGGCGAGATTGTCTAAAGCACTTAGGGATCAAATTGGACCTGTCCCTCACATATGCACACCAGAAGATGTGGAATCTGCAGTGACTAGCCTCACCCAATAGATTAAGTCGGCTATAACGGTTGCAACATTCCACAAACCTGGTCTCAAGCCTGGTCGTTTGCCTGAGGATCTAATGGACCTGATCAGAGAGAAGAACAGAGATAGGAAGAGATTTCATAACACTCGCGCTCCTCAGGACAAGACAGTGCTTAATAGATTGAATGGAGCAGTAAGAGATTAAACTTATAGAAACCAAGTTTGGGATAAAACCTTAGCCCTTATCTCACCTATTGATCACTCTATCTGGGGGTTACTGAGAAACATCAAAATTAAAAACAGATCCCTTCCTCCCATAATCTCAAACCAGGGCATAGTCCACACAGATGCAGATAAGGCAGAAGCCATACTAAAGAATCCTGAGGAGCAGTGCAAACCTTCTTATAACAACTTAGATTTCAATCACTTGTACAAAATCCACAGACAGGTCAGACACGCTTTAAATCTCCCAGATACCAGTGCTGACCATATTGCACCCGCATCACCTGTTGAATTATCTGATATTATTAAAAAACTTAAGAACAATAAAGCTCCTGGACCAGACGGCATCTCAAACAGGGTGATCAAGCCTCGAAAAGCTGTAGTGCACCTGACTAGTATAATAAATGCAATCTTAAGATTTCACTATTTTCCTTCCACCTGGAAACTGGCTGACGTAATTCCTATACATAAGCCAGGCAAAGACCCACATCTGCCGCAAAATTATTGTCCAATCAGTCTCATCTCCAATCTGGGTAAGGTTGCGGAGAAGGTCATCCTCTCACGACTCAAAACCTCAGTAAATGACCTAAACATCCTCCTTAAAGAACAGTTTGGTTTTCGGCAACACCATAGTACTATCCAGCAAATCCACAGAATTGTCGAATACATCACCACCAGTTACAACTGGCGCCAGTGCACAGGAGCTGTTTTCCTAGACCTATCCAAAGCATTTGACAAAATCGGGCATTTTGGACTCCTACACAAACTTATCTCAGCCGGTACCTCACTGAAAATGGTTCATTTAATCCATTCATATCTTCAGAATAGATCAATGCAAGTAAAAATCAACGGTTCTACATCCTCCCAGCGCCATATCTTTGCTGGAGTGCCGCGGGGATCTCTACTGGCTCCATTGCTGTTCTCTATATACATGTCAGACATCCCGCACAATCCGATGACTTCCATTTTGGCTCTGTATGCGGATGATACGGCAATATTAACCAGATCTCTCAGACTCCATTTCATTACCAGAAAGCTTCAAGAAAACCTTCTAAAACTGGAGGGTTGGTTCTCCAAGTGGAGATAGGAAGTCAACCCCCTGAAAAGCTCAGCCGTTCTTTTCTCAAAAAGGCCAATGTCTCCTGCAGGAGATGTGTTACTGTTCAATACTAAAATTTCCTGGCAGACAGAAACAAATTACCTGGGTGTAATTCTCGACAAAAAAGCTATCTTTCAACCAACACATCAAGTCTACGTGCGCAAAGGCATCTAAAGCCATAGCTCAGATCTATCTGCTAATTAATAGAAATAGCAAGCTCAGAATGCAGTTTTAGCAAATGAATACTTTACAGTGAAATCTAATGTATTGTAGAATATAACTTTGGAGAATATTTAACAATAATCACTATTGAAGTTAAATGCTATCTTCAATAAATGTCATTATTCTTTAGTTCTTCAACTGCAGAGGAATTACAGCTGGCGATACTTGAAAAATAATGAGCTGGGGAGGGGGGCAGAAGAATAGTGAAACTATTCAGAATAGTAGTAGATGATATATACATCATATTTGCACAATTATTATGCCAAGTATACATATTTACTATTAGGTGTTATTTAAGTTTCTTATATGTTATAATGTAGGTAACGAAATTTTTACTTCACAAACATAAAACCTCCGTGCACACATTTGGTAATTACATGTATTAATAGGAATTTGGATAATTTGTGAAGTTCATACTTTTGCTTCCCTAGACGGACTTAAGTCTCCCAGTAAAAGGCTGATAATAATAATAATAAATCACTATTTTATTTTTTGCTTAGACTAATAGTTTTGAGAAAAATATAATGAAACATATTATAATATTAGATATCAAAATTATTAAGATCATTCTAACTACGATCGTTTTATAAGGTTGGGCATCCGTGTCTAATATATGCATATCAGCTTTTAAACTCTCGATGTATCAGCATGTCACATAACAAGTATTTATTCATCTGTAAGCTGAAACAATATTTACTTCTTTTTTGAAAAGACCACTGTTTGCAGAATAACACTGCCCAAAATGATAAAATATATTAAACTATTAAAAATAAACCCAAAAGACAATTCACAGATTTTATAACATGGCAAATGGATCAGATTTAGCGTGCTAGGAAATATTTCTTGGCAAACATAAAATGGATTCACGGGCCACATGTGGCCCGTGAGTTGATTGCAATTAATTTGGAGGACAGCATACTTGCTATGAATAAATTAGTATTTATTTGAATATTCAAAGATAATATGAATCTTAATATTACGTAAAAAGTGATTTTTAAGAACAGAAATATATGTTTTTTTTCTTTTCTTTTTTTTTTTTTCCCGAGTCATTACATCTATTACAAATACTCAATTACTTCAAGAATGATTCTAGGTTCAAAATATATCCATTACTTGTAGGTGAAGTATTTTTGCCCAAAATTCTAAACCTCATGCTGATAGACTATATTTTTAAGAATTTATTCGGCACATGTATTAAGCTCAATGCAGCCTTAGTCCACTTTTGGGTTCAGTTACAGATGTCACTCTCTTGGGATCGGTAGTAATATTGAACGTATTAAATCCAACAAGCCACAACGTGTGCCCTTGGTCAGCCTACTTGTACTTTGTTCTTCTCAAACCATGTGGCCACAGCCTTCATTCTTCATACTATGAACATGGTGTATTATCATATTGATACACAAGTGCGTGGATCTCGAAGACCTACAGCTTATGCAATATAGAACTGTCCAAAATTTAAATCTTTAGTGTTCATTTTTATTGTTACTGACAAGGTATTCTAGTCCAAAATAGATTTTCACATCTGAATGGAACAATATATTATCCGGTAAGAGTGTATACTTTTTATTCCTCATTATTTCTTGAGTTTCTTTTTATGTATATATTTCCATCTCTTAATAACGATAGTCAGTTCATCTAGAAGTCTGTAATTACACAGCATAACAGATGACTAATAGCAGCTTTTGCTGGAAGACGTAAACAGTAAACCACGCCCCATTTTTTCTAGAATGCGCAACAACTATTTAGTTTGCATATCTGGTCACGATGTGTCATGCCTGCCATGATATGAAGTATGCAAGAAAAATAAGGGTGTTGTCAGAATATTTTTTTTTTTTGCAATGAAATGTATATTGTTATTTAGAAAATAATTATTAAAAATTGGAATTTTATTTTCCTAAATAACGTATAAAAATATGCCAAAAATACTGATATATATATATATATATATATATATATATATATATAGAAAATATATATTACGTACATGGATTTTTACCTGCTCACACACACACGTTTTAGCTTCATATACTGGAATAACACTTTACAGTATAGTGGAACGTTTAGTTGTGTTGAAATAGATTTATGATTTCATATTTTGTTCAATTTATTCAAATTTGTTAAACCAGTTCCAACTACGCTGCGCTTGATAGGTTCTAAACCGAGCTTTTATCTTCCTATTATTCTTATTATTTTTATTTTGCTCCCACCTTTCGTGGGTAGGAAAAATACAAACCTATTGGTTGTAAACATATAGTACATTTTGTACCGTGGTGTGTGTGTGGGGGGGGGGGTATTTTTTCTCTTTCTTTCTTTCTTTCTTTCTTTAAAGCTTTCTGCACATAATTCTTATGAAATGATGAAGAAATTTTCATGTCATTATAATGTTCTTCAAGTAATTTAAGAATTTCTTAGTCTTGGTTTATTATTTGAATTGGGTATCATAATTATTGTTCTGTTTATTGTGCTTGCTTGAAGTCACGTGATAAGAATGATGAGTTAACTTGGAAATGAGCTTCTATTTGTTCATATGTGTATACCTTGAATTATGTTTTCTAGAATTGGCGTAGTAATATTATTAGTCTATACTTTTCACAAGCAACACTATTTCCTTTTTTTACAAATTGAAATTATTCTACATTTATAAATAATTAGGCATCTTTCCTTCCATAAATATTTGGATAAAGAGTTGTGTTAATTGTTAATTTGTAATCTCCTCCATATTCCATCTTTATCTATGCTAGGTCTGCTGATTTCTGCCTTGGTTTGATTTACCCATTTTTATAGATCTCAGGGGTGGGGGGTAAAATACTCATCGAAGGAGGCCAAACGACTCTTTCGATGAAGCATTTGCTTTGTCCATTCAAATAATACAGGAATATCTTTAGCAGTACGGGCTAGTTCTCCATTCAATTTATTATTTGGGATCCTATATATGTCTTTTATTGTAATCACGCGTCTTGACCTAATTTTAACAATGGTAAAAATTAAGCCTAAAAATATATCAACCATTATTTATTTGCTATCTGTAACTCTTTCTCCATATGCCATACCTAAAAATCAGACCATGAATGCTTCTGTATTGGAATGAAGCAACGACTGTATTAGAGCGCCCTCTATTTTTCTCTTAGTGTGGCGTAGCGTTACAGTACTAGTCATACATTTGTAGGTTATATTTCAGTTCGGTAAACCCGAAATTTTTTTATAATCAATTTAGGGTGGGGTTACTGGGAAAAGATACACCTACATTGCACAGTTAATGATAACGAATGAGTAGTCTACAAAACTTATAATGAAGTAATGAAACAAATAAGGTTATATTAATACTAACGTGATTGAAAATAAAATGGAAAAAAACATACTCGAGAAATCAAAATTAAATTGGCAACTTATTAATAAATACTATCTTAATATTTAAAAAATATTATTACATTTTTATTTGCAGAAAAATAATTAAATTGTTCAGAAATTTTCACTTTGAATACGTTAAAATAATTTTTTTCCCCGAAAATCCTAATTTATGATATTTCATATATAAAAGATAGAGCACAGTTAATGAGGATTTTATATTAATGGAAGTCTTGCACTGCCATGAATTGCTCTTGTTCACTACTTAACACGGAAGTTGTATCAATACTTCGCTTTTCTCTGCATAGTGCAGTACAATACCGAGACAACTCGGAGAAAAGGTGGAGCAAGTACCAAATGTCATTGTAGTATCACTATTTGGCACAGTAGTGGGTGTTGAAAAAATATCAACATACGAGTTTTAACTGGTAATTTTGAGAAGATTCATAACTTTACAGCTACAAACTATCTTAATGGATAGCGACTGGTAGTAGTTCATTAACATCTTCAGGAAATATGCCAGATAGTATGTTGTTTGGTTATTAGCGGAAAAAATATAGTGGAGACAGTTATATGACCACCTCTTTGATACGTTTTAGGAGAAAACAGGAAGAATATGAAAAAAAGTCTCCCAAAATTTTAAAGAGAAGATAATTTCCAGAATATTTTTATATTTTCTTTTATGATAAAATATCGTGAACATTTATAACCTTTCATTTATTGATATATTTTTTATACTTTTTTTTATAGATCTCTACTTCGTTTTCCTGTGGATTTTTTTATTTTCAAATACTATTGTTAGATATCTCTTTGGGTATTCTTGTCGCAAAGGAGATATTAAAATACCGTTCACTTTAAACGTGTTTAGACTCAAATGCCTGTCACAGCGAAGTAACTTGGATTCATAGAAACCTAATTAATACTTATTGGTTAATCCTATCTACATGCCATACTATATATATATATATATTATATATATATTTATATATATTTAGTAGTCTTCAGTGAAGACTACTAAAAAAGAGAAAGATTCGGATCTCTTGAGAAGCAAGGGAAAGATTTAAATCATTCTATATAAAGTAAAGTATTAACTTAAAAAGTAAAGTATTAACTTAAAAAACTTAATTAATGTAGATCATGTTTGTAATCACAATAATTTACTAGTAGCTGTAGTAATAAATTATATTTTTCTCGATTACTTTTGGGGATCTCCTAAGACTAAATTAGCATTGGATTTAGTTTACTTTTTTTGTATAAGCAAAACGAACAATATTATTAAGCTGTTTTAAAAATTAAAATTAGTAAAGAATGGTTTTTTGAATTAATATTTTTAGGGGGGTTTAGGGGTAGCAGAAGGAGTGATTATTTAGTCATGATGGTACCTTCTCAATCATTTGCATTATTACTATAGGTATTGTCTATTTATAATTACTATTAAAAACACCTTTTTAAAAAAATTTGCCTTTTTAAAAAAAATTTTCTTTATTTTTTTTCTTTCTCCTAGCTTTTCAGATTTGTCCCTGAAGTTAGCCTCCCTGGATCTGAACTGTTTAAACTATTTATATTAAATCTGCTCTTAAAACTATTTATTTTAAATCATTTATTACCATTTACTTTCCCTGTTTCTTTCAGTCCTTATTTATTAATATACCTTTTTACATCGCGAGGCTATTTTTTCCTATTACACATACATTAGTTGCATTAAGTTGACTTTCGAGCCTCCGTAGCTCAATCAGTATAGACCAGTGGGTCTTAACCTTTTTAGTGATCGGCACTCCCTTGAATCTAAAAATAAGTTCTCGCACCCCCTTGAAAAATGTGTTTCTATTTCTTTATTTAGGAAATTACATCTATTGCAAGATATTTTATTTATTGAAAAATAAACACATACATTGACATATACATACAAAACAATATCTCAATTTTTAATGGCTATACTGTTGTTGTTGTTTACTCATAATAATACTTTTGAAGCGAGGCTTCTTTTTTGAAAGAGCCACGCGTAAGTCATCACTTGCATTTAAGCGATTTCTGGATTTTGTTTTTATGTGCAAAAGTGATGAAAATCCCATTTCACACAGGTAGGTGATGGCAAATGGTAAAAAGTGTCTGCAATGCTGCTTTTGCCAGCTGTGGATAAGGTTCTAACTGTGTACACCAGAATTGTTCCAAGTCCAGTTTTTCAAATTCCATTTGAATACGTGCATTGGCTCGTATTTCAATAAAAGATCGTCTTTTATTAAATAGCTGTCGTCCATCGAATCTGGGTCAAAATTTAGAAACTTCTCTCGCACCTCTGGAAATGCATTCTCGCACCCCCAGGAGTGCACACACCCCAGGTTAAGAACCACTGGTATAGACGAAACCCTCTGGTAGGAAAGAGCTGGGTTTGATTCACCGTCAGTGACATGAGGAACCTTTGTCTGGTCTCTTTCGACTAAAGGTGAGTTAGCCGGATGATCACTTTCTATTTTCGCTTATTTATTGGCTTTAGTTCGAAGAAATACTTCAATCATAATTTTAATGCAAAGTGAGGCAACCTTCTCTTGTTAAAAGTTTTAGTTTTTCTGGAATTTTTAAATTTATAATATCTTTCACATGGGTTCGTCACACTGAACCTGTTTTTAGTTCATCTCCCCTTGGTGTGGTATTCATAAAACAGGTAGTTTCTTGTTGGCTTCAGAAAATGCATTCATCCTCTAGAATGATACGTTGCTTTCTGAACATTTCTTTTACGAAAAATAGTTGTGTTCATACTTCCAATTCAATTGATCTCTCAGTTATTTGGGAGATAAAAATTTCTCTCATCTTTGATATATTTTCCCATATTTCTTTCTCTTCGTTGTTTTCATCCTCATCTTTTTTTATTCTAGTTGCAGGTTTTCATATATTTTTTCCTTTATGGACAGTATTCCTTCCTTTTTGTTTTCTTGTTTAATTCCTAAATATCTTGTAGAACATATTTTTGTAATATTGTCATATTATTTTCTTTGCCATGTTATTTTTTATTTGGTATCCTACAAAATAGTTTAAAACGTTTCTTGATGAGCATCCGATTTTAAACGTTTCTTTATCTGGCCTATATTTCTATTTTAGAATTTTTTCAGTATCATTTGTTATTCTTTTTCTCTCTCAATTTTCCTTTCAAGGAATATTTCTGTTATTATTAATAAAGCATTCTACATTATCTCCTGTAACTCACAAAAAAAAAAAAATCAACAATAGAATTCACACTGTTTCAAACATTAATACCAGTCAGAGTTATAGAACACGGGAAGCTGATTCTTTTCTGCCATACTCTCCTTTCCTTCTCTTCCTGAAGTCTTCAAATCGTCGGTAGCCATGAACTCAACTATCGGTGATAACTAAGGGAAAAGATCATCTGCCTAGCAATTTCCAAAAGTTAGAGTTGAAAGAGTTTCGCCTATTCTTTTTTTTTGGAATAAAATGCGTTAGAATAGAAGCACACATAGAAGCGCTAGGATATTATTGCATATTATAATGAAGTAATTTTTTTACTTTATTTGTTAGGGTCAAAGTAAAAAGATACAGTGAAAAATCTGAACATTGGGATAAGAAAAAAAAAAAAAGAATGGTTTGCGTATTCTCATCATACAAGCTGTTTGAATTTCAACGACATAAATGTAGTGAGAATATATATCTGTAATTCTCTTACCATACTCCACACCTATGTTATACGCTTTACAACCATTTCGCATATTAAAATGGGCAAATATGATATAATATTTAATATTCGAAAGAACTAGTACAAGAATGCATAAAAATGTATTTATTATTACGCTCCATAGCAGAAATCAGCTCTTATATCAAAGTATAGAACTTGAAGATATATGGTGAGGGAAATTAAGAGAGAAAAAAAGAGAATATTTAAAAAAAAAACTATTATTATTATTAAAATAACTTAATATTATTAATTATACATAGATATTTTTAAATTATTTAATAATAATTTTAATTAATTAAAATACAGTTGTATTATTGATCATTAGATTAAAATAACTTAATATTATTAATTATGCATAGATATTTTTAAATATTTAATATTTAATAATAATTTTAATTAATTAAAATACATTTGTATTATTGCTCATTAGATTGTATTATCTTAATCTTATTTCAGTATTATTTTATTATTTTTAATTTTAGGTGGTAGATCAATCTCATCGCCTAGCGAAAGAATTCACTTTGTTTATTGAAGAACCATAGTGGCTTATGGGGGAAAAAGTACCATGTTTGGTTATTTAGCTTTATTTTATTTTATTTTTAAATAATTCCTTATATATTTACAGATAGATAGATTTTATTATTTTATAGAATACATATTAAAAAAGAAAGTATAAAATATATAACAGAAATTTATTGGATAAGAAGAAAAGAAGGATGAATAATTCTCTCAAGATAAGCAAAACAGTTCTAGGTGGTTTTTCGAGTAAGTTTTGCTTGAGGTGTTGCTCGAACTGGGTGTTTGTTTTCTCTTGTTTCTAAAGTAAAAATTTTAGATTCTATCCGTAGTAATGAAAAACGTATCTAAGATGTTGCACAAGAGAAAAAGATATCCAAGTATCTCAGTTCGGAGTTTGTGGAGTTTTGTTAGAGTAGATGAGATGTTGTACCACAATCTCTACTGCTTATTGCAGTCCGGAAAAAAACCTTGTCTTGTAGAGGAGGCCCCGTAACCTGAACGGCCAATGTAGATATGCAGATAAGAGTGACGCTAGAAGATCTAATGTAAGGAAATTTTATATTTTCTTCAAGTTGGTTGACATAAGTGGGAGAGAGAATTCAAATGACAGTTACAAATTGGGTTGGTAAGAGTTTTTTTGTAGTAATTGGGATTCCTTGAGGTGTAGTGATGTACGGAAAAGTTTTAATAATGATACTTTGCACCTGTCTGTTTTTTTTATGGTTTTTACCGGTAGGCTTTTGAATTTTTTTCATTTCAAGTAGAGAGTTAGGAGGTCCGTTATGGTTCTTATGTCTGTTTGATTTCATATAGGAAGCAGAAAGACTTTGCCGTTTATTGGACTTACGTTTCTGTTTGAAAACCTGTGATCACAACTGATTATGATGATCCAGTCACTGGGTGATGAGATTTATACTTTGTAGAGCACCTCTTTAGAATAAAAATAGTTTGCGAAGTGATGGCGCATCAGTCGAGGAAGTGGATTGTGGACAGTGAATCGTATGAATATTTTAGGATGTGTGTCAAGTTGTTTTATAGGAGTGATTGGTCATGAATACCTCGCTACTCTAGCACTGGGGAGGAAATTGGAAGAGAAAAAAACCAATCACTATGATGAAGTTGAAATTCAGATTACAAAATGCTGATCATAAAATGGTAGCTTTGTAAGTAAGCTTCTATACCAGACACGACCAAATGCTGTGAAAATAGCAGGAGTAATGATATGAATTTCTCCCAGCCTTTCCATGGACACAAGCCAGATAGTAACGAAGTACGTGAGGTTTTATTAGGAGATCTAATATGGAAAGAGAATGGCACAATTCGTGGTGGGAAATCAGTAAACTGTGGGCCTCCAAGTAGTGAGGTATTTGGTCAGGATGTTTATGATGACCTTAATTGTTTAAAGAAGATTGAGGTAAGGGCAATGAGTTTTTTTTCTCTTTTTAAGAGGGAGGGTCGGGTTTAGGTCCATACTGAGAAGTTGATGATGCCAGACGTATATACCAACAGCATAGCTTAATGTTTATAGTTAAAAATGACAGCTCCACCCACAGCTTACCTACAGTCTTTTAGACTTACAAGAGTTCATATGAAGGGCTTCACATGGAACAAAAATACAATTATATCGAAATATAAGCAAATATTTCTATCAAGTATTTATATTATCCTTATGTTATCAAATATAATATTAAAACACAAATAACAACTACAGTGTCGTTACAATAACTAAGCTGGATTTTATGAACTTTGAAAGAATCGCAACAGTTCTTGCCAAAATAATACCAGGAGTAATATTCGCTAGCGGATTAGCATGATGATATATTTGCAGCAATATTGCAACAACTCTATTATGAATGTCTAGCCCTTATTCTCATAGGCTATTTGTTTGTTAACTAGAAACCCTATTCCCGGTGTTTCTACTAGCTGAAGACACGATGTTCAAATTGTAATAACTTTGTAATTTCCAAGAAAATTACTGATTCTCCTTATAATTTTTTGTCATTACTGGTACCTACAAATCTTTACTGCCGAAGACAGTAAATTTTTGGTTGCCTTGACAACCAAATATCATTAGCTTTCCTACTTTAATTTATTAGCATAAAGTGGTCAGCCTTATATCTATTGGATATATATGGAAAAAAGTATATTGACTACATGCTAGACAGAATTCGAACCCAATCAAAGGGTATTGCCGAGACCGATTGAGCTACGAAGGTTCCCTCTTATAATTATTCATTCTATTTTGTACGGTACTGGTTTGTTTGCATAATAACGGTCTCAAAACGCAGTTGTCCTTTCTTTTTTTTAATTAAAATACCGTTTTCACTGCTTATTTGAGGTCTTTATTAGGGGCATTTGGGTTTATGAACCTTTATGGTTCATAAACCTTTATGAGTTCAAAAGAACTCATAAAGAACTCACAATTCCTTGTGTCCCAGACCGAATTCGTACTCAGGTCTTTCCATTTGAAAGGCACACGTTGTTGAGATGCCAGAGTAAATGTTCCAGGGAGGAGCTCGAAAACTCGATCTTTCACCTTATGATCTTAGAGGACATCATGTTGTTCCTCAACCTAACCAAAGTAGAAAGAAACAAACAAATTCGGTAAATTACCAAATTTCAGTGCTAATGAGACAACTCTTAGGTTAAAAAAAAAAAAAATATTTGAAATAAAAATAAAAAGGTTTTCGTTTATTAGCATTTAATATGCAAGTTTACGGATAATTTATTATTGGGAATAATTCTTATCTCTAATAATTTTTCACAAAAACCTTAGTGGTTGATAAAAAGAGCATTTATTTTCTTTTAAAAAAAGTACTGTTTAACTTCTAAAAGTCTTCTAAATTTGTGCAAATACTAATTCTCTCATTAATGGAATCCTATTTTTAACTAGTGATATTAGCCATAGTAATTATTTGATCCATACCATGAATGTGGAAATTTTACTAAAGCAATAAAATTTAATTCATAGAATGTAAAAATATAAATATATACTTATATAAATAAATAGACAGTATATAAATTTCCATTTATAAGAAATTTCATATAAATATTTTAATATATATTTTTTTAATTACTCAAAAAATAAGTACTTCTCTTTATTTTTAAATGATAATTTCTTATATTAGAAATTTTGCATTTAAATAATTATATAACGGCTCAAACAATGGCGTTTGATTTCGTTGGACTTAAATCCATTTTTGGGATTCATGTTAAGTATTGCTTGCTTATTTGTATCACTCATTGGAATTATTTCGATACAAATTCAGATCCAGCACAATAAAGTCAGTAATCGAGGAGTGACCTTTAGTTAGAAAGACGAGTTAAAGTCCTGTATAAGATGAGAAGAATATAAAGATTTTGAAAGTCAAAGAAACTCTATTCTCATATACGGGTAGCAAGGCTTTTCTTTCCAGATACGGAGGAAAATCTCATCTTGCAAAAACAAACAAATTGGCAGATAATAAATTTAATGGGACTATGAGATAGCATTAACTTTTTTATTAAATACTATCATAATTAGGTTTGCACAAATTTTAAATTATTACTCAAATGATATTGTGTACTAGAAAATTATAAGATTCCTAATGTCCTTTTAGCATTGAAGTCCAAGACAATATTATTAGTAACTTATTCTTGTCATTCTTTCGTTACAGGGTCATACACAAATACAATGAACATTTGGCTATCTACTACAAACGTTAACCAGCATTTTCAGAAAATATAATTTATAAATTGACAAACATGTCTGAAAATCCAAAATAATTTGGACTCAATTTAAATTTAAATGAACACTTAAGTTTAAATGTTGCTCTGATTTAAATCCATACAGAAGGCAGGACTTTATATATCTTATTTCGTTGGTTTCTCCTGACATCCATCGAACCTAAATGAGGTGATTTCGGCCTCAGCTGAAAGTATTCAGTTTGTCGGTTGAATTGGAATTCTTCTTTTGTAATATCACGATTTCACAGTCACTCAGACTGGAGATGGATGACCTGTACTTAATAATCCTGGATTTTTAATGTTCCTCAAGGCGCATGATCTGCCAAGTATCCTTGACTTTCATAGCCTCCTTACAGTAATAATGGCTAAAACGGGACACCAAACACGAAACTCTTCCCACCATTTCAGGTCTCCCACATGCAGCCTGATAGTTTCACACTGGACAATGGAATCCAGTACCATAATCATCCATGAATTGGTGAAAAGTATCAAAGAAGTGTTGGGAACTAATAATTGGACCACCCCAAAATGTTCACTTTTTGTTCTATATAATCAATTAGTATACTAACGTCATGTATTGTTCGCATTATTAATAAAATAACTTTTTACTAGAACTTCGACTATACTCATATTATATACTGTACAAAAGGAATCTATATTCATTAGGTAACATTTATAAGTAATACTGGTCGCAGATTCAATGCATCAGAACGAATATTTTCTTTTGTTGACATATAATGATCTTGCTTCAGATTCTATGATAGTAGAATCTGAGAGGGTAATTATATCAAATCTTTGATAGGGGAAGAGTTTTGTAGAACTCTATCCTTTTAGATGAAAATTGAGTACAATGCACCTGCGCTGTAAGTCGTTTTAATTTATGTTATTAAAAATATGCAGAAAGTAGTATCAATACAAGAAAAGTAACTGAATCTGCTATACAGAAATCTCTGCTGTATGGCTTGCATTCATCTGCAACATTCTGAGCAATTGATCTGATTGGCAGAAGGATACTTAGAGAGATTAATTCAAGAAAATTTTTCACGTAATTTCTCAAGGTGCGTAACAAATCAATAGAATTCTATTCGATTTACTAAAAGGATTTGTTTGGAATTTTATACAAATTAGTGGAACTGGCGGCTATCACAATATTGTTGTGGTCGATCTGTATCGTACATGATAGCGGTAATACCATAATAATGCTGATAATTTAACTTTAATAGTTATTTTCTGGATTTTCAACTTTTATATATTATTATGTTATATTATTGTCGAAAATATGATATTAATTATCTATTGATTAATAATCAAAATTATGTAATATTAGCTGAGTTATTTTGACTGTGGTTGCTTAATTATCTACATTATCTATTGGAATTTCGTTTTCACATTTCTACTTTTAGGTTTTTCGTTTTTTTTTTTTTTTTTTTTTTGACAAAGATTGCTGTTATCGTCTGTCAATAAACATGCGACAACAGCGCCACGTTGGTTGGTTAGATTTTGGTGAAACTAAGTGTTTTTACTAAAAATTGATGAGAGATTTTCAGTTAATTTATTATATTTTTAATTGTAAGCTAGCTGTTTAAACAAGCGTTCAAACTAAATGCATGTTTTCTTGATCGAAGCAATAGACAACATTCTTTTCTGTCACGTCTATTTATCAATTCATCTTAAAGAATTATGATGTCTCTTCATTTAAATTAAGCAAATTAAACCACTTTTTTATTTTAATTTAAATAATATGTAATTTATTTATAATTAATTAATTTAAATAATATGTATTTAAATTAATAAAATAACAATGTAAATAACTTTTTTAAAAACGTTCATTTAAATAAACGAATTTAAATGAATAAAATTAGAATGTTCATTTAGCTTTTGTTCAAACCCCTTAATTTTCCATTAACTTTTCTTATAAAATCCTTCTCTATTTTGAAAGTGCCTAAAAAAAATAATTCAAATTTTGTATAATACTTTATTATGACTTTTTTATTTATTTTTATATTTTTTTTTAGAAAAAGGTTCAATAGCAAATGTTGCAGCTATCTACATTTATAACTCATTTATAATTACACTCGTTATGCAAGTATTTCTTCACCACTGGACCCATACAGTATATCACCCATCATTTTTTATTGTTATCCATCATGTCTACAATTAAAAGCAGACTGGATTGAAATCTGATGACCTGTGGCTAACTTGTTGTCGAAGTCTACTTATAGTCGCAGTCTTCTCTGACTGGACTTGTACTCTGAAGGAAATCTTTGAACAAAATGGGATTGCCTCTTTATGATAATAAGAGGTAACCGGAGAAATATGTCTGTTAAATGAATCAGTTGTATGACTAGTCTGTCCTGCATGGAGTTGGAAGGACGTCAAAAATTAGGCCATTAACCTTTTTTATGTGAATCCAACTCACAAAAGGCTGTAAATAAATCTATCATACATTAGTACAGTGAGTGGGCTAAGAGTTAAATAATTTGGAAACCCTAAACTAGATTTTTCAAGCCACTTCGGGATCGAAAAAAAAAAAAGGTGATGGCATCCCGCAGATCTCACACTGGGCATTGAGAGAAACCCCTCAATGAGGAACCATAACTATTTGGTAAATCCATGTGATAACATTATCTGATATATTCTATTATTCAGATATAGAAAGAAAGAAAGAGGTAATAAGCATCCCGTGTCTTTCACATATCATTTCGCTATCTAAATAAGTAGTACCATAGTAAATTTCTCACTGACATCACCTGTATTCGAATGATTACTCTCATATTTTTATTATCAACAACCTGTTGCACGTGTTTTACAACAGCTGTACATCTATGGAACTCCTTATTATTGTATAAAGGTGGTATCTATTTTTTTTTTTTTAATCATCCAGCCATCATGTCATAATTAAATTCCAAATAGATTATTAAGTGTTTAACCAAAACATCGCTATCTCTATGGAACATTCTTCATTCTTAAAGACAGCTTGAAATGTTAGAATTTTAAATTAATTTATATGATTTGGAAAGTTCTAATCCTTCTTCTTGGATTAGAAGCAAGATCAGGGTTGATCAAAAAAAAAAAGTTAAGAATGGTTACGAATGTCTCGATCTTGACTTCATACACTTCATGTTTCAAACGTGAAACACGAATCGCTGTAATTCAGTCAAAAATCGAAGATGGCCTTCGGAAATGAAAGACGTGGGTTCAAATCTCGTTTCATTCGTATCAACGATGTCCTCTGGTTGGAAATGTCTAAATTCGAATTGCATCTAGGATGCTAAAAACCTTTGTGGGCATCTTCAAAGGATGGTGAATTAGACAGAGTTCTTTTTCTGCCGGAAGCTCGTTTTTTTATTATAATCCCGAAATATAGACAAATCAGCCAAAACATTGAACAGACAGAATGCACTGATCTCATAGCTTGGTTTCGACGATAATTCCAAATAACTACGAACTAACCAGAATAACGCATCATTATTTTTAGTTACTAAGACGAATCCAACGAAAAGAAAACGTAAATCATTATGCCAATATGCCAGAGCTATTTTGTGAATGTGTACTTTATGACTAATTAGATGAAAAACATTTAAAGGTTTACTAAAGACATTTAGATTTTTAAAATAATAAAGAAAAAAAATCATATTTTTCATTACTTTTTAAAAAATAGTTATAAACTTTAAAATATTTTTTATAGTTATATTTTATTTATTTTATAATAATTTTATAACAATAAACTAATTAATTAGAAGTAAAATATGAATTGTCTCCCTTCAATACTTATAAAGAATAATGGAATTTTCTAATTGCTTTTTGTATAAATATATTTACAGACAGTTCTCATTAAGAGTTTGCAGTAACAAATATTTGTAACATTAAGATAAATAAATAAATAAAGTTTTGTAGCTTTAATTTGTGTAATATATATATATATATATATATAAATAAATATTTAGGATTATAATCCTAAATATTTAATGTTTTAGATGTATTTTGTATGAATGACTTCTAGCGATCATAAATCCCTATGGTAAAAATTATGTATTAAAATTACTTTAATTAGCAATGTTAATACAGCTTTCTTAATAAATTAAGAACTTCTAAATTATTTTCATCCATTTATTAATAAATGATGAAAATATTTTTATTTTTATATTATTTTGTTTTATATAAATTAATAATATGTATCATTATTAATATATATTTATATATTATTATAATATAATAATAATAACATTATTTATTACTGTATATTAATAATAATAATAACAACAATGTTATATATATATATCATTTAATTGTTTATTATTTTTATACGTATATTTTTTATTATTCATATTTATTATATTTGTATTATCTTTTATTATTTTTTATTTGTTTATTTATTTTTATTGTATTATTTTATTTTATTCGTAATAGCAAATTTCATTGAAATCCGGTTAGAAAGAAGGGTTGCTTATGATAAATATCCATCCAGGTTATTATTTTATTTTTATTCAGTTTATTTACCGGTAAATTTAAAATAACAGCGAGAATAAAAATAATAATTAAAGATCAATATTTTTATTCAGTTGTTTTTCACTGATGCCATTTTTGTTTCACTGCAGGCTGTATGGAACTTCTCTAGGAATTTCTGCGCTAATGAAAGTGCAACACAGCAGCATACTTAATAGGCGCTCACATACAGAACGTAAGAAAATCAGGAGTTATATAAGGATAATATTAAAAGAAAATACGAACTGTTAATGGAACAGAAAGGCTTTGTTCATGGTGCTATGTTTTCACAATAAAGTCGGAAATAGGTTAAATAAAATTAAATCCGAATATGAGACTGAGACCATTTGAAATACTATAATGACAAGGATATGAGAATTCAGGAGAATAAAGGGCAGTCATGCTTGCCATCATCAATTCTGACAATGGCTAAATTCACTGTCGTAGTATTCTAGAAAAATTTTCTGTGTTGGAAGACTGAATGGGGATGACAGATTCGATTCAAGTTTTTCTAAAAAAAAAAAAAAAGATTCTTTGGTGCATTTACGAAAACGAGAAATATACTGAAGACAGATTTAAAGAAAATATTGAGAATCAGCTTTATTTTAAACAAGTGTAGTCATTTACCAAAATTTTATTTCAACATCCACTTTATATCAAAATTGATAGATTTTAATAACGACTACAGATACCAAATAATTAAAAACTGATCAGCCAGAGAGCACATAAAGAGCTGGTCTTTATATGGGTTCAAACATGGGTTTGAATACATCTCAGCCCTGATTCAAAATACCACGTTTCTTAAAAAAAAGGTGCAAAAACCACAGAGATACTTGCCGGTCTAGATTACCTGGTGGTTAGCGTATCCGTTCTCTAACCAACATCCTTTGAGTTTTCGAATTGCGCCGTGGGCTAGGATGTTTGGGATGGTCTTTAGATGTGAAACAGTCGTCCTGCTTAAGGGAGGCCTCAAGTGGCGAGAAAAAGTTCTATGTTTGGTCTCTAGAGCAGAGGTTCCGGACTATGTAAATATTAGCCCACTGACAATACGAATATAATTTAGGCTTACAGAAAACCTTTCGTGAGTGAGAGCCACATTATTAAAAAAAAGAAAAAAAAAGAAAACAGACTTTAAATAGTGCTATTGAAATAGCTTGATAACTGAGTCAAGATTTTTCATAAATCAAAAGTTCATCAAATTTATGCGACACTGTTCTGTGGATAAAGAGAGACAGACAAACTTGTGTTAACAAGTGTTTTTTTCTTTCTTTTCTTTCATTCCTTTTCTTTTTTTTCAAATTTTTATGACTAACAGAAGTTCTACTGTTGAAAGGTTAACCACCTTTATTCATCATAAAATTATTACCATGAATGGATGGTTAAGGATTAATAAAGGAGGAGCTATTTTTCATCTGCCGATGATCCTTCATTTCTATTGGAGGCTTAAAATGGATGCAAGCCATACTAGGACTCCTATGCTTTTTCGTAAAGACTTTTCAACTGAAGGTGAAAATTAGACACCCTCATGGAGTGGTAGGGTTTTTGTCCTCCCGAAAATGGCTCGGGTTTGAATCTTGTCTTGGATGCGAAGAATCTTTATAAGGACCTTTTTAAATGAAGATAATTTAGTCATTCTTATATGGAGATGGCAGAGTTTTTTTCTCCAGGAAACTCGAGATTTTCGTCCTGCTGCCAAACCGATCAAAAATATTAAAAAAAAAAAAAAATTAATACCATGTAAACCTGAGACCATTCAATCCCCGGAAACTTTCAGAAATTTGATAATTTTAGCGCATAATGTGAAAACTTTTGGATCTAACTTCGACTTGATAGAGACCAGGAATCCTTTTTGGACAATTTTAATTATTTCACGACGGCAGCCATTTAGAATTGTATAACTTGCTTCAAAGCACTATCAAACATCAAAATTGTATTGCAAAGTGTGAACGTGTTGCTTTTCAGCCAAAATGCGAAATGAATTCCAGGTAACCTACCGATTTCATTCATTTTTCCAAACCATTACATGCCTAATCTTATGGGAATGACAACATTTGTCCTCAGGACCATTGTTAATGTAGATGTCGTCCCTATATTCAAGATAATATGTAAATTTTTAAATTATTATTGCTTCCTATTTATTGCCTGGTGGATTACAACCCTGGTAGTTCTTGAACGCGAATAGAACTTTCATAGAGTTACCATTCTCAGCGTTGGCAGTGGCTTAGTGAAAAATTAAGGGTGTGCAAGCATGGAGTATGTCGGTATCCCTTCAGATATAGATTAATATAGACTAAAGTGTTTGGAATATGTCAATTTTTGATTTTATTAACTAATTCAACAAAGAGGTTTCTTAAAAACATATTTGGAAAGTATATTTATAAACATTTCCATATTATGCCAAATGGTGTAATACACAAATAGAATTCTAGTCATATGTTAACATGAATTCATTTATCAGTATTCTTAACTTTCAACTGAAGAAGGGTAATTGTCTTGGTTTAGTTTTAGGAAAAAATTTAAATGAAAGAAAAACTAGAAGCTAAAAAAAGTTACAACAGTTCTTTGATGTATAAGGAATTCTAAAGATATTTTATCTAAAGTATACTTCCTGCTTTGATAACGAACACGAGAAATATATTAATTATTCCGGTCCTTTCTCCAACTACTATTTCTGTGTAACACCGTTTTGGACCTGTGGTCGTTGCCAATTCTTTCGCTATGCCACTGAAGTATAGCCGGAGCATCATAGACACCATGTGTGAATTACAGCTATACGATGCACAACCACGCAACTTTTTGCAAACAATGCGAAAGTGGTTACGGCGCTTTAAGAACTCCAATCACGGGTTTTGATCTGTTTGAAGCTTACCTTATTCTGTCTTTGCTCAGCATCATCTACTATTTATTGGCTATTATTTTATAATTAGTGTTTCCTGCCTATATTTATACCTCTTCCTTCATTGTACATGTCCTGCTTATATCATTGTTTTTCGGTGGGAGGAAGAGGTTCCTAATATTTTTTATCATTGATTTAGCTCTGAATATTTGTAACTTATACTTCGAACAGAGAAAGAAAACAAAAGGAATGAAGAGGAAATGAAAACATATATATATTCCTTCATAAGTTTGGAATTCGACTTTGAATAGATGGTACCTGCCTTAAGAGGTTGAAAAGAAGGTGGTGAAATGATATAAAAATTATATTAAAAAAAAGGAAATTCTGATACTGAATAGTCATAGAACCGAAGCTAATCATCTAAGTAAACTCTATGGCTCGTGGCTTGAAATCGTGGGGGTTCTACAACTTTCGAAATATACATACACACTGTAAGTACAGTGTATACATGTTTGGATAAAACATCAAAATTATGGTAAAAATTAAAAAAAAAATAATAAACATAAAAAAATACTGTTTATTATCGATAAAATTATACAGTTTAGTATAATTCAAAATTACTTAAAAATAAATCCATTATCATAACTCCAATAATGTTCTAAAATAAAAACTATAACAAATGTTATGTCTTTAATTGTAATGCCCAAATATTTAAAGAGATGATGTAAACACGATAAGCACTACGAACACTCTACTACTGGCGCAAACTGCATATAGACAACAGTGGAACTGTGCGATGGACAGTGCCGCATTACGCTAATAGCTCGCATCTCACTATGACGTGGTTCGGTTCACGCGGTTAGCCTAGTGGCTATGCGCTTCGCAACCATATGAGTGGAGAAGGAGTGTCTCAGGTTCGATTCCCGTCGAAGACGTGAGGAATTTGAGGATCTTCCTCAGCCATAGCCAAGTTAGCCGGTCTTGGGCGCGGGCAGTAGGGTTTTTTCCGCCAGGTTATCTGGCGTTTTTCATCCCGCAAGCAGGCAATACGGCCCCATGAACACACACGGATCTACAGCCATAAATACTTACCCCCCCCATGAGGGAATCAACTCGCCCCAATAGGGAAGGGGGAGAAAAAGGAGGGAGGAAACTCCATACGAATAAATAAATAAACTATGGCGTGCATATGCTTGCGCACGTAGCAATATGACACTGTGGTAAACACAGTGCTGCTAGCGTCCTTCGCCCTCCTAAGTTCTACAAGACGGATTTTTATTATTTTTTTTTTACAAAATAAGATAATTGTATAGGACTGTTGATGATAAAATTAAATATTACAAGCAAATATAAATAAATTAATAAATATATTTATATCTCGAGAAAAATTGGGGGTGTTGCGGTTCCGCCGTGCTTATGCACGAGCCGCCCCTGGGACTAATTAAACACAAACTAACAGAAAGAGACCATTTATGACGATAATTTTATTGCAGTACAGTTGGGAGATTAAGCCCCCCACACGTTGCATTATGGGTAATGAAATTAAACAGAAGATATTTCTCGATTAAGTAATACTTTTCAAATCATCAAATAATATGATCAGTTACTTTTAATCCTATATACGATTACATGATGGGGGGAGAAAGCAAATAACGTTTAATAATAACCTTGTATATCAGCTATTCTTAAAGAATTTTATTTTATTTTATTATTTTTTATTTTTTTTTTCATTTTGTCATGGACTCCGTTCCATCAACTGCCCAATGGAGATAATGCGTTAGAAAGTCAACAAAACTGAATAAGATTAATTGTGTAAATTCATTGCTACAGCAAAAGGCTACTCTTTAGGTACTGTTTTAAATTAAGCACACTAGTGATAAAAAAAAAAAAAAACTAAAAAAAAAACACTATATTCATTTTTGCTGGTAGGATTCGACCTTTTCTTAAGTAACGAATTGTTAGGCAAGTCACTTTCCAACAGCCGATTTAAGAAATGAAGTTTATTCAAATAATAAGAAAAATAATTTTAAATGTTTTTTCTTTCTTTATCTTTTAAGTGTTCGTAGCTGATTGGTAAGAAAGTCCCGGGTGTAAATCCCACTAGTAATCAGAATTCTAAAGGCCTTTTTCAAGGAAGGTTATGAATTAAAAAAGAATTTTTTTCTCTCCTGGCCATTGAGTTTTTTTCTTTTTTTTTTTTTTTTTTTCGCGTTAGAAACACAATTCTTCTCAAAATACAGATATAGCAGAGTATGAAAAGACTTGTAAAGTTCGACTATTTTATTTTCAAATATTGACTCATCATATTGCAATACAGGAGGATTTTCAGTAATAATAAGTTTTTAAAAAAAATTTAATTTTTACGTGTCTTCAAGGAGGCTATTTCAAATGTTAATGGTCACCTGTGGGAATCCAGATGGTTATTTCGAAACCGAAACATTACACCACACTTGCAGTTTTCTTGTTGTGGTTTAAAGGGGTTTAAAATACTAGATAAACCATGAAAGGGATATCAGAATAAGATTAATATCCACTTCTCAATAGTAACCTACTAAGTATGAAACCCATTTGGCCTAAAGATATTTTACACGCATGCGCCAATAACGTTAGAGTAGATTTCATAGCCGAGCGTACATATTTATTAATACAAACATGTAATATATTTTCATGAAACGGTTACCCACATTAGTTTACTAAAATTTCATTGTTCGTGGGGGGAAAAAAAAGTTATTTTAGGAATAATCCTAAACAGAAACAATGTTTTAAATATTTCTATATTGTACCGAAAGCAATTTATTTTTAATAATATTTCACTGCGTTCTTTCGAAATAAAATGTCATCGAAACGAAGGTACTGCCACCTGGCGACATAAATAAGGAAATTATCCACAAGAAAATTATCTTACAATGGTTAATTTCTGCTAATACTTATATCACGTATATGATATTAATAATCATATATTGCGTGGGCGCTCACAATATATGATTATGTATTGTGTAATACATAGTATAATAACCATTACTATATTAATTTGGTTGTGGGTTATAATTCGGTGAATTATAGAGAGTATATCGTTATAATTCACCGAAATAATCAAATAAAGACAGCGACCATAGTACCAGAATTAGTATATTATCTATATTCATGGTAATAGCCAAAAATGGGACATTCTTTTCAGTTGGCCAGAAGCAAGTAATCCATCTCAATCCAGTATAAACTAAAATCCATCACACGGCTAGTGAATAGGGCGGATGAATTGGCCACCTGGTGGTGATTAAAGTGCTTATTAAGGCGGTGCATTTTCAAGTTAGTCATACAGGTTCTATCACGAGAAAGGTGGTTCAGTATTAAGTAGTGAAAGGGTTAGCCACGCCTCTCTAAGATGGTCTTCATAAAGTATGCTAAGTTAGCGCACAGTCTGTTTAATCACTTCCACCGTTTCCTACAGATCAATCTTAATCGCTTCCATCTTCATTCGTCATGCTTTTTTCTCCGCGAATTTTTTTTTTAACTTTGTATTTTCTTTGGTTGATTGTATTTTAAAAGGAACCAGTAAGATAAGATAATGTGTTGCGATCCCCTATGACCTTTTTCTCTTTGCGAACTTTCATCACTGATTCAACCAGACTAGCATATTCATGATATAATTTTACCTAAGCAATAGCGTATATCTTGGACCAATTATTTCTTCTTTTTTTTTTAATTCTGGAGATGAAGAGCGTGACCAGACCGTATTATTAATGTTATTTATCCAAAAAATAGTGTTAACAACCTTATTGAAATGCTAATGTTTCACTCAAGCCAGACTGTATTTCTTTTTTTTACGAACAACAACCAACTAAAAAAATTGCATTCTACCGAGTTGCTTGATATGGACTTTTTCTATCGTTTCATTAAAAAAAAAAACAGGTGTCTTAATTCTTACAAAGAATTAAAATAATTTTAATTAAAAATGCTTATATTTTAAAATAGTTCCCTATATTTTAAAGATTTATAAATAATTTTATAATTTAATAAGTTTAAAAATCATTAATTGGACTGTGAGTCTTCCAAATATAATATTCTTTAAATTTCTTATATTGATTGTTAATATTGTCTCCATTATTGAATGATATCAACAGTTGTCTCAACCTGGATTCATATTCGGACTCCAGGAAAGAGCTTTTGGAGTCAATTTCTTCAACTAAACTCAGAGATGTGTAGATTGTATCTCGTAAACATAAAAATATCTAGTCTTCACTTTAATATGTAATTTGTTCATTGAATATTGAAAAAAAAAAAAAAACTGATATTTACGAATCAGGCTATTGTATTTTGGCAACGACTGGTTTATGATTAGCTTCACGGTAAGTCCGAGAAAAAAAAAAAGGCAGAAACGGTGTAAAGGCAGAAACAAACAAAAAAAAACAACATAAACGCATTGTAGATTGTTTCAATTACCTTTTATCTTTTAGTTATTAGATATATGTATTCTTTGAGGAAAAGATCATTTATGCATCTAGTAATCCAATGCTCTACACCATTTTTTTTTTTTTAAAGAGAATTTGTACCACAGACATGACGATATATTCCAAATCAAGATTAATAAGGTCATTAACACAGTACAATGTCAAAATTTCGGCTTTTTTTTTTTTCTTTTCAACTTTAACATAATAAATATGCCTCAGTTTATTTCTTTGATTTATCCAAGAATAATTCGAACACCTTAAATGCCAACGAACAATAAAATCATTCTAAAAAAACCAAGTAGAACACACAGAGAGAGGAGATCTGTGGTAAATTACAGTATGGACTCAAACCTCCCTCATTAAAACAGGAAACGTTACTTAATAGTAAATATATCTTGCTGTACATATGGAGATCATTAAATAATTCACTAGCGTGTCCTTCAAGAATTACGATATGTGTGTAGTCTGCAGCAGCGGAGCTTGTTTATTAACAATGAAGTGTCACTTCTCATGCAAGAGTTGCCCAGTCATCGCTAGTTAATTACTGTCTCGACTGGTTACATACACTCACGCACTCTAGCTGTTATAACTTACATCACTTGTACGATAAGAACTCATATATATATATATATATATATATATATATATATATGTGAGTTTATTTATTTTTTTTTTTTTTTTAGTATTTCACTTATATTTTAATGTACCATTTTTATGCAAATTATGTATTTTCACTTTTTCCTTTACTCTCTCACTTTCTTTCATTCTTTTCTTTCTTTCCATATAATATATACTGCATTATATATCTTAGGATATATAATGCAGTATATCTTAGGAGCTAGCTTGGTTGGCCGAGTGGTTAGCGTATCCGCTCTCCAGCCAAGAGGCTGCGGGTTCGATTCTCGCCTAGGCAAGGATGTTTGTGATTGTCCTCTCCCAATATGGACTCGGTCACCATGGGAGTAGTAGACCCAAATCTCCTTCAACGGGAGAAGCCTTCATCCTGCAGTGGGAAGAAAATAGGCTGTTCATCATCATCCTATCTTAGGAAGACAGAAGGGTTAAACACATAGTAGCGCTACCGAGCGGCGACATAAAGAACTACGAACTGAAATTAGAGCTAGATGAAGAGCAAAAAAACTATTCACCAATCTTATAATTATCCATTTTATTACTTTTATTTATATTTAGTTGATCTATTCTTTTTTTTATTCATGTATTTTTCTTGATCTTTTATTTTCTTATACACTGAATGGCCATTTTATTAGGAACACCTCCCTTATTTTCCTAAATGGAGTGATGTTCTTAATAAAGTGTATTATCCTGTATTTATTTATTTATATTATAAAGGTTGGGCATGAAATTCATCGCCTAACTACAGATATTAGCAAAGCATCCCATTGACAAAATGACATTCGAATTCGCCTTCTGTCTGACTGGAGAGTGGATGCACTAATAGCTCAGGAAGGTCGATATATATATATATGTTACTTAATATAGTATATATTATTATTATTATACGATCTTATTATTTTAATTTCATATGAAATTAAATATGAAAAAAAAATTAAATATGAAATTAAAAATCATAGTTAAGTTAAATGGCTTTCATATATACTTAAATAATATTCCTATAAGGAAGTTAAATCTAGTTGCCTAGTATGCATATCTGTCAGCTGTGTGTAGTCTAAGTCCTGTTTAGTTTTATTTATTTAATTTTTTTCAGGTACAAAAAAAAAACGACCATCCGTGAGGAAAATTTCATTGACTGCCTTATCAGCCTGGCTAACTCGTCTTCTATAAAGAGCCGTTATAAGATAAAGTACGCTCGCGCGCGCGCGCGCACACACACACACACACACACACACACACACACACACACACACACACACACACACACACACACACACACACACACACACACACACACACACACAAAGACGGGATTAGACCTTTTTTTTTTTTTCATTCAGCATTACCGAATGAACTAAATGCCCTATTTCATTTTCTTCAAGTATATTTTCTTAATCCATTGTTCTTTATTCTTTTTCACACTTTATATTAATCCATTATCTTTCTTGTTAATCCACTATTTTTTTAAAAAAAAACTTATACCGCGGCTTAATTACGATATCATATTCAAGATATGAAAGAAATAAAAAAGAGAAATTTCTCCATTAGCTTCTAGTTAAATTCTTAACTTCTTTTCCCCTCTTTATATTTAATATATCTTCGAGATTTGTGCATTGCTAATTATCAGAAAAATGTTATACGACAACTGGTGTATTTTAATTAGCGTTCACAAGCCGGCTTATCTAAACTTCGATGCTAAAATATTTCGTATTGAAACTAAAAAAACAGCTAGGAAGTACATTTTTTATTAAGTAGATGCATTAATAAATCTAGTATGTTTATCTGTGTAATACTGCGGTTACTATGTCAAAACATAATAATAATCGTACTTTAATTTTTTAAATAAAATTACAGACAGGATTTGCGGGAAATAGCGATGTCGAAACCGCTAAATCATTTTAAATAAATAATTCAAGAAGTAAAATACATAGCGATTATATTTTACGATTATTCATAATTAATTGTTAACCATTGCGACTGATTTTCATAGTAATTTTACGTCTTATCTTTTTTTTAGACACACACAGCGAAAACGGAGAAATCACAACAAATTATAGCACTGAAAAAGATGAGAAATTAGGTTCTACGAAACTTAATTTTTTAATAAAATAAATTTTTTTTTAAACGAAAATTTGGTTATATATATTTTATTTAATAATTATTAAGGTGTTATGAAAAAATACTCATTTTTTATTACAATTTTTGAAAATATTCATTTTTTAAAAAGAATTAACATATATAGATTTTTTTTTCTCCTCTTTTCTTTTTTTTTATCAAAAGATTTCCTAAAGAAAGTCTTGGTTTCAGAGAAAACCTTACGCAAGTAATATACATGCATGTCAAATAATAAGATTACAAAAAAGAAAACCAGTCCAAGTATAACCCTCGTTTCGTGTTTTTAACATTTTTAAAAAAAAATACAAAAAATGCTGATTTTCATGTATTTTTTTTTTTTTAAATAAAGAGATTAAAAAAAAATAAAAGAAAAAGATATAGAATGGTTCATTTTAATGTTTGATTGTTTAATGATAATCTATATTGTTGAAGTTCAATAGTTTCAGTAATTCTTGAGTCTTGATGAATATATATATAAATCTTACAATGTTTGTAATCTCCAAAGAAGACAGAAAGACTGTTAAATCATGCAAATGAAATTTACAAAATAAAACGATGCATAAAGAAAGTCAAGTGTAACCAACCGTAATGAAATAAACTCGATTTCGAATGCTTAAGATCTCAGAGAAACACTGTAATTGATAAGCCCATAGATATCGTGGAGTAAGATTTTCATGGGTTTAACAGCTGCAGATTGCAACTATTCTTTTAAAATAGTATAAATGCAAGTTTGGGAAAACATGATTATAATACATTGTTTACGTCAGCAGGCAGTAATAAACATAAATCCACTGTAGATCGTGCTACTTGATCTTTAGCTGTTACTTCCAACCGATTCTTTTGCTGCAGATCTCCCCGATTTGCTCTCTCTCTCTCTCTCTCTCTCGTGATTTCTAGCTGTTAATCATCTTGTTTTCAGAGCATTCTTGAAAGCAAATTTAAAGTTGAATCTTTGTAGCATTGCAGTTGGTAAGAGCTGGCGGTCAAAGCGGTGACTAGTTACTTGCACGCGACCGTCAGATTAACAATGTTTCTTTTGGTAGATAAAAAAAAAAAAAAAAAAAAAAAAAAAATCACATGAGTTAAAAACTTTGCATTTTCTGTCTTCTTGTCCAATCAAAATGAAACAGTAAGATTTAGCTTAACATAAATGGAAGCACTTTTACAACTTGATGTACAAAACAATGCCTCCAGAACTCCATGACCTAATGACAGACAACGAAGATGATTTTTGTGTATGGCCATTATTTTCAAAAAGAAATGGTAGATTAAGATAAAATGTCAAAAGAAAAATATTTCTGGTATTATCTTACTTTAGCGTTCTTTTCCATTAAGACCAAACGCCATTAGATCTTATTAAAAGGCAAGAGCGAATTTTGATTAATGTGGTTGGTTAAGTACTAAAGAGAATAAAAAATAAAGAAAAAATCATAATGTTAAATATAGCACATTACCTGTAATTTATCACTGCCATTATGTACATAATATGAAAAATTCTATTTTTATATTTTTATTTGATGAAAGTTATATAAACAATAAGTGATTATCTACAAATAACAATGTATTTGTGATTAGTGTAATCAACAATTAAAATCTATACAAATTTTCCCTCCCTAGCTGGTTATGTAACTCATCCACTTCACGTAGATCACCATGGTAACGTGTATTGTTTGATTTTTTTTTTTTTTTTTTTTTGTCGTTTTCTATTCCTTACTTGGTTTGCTGTTCACATAATTTCACCTAATGAAAACAGGAGTCCAGCTTTAACACACTGAGTCATGTCGAAAATTTTCGATGCATTATCGGACGGGACTAGCATGCTAAAGTGGCCTGGAAAGCGTGCAGGTAAACAATGTCTTTATATGGAAGTTAAGTGGATGCTGAAAATGAACACCGTTCTCTGTGCTATTGTTGACTCAGCGAGTCCAACTTTCATATGTCATGTGATATTTCGTGATTCGCATAAACTAGCAGATAAAAATAGCAGATTTTACGTGAAAGTTTTTCAGTAAAAATGCCTCCAAAACGCCTGCCCTGTCGGTTTGAATATGACAATCAACATCGAAGATTTAGTTTTATTCCAAGCACATCTATAAAATCAAGATTATGAGAGAGAGAGAGAGAGAGAGAGAAAACGAAAATAGTCTGAATATAAAAACTGCCGTTTTTTTTTTTAATTTAATAGAATGTTTTTATATTTGAGTACAGCTGTTCAAACATGATATATTTCTGTTGACAAATAATTTCTGTATAATCACGAAAGAGGGCGCTAATCTAAATATTTTAGGAGTCGACTGCGGACTGTTGATTGAATTAAGAAAAATATTTATCTTTTATAAATATTATCCTTAAAATAATAAATAAATAAATAAATAAATAAATATATATATATATATATTTTATTATTTTATTATTTTATTTTATTTATTATTTTTTTTTTTGAATTTGAAAGAGCTATAAAACATAAGTTGTTAATTATACATTACAGTTTGCATTATGAAGCGGTTGAATTAAGGTAATCACAAAAAAACCCCTAAAAAACCGAATATTTCCATAATTTTGGACAGAGAAATTTAAATATATATATATTATATTAAATATATTGTAATATAAGTTATATAATATTGTATACTATATTATATGTTATAAACATTTTTATAATAAATGTTATTATTTAAAATATTTTATATTATTTTATCATAATATATTATACAGTATTCCTTAAATTGTATAATATTATATAACCTTTACACGTTTGAATGATATTATCTGCTCTTACCCTCCTGCCATGATCAGAGCTTTAATAGCTCAATAACACCTTTTCCTTACACTGTCCTCTACAGATAACGGGGAATACGAAAAGCAATATTGCTTCGCCCCTTTAAGCCAGTCCTTATAAGGATATTATTCTGGATCTGAGGGTCATACGAACAATCGACCGTGAGATGCGGTGATTGATTCATTAATGCCCTTGGGGGTAATGGATGGCAACAATGCAATGCTGTACCAATGAAGTTTAACTGAGGTTCGGCTGTTGCTGTTACCCCCTTGGGCGATGAGTTTTTGAGTTCGCTCTCTTAAGGTTTTTGCCTTAAGGGAGCACTTTGAGTCTCCGGGGAAAGTGTTCTCCGGCACGGCCCGCTGAGGGGCTTTGTCGGTGAATTATTTTCTTCGGAATTTGAGCGGTTCTGCTCGGTGGTCGGGGAGCCCGTCACTGAGTGGAACCAACGCTGAGATTAGGACGGTCTTTCGCCCACTATGGAGTGGCCTAGAGATCGTCCGTATTTTTGAGATTTCACCTTTACTTACATAGTCGGTGATTGATTCATTCAATCCAATACCCTTGGAGGGTAATGGATGGCAATGCTGTAGCCAATGAAGTTCTAACTGAGGCTCGGCTGTTGCTGTTACCCTCCTGCCATGATCAGAGCTTTAATTGCTCAATAACACCTTATCCCTACACTGTCCTCTACAGATAACGGGGAATATGAAAAGCATTCTTGCTTCGCCCCTTTAAGCTACTCCTTATAAGGACTATATTATTCTGTTTAATTTTTTTCAAAGTAAATTCAAGTTTTGAGTAGATGAGAACTTCATTCACATCTTTACTTATAGACGCAGCTGCTAGCACGAAAGGGCTTTACGGACACGAATCGAAAGGGATGAGTGGAGGGGGGGGGTAAGGGAAAGCCGACAGCACTAGACGAGTGTTATATGGAAAAATAAATCGATAGCTGAAAGTCTCTAACATTTCATCCAAAAAAACAAGAGAAGGGTGCAAGATTTCTCACAACGTAGAGTTTCCCTTTAAATAAAGCATCTCAAAAAAATTGGAAGAACAGTTTAAACCCCCTAATGGATTATCGTGATTGTCACCGAGAACTTTGCTATTTCTCCACCCCATTTCGTGTTGTCTTCTAATGGGATTTATCTGACATATTAACACCATTTATAGTTTTTGTGACTGAGGTTTCAATTAAACTGAGTTGAATTCTTTTTTTTTTAAGAAAAATAAAAAAATGCTCTGTATTTAGAAGAAATCAATCTATGGTTACCCATGCATCTTGCTATGCATGATATTATCTGCTATTATCATTGAAAGTAAGGCAACTACCTACTTTTTTATGCACTGCTTTTCTTATTTAATCCCCCTCCGTTGCCTCCCCCCATTTCTCTCGTAACTGCGAGTACCTGCTCATGATCGCTACCAAGCGACAACTCAAAACTGAATATATCAACATAGACAATGCTTCAAAGACAGCACGTTTATAAACCTTCCCGACACATTCGCCACAACTAGATTAGTTTTCTCTAATGTTATACTAACGTTCAGGTGCGTGGTGGGTATACCCCCCCCCCTCACACACATTGCATGGGAGTATATGTTTGTGCACTAGCTATTGCTTACAAATCTATTTTCGGAATATTATGGAAATATTTTGCTATTCGCCACAATAAGTTTAGGAGGACGAATTTTTGATGAGTTTTTTCTTTTCTTTCTTATATATTTTTTAAACCTAATTTTCTAAGCATTTCATAGATATTTATTGTATTTCCAACATTAAATATAAACTGACATACTTAACTTTTTTTTTTTTTTTTCCATTTTACGATTAAAATTGGACGGAATATTATGAAAATATAAGAGAAAATAAACTTACCAAACATGGAAATTTGACATTAATTTATTTATAAAGTATTGGTTATTATCATTATTGGAAACTATTAATAAAGTATAGGCCATAAAATAAGTAATGTTTTTTAAAGAGAAAATGTAAATTTATATATATTTATATATAAACTTTATACTTCATTTTAAATTAATTATCTTTCATTAAAAATAATTCGAATTATTTTTGAAAATGCAAGTAACATAAAAACACCTTTAAATTTTTCATGTCATATTACAATTAAACACATCATTAATTAAACGACTTTTCGATGGAGGTTTAAAGGTCATAATGCCTTCATATCTATAGTTATTGTGTATGCTAAATTATTATGGGTATGATATGACGAGGTTTCTATAAAATACTGAATAATATACGTTCAGGGTTCTTTTGATGTGTTATGGGTCTCATTCACTTTACAAGCTATGACTTCTTGACCTATTCACCATTCAATGACCTTGACCTACCCTTTACTCAGAATGCCAGGTATCGAAAACGAATGGACAGTATTTTCAGAATTTTCATCTACTTATAAATATTTATATATATATTGGTCTTTTCTTCTTTTATCATATCAATAAATTATCACAAATGGCAATTCTGTATGAATGAGATCTTTTTCTAAAGTTACGCAATGTTTTAAGTTGTTCCGGAGTAGTTCACCAGGTGGCGCTGCATGAATAATACATTTTAACAACATTGAGAGCCGTTACTTCTTGAGATTTTCATATTTCAGTTATTTAACATTTATATTTAAGTAATTCTAGAAGAAAAAAAAAGAGAGTTTCAAAGTGAGTTTTGAAACTTTTAGGAATGGCACGTGCTCGCACGCACACATTCAAACACATGGACGCACACAGTAAAGCAAACTGATCATTTTACAATAAAGATATTTAGAGAAAACTTCGAACTTACGTAATAACAGGGATGTCCAGCATCTACTTCGTTTCATCTGTCCCTATCCATGCTAACAACAACGACTCAGTCTTTCTGAACAGAATGTTGATCACACACACACTCTCCACTGCGGCACTAAAGGTTTAAACATCGTCTGACTGGTCGACTCAACCCTTCCGTCCACCCATTACGCAACTACTGACAGGGGGGAGGGAGGACAAAGCGGGTGCATTGAAAGCGCTCCTAGCTTCAACCCTTTGTTCCCTGTATTCGGTTTTAGCCTGCGTGCAATAAGGAGATTTTTTTCCCTTCCCCACCCGGACCAGTACCTTTACTTCCTTCCTTCTTTCCCCCATTTTCCTCCCCCCTCTGTGTTTTCCAGATGTTTCTTGTGTGGTTCCCAGGGTCTTAACGCTTTTTTTTTTTTTTAACATTACTAAACTTACACAACCCTTTCCATTATTATTGCAAATAAGGAAGTAAAGGGGAGGAAAGTTAAGGCCCCCTGAAGAAGAAACTGCCCCTTTTCACTCCCTCCTTACAATACGGGAACCCCGTGGGAGAGGACGGGACAAGAACATCCAGGTAGATGAATAAAAGGCTTTTTTTTTACCATTTTTTTAACTGATAAAAGGCTACATTTTCTGTAATAGAAAGGTACATAAAAGAACTCTCCCTGCATCGAAATTTCAAGGGCAGCCTTGAATGGGAAAGAAAAAAAAAAGAACAGTGAACTAGAAAGAGGAATATCATGGATCTGTTTAGTGGAGCCCTCTTGCGTTAAAATTTTTGAAATCTTGTGTTAATAAATAGTAGAAATATAAACTATGACGCATATATTTTGAACTTCCCCTCCTCTCCATTTATGAAAACATGATCAGGACGTTATACAGGCCATCTCTTATCTCGTGTTATTGTTCCCTGAAGTGTATACAGGCTTCTTTGATAATTCATGTTTTGTTTCAGTTACACATAACATTCTGCATTTTTTAAAATATAATACCCTGAAAAATGAATTAATATATCGTAATCTTAAAGTAGCTTGAATACATTTTGCGATCGTTTTTGAATGTTTCTTAATTGTTAGATAAAAATAAAAGTATAATTTATTATGAATTTTAATATTTTAAAAATTTTTTGTCCGTTTTTGTAGAATTTTTAAAATTATTTGATTTATATTTATACACCATTTTTTATACAAGATAATATTTACTAAAATTTGTATTAGGTTTAATAATGCGAGAAGTGGGAGGCCAGAAGGAAGATCCCAGTCTTTTCCAGATTAGCGGGATGGCAATGCTGTAGCCAATGAAGTTTTAATTGATGGTCGGCTAATGCCGTAACTCAGCCATGACTAGAGCTATTAGTTCAATAACATAACATCCCATCCACACCGATTTCTTCATTCAGATGACGGGACGGGATAAAGAGTCGAGGACTCAGTCCATCGCCCAGTTTTTTAGAATGCGGGAAGTGGATCGTGAGATGTGGTGATTAAAACCCTTGGAGGGTAATGGATGGCAATGCTGTAGTCAATGAAGTCCTAACTGAGGCTCGACTATTGCCGTTACCCTTCTGCCATGATCAGAACTTTAATAGCTCAATAACACCTTATCCCTACACTGTCCTCTACAGATAACGGGGAAGACGAAAAGCACTCTTGCTTCGCCCTTTTAACTCAGTCCTTATTAGGAATGCGGATTCCTGTTTACACCTTTTATTATATTATTATTTCTGTAATCGTATCATGTAATGTGGTATAGTTCTGTGGAACATGGAAAATAATAGGAGCTTATGGTTAATCTCTCGCTTGTTTTAATATCAATGTTAACTCATTCACAGCAAGAATGTAAGTCGCGTTAAGCACATACACACAACTCAGTTTATAATACACCAGTGCCATAAGTTGTTGTACTACCGTACTTAAAACCACGATCCCTACAGAATGTGCTTTAACCTTTATTGTGGTATACTGTTACATAATATAGCATATTTTTATCTTATACTATGTTCTTATTACAGTATATTTTTATCAAATACAGTACAATAAATGGCGAAATTCTAAATAGTAGTATAGTTTATTACAGGATATTATAAAATCTACGTTTCCCTTTCCATCTTTGTATTATCTGGCATTTTTTTTTTTTTTTTTCAGGGTCAATTGGTCTGGCAAAATCGTTGTATATACATACATATCTTTCTGTCTTCATGTGCATATCTCTGTCTATCCATCCGGGATCTCTCCTTCTCATATCTGTCCACAATATTTTACGATATGCGCAATCTACCATTCCCCCCCCTCCCCCCTCCTCTTCTGTTCCATTTTTGGTATCTGCTATCCTGACATCCTCCCCGGACTTCCACTTCATTTTTACGAGGGTGGGAGAATATTTATATGCAGTTCGATATGAGAAAATTCTCAGAAACCCTGCATCGCTTTTGGTATTAAGGACTGAAGGGAGAGATCAAATTTACTGGTGAACCAAATTAGGTGATGTTTTATGACCTAAGAAAGCTTGTCTAAAATGGAGTTCAGACTTCCTTGTTTGGAATTTAGTTCGTCAAAGAGGATTTAGTTCGCGTCTCTGGCCAAGATTGAACCTACAGAGTGTGTGTAGCTTTTTTTGGTATAAGCGAGTTTATATATTTATTAGGAGTTGGAATATTCCAATGAGTTGTTTGGAATAAAGGTGCTGTTGTGAGTCGTAGTAGCTTTTTACAACAGTGAAGTACAAGCAACAAATATATTTCGTCATTTAGTTGAAATAAGAGTGTGGTTTAAAGCAAGAGTGGAACTAAGTCTATAGGTTTTTATTGAAAACTACCAAAATACGAACTTGTTTTCTTTATTTATTAGCTTATAACCATAACCAGCAATAACTTACTCTGTCAACAGAGGCGGTGAAGAGATTTTTATAGTATTTCTAGAATAATACTCTAATTTAGATATTAAAAAAAAAAAATAATAATAAGCAGGTGAACAGATACTACACGAGCGCCCTCCTACAGAGTATCTGATACATGCGCAGACAGTTCATTCTACAAAGATTTTATCCTGACTGTATAATATTAATTATTCCTATTGTAATAATAATAAAAAAAAAGTGAATAGATATTATATTTTGGTTTAGCTAACCACTTATTACACGAGCGCCCTCTTACGATGTGATACTTGCACACACATAGTTTATTCAACAGATAATTTATGGACTGAATAATATTTATTGTTCTTATCTTGTAAAAAAATAAAATAAGCAGATGACCAGATACTACATTTTGGTTTTAGCATGTACACACTACACGAGCGCCCTCTTACGATGTGTCTCATAAGTGCGTAGACAGTTCTACAGATATTTTTATCCAGTGAATAATATTTATTATTCCTACCTTGCATCGTCTATCTTTATATTCATTTAAATTTTTTTTGGTTTTGTTTTTTGTTTCAGAAAGGCCATAGAGGTCAGTCACCATCCTTACTATTGTTCTCTGGAATCTATTAGATTAACACATTTCCATTGAGCTTCCTTAGGGACCGAGCATGTTTTGTTTCCTTTATTTCCACGTACCGAAGGATCTGTGAATAGATTAGGAAAGAAGGGGGGAAAAAAAAAGACGATGCGGAGTTCTTTAATTTTCTAGGCCACAAGAGTATTTTAATGTGTGCGTATGTGCGTGCATGTACGAATTATAAACAAGTGGAAGGAAAACTTGCTAGGTTTCCTGATTAAATCTGTTTTTCCAGTGGGTGCAGATGAGAAAGTTGCTCCCTTATAAATATTAACGCATCTCATTACCACTAAAGTGCTGGATATGTTTGGTCGTGTGATGCCTACCAACAATCAAATGTTCTTTTAGTTCGAAATCGGAATCATAATGGATAGATAGGCACCAGGATAAACAATGTGGCTCGAAATTTTACCTTCATCCATCTGTTTCTTTCTCTACCCACACATACGCATCGGTAGCGCGCTATTAGTAACAATCACCCTTTTAAAATGGACAGTTCTAGGTTCGAATACCATCTTATTATGAAAGGAACTTAAAAAAAAAAAACATTTCTGCTGAAGGTGAGTTTAGTCGTTACATGTGAGCAATCAAAATTTTTTTACTATTTCCCCCCACCCCTCGTAAGCAGAAAATCGGTGATTTATAGACACTCGCTTCATTAGTTTCTTAGGCGTAATCCAACCCCCCCCCCCTCATTCATCAACACATATTTACTTATCTTCTTGTTGAAATCTCGATTGTGCAGCTTTCTCTATTACCAATGCAACAAGCGTCAATTCTAATAAGTAAAAATAATAAATAAAGAGGGAAAGGAGACGAACTTAATGTGTTTTTCAATAAACTATAAACTAAAATTGTCGGTTAACTTTCTTTTCCCATTTAAAAAAAAAAAAAAAAAAAAAAAACTTTTTGGATTTCATCGACTTCTGAGGCTATTTCTTTTTTTTTTTTTTTTTACTTTACTTTCGGTTCATTGTAGACTTGATACAACTCCCTATATAACACCAAGAGGAAAGGGTGGTTTACTTGTGGCGTGGTATCTTTACTCCTGGCAACATAATTACGCTAATGTTCAAAGGCAGACCATAAATTCGCCTATCTCTGCTTTGGAACAAGGGGAGTTGCTCAAGACTTTTTTTTTTTAATTTTTTTTGCCCAGCAGCGTCTTCCGTGCGTTCAAGAGTAAGCAGAGGAACCCCGTTTACTCCTATCTCTCCTCTTCTCTCAAAACATCCCAGTTCTTTGCTCTCTCGTCCCTTTTTCTCTTATCAGCTTCTTGTAGTTGACAATAAATGACGCCCACATCTTTGCCAGCTTCTCTTCACTGATTGCTTGACCTAAATTCTTACCGTCCTCTTCAACCTCCCTAGTGTTACACCTTGTGACGGCATTTCCGTGCTCCCATCGTAGGGTAACACGTCCCTTCCTTACGATCCTACCTTACTGCGCATGTGTCATTTTTGTGTATATGTATTTTTTTTTTCTCCGCTTCTTCTCTCTTTCGTTCTCTTGTGTATGTGCGTGATCCCATCTCAGATACCCTCTCCATCCCCCCCATTTGACGAAATCGGTCTTTTCCATTCTCATCTCATGCTAAAGCAGAGAACGCGTCTGTTTTGCATATGCTTGTGCAGCTGTTGCATGCTGATTGGCGGGGAAAATACTGGAAGACCATGCTTCTAGTCTTAATGAGACCCGCGCGAATTTTCCTTTTGATTTCTTTCTCTCTCTCTCTCTCTCTCTCGAACTGATGGTCAGATAGGAGTAATACGTAAAAATGCCGGCTCGCAAAGAAATGCTATCCACCGCTACTATTCCCAATGAGATTATTTTCTTTTTTTTTTCTTTCATTTTTTTTTCTAATCGTAATAGAAAGAAGAAGAAAAAAAATGAAAGAAAAAAAAACATCTACTTGGTTTACATGAGGGTTGCTATGGGAAAGAGAGTTTATCACTAACGCCTTAGAGAATTCGGTCTCAGAAATGAAGAGATACTATCACATGTTAGACAAAGCAGATAAGCTGCAAGGCCCCATCGTAAAACTGAGACAAGCAAAACCAATACGGTCGTGCTTGGACTTCTGAATAGAACTGGTAGATGCCAGGACGAGATTACGTTAAGAATGCCAAATAGCGCATACTCTTTAGAAAAACTCTGTTAACCTTAAGATTAAGATAAAAGTGGATTTTTTTAAATATTTTTATTTGGTGGGGAGGTGGGAGGAGAGGGATATGAAGATTAAGAAATCAAAGAAAAACAAACCGGATTAAAAAAAAAAATGAAAAATTGACTGACCCCTCTATATAGGTTTCAATGACCAATCGATGCATTGAATATTTCATTACGTTGGCCTCTTATTGTTCATTTTTAGGTTACCTGATAGATGACGTACGTCCCAAAGAGGTGTAATTACCTTTTAAACAATCACTTGAGTCTTTTTAATGACACTTAATGACTCGAAGATGAAATTTTCTTCGGTTAATGATGATTGGTCAAATTTTCTTATTGGAAAGAAATTTCTCTTTCTCTCTTTCATCCATAATTACCCGCCTAACTATTTATTATCCATGAAAAGGAGATCCCCAAATGGTACATTTACAGTTAGCCAATTCGAATTTATCTACCGGTATTTATATCAAAGTTCTCCACTTCCTATAGTTTGGAAGGGTCAAGGCCATTTGGGCCTATTCGAAGCTGATAAGAATATTCTAATTATAAACAACTGTATATTTTGAATACGTTCTGTATTTTCAACTTCAGATTAAGATAATAAAGATTTGCTGGTAATAGGCTTATCACATAAGAGTTTATATTATTTATTTATTCTATATCGCACTCCCTCTTACAAAAGGTTAAAAAAAACCAGCACAGGTTGAAGAACGTATTTATTATTTATTTCATTAGTTACTTGAATCTCTCCAAGGACCTCAGGACAGAATTCTCTTCCAAAAGAGAGACTCCAGAGTATCAGGACAGCGGAAGTTATATGTGCATTGTAACATAGCGATCGTGTTTTTTCCATGCTGCATATGTACGGAAGCGAACATATTAAAAAAAAATAATAATAGTGTGAGATCCTTCACATTTATTTAAATTATAAAAAATATTTTAAAAGATGAAATCTGAAATAGAATTTATCGTTTTTTTAAATAAAAGAAATATTTAAATTTATTTAATGAATTTGCTTATTAAATATATTTATATTTTTTTGGGGGGAAGATTGTCAAATTGTAGAATATTATTATGATTATTACATAATCACCTCCAGGGAGTCCAAAGCTTCATTGAGGGGAGGGCATCTACTCTACAACTCTCTGTCTCCACCACTCTACTAGCCACAACTACCTTCATCATGTACACCAACGCCATCTACCGCCTACCATCACTATTTTCACAGACAATCACAAACGTCCCTGCCCACGGCTGGATTCGAACCCGCAGTCTTTTGGGTGGAAAGTAGATACGCTATCCACTAAACAAATAAGATATATTTATTTAGACGAGTATATGAAAAGGATGTAGGTTCCTCAAACCCTGCTCTGGTAGATTTGATACCTTGGACAAAAGAGAGAGAGACCAAACATGGAATATTTTAAGCCATTGCAAGGTTGCAAATAATCAAAAAAATTGCTTATTTTGCCCAATTGTCAACAAAGTTCGCATACTCAGATCTGCATTATCAGCTGGCCAGGTCCGAAATAGGCCTGCATTCATTTTATAGCCTTCAATTTCTGGGTTAAAATTCCACAGTTTCATGTATTTGTTGCATATCTTTAATTGGAAGATGGGTGCTGGATGCGTTGTAGATGTTATCTAGCCCTTAAAAGCCTATGGTATTAATGTGGTAGAAGTTTGCAACTTTCCATGGGTGGAATGGTCATAAAAATTAACAAATAATCTTCAATTAGTAAACACAAAATAGTTTTTTATGGCAAAGTGCAAAATGCCAAATTACGAGTACACTAAATTTCCGTTTTTTTCAATATATATTTTTAATGACAGATAACTTACATCATTGACTCATTACGCTCATGTAGAGCCTGCGTCCTTCCTCCAAAGAGGCCCCTCGCACCTTGACCTATATTCTATAGCAGTTCCTGGTGCATAGCGATATATGTTTCTTTTCTCATCCCACGTTCTGAACTATTGACAGAGGTTAATGCATTATTTATATACTCTTTTAAAAACATTTTCTTCAATGAATATTAGGAAAACGATAAACTGTTTATTGAAGGAAAATATTTTATTTTTCGTTTCAAAATTATTATACAGAAATCTCACTATACTGAGTAAAAACAAAACCAAGTTTCAATGTTCAAGAAAAAAATTAACAAAATCTCATTCTTATTCTATAAAATGTCGCATTCTACTGGTCCAGAGCTGCTCTTTCTTCCATTTATCTGCTTCTGTTTTATTCTGATTGTTAATCCATACACGCGTTATTTTCAACTTAGTTTTAACCTCGCAACCAGATAACTGAAATGAAACATCTATTGAAATAAATACGTTTATATGTATAAAATGTACGCATAAAAACCTTGATATATATATATATATATATATATATATATATATATATATATATATATATATATATATATATGTATATATATATATATATATATATAGTGCTAATAATAATACTATCATTAACATAATTTATGAATAAACAGCATCATATGAATTATAAATAAATAGATAACTTAGTCGAGATCATTTTAACATTGTCAAAATAATCTCGAAAAGCGTAATTTTTGTAAACATTTTAAAAATTGTTAATTTGCTTTAAATAATGTGTTTTCTTTTCTTTTTTTCCCTTCTTTTTTTGATTTAAGATTTATGCATAAAATATATGGCTAAGTAAGAATAAGAAATACTTTTTAAAAAGGTAAAACAGACAGAGGAGAGATAGCGAATAGCTCTGGCTTTTAATAAGCATCAGAGGAAAACATTATATTTTATTATTCTTTCCTCTATGGATAATACTTATGTATAAAATGGTCCATACAAAAATATTCCCGTTTTCAAAAAATTGCATTTTATTGGGATATGTTCACTCCTGACAAGATAATGATGTTCCTTTGATTTTCTCCATTCTTAAAAACTCCACCTGTAGAAGCATAGAAACAATACTTGTAATTGTAGGGGGCGCTAGTGTTTCAAATTCATGATAAGACATTATAACATAAAAATAATACAGACTGACTCTCTCTGAAATGGAAAAAAACCTTGTGTTTTACCATCCACTCTCCTTACTTCTCATTCCCACCACAAGATGCGCACACAGCAGCTGGCATCTTACTTAGTGGCAACGGCTGGTTTTTATGAGCGCGCGCCTTTCGGCTCCCTCTAGGGCCCCATCCGGTGTCTTGCGGAGTACTAAGGGAAAGTGAAGGGGGTGTTCAAGCCATCTGGGATGTGTGTTGGATCATAAAAATTTCGACTGCTGATCAAGTTCTTCCGTCACCAACATTTAAACACATGAAAAGATAGAAGAAAAATAATAATTATGATAATATGCTGATAACTGGTAATAATACTTAAAATAATGTTGTAAAAAGAGGTAATAATAAAGTAAGTGCACTTTTATGCACTGAAATTCTCTGGAAGTTAGCAAGTTTCGGAAAAAACTGTTGGACTTTTATCTGGACTCAAATGCTACTATCCTTTCTTCCTTTTTCTTTTTTTTCTTCAACGTTAAAATTTGTATTCTACTTGTTGCATAGAGTTTCTCCATCTCTGTAGACCTTCGCCGCACGTGTAGTTGGTTCCGCCTCGAAAGTGACCTACTAAAATCCTAAGTGGGTCACCTCATCACACATTGTACAGGACTGCAACAGAACAAGGAAACACTGGCTCAGGAAGTAGACCGCTATGTTCCTCTTCTATTCATCTAGACTTCTTCCGGGACCATGCAATACGGTGGGCTCTGAGAGAGAATAAAGTGGGGCCCCCGTAATAATTCAAGGTCGTCCTTTCTCCTAAATTCTCCCTCTCGTTGTCATCCGAGGAGGAGGCCTTACAAGTAAGAAAAGGGATAACTTTGGTCTAGTGGCCCCTAATACTACAGTGCCGTCTGGTGGGTAGCAGGTTTTTTTTTTTTGGGGGGGGGGTCTTTGAAGATTTCCGCTCTCATATTCTAAAGGATTGTTATTATTTAAAATTTTTTTTCTGTATTTATTTTTATTTACAAAGACTCAAAACAATTAAATTAATTTAATAAATTTTGTTTCAAAATAATTTAATAATTATTCAAAAATATAAATACACCAATTCATTTTTAGAATGAATAAATAATAAATAATTAGGTTCAAATTAAGGATGGACAAGGATTTTGAGGAATCCAATACTCTTGGAGGGTAATGGATGGCAATGCTGTAGCCAATGAAGTTCTAACTGAGGCTCGGCTATTGCTGTTACCCTCCTGCCATGATCAGAGCTTTAATAGCTCAATAACACCTTATCCCTACACTGTCCTCTACAGATAACGGGGAATATGAAAAGCATTCTTGCTTCGCCCCTTTAAGCCAGTCCTTATAAGGACTATAAGGATGGACAAGGGAGAATGAAGAAAAATGGCGGTTGCCAAGTGTTTATATATATGATCCGTAATTTTGTCATTTGATATAAAATGTGATTCAAGGAATTTAACGAGTATATTTACTAGCAGTAAATAGTTTTACTGGTGTAGTCAACCGTTTGGTTTTCAAACAGGTCCAAATAATCAACTAAGTAGGTAAGTCAACCTTTTTTTTCAAAACAAGGGCGATACGCTAGGCCTACTGCCATCAGTATCGCCATTGCTTCATTTACTGCATTAGAAACTGTCTATTATTACTATTGTGGAAAGGGAAAGTCATGTCCTGCTCTACAGAACAAAACTTGGGTCTAACCATGGATGCATCGTACGAGGAACTTAATTTCAAGTAGCTCCTAGTAATTTTTAAACACGTAGGAAATCTGCTTCACACAAAATGGCCAGGAAAGGTAGTAGTTCATGAAATACGAGAAGTTGATACAGATGACTCTCAACTTTTAGAACTTCTTCAAGACAGCGCTACCAAAATAGCAACAACTGCTGAGGATAATCCCCTTACTGACCACACTGATTACCAGGAGGTTCACGCACGCAAAAAGCGCAAAACTGCAGCCTCTGAACCACCAAATGCGGATGTAATTGAAGAAGATGGCTCTGTCCCAGACTCTCCTACCTCCTCAAGGGAAAAGATCCCCCGATTATTCTGCGTGAAAAGAATAAATGGATGTCGCTAAGGTCTACAATGAACAACCTACAGATCTCTTACCACCATGCAAAGAATGTCACAGAAGGTGTTAAAATTCACCTCAGGACTGTGATGGACTATCGTCGGTTAACATCTGAATTAAATACCAGAGGTATTCAGTATCATACATTCTCACTTGGTTCGGAAAAAAATCTCAAGGTAGTGATTAGAGGTGTATCAGAAGATGTTTCCACAGACGACATCACTACAGATCTGCAATGATGATTTACCACCAGTAAAGGTCAGCAGGAGGGACAAGACTCCAATGCCACTAGTGTTGATTGAGATCAGTCAAACCTACAAACACATTTATGACCTGACGACCATCTGTGGATTGAAAATCTCGGTAGAACCGTTAAGAAAAAGAGCTTCAACTGGACAATGCCATAGATGTCAAAAGTTTGGTCATGCCCAGAAAATGTGTAGGGTCGAATTTAAATGCTTGAAGTGTGAGGTCGGTCACCCCAACAAACACATGCTCTAAGCCAAAATCTACCCTGGTCAAATGTGCCAACTGTGGCGGTCCTCACACTGCCAACTACAGAGGATGCTTGCATAATCCACTTAATAGAAAATCTGAAGAAGGAACATACTCTTCCTCTCTTAGCACACCTACATCAGCGACTACTTCACGGCCTCCTATAGTTCAGAATAAAGACTCAGAAGCCCATCTACCCAAAAGAACAACTCAAAAACAGCAGTCTAGGACATATGCGGATGTAACTCGCCCTAAACAGACATCCCTAGAACAGTCAGCATCACACCCAAATCTGACAGCTATCATTACCTCTTCCTTGGCAAATATGCTGTTAGATTTTAGCAGATCCACTCCTTCACAAAATTCTATTAACAGATTTCTAAAGGACACCCAAGTCATCATTTCAGCGCTCACTAATGAACGGTAACAAACCAAAACCAGAATCTCTAGAGATCATTGCGTGGAACGCGAACGGCAGGAGAAAAAAGATTCTAGAACTTCAAAATTTTGTCCAAAGACACCAGCCAGATGTCCTTTTACTAAATGAAACGCACCTAAGACCTTCAGACAATCCCAAAATTTGTGGATACCAATTGTACAGAACTGATAGATCAACCCACAGAGGTGGAGGCACGGCAATTTTCATTAAAAATTTCATCTCTCATCACTCCACAAACATCCCTCCTACCTCCAACCTTGAGGTCACCGGCATTGAGATTCTCACCAGTTCTGTCGGCAAATTAAAAATCTCTGCAGCATACCATCCCCCATAAAAATCATTATTATTCTCGGATTTGAACGCCTTATTTGATACCGGAGAGCCTACCATTGTGGCAGGTGATTTAAATGCCAAGCATTCTACCTGGAATAGCCATTCCACCAACAAAAATCGACAGATACTACAGAACTATGCTGGTTTCAACAACCTTCTAGTAATAGGTCCTGCTGATCCCACCCATCACAACACTTATGGTAGGGCTGATGTATTGGACATAGCCATATTGCAGCACATCAGACTCCAATACAATTTAATGAAAATTAATGATCTATCATCACACCATAACCCAATACGGTTAAAATTAGGAAATCTTGAAAAATTATCCCCCCCCCTTCACTCATTCATTCGTTGGGAAAGGCTCTCCAAGGTACTTCCAAAATATATTGGTCCTGTTCCCATCATTAAATCAAAAGAGGAAATTGAAACAGCTGTTAAACATCTAACAGAACAGATTACAGCAGTCTGTGCAGCAGTTACTACCCCTGCAACTACCTGCAGGGGTAGTAATCAAATCCAACCACTTGCCTGAATATATTATGAATCTGATTAGAGAAAAAAATAAGGCTAGAAAAAGATACCACAAGACAAACGGATCTTGAACAGGTTCAACTCTGCAGTGAGAGATGCCCTCGCAGCACATAGAACTCAACTCTGGGAAGAAAAACTGACTTCCATTTCCACTGACAATCGCTCCATATGGAATCTTATCCGAAAGATTAAAAACAGAAATAAACCTCTTCCCCCTCTTCAAACATATTCAGGTCTCATCCACACTGATGCTGATAAAGCTGAAGCAATAGCAAACCATCTTGAAAAACAATGCAAACCTGCATACGACCACCTCGATATTAGTCATATATACAAGATCCACCGTAACGTCAGATATTCGCTCAATTCAGCTCTCACACATTCCACTCAAATTGCACCCACCTCACCTGCGGAAATATATGCTATTATTCAGAAATTCAAGAATAAAAAGGCTCCTGGACCCGATGGTATCTCCAACAAAGTTATAAAACTTCTACCACGTAAAGCTATTGTTCATTTAACAAATATAATCAACTCTATCCTTCACTACAAGCATTTCTCTTCCTACTGGAAACTGGCATACATAATACCAATTCATAAACCTGGAAACGATCCCAGTTTGCCTCAAAATTACAGACCAATCAGCCTCATCTCTAATCTCGGCAAAATTGCCGAGAAGTTAATTCTTACTAGGCTTCAAGATTCAGTACTCCGATTAAATATCCTGCCTGAGGAGCAGTTTGGCTTCCGACAATTGCATAGCACCACGCAACAAATACACAGATTGGTAGAACACATCATCACAGGTTTTAACTGGCGTCAATGCACAGGGGCTGTTTTCCTTGACATAGCCAGTGCATTTGACAAGGTTTGGCATTATGGTTTGCTATACAAACTAATATTATCTGGTGTACCAATCGGAATCATTCAACTTATAAAGGCATACCTCTACGATAGGCGCATGCAAGTAAGGCTGTGTGGAGTAGTCTCGACACAAAAACGCATCTTGGCTGGAGTTTCACAAGGGTCCTTACTAGCACCAATCCTATTCTCCTTATACTTGTATGATATACCACACAACCCATTATCTTCAATTAAAGCTCTTTACGCTGATGACACGGCGTTATTGGCCAGATCTTTAAAGCCTCACCTAGCCATCAAGAAACTGCAAGAGAACCTACTGCAAAATGAACAATATTTCGCAAATGGCGACTCCTAGTGAATCCCCTGAAGAGCGTAGCCGTCCTATTTTCAAGAAGATTACTGCTTCCAAAAGAAGATATTCTCCTTTTCAACACTAAAATTCCGTGGAAAACAGAGATCAAATATCTTGGTGTAATACTAGACAGAAAACCTTCAGTTCACATATCAGCAATCTTTGTGCCAACACATCCAAAGCCATAGCCCAGCTCCACCCGCTAACAAACAGAAACAGTAAGCTGAGCACCAGAATCAAACTTCTCATATACAAACTGATGGTTTGTCCAATACTCATCTACGCTTCACCGGCCTGGAGTCATACTTCAAACTCGAATATTATCAAATTACAACGCATCCAGAACAAATGTCTCAGAATGATTCTGGGCACCCCATGGTTCATCCGAACTGTCCAACTGCACCGGGACACGGAGGTCCCCTATATTTATACTTTCATGCGGACTATAGCAACCAAATTCTTCTCAAAAGCAACTGTGCACCCTAACAGACTGATCCAACTGGCTGCTGATTATGATGCAATGGACTATTCTAAGCACAAAAGACCTAAAGCCATCCTCAACCCCAACACTGAAGATTAATTTCCTAGCCCACTCAGGGCAAGCAATTAGCTCATAAACTTTCTAAACTCACAGTCTCTATTAAGATAGCCGGGAATATGAAAACCTTTTGCTTCACCCGTTATTTCAGTAATGTTAATAGTTAATAGTAAGGATGGACAATGAGCAGAATAGGATGGATGAATAATACCCTTGGAGGATAATGGATGGCAATGCTGTAGCCAATGAAGTTTTAACTGAGGCTCGGCCATTGCTGTTACCCTCCTGCTATGATCAGAGCTTTAATAGCTCAATAACACCTTATCCCTACACTGTCCAGATAACGGGGAAGATGAAAAGTATTCTTGTTTCGCCCCTTTAAGCCAGTCCTTTTAAGGATTATAAGGATAAGGATGGACAACTGATATTTAGATTTAGAATGAATAACAAGTAATAATTTGTTTTCATGTCATATGCGTCCTGCAATAATTATAACATTTCAAACATATTATTTATTTTTTTTAAGTAAATCGTCTTCTTCTCTCCCAGGCTTAGGCATTTGCCTGTTCCGGCTTCACTGGGATTTCCATCTAGTCGCTAGTCTTCCTCTGTCTTATCCTTATAAGGACTGGCTTAAAGGGGCGAAGCAAGAATGCTTTTCATCTTCCCCGTTATCTGTAGAGGACAGTGTATGGATAAGGTGCTATTAAGCAATTAAAGCTCTGATCATGGCAGGAGAGTAACAGCAATAGCCGAGCCTCAGTTAGAACTTCATTAGCTACAGCATTGCCATATGTAAAGGTAAAGCCGTCTCTAAAAATTCGGACGATCCCTAGGCCACTCAATCGTGGGCGAAGGACCGTCCATCTCAGCGTTGGCTCCACTCAGTGATGGCCTTCCACCCACACGCCACCACTGAGCAGAACCGCTCAAATTCCGAAGAAAATCATTCACCGACAAAGCCCCTCAGCGGAGAACACTTTCCCCGGAGACTCAAATTGCTCCCTTAAGAGAGCGTACTCAAAAACTCTTGAATCTCAGCGCCCCTGGGGGGTAACAGCAACAGCCGAACCTCAGTTAAACTTCATTGGTACAGCATTGCCATCCATTACCCTCCAAGGATATTGGATTAAATACCTTTCTTCCTCTTGATCTTTTTATTTATATTATAAATATCTAAGTTCTTTTATGATGTCTTCATTCCTTATATTGTTTAATTTTTTGCGTCCTTTAATTGTTCTTAAAATTCTCATCTTTGCAGTTTGTATTTTACTTTCAACTTTCTTTTTAATCATCTGTGTTTCTGAACCATATAAGTGGCCATTACTTTATAAACTTTTTATTGAGTTTCTCTTCTTGTTTTTTTATTCAGTGTCCTTTTAATTGTTCCACAGATTTTCTAAAAATTTTTATTTTTTCATCCATATATTTATATTTTAGATATATTATTATGCAGCCTAAATAATTAAACTGTGTCACCTGTTCTATTATCTTATTTTCCTACAGCTCTTTTTGATCTAGCCTGATCTCGACCTTTAAATGCCACGACTTTGGTTTTTTTTTTTTGTGAAAATTTTAAATTGTATTGTTGGCTTATTTTGTTTAATTCGTAAACTGATTTTTGAAGGTCATCTTCATTATAAATTGATTTAAATAAATCAATTGCGATAATTGCAATTTTCTTTCTTTCATATTCAAACAATATTTATTACGTATTTTAAATTAAATACGTTCATATTTAATTTAAAAATAAATTAATTGACAATTTATCCGGGAGTAAGTTAATAGAACGTCGTCTTTTTGACGGGGATATTAAATAAACACAGAAACTATTAATGAGAGTTTTAGGTGTGTTTTACGGTTATCCATTCGAAGAGACGTAATGGTTCATTCTATTTACGTAAGATGAATGAGTTATCTCTACGTTGGCAGACTGTAAACACCAATTTTAAGAGCAACACAAGGAAGAGTGCATACAATGAGATACTATAAGATACTCTTCCCCTTTATGTTAGGATAAGAAACTGGTATCATGAATGTTCTCCTATATATGGATAAATGGTTTGGAAGTTGTCTCACTGAACAATCTGAAGACGTGGAAAGGTTCAACATACCAGATGTACTAAGTTAAGTAGTGTACGTTATAAAAGTCCCTGGCAGATTACTGCGGAATTCTGGTTTGTGCTTGACCGGAGAACCTTTAGCAAGACCACACGCAGTTATTGGACTCCTGTTATGAATACATTTCACCGATGACACACTTTTCTTTAATCAGATCATGTACAAAATTTGTGTACCTTTAAATCGTCTAGTTTTACAGACTATTTTTATAATAAAAATCACGCTAGTGTTCAGAGGCAGTCTGAGTTTGAAAAATGAATGGTAATGGTTATTTCTATGATATATATCCAACCAGATCTTAATTTTCAAATTCGTCATGATTTCTTGCCAATATTCCCCCCCCCCCCCTAAAAAAAAAAAATCGCGGTACTTACAGGCTTTTAAGACCCGAGACCTGCTCAGATTGAGTTTCGTAACCATGATGTTAGGATAAGATAGTTAGTCTCATGTCTAGTTGTTGTTGTTTTTTTTTTTTCAGTTTGATTGTGTTTTCCTGGCCGGTATACCTGATTGTGAGAAGATAAACCCAAGTTTCCTTTGTATTGAGACCGCCTACCTCACTTTCAATTGCAAAGCCCTGATAAAAGTACTTCTACTCCTAGACCAGTATTTCCAGCCAAAGGACATCGTCGAAACTGATTTCAGCTATGGAGGCTCTCAATAATTCTCCTGCAAAACGAAAGAAAATGAAGAGTGTAACTGTTATCATTGTAAAACATACAGGATAATCAAAACAATAAGTTACATTTTCTGTTGCTCTTCGTTAACTCAGGCTATGCAAAAGACCATGATAGTCTTCAGCATACCATTGCTTTTTCCGGATATCTAGGAATCAATTTCCGATCCTCCATGACTGAAATCGAAACTCAATAAAGTGGTTTCGGAAGTAAACAAATAAAGATCTCATATCGTATCGTATTCTTCGATTTGATGTTAATTCTTGCGTAATTGCAACGCATGTTCGAAACAGGAATCCATACTGCGATTGACTTTTACGTCAAGTTAGTTTCTTCAGAAGACTGTATTTAAAAATATAAAAATAAAATAACAGAAAAAGAAATACTCATAAACAATACATTTGAATGATAAAGAAAATAATAAACAAGAAAAAGGAAACACTGTTTTAAATAGTAATAATAATACTACTAATATGTAGTACAATTTAAGTAAGGCATGTTACTTCTGTTCGTAATAGGTATGCGTGCTTATAAGTCAGTCCGGGGTATGTTTGCGATGCATGATTCATACAGCCAACATAGCATCCGTAGATGATGATCACGATGAATATTGTACGATTTTAATAATTACTGTAGGAGAATATTCACCTGAATTGCTAGAGATCTTCTGGTTTTGCTGTCATAATACAAACAAAAACGCATGTTAAGTAATTTTTAATTTTAGAAGTACAATAATTATGAATTTTAATCAGATACGATTATTTGAATACTTAGGGTTTCCTCAAGCATCTTAAATGAATAGTGTCATGTCGTAACAAAGTTGGTGTCTGGTTTTAAACCATTTATGTTTTTTGCCCTTTTTATTAGTTGTTCATTTTTCTGCTTGAAGAAATTTAGTGCTTATGTGCTGGTAGCTCATAATATTAATAACGTTTGAACTGAGACATTATCATTATTTGAAGGATTTCTATTATTTTAATTTGGTACGCTTTACTCTAGCAAAAGTGATAAATCCATAGTATTGAACCATTACTATAGCTTTATAGTTTTGTATGATTTAAATAATAAAATCAAAATCGAAATGTCTGAACATAGTTGAATCAAAAACAAAAAACAAAATCAACTGCTAACCGAAGACTTCCATCTGAAGCAGGGTTAAGTGGTACGTAGTATATCCACAACACAGATCTTTAAATTGTTGAATACATTTGCTTTTTTATACCAATTTTGAAAACTGTCTACTGATAATTGATATTTGGATGATATCAAGAGCATTTCAGTCTGTTATTATTGTTTTAAAATCAAAGAATTGCAATAAAAGTATGTGATAGTCCTGTAAATCAATGAACATTGAGTTTAATTCTGAATAAATGTTGTGTACTCTTTAATAAAATACTAATTCATGCAGATGATAATTATTGTGTGATCCAAATTCGTGACGAAATATCATCATCATGGTCTTGATGTTTCCTGTCTGTTGTGAGTGACACAATACTCCAACATAAGACAGCTAAGCAAACAGTTTACTAACTTTTCGATAGGTTTCCTATGAAATTCTGTGTACCTTTCAGTCTACACAAGGAAAAACAAACAAAAAAAAGTACACATTTTTCTTTTTGGAGACCTTGAAAAATCTGATGTTCATTATTAATTAATAAAAATTAGCATTGATCACGATCCTTGATATTTGTGATACACATTCACTCTTTAATTAACACATTATTACACAAAAGTTATTTTATTATTGAGAAGAGAGTAACGATGAAAGTATTTGGTACAATACACAGCTCAGGTAGATTATAATATCCTCTCCCCATCCATCCACCTCCATTTTATAGCTACTAGTGTTAGGGATAAGGGAAAAAAAGTTTCCTTCTGTTTGGCGTCTTTAGTGTTCCGAAGAGTTTGGGGAAGTAAGAGGTACCGTAAAGGGGACTGATGGTTTGAAATGAGGGAGCAGAGAGGTGACCCACTTTCCCACGACTGTCCTTGACACGTTTAGTCAGAAGGAGAAGAACAAGAAGAAGAAGGGAGGAAAAAAAAAAACTAAATAACGGAACCTGTAGAGAGAAAAATAGAGAGCCTTTGCCATTCATGTATTGTTGAAAAAATATATATAAAAAAAGTCCTCATGAAACCTGCTGAATAGCGGACAAAAATGTCCCCCTTCTTCTTTTTTTTTTCTTCTTTTACTTTGATAGTTAAGATCTGTAATGACCTTGAGATTACAGAGCTCCACGTGTAAAGGAAAAACATAGACGTGATATTTCAGAGGTAAAAAAAAAAAATAATTTCCGCGTTAAATGAATTTAAATACTACACCGAATAGTCATGTTTATAATTTTTAAAAATATACTGTACAGTTTCATAAATAACTTATATAGAAGCATAATAATAAAATATAAATATTGATATATTTAAAAAATGATTTATTTTCTCTTAAAAATTTATTAATTTTGACCAATTAACAAAGACACCAATTTTATTGTACTATAATTTTCTTTTTAAGTAATTCCTTTAATTAAATTAAAGAACCAGGATTGATCAATCGACCGTGAGATGCGGTGATTGATTCATTCAATCCAATACCCTTGGAGGGTAATGGATGGCAATGCTGTAGCCAATGAAGTTCTAACTGAGGCTCGGCTATTGCTGTTACCCTCCTGCCATGATCAGAGCTTTAATTTAATAGCTCAGTAACACCTTATCCCTACACTGTCCTCTACAGATAACGGGGAATATGAAAAGCATTCTTGCTTCGCCCCTTTAAGCCAGTCCTTATAAGGACTATAAATTAAAGAACCATAGCTCAGATCTACCCGCTAATTAATAGAAATAGCAAACTCAGCAGAATCAAATTGCAGCTATACCAGATGACGATTCGTCCTATAATCACCTATGCCTCTCCAGCCTGGAGCCACACCTCTAATACTAAAATTATTAAGATACAGCGAGTGCAGAACAAGTGCTTGAGAATGATTTTGAACGCCCCGTGGTATGTTAGAAACAGCCAACTCCACAGAGACACAAATATTCCCTATATTCTCTCTTATCTACAATCCTTAGCTTCCAAATTTTTTCTAAAGACGTCCACACATCCCAACGATTTGGTTCAACAAGCTGTAGCATACGAGCCAACGGACATATTTAAATATAGAAGACCAAAAACTATATTAGCCTCCTATAGCGATACATAATCTCCATGCCCATTCAGGGCGAGCAAACTGCTCGTAAATATTACCCTCACTGTAACCACGACAGATAGCGGGGAATATGAAAAGTATTTTGCTTCACCCTTAAAGAATAAATATCAATTGTCAAATTAAAGAAAAATCAATAAAGAAGACACCTACTCTCTGGGCATAAGATCCCATGGCAATCAGAGACCAAATATCTTGGGGTATTAATGGATAAGAAACTCCTTTCTAACAAACACATCAATCTCATTGGCTCCAAATCTTCCAAAGTAATAGCACAGCTCTACCCATTGATCAACCACAAGAGCAAATTGAACCTACATAATAAATTGCTTCTTTACCGGATGTTAATACATCCAGTCATTACTTACGCCTCACCAGCATGGAGTCACACTTCAAGATCAAACATTTCGAAATTGCAGAGAATCCAAAACAAATGCCTTAGGCTGATCTTGGATGCACCGTGGTTCATCAGAAATTCACCGAGAAACCGGCACTCCATACATCTCCTCCCTTCTTCGTGATCTTGCAGAAAAATTCTTCGTGAAGTCAAGTTCACATTCATACCCACTGATCGTACAAGCTGTCAATTACAATGAAACTGATTACTACAAACACAAAAGACCATAGGCTATTCTTCTCTCAACTGATCATAGCTAACACAACTGCCCCCAGAGGGCGAGCTTAATTGCTCACAAATCTCCCATTCTCAAACGACTCTCATTACAGATAAAGGGGGACATGAAAAGCACTAGTGCTTCACCCATCCTGTCAGTAACGTTAATGGTAATATGATATGATGTCCAACTCCACCGGATACAAATATTCCTTACATCAACTCTTTCCTGGAATCTTCAGCAGTAAAGTTTTTCTCAGCATCGTGTAATATGATATGATAAAAGCATAATATGGGTTGACATGCGAGTTTAACTTATTCTTCATATATATTTGATATTATTACAGCAACCCAGTGAGGCGATACATATCATCGCATTAACTGTCACGCCTTTTATTCAATTCATTTACATAATCTGTCCTCATTACTTTTAGAGGCGAGTTTGCTCTGTTGGACAAAAATCTATCTTTTATCTCCTTGACTGTATTCATTCTCAACTTTTACAGATTACTCTTTGTCTCCTACTCTCTTTCCATAAAATGAAAAATTCCATCCATCTACTGGCATTCCTTTCAGGCGTTTCCCAGAAATTCGGAAACCACAAGACCAGATCTATGCACTGTGGTCCAGTTGAGTTAGTATCAAGACTTTATAAGGAGGCGAAACGACTTCCTCATCATTACATGTCAATGTTCGTTTCAGCATTGCAATTATCTTTTGAGTTGTATTTGCAATCTTTGCTATTTGGCTCTTGAACTTCAACGATCTATCTACTAAAACTCCAAGATCTCTAGCCTGAGCAGTTTATTCTAGCACCCTACCAATATAATACGCCAGCAGATATCTCACCCTAAAGGATATATCTTTACATTTACTAATATTGAACTGACAGCCATTTTCACATGTCCACACTTGCAGGTTACATAAATAATTCTGCAAGTGCTGCATGTCAGCAGCATTCCTAATTATCTACCTATCTTTGCATCATCAACAAATAGCAGTTGATGATGGAGAGGCGACATCTTTCTTATCAATAATAAAAAAGATGTCACTTCTTACATCCTTCCCAATGTTATTAAGGTAAACACTAAATGGTGGACCATCGGGTACACCACTCACCTTGAATCCTGCAAACTCACATCCCCATACACTCCTTTTTTGGTACCTGTTAGTCAGCCATCCTCATTCAATGGAATAGTTTATAATCTAGTCCCATATTCTTTAATTATGCAACAGCCTTCAATGATGTATCCTGTCAAAAGTTCCCAGGGAAGTCCAAATGCACCACAGTGTATACATTTCCCTTGACTAACTCAATGGTAATATTATAAAATGTGAGCAAGTTGTCCAAAGATGACATCCCTTTAATAAATTCATGCGGTTCATTGAAACGTAATGAACAGCATGAATTTACCAACTCTTCCAAAAGTTATTCTTAAACATGTTGAGTTTTGATTTCTTGGATATCTAGTTGGTAGAGTAGTTAGCGTAACATCCAATAATCTGCGGGTTTGAATTCCAACGTGGGCATAGATGTTTATGAATCGGATTAGATAGATGATTATCATTACCCGGCGTGAAACCATTCCACCACTCATAAACCTGAAGTGGCTTAAAAAAGTTACACGTTTGGATCTGGGTTCTCGTTAATGACCTTGTGATCAGAACACTCAGAGCCTAGCTCAGTCGATATACACGGTGCCCTTTGATCGGAAAGACATCGGCTCCATTCTCGTCCGTGCCATGAGAAACCTTTATCTGGTCTATTTCGACGATAGGTGAGTTAGCCGGTCTCATAGGGAGCGAGTATTTTTTTTTTCTCAACATGAAACTCGGATTTTTCATCCACCAGAACAGACAAACCGTCCCGTGAACACACATGAATTTACAGCCATAAAATGTCTACTTAAAATTCCTCATTGGAGGGTTCAACTAGTCGGTTGAGGGGCGGTTGAGAAAAATGGGGGAACCCCACACGAAAACAATCACAACAACATCAGAATGCTCCATGTGTAAAGGAAAAATATATTTTGGAGAAGCAAATAGTAAATTCATTAAATGCTATACACAAATAAAATTTGGAAAATTTTAAATCGTTAAAAACTTTGTAAATAATATGTAAGTGTTATAATTTCTAAATTTTTTTTAAAAAATATTTCAATATCTCATAAAATTATTTTAATAATGACTATCAAACAAAAACACCAATTCTTTCATAACAAAATATTATTTATATGATGTTGCCATAATTTCATACTTTGTTAGAGAGACCGTGGGATGCGGTGATTGATTCATTCAAACCAATACTCTTGGAGGGTAATGGATGGCAATGCTGTAGCTAATGAAGTTCTAACTGAGGCACACGGCTATTGCTATTACCCTCCTTGAGCTTTAAGATCAGAGCTTTAATAGCTCAATAACACCTTATCCCTACACCGTCCTCTACAGATAACGGGGAAGATGAAAAGCATTCTTGCTTCGCCCCTTTAAGCCAGTCCTTATAAGGATATACATATTTTGTTAGGTTTTCTTGGAGGGTAATAGGTGACAATGCTGTAGCCAATGAAGTTCGAACTAAGGCTCGGCTATTGCTGTTACCCCCCTGCCATGATCAGAGCTTTAATAGCTCAATAACACCTTATCCCTACACTGTCCTCTACAGATAACGGGGAAGATGAAAAGCATTCTTGCTTCTCCCCTTTAAGCCAGTCCTTATAAGGACTATAAGGACACTTCGTTCTGGAGTTGAAGCTTTCCTGAATTAATCGACCATGAGATGCGGTGATTAATACCCTTGGAGGGTAATTGATGCCAATGAAGTTCTAAATGAGGCTTGGCTATTGCTGTTACCCTCCTGCCATGATCATAGCTTTAATAGCTCAATAACACCTTATCCCTACACTGTCCTCTACAGATAACGGGGAAGATGAAAAGCATTCTTGCTTCGCCCTTTTAAGCCAGTCCTTATAAGGATAAGGACATATTTTGTTAAAATGGTTCATACTTTCTTTAAACTTTCACTTTTATAAAATAAAAATTTTATTTTTATTTAATTTTATAAAATAAACTTTTTAGAATCGAAAGAGAGTGAGTTTAGATGTTGAATTTATAAGGACCCTATTAAACTAGATATTTGGAGAAAAGACACACATGATAGCTTATATGACTACCTCCAGTTACTGCTTTTGCATTTTCACAAAACTAGAACTGAGCAACCTCTGTAACGCCATTAAATAACTTAAAGAAAATGCATTAAAACTATCACTCGCTCCCTACCACCCCTCTATTTCTTCTCCCTTCTCTTCTTTCTCTATGTCCAGCTCATTCACTGCTGGTTCAGTCGTAGTGGGGACCATATTTAACAACGAGTCAAACAAGGAGTTATAGGGATGGGGAAAAGAGGGGGGTGTTTGAAACTAAAGTATCCGTCGGAAGTATTTTGGTCGTAAAATGTCATAAACCTGTCGCGACTGCGGTCGGATGCTAACAAGTGAGCTATAATCCCCACCTCGGTCACAGAATCTTGTCCCTTCACCCCACAAAAAAGTGTGATTTATAACTTTTTCACGTGCCTATTTAGAGAGCATAGTGTCGTTAGATGGACTCAAACCGTGGCCATTCTTACCGAAATTAAAATGCAGCAGCGCCCTCTTTCTATCCCCCCCCCCCTGCATGAGACTAAAAGAACAATGTCAAGAATAATGGGGATATACAATCCAACCCCCCCCCTTCCTCCCACCACGAACTTCCAAAACATTGAAGACCATCCCTAGTAATTTTTACCTAAAGGGGCCCTCATAAAGGGAGCGGAAGTCCCTGGAGATATTACAGAGTGCTGAAAAAAAAACATTGGCAAGTGGCTACAGTTACACGAAGATTAATAGTTTTAAATTTCTGAGAATGTTTGCTATATTCAAGATGCCTCTACGAGTTTTAAATCCTGAACCACATTCTACATGATACGTATGGGGACTATTTGCTTAAGGATTTTTACGATATTTCAGGAATGGACTTGTAAAGAACATTTCTCTTCTGGTCCCCATCCCCTCTCAATCAACGCTGTGTCCCTTTATGACTTCTCTGTTGATCATAAACAGGTGTAGGAACGATCAGATCAATGTCAACAGTAAGTTCCCATACTGTAGCAACATTACTCGAAATATTGGTAGTTTAGGAGTGTGTGTAACGATTCAATATTACTCAAGGGTCATCTTGGGGTGCGTAGTTGCTTGAATAGTTGAGGTTAAATAACACATGATGTCTGTCAAATATTTTATATGAAAACTAGATCGATTGAGTTCTTTAGTACTTTGCTAGGAGTTGAAAAACTCATAGAAAACCAAAGAAAGTGTCTGCGCATGCGCCATTCTTACGATGTTTTTTTTTTAAATCGACCACAAACTCAACAAAAACATTGGAGTCAAATATTTTGGCAACTAATATATGTCTCTGTACGATGTAGGTATTCAGGCCACGTGCCAATAGATCACCGTTACGTCATGTCCAGGGGAAAGTGAAGGTGCCTGAATTTTCACTTGTAAGTGGGTCAGTGCTGTGATCCGTGATCAGGGGTGCTTCGAGACAGATGGTTTTCTGTTCGGTCCCTCTTATGGCCCACATAATGGAAACTACTTGTCTTCACAGGGGATAAAAGAAAGTAGGTCAAAGCCAAACGGTACATGACAGAAGGAAATAAGCGCGCTGGGAATATCTTCAAGGACGAAGTGAGAAATATGATGTAATGCTAGTGGTGATTGTGATCATCAGTAACGGGAATATACTTTCAATCTTCCCCTTCCGCTTATCGCAGACCTCCAAGGCCCTGAGTAAAATAATTGATCTATAATCAACTCGATTTGGAAACCTTGTTTTATTGCTTGCCCAAACTCAAGAACTATTTCCTCCGTGTTGGTTAGATGATATGAAAATTGCATGTTATGTTTGGTTATGATGACGTCATTATTATTTTCATTGTTAATTTCTCTTCTTTTTGAAATCTACACTAAACCATTGTTATGAATAAGCTTTCTAGTCTTAAACAATGTAGAAGAAAAAACGCATTGTTAAAATTGTCTTTATTCTATAAAGGGATGGAACACGTTGAAAGAATGAAAACAGAAAGATTACCAAAACAAGCCTTAAATTATAAACCATTAGGAAAAAGAAAACCAGGACGTCCTCTTAAGAGATTCAATGGTGACTTCTAAGGGCGGAACAGGCCACTACGGGCCTAAATCCTTGACAAGCATGATGATGAAGTTTTTATTCAATTTATTTATCAAATGTTTGGTAGCTTGTGTCCAATTCTGTTTCTTTTCTTTTCTTTCTTTCTTTTTTTTTTTTTATTTCGGACTTATTGTCTTGGTAAAGGTGTCGTAGAATATTGACAATAATTAAAGGGCATATAAGTCTATTGACTGTGTCTAAATTAAATCCAGTAATCCCAAGAATGGAAAGAGAGCTACAGGAAGACCAAAGCGACGATGGGAGGATATGATTAAAGATAGATAATTTCATGGGATTATTTGAATATCTGACCGATACAACTAAGTGTGAGGTAGACCAATAATCATTATTTACTTTTGCATTTGTCCACTGTAATCAAAGATAAAACATAAAATAACATCAGATAGAGACGATAGATGTTTCTAATCGTTCCATCTACAGTCTTAATCTCTCTCTCTCTCTCTCTCTCTCTCTCTCACACACACACACACACACACACACACACACACACACACACACACACACACACACACACACACACACACACACACACACACACACACACACACACACACACACACAGTTTCAATGGGAAGTCTAAGCCATAAATTTGAAATGTATTTTTTCTTTCTATTCCCCAATGCAACAAATAAGGTTTTATACAATCAATGGTAAATAAAATCACGAAAATTCAAACTTCCATGAGTATGCAAAAAAATGTCTAAAAAATTTTGTCTATAGTGTATAATAAATAACAACCTATTTGAAAATTATTTATTATTATTTTCACAAAGGTGCACCTGATTCCAGAGTTTCCAATCCATCATTCATTGCAATCGTGTAAGAAATGTAAGAATTCTTTGAAAATACATGAAGAGACAGATTGACAGAGATTAATAAATATATATTTACATTCTGCACAAGGTCAAGGAAAAGAAGAAGGGAAAAAAAATTACTACCCTTTCCTTGAAGCAGCAGCTGGTGTTCAACACGTGCGAGAACTGAACAGGAAGAGGGACATAGGGGGACCTCCGTAGGGTGCCGTGGGATTCTTTGTTCCCTCTGAATTCTTAAAGGTGTCCTTGAGTCACTTTCCTTTTAGCATTACGCAAGTGCTATTCCTGGTTATCACCGTTCTTTGGAGGTTTCCAAAGGAATTTTTAACGGTTTTTTCTGATGTGATTTTGGTCCAACCGAAATTGTTATCCACCTGTGGTCTAATCTAAATCAGTGTACAGAAATATTACTGCGGTCATGATGACGTCATTCTTAATTACATTGTTAATTTCTCTTCTTTTGAAATTTACATCAGACAGTGTCATTATTACCAATACTGGACCGATATTAATTAGCTAATGTTTATGATTATATTAACGATGTAAATATAATGTTCATTATATTTACATCGTTAATTTCTCTTCTTTTGAAATCAACACTACACAATGTTATAGTTCCCGATATGAGACCGAGCAAATAAAATAATGACGTCAGTATTATTTAGATTGTTAATTTTTTTTTTGAAATCTACACCCGACAATGTTATTGCTACTAATAATGGACCGATATTTATGATGACGTCATTATATTTACATTGTTAATTTCTCTTCTTTCGAAATCAACACTAAACAATATTATAGTTCCCGATATGGGAATGATGACGTCATTATTATTTACATTGTTGTTTTCGCTTCTTTTGAAATCAACACTAAACAATATTATACTTCCCGATATGGAACCAAGACAATAAAATGATGACGTCAGTATTATTTGCATAGTTAATTTTTCTTCTTTTGAAATCTACACGACGACATCATTATAATTTATTCATTGTTAATTTCTCTTCTTTTGAAATCCGCACTAAACAATACTGTTAGTTACCAATACGAGAATTAGCCAATGTTTATGATGACGTCATTATTATTTCTGTTGTTAATATCTGGTCTTTTGAAATCTACCCTAAACAAAGGCCTTATTATGCTATCTGCACTTAAACAATGAAAGAAGATTGTTATCGATATTTTCTTGTTTTGGATATCATTTGTATTGCTGCTTGGTGTTTACAACAAATAGTGCCAAAATAGTGGATATTTAGCAATAACAAGTTACAAATAAGAATAAAGAAAACAGAAATAAACAAAATAAGATACCACTACAATTATAATTAAAATATTCAAGTGCAATTGATTTACAATAAAAAAAAAAGATTGTTTGTAATGTTTTCCATCATTTCTTCATCGCTATTTTGAAGTCCATTCTTTATGAACAAATCCTTTCCACTCCAATAGCTAGAATTAATTTGAGCATCTCTTAATAGATTCGATGTCAAAGCCGGTTGCTCGCTTTGTGTACATACGTTTATCAGTGCTAGCGATCTTAAAAGGTCCTACAGAGTTGTGACCTAGTAAATGTACCCGGATCTCGACAAGGAAAAAAAAAAAAAAAACTATGAAAATGAAGGAGTTGAGGCATATTGCATTCTCTTTTCCATCAGTAGGTTATTGAACTTTTTGGTTTCTTAACATCCATTCTGCCCCATCGAAGCCCAAAACCCTCATCTAGAAAAGCGATCCTTTGTCATTCCATGTTTGCCACCAATACTGGCACCGAGTCGACACTCTATTGATGACTGGTGACAAGCATCGTCTTCCCCCACCCCCATCCCTGTTGCTATAGTAATGAAAGAGAGAAGCTCAGTACGGTAGCGCTGCTGGTATAATCAATTCTCTACTACTGTATGTTGCATCTAATTCTTGGTTGCGATATCTTGTCAAGCAAATGCTCCAGTTCCCAGCATTCTCTCTCTCTCTCTCTCTCTCTCTCTCTCTCTCTCTCTCTCATAAGTGCAAAAAATACCGTTGTATGAAAAGTATAAATCATCGAATTACATTGAAGAATCAAACAGCTGCCTTCAAAAATATGTTCATTCTCAATACTTCGATACCTCTTGGGAATGAACGATAGAAAATGCAATACCGTCTACAAGACTAGATAGAAATCGGGTTCTGGAGTATTACTGCTCCGGCTTCTTTCCATTTTTGCCTCTACATTAGCTCATAAAAGTCTCTGTTTCCAAGTTTGATGAGCATCTGAAAACGGGTTTGCTAACAACTTTGTCCGTAACGACCAAATACATTCGATTTGCTCAGATGATCTGAATAACGCCGGTTTTATTTCTAAATTAGATTGAGAACGCCTTTGCCGATAGAGGTGTTGCTCCGTGGTACGTAAACACGTACTTGTGTTCCAGATTGTCGGATGATAGCGCGCAACATTCTCGCCTCCGTCTATGTCAGCGAGAGAGTTGACAATTATTACCACACAATATAACGTTATCCTTCTGCGTCTTTGTGTACTTTTTTTTTTTTTTTTTTATGTCGAGGGGCGATCCGATCCACGTTGCTTTTGTTAGTAGTGAGGGAGCACGAGTTGGTTCGCGTCGTTAAAACTTTTTGGCGAAGCGTAGCGAAAAGTTTTTTAGTTTTATGACTGAAGGGAAGATGCGATCTTGTATTCGTCTTTGTGATGCTCTGTGACAAACTGTACTGGCTTAAAAAAAATAAATAAAGGAAGCGTTTCTTATTTTAGAAAATCTTTTAGTGAAAATAATAATAAAAAACTATTTATCGATGTTTGCCAGTCTAAATTTCTTTGGCAGTCAATGAATTATATTTATGTGAGAGGTCAAAGGTCATTTGCTACGATGACTTTTGGCCGCTTAAGTAAAGTGGTCAAAGATCATCACTACTATGATGACCTTTTAACCCCCCATAGGTAGAAATACCCAGGTTCGAAACTTGTCTAGGACCGGAACAACCCCACGAAGGACTTTTCAATTGAAGGTGGGTTAACTGGACTCATATGAAAGCAAACCGTTTTTTTTTTTTTTTTTTCTTCAGAAACTCTGGTTTTTCATTCCGCACATAGGCAGACTTTCAAGAATTTACACAACTGACAGACCATGCATTGGTCTTCTAAGTTTATTTTCTTTGTCGTAAGATAAACCACTGTTTCTTAAACTGTGTTCCAGGGAATTCTAGGGTTTCGGAAAAACTTGTAGGGTTCCTCAGAAAATAGACATTTATAACTTGTATTAAATGTAGTTTCTGGTGTATGTGTGTGGAGGGGGGGGGATAATAACAACTCTCGGTGAATGGAAAAAATTCTAATTTTATTTTTGTTAAATTGCATTATTTTGAGACCAGTCATGTTACTTTATTATTTGTAATATTATTGTGTTTACTCTTGTTCAAAATCGTTTGCAATAATGGTTCATTGGCATAATTCTTTTCCGGTAATTTTTAGGAAACTTTCACGGAGATTTCACAAAAAAAAAGACATATTTTTATGTAGGATTCAGCAGGTTCAAAAACGTTAACGAAACACTGATCTAAATAATCGAAGAACTTGTCTATGTGTTCGTTACTTTCTCTCTCTCTCTCTCTCACACACACACACACACACACACACACACACACACACACACACACACACACACACACACACACACACACACACACACACACACACACACACACACACACACACACACACACACACACACACACACCAGATAGGCGAAAGAGAGAGAGTCTTTCTCTCTATCTTCTTTTAGATTAGCTATTTAAACTGTATGCCAGTTACCATAAATTGATAACTGGCAGACTGTAATATTTCAATTGTTTAAGCTAATAGAACTATTAACCACATATGGAAACAAGACTGGTCAGTATTAGATTCTGAAGGCTTTGTTGTCACTTTGAACAGTCGAAGACCAGTTCTATTTGCATGATTACTAAAGTATTTACGCAACTTTTTTTCTCTTTCGTTAAACCATCCCAGTCGTTATCCATCTGGGTTCAACTCTTGTCTAGGACACACAGAATCTCAGAGCTTTTTATATAAAGATGAGTTAGTCAGTTTCTTATGGAGGTAGCGGTTCTATTTTTTTTTTTTTTTTTTTTCGTAAACTCGGCTTTAGGCCGAAGAGCCTAGTTATCCTGTTTTGTGGAAGTATTCATATTCTGTATTCTGTACAGGGCCGCATTTATACTTTTGGAGGCCCGAGGCGCAACTGAGGCCCTCAAAAATAAGCATTTTTTTAGTTTATTAAAAATAAAAGTCGACATTTCCATAATAACTCATTTTAATAACACAATACAACATTGGTATACATATATTTGCATTTTAAAAAAAGTATAAAAATAAATCAGTTCAAATTTAAATAAAAAAATTAATAACTAAAAGTTTTTTTTTTCTGGCTTTGGTAAATATATCTATAATGTCATCATAATTGATCGAGTCCATTACATCTGATTCAATGCATAATAACGACAGGTCACTTGTTTTATTTTGGTGCAAGTTGCTTCTTAAATAATTTTTTATTCGTTTCAACACTGAAAATGAGCGTTCATCACTTGCATTTGAAATAGGCATCGTCAAAAATATTTTTAAAATTGTTTCTACGTTCGAAAAAGAAGACCTTACCTTAACCCATCGTTTATAAATTTGTACATATTTTTAATTGAAGAATTTTCTTCCTTTGTCATTATTAAAAATTGCTTAACTTCACCACTAAATTTTTCTGGATCAATATCAGTCCCATAATTTTGTAAAATTTTGTTAATACTAGTCTTGTACTTGTCTTGATCTATATCTTCCTTCAAAAAAATGCCAAACATATCTAATATGTCGAAATAGCTTTATTTTCATTAATTTCCAAAATTAGCTTATCGCAAATGACATTAAAAGTGTTCACAGCGAAATTTTCTTTCCCATGTAATATAATCTCATTGTTAGATTGTGAAACTCGTCTTTTTTTTTTCGTTTTTTAACTCTTTCCTTTTCATCTTTAAAATTTGTCTCATCTGTTAATAAATTCGCTTCTTCATTTACAGCAGCAAAACTATTTCTTATATTTAAAATAAAACCAACTAAAGAGTGTAACAAATTATTAGCTAAAAACAAATCCATATCGGGATCTTGTAGAGATTTACTAGTAGCATTTATTCGTTGTAAAATTTTGTCCCACACAACTGTTAAAATTGTTGTTTCTAGTTTGTCAAAATGTTCAGCCAATGATGAGCTCTCCAATTTAGAAATAGGTTTTTCATGAGGAGAAATAGATAGTTCAAGTAATGCGTCTTTAATTTGTTTATATCCACGTTTCAAAGCCAATATAGCGACAGCTCTTGCAGACCACCTCATTTCACTTAGTCTTTTAACTGTTAAAGATTTTTTTTTTCTAAATGTTTAAGGAGTATACCTCATCTTCTGGTTGAAGATGAAAAGTAATTACAGTATATACATTTTGAATAAAACAAAAACATTGAACTGCTTCCGGACAAGATTCCGCGGCATAGTTGCCAATTAAATTTAAGGAATGACTAGAGCACGGTATATAATGTGCAGAGGGACTACGTTTTTTCAGCCTAGCTTGTAAGCCTGTATAGATACCTTTCATATTGGCAGCGTTATCATAGCTTTGCCCTCTGCACATTTTTATATCCAAAGATAATTCTTCTAATTTTTTTTAATACTACCTCTTCTAAATATAAGGATTTATATTGTGTAATTCTGATGAACCCGATAAATGTTTCTCTAATGTCAGAATTTGCGGCAACATACCTAAATATCATGGCTAGTTGGTCATTATGGGCAATGGCTGGCGTTGAATCGAGTATTATTGCAAAATAAGCAGCTTCCTTAATTTCTGATATTAACATTTCTCTTGTTTTTTTTAGCTATTAACGCTATGAATTCATCACAAGTATGGTAAGAAAGATAATTTGATCTGCCAGAACCACAGTTGGCGTACATTTTCATGTGATTTTTAAAAAACCATCAAATTCACTTAAATAATGTAAACACGATAAATAATTTCCGCAAGAATCAGAAAATATATCATTTGTATTTCTTCTAAATGCTAGCCCTAGTTTACTCAGTAACTTAATGGTAGCTATTATTCTTTTTAAATCCTCTCTCCAATAATTTTCTTCAGATTGTATTTGTTTGATCAATTCAGAATCAATTGGACTATTTATAGAACTTGATTTTTTTTTTGCGATATGTGCACATCGCTCGTATATGCTCGGTAGAATGCTCGTGATCACATAAGGTTCGTGTTATATTTTCCCAGTCATTAAAACCCTTCATTAACTCTTATTTGACTTAGAAAACAATTTACAAACAAAGCAGTAAATTGCTTTGCTGGCTTCTGAAAAAAAATTAGTCACTCTCGTTTCTCCTTTGTTCCATTCGCCTTTTTTACAGTAAAAATGTGATTCATTTACATTTCTGACATATATTCTATTGCGTTCTGTGTATTCGTTTTTTAAATTCTCGATTTTACCAACATTCTGGGGCATATTCATTAAAATATGCTCGATAAGCTGTTCATTAATACTAATAGGCCACACTGCTATATCAGTAGGATAAGAGATAGCTTGCTTGCTGGTAAGTACAGACTCCGATTGAAAATTTTCTTCAGAATCCTCTTGATTTGTTTCATTTACTTCTTTCTCTCCTTCTATGTTTTCCACATCATTTTCACTTTCATCTTCTCCTGATAATGATACCAATGTTTCGTTTTCATTCCGAGAACTGTGAAGTACTTCAGTTCTACGAAATTCTTCATTTTCAGAACGCAAGAAAGACAAAATTGCCCCCCTTTTGACTATTTAGCTGTTTTTCATTTTCTCTAAGTCGTTTTCTTTTACTAGCTCCGGATTCAAATTTTCTTGACATCATTACGTGTATTAATCTATCAAAAGCGAAATAAATATTTATTAAATCCAAAATCTACTCTATACTATAAAATGATAATCTGAAATTGGAAACGGATGTGACGTCGGCTTGAAACGGATGTAGACTGCAAGGTTTTTGTGTAACATTTTTATGTAACGTTTTTTGTAACGTTTTTTTTTTTGTCAAGTTATTTGAAACGTTTTGAAACTCAGGGGCTACCCTGAGTGTCGAGTTTTCAAAATTCGAGTTATTGGAATTCAAGGAGAACGGACCTACCAGTCCGGAACACGGGGGTTGGGCACCGTAGGCGGAGCCCCTAGTAAAAATATAAATAAAATAAACAATTACGTTAAAAGCTTAAAAAATACAAAAATAGAAACAGTAGTATCTTGGTTTTGTTAAAATAAACGAGTAACAGTAAAATAAGAATAATAATTAATTAAAAAATATATTCTTACCGACTGCGACAACTACTTTAACCATATAATTAGGTATATACACTTGTATATATGCAGTATACTGCTTTACAAGTACTAGCCAAATAACGGTAACTAAACTATCAGTTTAATTACCGTTTTTTGGAATTTCCTTGACTGTACTACGATATTTGACCCTTTTTTGGTACACAATTTATTTATTGTGTCTCTTCCCAAAAATATAAACGAATTTCACATGTATACAATAAATATTAATATTAAAAAAATCTTAGTAATATTAAACTAGCATTAAACACCCTTGTAAGTCATTTTATATAAATATACTTATTTATATAAATAAATAACTTATATCGATGGTTTATAAATAATTATGCAACTTCTACAATACTTTATATTTAATATTAAATTTTCTAAATAGTTTAAAATCTTTTCATGTAATTCTAAATATATATATTATTTAAACTTTTAAATATTCCATGTAATTGAAGCATAATTAATTTAAAGAAAGATGTAATTAAAATCTTTCTGTGAAAGATTTCAATTTCAGTATTGATTGTTAATTTTGAGAACGTTGATTTTATTTGACAAGCTTCGTTGACAAGCATCATAGTTGCTCCAAAAATTCTGAATACCGAAAAAATATTAAAAGGTATGGTGATAATTTAGTATAATATAAGGATAAAAGTTTTTTTTTTTAAAAAAAAAGAATTTAAATGCAATTAAATTAGGCTTGCTAATCAAGGTAAAAATTGGAACTTCATGAACTGTAAAGTTCAGATATTCTCACTAAAAATAAAAATTTTGAATTTACGGTAATAAAAATTATAGCAAAAATCATCATATTTATGGAATTACAACATTTATTTATTACAAGATTTATTCAACTCCTGCTTTGATTTTTTTAAGTTGCAGTAGTAAGCATAATAATTCCAGCTTTAGTTAAAACAGATAGGCAATAAATAGTAATGATAACTTGCTATGCTGGCTAACTTCCAGTTTTTTACTCGATATTTTCCCCTAAAATAACTAGAATCTTGATGCACAAAAAAATGAACTGAAAAATCAATTTGGTAATTTATAAATAATAATAAACTTGAAATTCAAATGCTCTATTTATGTGATATAGAAACTGCTCTTACCCAACTAATTAATACAAATAGCAGCAGCACACAAAAAAAAACCTCTGTTGTCTCTGGAATGTGTTTCGAAATGATCGCAAAAACTTTCTTTAACTCAAAAACTTATTTACTCTGTTTACAATTTCCACTTACTAAACTTCGTATAATTGCAAAGAGGTTAGCTAACTCTATATTAAGTTACTTTTACAAACTGTATATCAATTTCAAATATGCCAATAGATTCTCTTAATACACTTCTTGTTGCTGTTAATCTAAATCTTAATTGTCCAACTAAAACACATTATAAGAGGAATTGTACAAAGGTATATAACTTACAAAAACTCTCTATCGCACATTCAGTCAAAGGTCTTGCACAAAATGTTCTAAGGCAATTCTCTCATCTCTTCTTGAGCTTCCTTCAGGAAATTTGGCTTCAGAAATATCTCATCGGGAAAATGGCGGACGGTGAACTGCACCTTGGGGTACTCATATACAGCTCCAGCAAAAAGTTATTCTCCCATGGCGAAAAGAAAAACTTCCGAGCGAAGGTATTTCAGGTAATTTGTCTCGCCTTTTCTCCTCTGCTTGGGCTCGCCAAAAATGCCTGGACGACTACCTCCTTTTTCTACCGCCTCCACTAACTCGAATTGCCGCCAACTGTCAACTAGGATTCCTCTCTTGCCTGGAAGCTTTTCTCCGGCGATTGGAACATTTCCTTTCAGTACTCGAAGCCTTCTCTTAAGACTGGAACCGGGAAGCTCCTCTCTGGCAACGTCTGGAAATGGGAAGCCCTCTCTCTCTCTCTCTCTTTCTCTAGCGACTTCTGGATCCGGGAAGCCCTATATACTTGGTTCTGTCCCCTTTTATTATGCTTTCTCTGAGACCTCGCACGAAGTTTGTAACCCCCGAAGAATTCTGCATAATTCTTTCATCTTAAGTTTTAAGTTTGGTCCACTCTTTGTTCTCTTCTGTGTCTTCTTTTGATTGTAAGTTACCAACCATCTGAAAGTTGTTTGAACCTTTCTGACTTACTTCGGAGGTGTTTACGTGCAGAGCTTGTAAGCCTTTCTCATACACACAAAATTTAATAAAGAACCTTTCTAATGCAGCCATGTAGATCCATTACATACAGCTCAAGCAAAAAACATTGAATTTGTTTTTAACACTCTAACATATTCTTATTAAAGAAATATATATACAGTTAATTTCCAAAGGGCTATTTACAAAAATATCCAATACAAAACATACAGAGACAAACAAGTTTATTTTTTAGAACATTCTTATGGGACTTGACCTAAGTAAAAAATCGATGTAAAATATGCTTTGGAATATTTAAGCTACAATTGAGTTTTTAAATATTGATAAGAACAATAGTCTAAAAGTCCAAGTAATCCAGCAAAAACCATCTGTGACAAAATGAAACTAGTTTTTTTATTTAAAAACACAAAAATACAAATTCATGAAGTATATCTTTGTAGAATTCATAATTAAAAGGACTCTGATAATAATAATAATAATAATAATAATAATAATAATAATAATAATAATAATAATAATAATAATAATAATAATAATAATAGATTTCTACAGATGTGTCTCATCTTGTTTTGGTATCAAAATTATCAAGTTATTCTGAAGCTTATGAATTTTGCTATTTTATTATTATGCCGCTAATACTTCTTCAAATGCGGCACTTTTTACAACAAAACTGGCTAAGTTATGTTGAATATACCTGTCCGCAAATATACTCAAAATCCCTTTGATCTAATAAAAAGTCAGAATGCTGATGAAACTTCATCAGCATTCTATCTGTTCAAATGCAATCCCCCCCTCTCCCTACCGTTAACAGATTATTGTAGTTATGTGCACTGTATTTCTTGGATTGACTCTTTTTTGCTGCACAATTTACTTATTGTGTCTCTTCCCAAATCAAAACTAATTTCACATGTGCGAAAATAAATAATCAAAATGTTTGTTTGCATTGGAAATATTATGTCAAATATTTATATTTTTTAAATAACATTTATTGAAATAAATATGACATTTTGCTTCCTTTCTTTGCAAAATAAGATTATATGGGTCACACATTTCAATTTTAGGAACGATTTTTTTATTGATTTTTTTATTTATTTTTATGAACAACAAATGGTATTAAACTGCCTTACCCGGGGTTTCCGATTGCGAGTCTTTTTAATTTATATCCAATGGTATTTTATCAGAGATTCTACGCCTTTGTCTTTTGCTTAAAACTGCAACAGTACAATTACTTTGGAAAAATAACGAATTCAAACAAAAAGAAAGTGCCACATGTTAACTAGCAGTATTTATTTTGTGTGTGTGTGTGCGTGTGTGTGTGGTGATAATTTTGCCATTAAAGCGAACTAATTCTGCTATGAAAATTTTGGAAATAAAATTTCATTTTGATGCATGCACCTACACGTTTCAAAAGATAAACTGTAGGGGAAATATCGCTGCTTCAAAACTGCTGCATAATATCGAAATTAGGCGAAAATATGTACAGAACAGTTGACTTCATAACTGCCATTTATTTTGATTTGCAGTAAGTGATTAGGGGGGGAACCAAGAAAGTTGAAATGCAAAAACCAACAGATTACGTTATAAAAATTATGCATTGCATTTGCCGGCAAAGGTTGGTCGATTGGTAGAGCCTCTCTACTAATGGCCCAGTTAAGTATGTTTGAGCGCGGTTAGTAGTTAGAAGGGGCCCAATCGTTCGATGCTGTTGGCACCCTTGATGAGTCTTTGGACTCCCTGGAGGTATCAAATAATAATAATATGATTCAAGATTTACGTATGATAACTAAGATTATGAATAAAATAGGAAACTTAATTTGGAACAGATGGAGACTGTATTCATTTTCAGATTCGGATTTTCATGAATTTATAAAATAATTGTTTGACAAAAATAATTATCTTCAATTATGTTCTTGGAGAATTTTAAAATGTATTGGCGATTAAAATAATTAGCAAAAAAATTGATAGTGCCACTGATCTTCCATAGTGATACAATATGAAGTGAAGAAAGTATGAAAGGATTTCTTATTTTACGCTGGCATTAAAAACTATAATTATACGATAAAAACAAGCAGCATGATGAATATAACTCATAGGTATTTAGTCTGATATATCTTACATTCTGGTTACCGAGCAAACGGCAAGCAACTGCGTTTCTTGCTGTAGGCCACAGAACGTAGCTACTACGTACGCCGGGCAGTGGTGTAGCTAGGGGGGGGGGGGGGGGTGCAGAGGAAGCGGTCCACCCCGGGCGGCACTTTGAACCTTTTTGAACTTTTGCAGTTCAAAAAGGTTTTGCTAGTTGTGAAAAGAGTTTTTCTAAATAAAATTTGATTAAGAATTACCTACATTACCATGAAATAGACTTCGCCAATGTCATCGACGATTTTGCTAACAGAAAAGCAAGAAAAATAAAATTTTTAGAATGTTGAAAGCAAAGTTTTACTTCAAAAATAAAGATAATGTTTTAATTTATTTCCCTATACGTTAAATACTACATGACTTTTTGTGGTATTTTTGGTGTGTATTGAGAGGGGCAGCAAACTCTGGGACCGCCCCGGGCGACAACAGCTCTAGCTACGCCACTGACGCCAGGTAATGTAGTTAAGTGTTCTTTTCAGCGTGAAGGATTATCGCACCTTTTAATGGACATGACGGTCAAACTACACTTTTATCCATGTTCTTTCAGCAGTTGGACAGAATATTATAAAGGTGTGCTGGACGTGTATATACTTCCAGCAAAGAAATGGTACGCTGACATACATGAGTTTTATGGAATACGGAGTTCCTGTTAGTTTTATATTCTAAGGAAAGAACAATGTATTTCAAATGGAAGCGGGAGGACTCACAAATTTTTCATCGGCCTCTAGTTTTTATATTATGAATTTAATATTTAAAAAGAAGTATTTTATTTTGCAACTATAACTACGCTGTTTTTTATTGTTCTTTGTGAGGAATAAGGTTTTAAAATGAGACCCCCCTAGAGAGTGAGGCCCCCATCTTGCGCCTGATGGTAAATACGGCCCTGATTCTGTATTCATATTCTGATAACCACGAGCTTTCATGGTTATCAGAATATGAATTTTCAGACTTGATTAAAAATTGGTTTAAAAAAAAAAAGTGGATCGGTGTATGACGATTGGAGCAGCTTTGAGATTAAGAACATTTCGCGATTCTAAAAAGAAAAAAAAAATAAAGAATGGGTTGGAGATCGGTGGGGTAAAAAAATTTAATCCTTTTTTTTTTCATGTCTTATGTAGCCCTATTGCATATAACTTATACGACCTTACTTCAAAATTCTAATAATGTTATAAATATCAGGCATCATTGATGGAAACTGTGTTTAGATTGGATTCACGTTTTTATGCCTTGTGGATATAAAATCCTTTTTTTTTTTTTTAACCCGTCATCGGAAATTCAGAACCCAACGGGAGATGAGGTTATAGAGTGAACTGCAAGATATTCTCTCCGAGGTGGGGCAAATAGATGCGAAGCTACGAGGGGTCAGCAGTGACACGGAAGAGCTCTTAGCATACGGTTCGAGAAAGATTGAATGAAAGAATCTCTATAAGGGTTTGGAGGTGGGGGGGGGGGAAGAGGTGAAGTGGGAGGAAAGGAAGGAAGCCCTACAAGGAACTGTTTTTTTTTTTTTTTATGACAGGGCACAGAGGGTTGATGACGAGCTCGAGGATACCATGCTAGTGCTAAATGCATTGGAAATGTTTAAAAAACGAAGTACAGTCAGACGCTGAGGGACATAAAACTCTGATGCCGCCGTATGTGTGCAGAGCCCTCACGGAAGGGTGCATGCAGATATGTGTAAGGTTGTTTGCTCTATTAATCTCTCTCTTTCTCTCTCATTTTCCTTCTTTCATGACATTTTGGACCATCGATGCCTTGTGAGTCAATGTTCCTGTCCTTTTGTTAACGCTACGTCAGATCGTCATAGCGAAGTTAGCTACTTCCGTCTGTCCTCCGAATGGCAGGAAGCTCCAAGACCTAAACGCTGCCTACTCCATTACCCCCAGATTTATGTAATAAAATTGGAATTACAAATGCCGTGCGCCCAAGTGTGGCTGACTCAGAGACTTCATCTTCCCTTGCTCTAACTTCTGCAGAGGGGGCCATCCGGCAGTTTTTTCCCCTTCTAATGACCCTTTTCCCCCCAGTTTATGGACTTGTTGAATAAGTGCCTATAAAGGTCACAAGCCCCTGTGGGTCTTCCTTTATCGAAAAAGAAAGGAAGAATAAATAAATAGATAGATTGTTATTATTACGATACAAAACCCTCTTTAGAATGTCGTTGGAAGTTTTTAATGTATCAACGTGTAAAATTCTACTGTTAATTGAGCACTAATTAACAGATAGATGAAGTAAAGAAGTGTGTATGGGAGACGGTATTTTATTTTTCAGTGTGAATTGAACAAATTTTCTGATCTTGGTATCTCTTCTGTTTATCACGATGAGTACCTGTGAAAATAACGATGATGTGACACTAAGGAGAAGAATGGACTCCTCTTGAATCATATAACTTTACTAGCAACAGAATTTAAATAAATAAAAAAAAAACACAAACAACAACGTCATTTTAAAATAAAACAAATAAAATAAAATTCAGCGAGATTTGAACTGTATCTTGTTGGTTGGAGAGCGAGTATATGCTTATTTCAATCTAGTTTAAGTTTATTTTAGACACTGTGGACCAGTAGAAGGAATTTGATTACAATTTTGGATGCAAATAACTTTTTCCGAAGTTCAGTTAAAAACCGGTCATCGGAAATTTTTTTAAGAATTTTTTTTTTTCTTGATGAACTGTACGGTGGCATCTCATAAGTTGATCCCAAGCAAATGACCTCTCCCGTCTCTCAAATGATTACTAGTAGGATCTATACGGCTTATATACATTCAAATAGAATGGATTTGAACCATTTTTGTACATTGGAATTGAAATTTTCTACATTGAAAGAAAGCCGCCCCCCCCCACTCCCGAGATGCTTACTAGGTTTCTCTACAGTCATTATTAAGTAATGAACAGATTCGTGAGTGTGCTGTTAACAAATGCTCTTTCCAAGTGTAAGTGATCACTTGGGTAGTACAACACCAGGGCAACTCCAAGCAAAGGTGGAGCAAGCTCCATCACTACTTGGTATTGTACTACCCAAGTGATCACTTACACTTGGGCTCGCCGATAGTTTTTTCGGCATGAAACTCTATGCTTTCGATGGATTTCGATCCGAGTTTCGTACCTGGCTATAAAATAAAACGGGATTTCCCATCTCCCTTTAACATAAATGTACAATGTTATAAGAGAGAGATAGAAACATATTTTATTAGGAAAATAATCAATAATAAAGAATAACATTAGGAATTATTTCCACAGTCTATATAGGCTATTATAAGTGAAGAGTTTTCAAATATTTTACTTTCCTATATCTTGTATATAACTTATAGTACCTCTGCTTTAGTATATTAGGATTTCAGTATACTTCATCATGACGATACAATAATTACACATTTCAAGAATAGTCTTATTTTTGTTACTCGGTAGTTGTATCTTCCCGTAAGAAAAAGTCACAAAGCACATTTGTTGTTAAGTGACGAGTCTTATAGATGATTGGTTCGATGTCTCAGATTTACTGCCGAAGCAACCAAAGCTACAAGGCCAATGTATTGTCTGTCAATTGCGTGTGTCCTTCTGTCTGAATTTCCTGTTTTGAGAGACGATATGAGACTAGCTAATTTACCTTAAGTTAAAAAGTCCTTATCAAGGTTTTTGGTGTCTTTAGAAGGGATTTGAATCCAGTGGGCTTCGTCCATACCGATTCTAGTTCTTATGATGACCGGCTTCTTACTTTACTTTGTGAAGCTTCGTATAGGCGATGGGTTCCTGTACTGTTTTCTTTGGTGCAGCAGGTAGATTTATGCTAGTGTTGGGGTGGAAGCAAAAAAAAAAAAAAAAAAATCTGCTTCAAAACGTTTGTGTGTGAAATGTAGACAATGCACAAACGAAAGAAAAAAAAAAACATGGAAGTGAAATAAACTAAATTTATCTTTATTGTCTTTATTGAATGTTCAAGTACAGGTCAAATTCCAAAAACTCAGCGTCGTTCCCCTCACTGACAGGCTCACCACTGAGAAGAACTCTCAGAACCGGTTGGCTCTACACCGTTGCAGGCTCACCCCACCACCGAGCAGAGCCGTTCATTTGCTCACATGTGGTCTGAGAGGTAACAGCAGCAACAGCCGTGCCTCAGTTAACTTCATGGACTACAGCATTGCCATTCATTATCCAAGTTTCCAACCGGTTTCGACCTTTGTTGAGGTCTCATTCAGTGGGAGCCAGAATCATCACACTCATGAAAGATAGTATGATGAATGGAGAAAGTTTTTTTTTTTAACTTGGGTATATTATGTATTCAAGATACCAAGTAATTTTATATAAACTTGGTTTTTAATCCTAGTTCCCAAATAAGCCAAATTTGCGCCTGCAAGTAGTGCAAGTCCAAGGCAACTCGTGGTAAAGCTCTGTTCACTTTCCTTAGTATTATATATCCACCTTTACCACGAGTTGCCTTGGACTTGCACTACTTGCAGGCGCAAACTTGACTTTCTTGTCTGTTTGCTTACTTGGGAAATAGGATTAAAAACCAAGTTTATACAAAATAAAATTACTAATAATATTAATAATGTTTGCTTACTTGGGAAATAGGATTAAAAACCAAGTTTATATAAAATAAAATTACTAATAATATTAATAATAATAATAAAATTATAAATAAAATAAAATGATGAACCCCAATATTGCATAGAAGTTCGAACTTCTAACTGCCCTTATAAGGACTGGCTTAAAGGGGCGAAGCAAGAATGCTTTTCATATTCCCCGTTATCTGTAGAGGACAGTGTAGGGATAAGGTATTATTTTGAGCAATTAAAGCTCTGATCATGGCAGGAGGGTAACAGCAATAGCCGAGCCTCAGTTAGAACTTCATTGGCTACAGCATTGCCATCCATTACCCTCCAAGAGTATTGGATTGAATGAATCAATCACCGCATCTCCATCTCTATCACTTCTAACTGTCAACATAACAGTGTAATATCATTCCTTCTCAAAGTGTAAAATTTTAGGTGTATTAAACTCTAAATTAAAAAAAAAGGAAGAAGAATAGAAAAAACTCTAAAAAATTGTAATTTAAAATATTATTAATCTTCCCTACATTTTTTAAAAGTACTTAAAAATAATTTATTTAGAATAATAATCCTGAGAATTCTGCTGTAAGCCATTCATAGTTTCATAGTAATTGTTATCAAATGCATATTTAATGCATTTAAAAAAAAATCAATAACCAGAATTTCTCCAACTTGAAGAAATCATTTTAATTTCTTTACACCTTTATTTTCTTTAAAACGTTTTTGTTAAATATGTCAAATCTTTAATTTTAATTTCCTAATTTTCCAGTTAAAATAAACTCCGTGAGTTCATTTGTATAGTTGGGTGATTTGGTGTTCAAATCGAGCACTATTATACTAAATGAAGTATTTCAGTCCTGAAGATATTTTCAAGCACAAACTTTGTTTGCTTACACTTGGATAAAGGATTAAACTAAATTTACTGAAGTATTTCTAAGTTTTATTTCCTGCTTTTTAAATAAAAATGACTGACAAATGAAATATGAAGGCATCATGGGGGGGGGGGGGAAGAAAAAGAAAATTAAGTGAAGTGGTAGAAAGCATACAAAAATAACATTAAAATTAAGCATTATTTAAATTAAGGGGATATTAAATCCCACATTGTTTCAAAGCCGAATAAGAAACTCAAAGATCGGAATCAAAGAGTTTCATGCCGAATATAATAAACTATAAAAGTATCGGCGATTACTAGCGTCAGCTAATACAAGTAGTCCTAGTACGTAGTACAATACCGGGCAACTCGCAGCAAAGGTGGTAAAGTTCTGATCAATATTCTTGGTATTTTCCATAATGTAATAACAGCATACATTTCCTAGGAAATGTGATTGTACATTATGGAAAATACCAAGAATAGCGATCAGAACTTTACCACCTTTGCTGCGAGTTGCCCGACATACTACGGCTACTTGCATTAGCTCACGCTAGTAAAATTAAATTTAGAGTATTTAAATTAAATTTAAATTAAATCCTAAATTATCAATATATAAAATAAAACAAAAAGATATTTCTGAAAGCGGAATATACCACTTATTATGTATATTCGTTCTAATAGAAGAAAACAGTAGACAATGGTGTCACACATATTGGTTTATGTATAACAATATAATATAATATATAATATAATATAATATATAATATAATAATATATAACCCATAACATTAAATTAAAACTATGTTATGTTATGTTATATAGGAAGGAAGAAGTTAATCGACCGTGAGATGCGGTGATTAATACCCTTGGAGGGTAATGGATGGCAATGCTGTAGCTAATGAAGTTCTAACTGAGGCTCGGCTATCGCTGTTACCCTCCTACCATGTTCAGAGCTTTAGTAGCTCAACAACACCTTATCCCTATACTGTCCTCTACAGATAACGGGGAAGATGAAAAGCAATCTTGCTTCGCCCCTTTAAGCCAGTCCTTATAAGGACTATGTTATATAATATAATATAATACTAGTCCCCCCCTGGCGCCTACGGCGCCCAATCTCCCGAGTTCCGGACTGGTAGGCCGGTTCTTCTTGAATTCTGATGACTCGAATTTTGAAGACTCGACATTCAGGGTAGCTCCTTAGTTTCAAAACGTTTTAAATAACTTGACAAAAAAAAGGCTTACCATTTTATATTATAGGGTAGATATATAATATAATAATATATATAACCCATAACATTAAAATAATATTATGTTATAAATTCAAGAAACCGTAAATATTATTCCTCGTGTAATATATACATCCCAAACTATTTAAAATCCCTGTTTGAAAAAAAAATACAAAAAAATGTATTCCCCCGCCTACCCTCGAGCCAAGTGCTCTCTCTCCATCACTAATATTCTCTATTAATGCTATTCTTATAGTTTTGAAACCTAATTAGAAGACTAAAGGTGATAAAGTTTATCGTCCCTTCAAACTACCCTACAGTAGCCCATATTGACGAATGTTCTTTAAACTTACTTTTTCCGAAACCCCAGTAAACGGAACCTCAGTAATATTGCAATTCTACAGCTTGTTGTTTTGAATTTACATGCCGGAGCAAATTAGGCTATGAGACCAGTGTACTATGTTTGTAAAAGGTTACTTTGTTCTTTTGGCCAGTTTGGCTATTATTCGGGAAGAAAAGTCAGACTATAATTATGCAGCCCAAGAACAGTCATCCTGAGGACTACTATGGAAAAGTGTCTTGCTTTTATCTGTGGTACTTCATCCTTTGATATTATACTATATCAAAAATTGGAAAGTTGGAGTTCGCATGTTCATACTAAATTGATTTGGTGATAATTTTACTTCTCAGTTCTTTTAAGTTTCTTCCAGATAATACTTGATTTTCAAATAAAAAATATCCGCGCGGTTAGCCTAGTGGCTGTGCGCTTCGCAACCATATGACTTGGGAAGGAGTGTCCCAGGTTCGATTCCCGTCGAAGAAGGGAGGAATTTGAGGATCTTCCATAGCCAAGTTAGTCGGTCTTTGGCGCGGGCAGTAGGGTTTTTTCCGTCAGTTTATCTGGCGTTTTTCATCCCGTAAACAACACGGCACGGATCTACAGCCATAAATACTTAATCACCCCCCCCCCCATGAAGGGGACTCAACTCGTCCCAGTAGGGACGGGGGAGAAAAAGGGAGGAAACTCCATACGAATAAATAAATAAATTTTCAAAATAACAATAAAGGGAATTGAAAAAAAACAAAAGGGAAAACCGAACTGATTTCAATATTATAATAATAATGATAAACTCACGGATGATTTGTTCAATATTTGACACTTAGCATCATATTGACCAAAATTTTCATTTCAGAGAGAGGAAAATGATTTTGTTTGTGAACTTATCCAGCCAGCATTTTCTACGATTTCAATTAAAGTGGCACAAGCAATTATAGCTTTCAACGTCCAGCATGACCTTGAAACTCAACACTCTGAATCCATTTGCAGGAAAAAAAAAAAAAAAAAAAAAAAAAGAAAACATTATCTCAGTTTCGATTGCATACTGGAAATAAAAACAACATTACGTGAAGTCAGCTTGCAAATCATGTTCTGGTAGTATTTAATATTCAACTGCCATCACGGAAATCGGGGGGGAAAAAAGTTCATATAGCTCTGAATAATTAGAAGCAAATGACTATCAAGTTCAAACTTAACTTAATATTTAAATGAAAAATATTTTATACGGATACATTTATGGAAAAGCATTATGTAATATAGCCTCCTCAATTCATAAATAACTTATTAATTTAAACATTATTTTGTTTTTAGTACAACAAATGTTACTTCAATTTAAATATTAATATAGAGTTTTGAAATTGTACTTTAAATTGAAAGTTTCTAAACATGATTTAGAGTTTTAATTTTCACTTCAACTTTATATAAATGTTGAAACGAAGTTATTATAAATATTTGATTTTTTTTTTTTTTTCAATAGCTCATTTTTTTTTTAAATCCCGCACACCGATTCGTTATATTTATAAAGATATACACACATATATATCTCTGTGGGCATGCCTTATATATATATATATATAATTAATCCTAAAATTAATTATTTTTTCTTGCTCCCATCCACGAAAGCTTATTTGAAATTTGAAGTACGTTTTGTATGTGGATGGGTTAAGGATTTTTTTATTTTTATTTTTTAAATTTTTATCAATTTAATATACTTTTTTGTATTTTAAATTAATTTTTATATAGTCCGGAAACCCTGTTTTAAGAGCCCTTTTAATCGAATTTTTTCAAGCCACTTCAGGCCTCCAATAAGTAAGGCAGTGCAATTTACCTAAAGACAATCACAAATATCCATGCCCACGGCGGGATTCGAACCCGCAACTTGGAGAGCGGTTAACCACTCGAGCATACATATAACTTTTTTTAAGATATAGATCAAGTATCTTTTCCTGTGCTGTTTTTATCTTTCTGTGAAAATTGGAGGAAAAGAATAGTTTTCTTCTCTTCCTACATGTCGTGATTTATGAGTGAAGAAGTGACAGAGATTAAAATCTCATCAATAACACAAATCCCGCAGTGAAATCCAAATGAATGGTGAGCAAGAGTTTGTTGACCGATCTTTTCATTTTCTTATATAGTGCTCTACATGAAATTCTGTTTAACACATACAGTAGATATTACAAAAGCCACTATTTAATTAACTATCCTGGATGCTGAAGTCATGTATACTTCATCTAAAAAAAGAGATAATGAAAAGTTATCTCATAGACGAGTATATTCTTTATTTCTATTTAATTTTTTAAAAAAAATAATAAAAATTAAATTCTATTCTTAATTATTAAAAATTATTTTCATATATTTAAAATTTCTACAATTAATTAAATTTTACCAATGCACCATTTATTTTCTTACATACTGCATTATACATAAGCTTATCATCCCAATTTTCCCATTTGGGATGGTAATGGATGGCAAAACTGCAGCCGATGAAGTTCTAACTGAGGCTTGGCTATTGCTGTTACCCTCCTGCCATGATCAGAGCTTTAATAGTTCAATAACATCCTATCCCTACACTGTCCTCTACAGATAACGGGGAAGATGAAAAGCATTCTTGCTTCGTCCCTTTAAGCCAGTCCTTTTAAGGATCAGAGCTATTTCCCATTTCTTGGGTAGATTACCGTGAGATTTTCCCATTTCTTATCCAATTGGACATTTGTTACATCCTTCAATAAACGATCAGTAAACTTATAAAACCGTTACAGATTAATTAAATGCTAATTATCATATAGCCAGTCTAGTAACCTTTAATTAGTAACTGATTACCGTTAATTGCATTTACTTTACGAATGGTAATGTGAAGTTAAATTTTGGAATCGGAAAATAATCTAAACGAAGTCGTTACTTAATGGAATTTATTGGTTAAAATTGCATTTATTAATATATCTAATTAAGCTATGGTGTAGCTGTAATAGTAGATGAAGAAATCAATAAATCAGTAATAAATTGGATTCCATTTTCTGAAAGGATAATGCTGTTACAACTTAAGGGAAACCCCGTTAACATAAATATCATCCAAGCTTATGCACCCACATCTGACAAAAGTGAAGAAGATGTTGAAGAGTTTTATGAACACCTAAAAGAGATTAAAAACCTAACAAAGAAACATGATATAAACATAGTGATGGGTGACTTCAATGCAAAAGTGGGAAGAGGGCGTGATGGAGAAATTGTTGGCGAACATGGCTTAGGCACCAGAAACGACAGAGGAGATCGCCTAGTCCAGTTTTGTCAGGAAGAAGATCAAATACCTGGTTTAAACTTCCACCCAGAAGACTGTACACTTGGAAATCGCTTCAAGATAATCAACATAACATTGTCAGAATTGAAATTGATTATATACTGATAAATAAAAGATTCCACAGTAGTAGAAAGAGTGCAAAGACTTATCCTGGAGCAGATATCTCATCAGACCACAATCCCATAGTTGCAGAAGTACGTCTTAGATTAAAATCAGCTAAAAAATTCACAAAAGAAGAAAAAGAAAATTGATGTAGAAAAACTGAAAGACCCGAACATAAATAAAAGTGCCAAGACACAGCTTAATCTGCGATTACAACAGATTAACATAGAAGAACATAAAAGTGTGGAATCTCTTTGGAATAGCTTAAAGAATGCCATCGTAACAACAAGTATTGAAGAAGTAGGTTATGTGAATAATATAAAACAACAGGAATGGATGACAGATGAGATTCTTTCTCTTATTGATACAAGAAGAATGTACAAAAACAAAGACCTTGCCAGGTATACAGAAACACATAACATCATCAAGAAAAAAATAAAAGAAGCCAAGGAAAATTGGATGAAAAATTTATGTACTGAAATTGAACTGCTTCAGAAGAAACATGATAATTTCAATCTGTATAAGAAAATCAACGAAATTTCTGGAAAACTGAGGAAAAAGCAAATAGTGTCTCTAAGAGACGAAAATGGAAAAATAGTTCTAGAAGAAGAGAATAAAGCACAGATTTGGATAAAATATGTAACAGAACTTTTCAATGATACTAGACAGAAGCCTATAAATATAAAAGATAACATTCAAGGACCAGCAATCATGAAATGCGAAATAGAGAATGCTATACGAACAAGTAAAACAGGAAAAGCCAGTGGACCAGATGGTGTGCAAACAGAATTTTTAAAATTAATAGAACCAGATAACATCAAACTTCTTGAAAAACTATTTAATAAAATATATGAAAGTGATGAATTTCCATCAGATTGGCTCACATCTACATTTATCACTGTCCCAAAGAAACCCAAAGCGAATTCCTGTGGTGACTTCCGACTTATTAGTCTAATGAGCCAAACATTAAAAATATTTTTGAAAGTAATTCAGAATCGTATTTATAGAAAAAGTGAAGAAACTCTAAGTGAAACACAATTCGGCTTTCTGAATGGTTTTGGTACTAGAGAGGCCCTTTTCTGTACCCAAATATTGATACAAAAATGCATAGAAAAACAGAAATCTGTCTTTATGTGTTTCATAGATTTTGAAAAAGCATTCGACAAAGTCAGACACACTAACTTAATAGAAGTCCTTCAACAAATAAGGCTAGACGAACAAGACATAAGACTAATAACAAATCTGTACTGGAATCAGTCAGCTGCCGTTCAATTAGACAACATTACTACCAGTGATATTAACATCAAAAGAGGAGTGAGACAAGGATGTGTGCTCTCACCACTCCTGTTCAACATATATGCAGAGGAAATCTTTAAAAAAGCATTGGAAGAATGTTCAGAGGAAATCACAATAAATGGAAAGATTGTTAACAACCTTCGATATGCAGATGACACCATGCTAATTGCAGATAATGTTATGGATCTCCAAAAACTCATTGACAGAGTATACATAGAAAGCCAAAGAATGGGAATAAATATAAACATCAACAAGACAAAATACATGATCATCAGCAAACATCCAGCCTCATCAATGAAACTGACACTCAATGGGAAAAATATTGATCAAGTGTCAAGATATAAATATCTTGGTTGCTGGCTTAATGAACGGTGGGATCCAGAAATAGATATAAAGACAAGGATTGAAGTTGCACGGCAGTCCTTAATGAAAATGAGAACACTATTCTGCAATAAAGACCTAAACATGGAAGTCAGATGCCGAATGCTGAAATGCTACGTGTGGTCTATTCTGCTCTATGGAGTTGAAACATGGACATTGAAGGCGACAACCATCAAGAAAATCGAAGCCTTTGAGATGTGGCTATACAGAAGAATGCTAAAGATATCATGGACAGAAAAAATTACCAATGAATATGTCTTAAAATCCATTGGCAAAGCTAAACATCTTGTATACAAATAATCAAGAAACGAAAAACATCATATCTTGGCCACATCATGAGAAACAGCAAATACCAACTTCTACAAACTATTTTGATAGGAAGAATTGGTGGCAAAGGAACTAGAGGAAGAAAAAGAATATCATGGTTTGACAACATCAAGACGTGGACAGGACAGAGCAGTGCACAACTGCTCAGATTAGCACAAGAGCGCAGTTTGTTCGCCAAGATGGTCGCTGACCTTCGATAGAAGATAGCACATTAAGAAGAAGAATTAAGCTATTCTGGAAGTGATTGGATAAATATTGCAAGAATACTGAAGTTAAATGTACAGTATTATTGTTATTATTATTCGTGACACTCCAAGGAGTCCGAAAGCTCATCGCGAAAGGATACCCACTGTACAACTCTCCGTCTCCACTACTACACAGAACCACCACTACCAATCACCACATCAACGCCATCCACTGCCTACAACCACCACCACAGCTAGTATTTTTTTTTTTTTTTTTGTTCGTAAATTGCGTGTGTTCACAAGGGCCGATTTGTCTGTATGCGCAGATGAAAAGCCCGAGTTTCCGGGAGAAAAAACCCTACTACCTCCGTATGAGGTCAGCTAACTCACCTTTGATTGAAAAAGTCCATATAAAGATTCCTCCCGTTATGACGAGAATCGAACTTACACATTTTCTAATTGAAAGGCGCAACGTACCGTCGTTCTTCCAATTGCGCTACTAAGGCATCAGAACATGAAACGAAATAGTTGCCCATTGCTTTTGTAGTTGATATAATATTTGAAAATGATCACTGCCTTAGCATTCAAAGAGCACTTAGACTAGTAACGTTCTGTTTTTTTTATAATCGCGAATGATTATTGAAGTATTGTAACTGAGATGAGAGCCATCAGAAATGTTTTAGAAAACAAGATGTAGGATGCAAATAGATTCAGGGATAGTCAAGACTTTTTTTTTTTTTTTTAACTGTTGAAGTACTTTGTTATTGAAAGTTAATAGTGGAGATGTGTTATCGCATGGTTATTTTTCAGACTTGTGATAGGTAGCCTCTGGCAGCGTTGTTAAGATCAAAGATGATAAGGGAAGGGGCTTCATCATCATCATCGCGCGCGCGCACACACACACACACACATATACATGAGGGAGAGAGAGAATGGGAAAAAAATCTGAATGCCGGAGAAAAATATTTTAAGGATGACAAACGGCATAAAAGGTGATTAATTCGTTTTTACAAAAAAAAAAAAAGAAAAAAAGACATTTTATTTTGTCATACTGAATATAATATGGAGAAATTCCAGCTATTTCTACACAGTCCGAGAAAGGTAAATTCTCTTTATTATAATAACACACACACACACACACACACACACACACACACACACACACACACACACACACACACACACACACACACACACACACACACACACACACACACACCAAAAAACAGAATCTTAGTGCGTGTTTGTGTACAGCGATATGAAGCGTGGGAACTCACTCGAAAGAGCTCTGTAAGAAATGAAGTCACGTCATGGAGTTTGTCATCACGCGAGCCCTCAAAAACCCCCCGCATAACGTGCTGACAATTTCATGCATGATAGTAAAACAAATTCACTTAAAAATCCTCCATTACAAGACGCAGATGGTTGCATGCACACAATTGTGTCGCTTCTTAAGTATAAATAACAGCTTAATGCACATTTCTCGCACACTAAAAACAACAAGAAAAGAACTTGAACAGTCAAAATGGCTATTAAGACTCCAGTTAAACTCATTTCAGGCTGTGAAGATATGATCTGTTACCAATCTTATTTTATTAATGTTAGCTTTTCGTTTCAGTTGTTTACAAAACACATTTGGGTTGTCATTCGCTGTGCTAAAAATAATTGTTTTGTAGATTGTCTTCTTATAGTCCTTATATATATAAGGACTGGCTTAAAGGGGCGAAGCAAGAATGCTTTTCATCTTCCCTATTATCTATATAGGACAGTGTAGGGATAAGGTGTTATTGAGCTATTAAAGCTCTGATCATGTCATGGCAGGAGGGTAACAGCAATAGCTGAGCCTCAGTTAGAACTTCATGCTATAGCACTGCCATCCATTACCCTCCAAGGGTATCTCTCGGTCGATCTCCCTCTAGATAGACAGCCTTCTTAGTTCTTAAAAGAACTGGGCGATGGACTGAGTCCTTGACTCTTTATCCCGTCATTTGAATGAAGAAAATCTGTGTGGATGGAGTGTTATTGAGCTAAAAAGCTCTAGTCATGGCTGGGTAACGGCAATAGCCGAGCCTCAGTTAAAACCTCATTGGCTGCAGCATTGCCATTTGTTACCCTGGAAGTCCTGATTAGTAAGTAAAGGGTAAAATCTCAAAAAATCGGACGATCTCTAGGCCACTCCATAGTGGGCGAAAGACCGTCCATATCTCAGCGTTGGTTCCACTCAGTGACGGGCTCCCTGACCTAGCTCCCCGACTGAGCAGAACCGCTCAAATTCCGAGGAAAATAATTCACCGACAAAGCCCCTCAGCGGGCCATGCCGGAGAACACCTACCCCAGAGACTCAAAGTGCTCCCTTAGGGCAAAAACCCTAAGGGAGCGAACTCAAAAACTCATCACCCAGGATAACAGCAACAACCGAACCTCAGTTAACTTCCTTGGTTCAGCATTGCCATTTGTTACCCTGGAAGTCCTAAAAAGGACTTTTTTAGGACTCATTTTTTAAGACATAATTTGAAAAAAGAGAGAATATACAAAAACAATTTTAAATAATTTTAAATGTGCAGACTACTTAACCAAAAAAAAAAAAAACATTTATTTACATAATAATTTGCAATTTTTAATTTATAATTATAATAATTCATAAATTATATATAATTCGGTTTTACAAAAATATATAAATTTATTAAACATTTTAATTCGATAAATTTTTATTAAAAACGACTCATTTACATATCGACATAATTAATGAAAACTGCTGATTTACAAACATTTAATTTTTTAGAGGGTTTTGACGTTGAAAAAAAAAAAAGCACCGATTTACAAGAATTCAATTAAGATGTGGTAAATTACTAAAACTCTAATTAAAATATTGCCGAATTATTTTTAACGCCAGTCGCGTAACTTCTAAATAGTAAGGTAAGTTCCCAAGTCAGGATTCCACTAGTTGCTTGGTCCTTTTTTTTTTTTCTTTTTTTTTTTTCTCGTTTAGGTGTTTTGCCTTATTTCCTGTTTGTGCTTCCGTCTGAGTGATTAGTTGACGGCCGAAATTAGCGAAGACAAGCCGCTGTCGTGATCAGAGTGACAGCGTACCGATGTCACTGCCATTATCTCCGCTCGCTTCTCCGACATTGGATGCAAGGCTTTCAGCGCACAGAGACCCAATTAGCTTCTTATATCTAAGGCGAGATCGACAAGAATCTAATCATAATCGCAAGATGCCTGTCAACGAAGTAGCTGACTGTCTATTAAGGTTAAACCAAACAATGTTTACCAGAGACTACGAAATTGTACAGTAACAGAAATCTATTTTTCTCTCTTGTTCAAAAAAAAAAAAAAAAAGGCATTAAATGCGAAACAGATTTGCATGTGTATACCATTGATGCTGCCAACTGTAGTTTAACTTACAATAAAGACGTTCAAAGAGTTATTCTAATTTCGGGATTAATGTAGGCAACAAAAGTAAGCTTAGCAAGTATTTTTTGTATTTTGTATATAATCAGACATTGCACTATAATTAAAGATTCATCGTCCTCGAAGCATTCACACTGGCTTAGATCTTTTGAAAAGGAGATGAATCATTATCATGAAAATAAGATGAATCAACATCGCAAAAAATACCATTGATCTTCTGATAGTGATGCAACATCTTGATGCATACATCATCCTGAAGGAGGTGAATCTCATTGTTGCAGAGATATATCAATTGATTGTGGTGATGATTCAAGATGTCTTATCTTGAAAACAAAATAAATTATCTTGATGCATAAATTGTATCATCTTGAAAAATATATTTGTTATATTTAAAGCTTGATTGCTCCAATTATGTTATTTCTCCACCTTATATATTTATAGTCATTCGTGGAGATTAATATATAATTTTATTTTACTTGGTTAGAATGTTTCAGATTTGTATCCCTGATGCATTGACTTCATAAGATCCACACGTTGCGTAAAGAATGAAGTTCAGTTATAAAATTAATTATATATTTTCTGCAAATATATATATACAGACAACACATACATATTCTGTCTGCACGGTTAGTCTAGTGGCTATGCGCTTCGCACCTATATGCCTGGGGAAGGAGTGTCCTGCCCGTCGCCGAGGAATTTGCGAAGTATTTTGCTAAGAAATTGTGTTTAAATCTTACCACTCAAATAAATATCTGATAACCCTACAACTGGAACACACTGCAATAAAATATAATCAAGTTGACACATAAGAGAGTGATCATCGCATAATACATATTTGTTTTTAAAAAGAACGGTTCTTTAGGACCACAGGCGGCTCGTGCGTAGGCACTGCGGAACTGCAGCACCCCCAATTTTTCTCGCTATATAAATATATTTTTAATTTATTTATATTTGCTTGTAATATTTAATTTTATCATCAACAATCCTATACAATTCTCTTATTTTGTATAAAAAAAAATAATAAAAATCCATCTTGTAGCACTTAGAGGGCGAAGGACGCTAGCGGTACTGTGTTTACCACAGTGTCATGTTGCTATGCGCGCATGCATATGCACGTCATAGTGTGATGCAGCTATTAGCGCAATGCGGCACTGTCCGTCGCACAGTTTCACTGTTGTTTATGTGCAGTTTGCGCCAATAGTAGAGTGTTCGTAGTGCTTATCGTGTTTACTCCGTCTCTTTAAATATTTGGACATTACAATTAAAGGATTTAATTGTAATGTCCAAAAATTGTAAATCCATTCCTATAATTACAATTAAAGGAATGGATTTTATTTTAAAGTAATTTTGAATTATACTAAACTGTATACTTTTATCGATAATAAACAATATTTTTTCATGTTTAAATTTTTTTAAAATTTTTATCATAATTTTGATATTTTATCCAAACACGTATATACTGTACTTACAGTGTGTATGCATATTTCGAAAGTTGCAGCACCTCCACGATTTCAAGCCACGAGCCCCCCACTGTTTAGGACCTAAATAGGTTCCGATATCCGTTCACGCGTTTCTATGAGAACACCTTCCTACGCTGGTAATAGCCAAGTTAGCCGGTCTTGGCCGTTGACAGCAGGGTTTTTTTCCTCAGTTTATCTAAGGTTTTTCCTCCTGCATGCAGGCAAACCGGCCCCGTGAATACACAAGCAACAGTCACAGGATATGCTGGGAGGCATAAGGCTAGTCACCCTATCCTCGGCACAGGTACAACTTAGAAGCTTAAATTAGCTCTGTAACAGGCCAGTATGCCTAGTACGTAGTAGGGAGAAGAAGAAAAAGACATGCATATTCTGTATATTAAGTAATTCGCTTTATCTCTTTAGGACAGCTGGCATTCTTTATAGAATTAAAAGTAGCAATTTATATTATTATAAAGTAAATTATATTCGAATACCATCCGGATGCTGAGATGATTTAAGATGTATCCTCTTAAATATGGAGATGTATCATTTGGCAGCAGAGATGATTCAAAATGTATCATCTGGATGCAGAAATAATTCCCGATGTATCCCAGAAAGAAGATAAATCATCTTCATCTAATGTATTATTTTGAATAGAAGATGAGTTATCTTGCAAAATTGGTTCATTTTGAATTTAAGCCGTAGCAACTCAGGTTATGATGCTTGTATATCATCTATTAATTGCGTGTATTCTAATGGTCCGTTTGTTTGTTTTGCGCGATGAAAAATCGACATTCCGGTTGGAAAAATCCTGCCATTACTGTATGAGACCGGCTAACTCACTTTCAGTTGAAAAGTCCCGATAAAGGTTCTTCATGAAAAAAAATCATTTTGATGAAGAGATAGATCCTAATGAAAAGATGAATCATTTTAATGTAGCGATGAAATAGCTTCAAGAAAATATGAATCACTTTGATGTAGAGATGTTTCATCATCTTTAAAGAAACATAAATCTTGATGAAGGAATGCATCATCTTGATACTTCGATTATCTTGAAAAAAATATCAATAATCTTGAAAAGAAAATCAGTCATCTTAAGGCAAATCGTCTTAAATTCCGAATAGCTGGACTGAAATCATTTTTTGTGTTCGTTTGGGCACTTAAGACTATCAATTCCCTTGAGTGATTTTCTGAAACAAAAATGAAACATTTTATGATTTAATTATCATCATCTGAACGACTAAACAGTATGGCTTTGCTAAATAGTATAATATGAACGCAGTTACCTTCTGACTGATTGAAAATATTGTGTGGTTTCTCCTTTATGGTATATGGACATACTGTGCTTGACTTTGTCAATCATCCCACTTGCCTACTAGGGAAGTAACGAAATTACAGTACGGAGAGCAGGGAACATAGTCACCAACGATTTTTTTTTTTCCCGAAATGAAGGGGTGAGAGGTAAAGGCAAATGACCTCACAGAGGCTCACTTTGGGGTTTGAACATGACAGAGTGTGTGTGGAGGAGTTTCGCATTGTTTTTCTATGTCCAAGTACGCTGGTAATTTAGTCCGTTTCTTTATTTTCTTTTTAGAATTCGTTCTTATCACTATTATCGTTCTTATATTAAAATATGCAACATAACATAAGTCTAGCCCATTTTTGAACTAAAAAAAAAAATTGCATGTTTGCCTTTGGAGACCAACGTAGGAACATGCGAATGGATATCGGAACAAGAATCAATTGAGGTCCTAAAGAATCGTTCGTTTTTAAAATAAATCTGGATTATTTGATGATCACTTTCTTAAAATGTGTTCACTGATTACAGTTTATTGCAGCGTGCATTTCCAGTTGTAGGGTTATCAGATACTTATTTGATTGGTAAGATTTAAACACAACTTCTTAGCAAAAAAACCTTCGTAATATAAGTATTATGAAATCTGTTTCAGAGGGGGAACCTCACCATCATTTATAAGACTGCTTGATTCACATTTTTTTTTAACTACTATTACTAGATGGAGCCGATGATGTTCCTTTAATTCAGAAAGACTTCATTTCAAAAACATTAGTTTTTAATTATCTTTGAGTCGAGTTCCATTTAGGAACCTTTATCAGCACTTTTCAGTTGCACGTTATATAGAAGGTCTCATGAAACGGTTTTTCTATCTCGCTAAGTGGATAAACTGGCCAGAACAAGAATGCATCTTCAGGCATTAGAGTAACCATCTGATCCTAAATTTATGAATTTATGATTGAGGCTAGTTCGGGCAAAACGTGTACCTTAAGAGCCTGCAAGTTCTGCGGATTGTATTATTGTTATAAAGAACTATCATTATATTGACATTAATTCGATTATATAAATCCAAGTTACTTAGTCATGAGAAGCCCTTAAACTAACACGTCAAAGGTGATACAAATAATAAATAAAATGTGTATTTTCATAACTATAGAGTAAGATAAAAAAAAATATATGGGATATGGCTTCACAAACAAAACCTGTATGTGTTGATTCAAAAAGAACTAACGAAATTATAATTATTGAGGAAAAGAAAGATTATTTCTTAATTTAAATATGCAAGCATAAACCACCCTACCCTCCTACTTATCGGAAGACTGAATTGCTTAAAACCAGTTCATGTTTGGTTTCTAGAGCAGGTTTTCTGATTATATAACCTTTAACTCATGTGAGATACATACTATAGTTAAAATTGTTTTGTGGGTGGGACACACACACAAAATCCTGGATTAATAAAATAAAAATACGATGCAAATATATTGACAATATTTTTCCAATTTATTTTATTTATGCTTCTGGCTACATGAAACTGGTAAGTGAAGAGTACAATCACAATTTCCAGCAACAAATGATGAAAATCTTAACATATAAAAGTTCATTACATAAAAGGCACAAACTTCTTTCTAAGTCTTTCCTTTTTTTTAAAAAAAATAAAGCAAATGTAACTTGTCATAATCAAGCCAGGGACAATAATCATCCTGCTGCATCAAGTATGACAAGGCTGCATGTTCTCACAACACTTCACAACATAAATGTAGCTGTATCCGAGATTTAAGTAGAGAGTAGTTGTGTCTTGTGTGAGAAAACTTGATCCATTAGAGGGGGCCCATTTCGTATTACATCATCTTCTAACATGAGGAGGAGTTCTGCTGATACTATGACGAGGACTATGAGAGTGACTACGAGAATAACGTCTTCGTGGTGAGACGGGATCATGATCTCCTGTTTCCTCCATAACCACCGTCACCATACCAGCTACAGGTCAAGGTCCAGGCTGGAAAGTCAATTCACGGCCTCATCCGTCACCTTGTGGATGTCCTGTAGGCTACCACCGTGAAATTGGCGCCTTGGGCAGTCGTACACAATTTTTTCAATGAGATTATATTTATATAATATAGACCGTTGATAATTTTATGTCATTCGAATATCTGATATCGTTCAAGATAATACATTTTGGTAAATGTCACTTTATTAATATTAAATCAGTATTCAAATTATTTCTAGTTAATTTTTATATTCATACCCATTCATTTGAATGTTATCTGATCTCACTCTACTAGGTTATACAACTTATATTTCTAGGAGTTTTGAGAAGCTCTGCAAAGATGACAGCTTTTACGCTCCCTCGTTAAAAACCATGAGGGACAGAAGAGGGGGAGGTGGACCCCTTTTCCACAAAATGACATCACCCGAGAACTACTATTTCCCATATAGGTGTAACAACGGATAAAGCAGGCTTCGATTTTTTTTTTTTTTTTTAAGTGAAGGGGTAAAAAAAAGGGAGGTAGAGTTGAATGAACTTGGAAAGGTCGTCTCTCTCGTTCCCTATTTCCCCCTTTTGGTCCTGCTGTCGAGACCATGATGCAACTATCGATTGCGTTCAGTGTTCCCCACGTAGTCTAATTCATTGAATATACGCGCTTTAGACTTAGTAGATGTTAGGCCTAATTTAGCCAATGGTCTTTGTTCACGCACGAGTCCATTACTCTTCAATTATGAGTTAATTATGTACCAATAATCTTTGAAGACATAGCTAAGTGTTCAAATAACGTCATCCACAAAGTCCAAGAATGATTTGAAATAAATACAAGAAATATCCAACAAACTAGACATATTGATGTTCGGAGGCTGCAAAATTTCAAAACTAAGTATACGAAGACAAAAGAAAAATAAAAAAAGTATACTTTCTAAATAAAACGCAGATTAACAGCTCATTCTATCGCTTTTCGTTCAATGGCATCATTTTGGTAGATCCATTCAAGTAGCATTTTCAAACTTCGTGACGAACCTTTGCAGTTTTACGTGTGGTTCATAAAAAGATGGCTTCCAGTGCCAAATGACACACGGTCAACTTGATTAGGCCGTAGGGAAACTATCACGCATGCTTCGTGTTTATTTTTTTTATCACTTTTCTCAATTTGTGTATAAGGAATTGAACTGTTGGTGCTGAAATCATATTTACGCATTTCAGAGAAAAGCCGTCATTGGTTGGGGGGGGGGGTAGGGAGGGATAATCATTCCCCTTTATAAGTGTGATATGGTAGCGAAAGTCACGTGTGTACTGAACAAATCAGTGAAAAGGGAAAATTTCTTGAATGAAATAGCAACTAAAACACAACATTGCTTGAACGTGCCTTCCAATTAATGGATTCAGATAGTAAGAAGAGTGTATGATTAATGGCTGGCTATTTTGCCTTACACGTCTTTGGGGGGTTATGAAAATGATGGAGAATTAGTTTTGCGGCTTACGGTGCACAGCTCAAGTTTACATTTAAAGTTAAGGGATAGGCCACGAATTCCAATATTATTTTTATTTGATTAAAGAAGAACAGTTTTTAGATGAATCCCTGACGAGCTGTAGGCGCCGCTGTACTTTAATACGTTATTCTAACATTTTTGAATGTTTGAAAGTTTTTTCTTTTTTTAAAAAAATAATATAACAAGAATAATATGCATAGATGGCGCTACTTCTAACTTTCCTGTGGTAATTTTACAGAATGATGAAAAACGTAATAGATGGCGTTGGAAAATATGTACCTAATTCTTGATAATAAAATAAATATCTAGATACAGAATGAGTGGCGTATAGGTGGCGCTACTTGAAAAGTCTTATTCCTAGATATAAACAAATATCCAGATTGCGCTAACTAATGTATATTTCTGTGAAAACTATTTTTATTGTACAATAATGATAAACATTTTCTTTATACAATGAAAATATTTTATTATAAAAAAAACATTATAATAAAAGATATTACAAAAGAAAAACGAAAGTAGCTGGTTGTAAAATATTTTCTTACTATTTTAAATTAATAATAACATGTTCAGAATTAAGCGAAACTGAAAGGTCATCCTCAAATGACATTACATTTAATCATGACTTTTGGGTCACTACCATTGACACAATGCGCCACAGATCTGGTTTTTACTCTTCTATGTCAGAGCACCTTAGTAGCATAGTCGGCAGCAAGGATACCATTTGGTTAGAATTTATGATAAGGCCTTTAAAAAAAAAATGAAGATACATTAGCTTGTCTCATACAAAGGTGATAGGAAAATTCCCCTAAAGGTTGAAATTCATCTCCCCTAAAGATATTCACAAACATCCATGCCCATGGTGAGAGATGAATCCAAAGCTGGTTGATTGGTAATGGATACAATAACCACTTGACCAACGTTGGCGAATTTGCTTAGAGACATCGCTATCTTAGTGCTGATCCCAAATACTTCAAGTTTTTAATTTAAAATTCCCAGAATTATTCACTTCTAAGAGCTAGATAAAACAGTATCCACACGAATTTGAAGTCATAGGATAAATCGAAAACAGGAAACTATACTTAACGACTTTTTGAATTTTTTTATTTCTAATCTAAAAAGAAAAAAAAAACAACGAAATTTTCCAAGAAAATGGTTCTACTTTGTGATATAACGTGACTCTATAAAGAACTCCTATATGCAGAATATTCTTCTGTCATGTTTACTACATCATTAAATAACTCCCTATAGGTGGCATCATGTTTCATTTGTTCTGTTAACCAATTTAGTACTTAATTAAAAACAATACATTTAAATAGAGTTATACGATCATTTATTCCTCTGCGCATTTGTAACACATAATAGAAATTCTACACACACACACACACACACACACACACACACTGTACTATTCTTCATTTCTACTCAACTTTTTTTTTTTTTTTGCAATCTTGCATTGTTGTTGAACAGGTTTGGAACTCCTGTTTACAAACTTCAAACTTGAGGAGGTTTATTAATAAGCATGCTTCCAAGACCTTCAAAAGAAGGATAGGTCCGACTTGTATCAACTTGTAGCCACTGTCCTTCAGACAGAATATGTTAATTAGCAATCGCTCAGGTGTGCAAAATATGTCATGGCTGAAACCATATTGATAATTATATTATTCTTAAAAACCTGTTCCTCGATTGCCAAAGGCGTCTGTTTACATGTTTGTTTATTTGTTTCCGTATCAATGCAGGAAACAACCTTTTATTGCTGCCATATCTGAATACGATGTGAATGCAATGAAAGGGCATCGAATTGTCAGCTTTGAGTTGAATGGCTAATTAGCGAACTCAAACAACCAAAAACAATTTTAGCCATAAAGATTTTCTTTAGCGTGAGGGTCTTCTTGCATGTGATAAACAAACTTTTTTTTTTTTAATTTTAAACATTCAAAAGATTACTAATGATCTGAATTGAAACTTTCAATATCTACTCAATCTGTTGATTCTTTTATTTAGACACACACACACACACACACACACACACACACACACACACACACACACACACACACACACACACACACACACACACACACACACATCCATATTCAAAAGCGTTGTCGGTCTTTCTTTAGGTCTGATTACGCTGTTTATCCTTGAACACGCAAATCAACAAACTGTGCCAATATCAGTAATTTATTTTGGACCTTTCTTTCTAGAACACGATCGTTAGTCCACGTAATATTGTTGGATGCACTAGTCAGGCTAGCGCCAGACGTTCTTTAGTCAAAAGGACTGAGATTATGACACTTTAGAACAGTCAAATGCAGGAAGTATTCATTATACATATCTATCAGGGTTTATCCTTCTAGGACTGACATGAGAAACAATTCCAGATAACAACATCACGTCTTTACATTTGGAAACTATACTTTGATCTAACCTGTGAATTAGCATTCCCCAGCATCTTTTTTCCATTGCCCATCCAATCGAAAAATATCGAAACGTGGTGTTCGCCTTTTAGGAATTTCCAAGTTATACGGGTCATCGCAATGTTCTGTACATTTTATTTAGCATCCTACTATTAAGATGAATAATACGAGTAGATTCAGTGATCACCTAATTAACTTTTGCTACATAAAAATTATGATATTTTCGTATTACTCTTTTGGCCCTTTGCTATTACCCTCTTGGTCTTTTTGGGTGTTTCTTAGCTAAGGCAGCAAAGTCCATTACCATCTGCTAATAATGTTATCAACTGTTGATTTTGTGTAGCGTATTCTTTTACTTTGCACTATTTATTTATTTATTCATATGTAGTTTCTCCCTTTTCTTCCCTGTCCCTATTGGTGTGAGTTGATCCCCTCATGAGGGAGTTAATTACTGTATTTATGACTGTAGATCCGTGTGTGTTCATGGGGCAGGTTTGCTTGCTTACAGCATGAAAAACCCCAGATAAACTGGTGGAAAAAACCCTGCTGTCCATGTCCAAGACCAGCTAACTTGGTTATGGCTGAGGAAAATCCTTCAGCTCCTCACGTCACCGACGGGAATCGAACCTAGGACACTCCTTCCCCAGGCATATGGTTGCGAAGCGCAAAGCCACTAGGCTAACCGAGCGAACTTTTACTTTGCTAAAAAGACATAATGCCACTATTACAGCATCTTGTAATCCCACCTCTTTCGAATTCATTGATGTGCAACCGAGAATCTACATAGATCAACATTTAATTGTATGAGTATATCTCTTTGCCTTATACAGAGGTATAGTCCATTATGGGGCGAATGTTTGTCCTCAAACAAATGCTGCAATATTTTGTCAACATTATACGTGAGTGGACAATAGTGATGATTTGGTTGGCCTCTACGAACTTCTGTTGTATTTCAGAAAAATATTTATTTATTTATTTATTTATTCTCTCTAAAGGCATCAGAAATATTCTTATAGTGTTGTTTAGTATTGAAAAGTAGATTATTTTGTTGTAATTTCAGGTTTGGGTGAAGCATTTTGCCAGTTTAATGGTTAATTAACAACGTCTTGTATTAAATAACTCTTAAACCAAACCCCTATTTAAAAGTTACTTAATAAAAATCAATATCTAGAAATAAAATCTTGGGTACAGTAGTCTCTGGGACATCGCCATGTTTCTGCCTTTTAGCTGGATTGACAGAAGGATCCTTTTCTTTTGTACATCCAGTGATTTCATCAAACACACACACACACACACACACACACACACACACACACACACAGAGAGAGAGAGAGAGAGAGAGAACATGCAAGACCCCTTCCAATTATTTTATAAATATGGTTTCTAAAATTTGTTCAAAAACCAATTAAATATAACATGACAGTATACATACAGAATAAAGATTGTGATGAACACCAGTTCTCAGGTGATTATCTATCATTATTATCTCTTTGGGACAATGATCTTTCTCCAAATCATATAAGATATCTTTCTGTTTGCAAGCTTCGAAAAAGACACGTCTTACTCAAAGCTTGCAAACTGAAGAGTAACTTTTTGGGAAAAAAAAATAATCCAAACGCTTAGTGCTATGGCGCTAATGAATTTAGTATAATAACATCATAATTTCCATTATCAAAGTGCCTACAGCCTTATGCCAATATTCATCATCCTCTATCTGCAGAACTAAACGTTTTATGTTCGGTTCAAATCACCTACTAAAAACTTTTGTAGCTATTTTTTTCAACTGATGCCAAAGTTTGCGTCTCTAGGCAAATAAGATGTTTTCTTTCTGAAGAAAACAAAGCAGTACACAAAAAGTATATATAAATAACTGCTAGTTATGATTAGGAAAGATAGCTTCTAACTCTATCACGTTGTTGGAATGCACTCGTATTTGTTGATGATGAGAGTTGGACACCAATCGTCTTACAAATATTTGTAGCTAAAACAGCGTACGGACTGCTTTCTTTTAGCGAATAAAAATGCATTAGAATTGATGCTTTATTTATTTATATTTTCATAATAGCTTTGAATTTATGATTATAATGATAATAATGGATGAGTAAAAACATCTTAATTTTAATTTTGCACTAAGTGCGCACCCATGAAGTTGTAAAATGTATAAGACATCAGTTCTATGTGCGAACCAAGAGATCGAAAAGGACAAAACGAAGCTACTATGTTTTCGGAACACAAAGATACAACATTTGTCTTTCATGGCACAGTGTTGTGTTCTTCTCTAAGTATGGAATACTGTTCCGGAGGCTAGAGGTAGAAGAAATAACGGAGAAGTACTTTTGCAGTTGACTGGAAGTGAATGCTGACCTGCACTGCTCCTGTTTTTGGGTTTACATGTCTCTGGAAAAGTGATGCTGTGGAATGATGAAACTCAGTCCTACAGAATATTAATCCACCAAGAAAAGGCAAAGGAAGAAACAATGTCTCTGAGTTATTTTTTTTTTTTTTTTTACTCTCTGGACTTATGTTTGTTGTGTCTAGAATGGTTAGAAGTTTAAGGTAGCTCATGAAAATAAAATTTAACCTTGTTCGCCGACTATTATTAAAACTTGGAGAGGCAGCTTTTTGAGATCAGTCTTTCGAGAACTAAAATATAATGGCGTTTTGGTAGCATGGAAGTCCACTGGATTGGATTCACAGTAATGGAGAGTGATAAGGAGATTAATGTTTTAGACATTGATCTCACGACTTGGGATGTTTGAACATTACAATGTTTGTCGAATGAAGAAGAATCGATTCTATTGTCCTCAACACACTATGGATAAGATTTTAGGTCACCGAGAGAAGGTCATTGATGTGCGTCCTTCTCTCAGTGCCACCTCCATCCAGTCACACAGGCAGAAAGTAGACTATAGATGGTAATTTGCTCAGTTAATTCCTATGCCAGACGGAACGTTAAAAAGCTTGAAATACTGAGAGTAGTCTTAAGTGCATCCAACCCTTTCTATGGTTTCAGTAAGAGTCTTTGGACTCCCTGGAGGTGTCACATAATAATAATAATAATAATAATAATAATAATAATAATAATAATAATAATTTGAATCACATGATAAATTGTCTGACTTGGCTAGTTCGGATTTAAGTTTTCAACTCTCTCTCTCTCTCTCTTATCTTGAAGCTTCTTTTAACTTTCCTCCCCTCTCCAAATAGTCTATTCACGATGAAAAAGTTTGTGATTATTTAAGAATATGCATTCATTTTCAGAATTTATTAGGAAAAATATCATAAATTAATTTATTAAATTTGGAAATTAATTAATTAATTACGAAACGAGGAAGAGGAAACGAACAGGCGGCGCTGTAGTAGTAGTAGTACAGCGCCTTCTATCCATTTTCTATCATCAGTACATGACATACGTAAACATTTTCTCAAAACATTTTCCGAATATGCGGAAATGTATTTTATTTGCATATACGAGTACATTTGCGCCTGTTAATTTCACTTTTTCTATTTATGTGTGAAAGTATTGCTGACAACGGATATTTAACTTTCGAAGAATGAAAAATGAAACTAGCAAGCATATTAAAATAAGCAAAATCATTTTATAAGATTTTTTTTGCATTGTTTATATATATATATATATATATATATATATATATATATATATATATTTTTAAATTTATTTAATTAATTAATTTTTTTCTGTCTAAAATCATTCTCCTACATATAACAGAACTTTACTGTAGTAAACATTCTTGGATATCTCTACTGAAAATACTACGGTAAGAGTTTAAAAAAAAAAAACTGCACCCCCCTACACCCTCCCTTTTTGTTTTCTTTCTCGCCAAAGAATCGCAATTAAAATATAGAAATAACCACACTGAATCTTTTATCGCCACAATATTGATTTGAAGTTCCTTTTTAATGTTAAAGCTAACGTTGCTAGTAAAAAGCAATCTCCTGGCCCTGGCTTTACAAGGGATTTCCGTTTTTAATAATTGTATCCGAGTAGCGGCGTTCTATCAGATGGCGAGGGCTGTTAAAATGCGGATATTATAGCTACTTGAGACATCGGTAAGACTTCTTTCTTAGAAGGAACAATATGTAAGCTTCCCCGCTTGGATTGAGTGGCTAACACATTGTTGTCGTAAAGATCCACAGGACTGGTGTATTCATTGTCCTACAGATCACAGGTATAATGCTTAACACCGCAGTCACTAGTCCAGGGTTAAAGACAACTTCGATGCTCTCGGAGTAACTAACAGGCGAATGAGAATATTCGCCTATTGATAAGTTGTCTATAACTTGGCTAGTTCGGATTTAAATTTCCAACTATCTTCCTCTTATCTGGAAGCTTTGAATCCGCCCCCCACCTTTCAAATAAGAATTATTATAAATCGTTTTCTTCTTCAAGATTACTACAAGAATGTCAAGGAGAAATGCGTGTCTAATTATATTTTAACCTTGATTTGTAATATGCTTGAAGCTATGAGGAAAACAAACAGGTATATAAAAAAAAAAAATTGGTGGCCATGTAGGAATTTTGATAATAATAAATAGATAACCAAGCTTCACTTCCTTCCCCGCTTATCCTCTTTTAGTTTTAAATTGCTTCCTGATTTCATATAAAAAAATGTAAGGTCATTTAGGCAGAATTTTAAAAGACTAAAAAATATTACGTTTCATGATAAACAAAATATCTCCAAGGTCTCAAGCTTTTCTTACCACCATCATGGGGTTGCCTATTTTGTTGAATAAAATACATTTTGTACATAAAATTACAAAATGGGATTAATTCGATTTGTTTTTAAACCAAAATCCAGACCGTTAAAATTACAACGAAATTATGCTAGAAATATTAATCACACCTTCAAAAAAGATCAATGTATAAGTTTTCTAGTAACAACAACACGTGTGGACACCACTTTTGAATCAGAAAACAATATTAATTTAATAATATTAATAACTTTTCTTTAAAACTTTTTAGGAATTTTAAAGACCTTTAAGATATTATTAATAATTTAAAATATTAAATTTTTTTTCAATAATATTTAATACAAGAAGAAGACACTAAGTTATTTTTTAAATAAGTAAATTCTTAAAGATTATTTTGATAAGTGGGTTATTGTTACCGGATAAGAATAGCCTCACTAAGCAAATTAAATGGTACCCAGGGAGAGCAATGAAGTTCTGAGGCTCAGCTATTGCTGTTACCCTCCTGCCATGATCAGAGCTTATAGCTGTATAACCCCCATCTACATATTTTCTTTTGCAGATAACGAGGAATATGCTTCACCCATCTAGCCATTTTTTTTAATGGATTATTGTTATGTTGTCTTTTTCCTTTATGATGAAGACATTTTCAGATTCTTCTATGCTCATTATTCCAAGCTTTTTTTTCCCCCGTCTTCATTAGGATTTTAGGAAATAATATATTGGTGCATTTTTGCACCTGCAAAGCATATTTAATCTACTGGCCACAATCAATACCTTGTTTATCGTGAGTCGGAGACTTTTCAACCTTTTGCAATCCGAATGTGTCGTTGACGGAGAGAGAGCAGATGAGGCCCCATGATTGTTTTCCCCTGTGACGTCATACACACTCGCTCTCGTCTACAGAGCGCGCGAACGAATCCAATACTTTTGTTAAGAGCCGTTGGCGCTGCTTGATTGCTAGGCAACGTGAGAGGAAAGACATCTTTTACCCTTTTATCATAGGTAGCGCGTTTCTTAGCCCAGATTTAGTGTCTTATCGTACCTCGCGCGTCTACTTTCTCCTCCGTTCACTAGCATTTTTCCATTTGCGAATAAAGGGGAGTTGGAAATATAAGATAGCCTTGTCTTTTAGATTAAGGATTTTTTTTTTCTTCTTCTTTTTCTTTTGTTTAATATTATAGATTTGTGTATGGCAAGTATATTAATGGGTCTTCAATACTGAGAGAATGGCATTTCAAAATCAATTCTAGTTGTGTTGGACAACAGAAGAACTCGAGGATATTCGAAATCTCCATTGAATGTTTTGATTGAGATGCCAAGACAAATTGTCCCCCTCATCGAAACGGATCAGCTATTTTACACAGGGATCTTTCAGTGTGGACAGTCTCGACTGTAAATTCAAAAGGTCCAGTCCTGAAATAAGTAATACCTCAAACGTTAATTTTGAGAGTTTCAAAATCTTGAAGATAGCACTAATCGCTCACCAATTAATATGAGTAATTTAAAGTGTGGCTTCAAAGTGATGTAACGGTTGCCTGCCTAACTATCGCATTTCAACATTCCTCAAGGATACCGTCAGAGGTCAGTGGGACCGAATAAATGACCTCAGGCAAAAACAAAATCTCAAGGGAACATCTAAAGTTTTTTTTTTTTTCGTGAAGACACATCATTAACTATAAAAGAAATAAATTAAGAGAGTAATGAAGGGGATACAAATCCTTTGATGTTTATCTGCCAGTAAGCGAAACTCTAAGAACTAGGACCAAGATCTATGCGTTTCATACCGAAAAACTATCGGCAAATCCAAGTGTAAGTAACCACTTGGTAGTACAACACCAAGGCAACTCGAAGCAAAGGTGGAGCAAGCTCCCTCACTATCCTTGATATTTTCTCATAATGTAAAAACACAGCCCCTAGGGGATGTAATACTGTAATTACATTATGAGGAGAGGTCACTACCCAGACCGGTTTCAACCTTTATATTATATCACTGATGAGACCTCAAAAAAGGTTGAAACCGGTCTGGGTAGTGACCTGTCCTCATAATGTAATTACAGTATTACATCCCCTAGGGGCTGTGTTTTTACATTATGAGAAGATATCAAGGATAGTGAGGGAGCTTGCTCCACCTTTGATACGAGTTGCCTTGGTGTTGTACTACCAAGTGGTTACTTACACTTGGATTTGCCGATAGTTTTTCGGTATGAAACTCATAGATCTTAGTCGTAGTTCTTAGAGTTTCGCTTACTGGCAGATAAACATCAAAGGATTTGTATCCCTCTTCATTATTATTAAGGTTGTCAGAAAAATAGCCTTTTGGCTTTCATTCTACATTAAGAGAGTATTTCATCAAAAGTTGGATATCTAGACACTGTTGAGTTATTTTATTAAACAAAAAATCCCGTTTTTTGACTTAGAAAAAGTAAATAGAAATTTCGACAATTGAAATAAGTATTTTGTACACGTTTAGTTTACACGTGGCTTATCTATACGGAAATTTGTTAGTACAATCTTTGAAAATGCTATCAAATGAATCAATAATATAGTATGAGATCTACAGAGGTTTTCATTTTTTAACTAGTCATTTTTTCATTTATCAGTTCACGCCGAGCGAGGTCGCGTGATAACATAAACTACACTATCAATTGCTAAAGTCTGTTTGGTTATAATTACGTCCACGACTGGGAAGTTATATTCTTTGTCCTGTTTGCCCATTTCTGAGGATACTGAGGATATAACATACATGAGTTTCTTAGGAAGAAAAAAAATCCCCCGCTATCTTAAGAGACCTGCTAACTTACTTTCACTTGAAAAGTTCTCATAAATGTGTTTGTCAAAAACATTTATGAGGACTTTTATATAGACAGGATTCGAACCCAGATCTTTCCAACAATAATGTATCTTCGATACTGACCGAGATACTCCCGCTCTTTCTTGCAAGCCTTAGCAGAGCGCCTGTTGTTACAGATGGAGTGCAAAATGCACCTAAAATTGCAGTATGAGAATGAATAAATGGGTGGTCAAATTTTAAAATAGAACTTTAAGCTACTAGATAGAAAAATAAAATGCAAATCTTATTTGTCAATAAAGTAAACGTCAAAAAGAACATATTCTTCATTTATTTCAATTCTCTATACATGAAGTCGCTGCTCAACACACACACACACACACACACACACACACACACACACACACACACACACACACACACACACACACTCTCTCTCTCCAGTTGTAAACCAACGATTGTCGGATTGAGCCACAAGCGAGTATGTGAAACCTGTTTTTCCGGAAGTAGGCAGCTTTCTGTTAGCCAGGTAAAAAAAGAAATATTTTTCTGTGGGGGTAGATGAGGTTACACTTATACCATAATAATATGTAGGTATTGCTGTGGTCAGACCAGTCATAATCCTTTCTTCAATTTACAATAGCTCTTGGAACATTAATAACAGCCTCTGTAAACTTCATCTGGAGAGCATTTCCTGTGTTTACTTAGCAGCTTCCTGTGTGTAAAATGGACTTCAGCCAATTCTGAACTGGTTATTACATAGTATACCCACTTTGTGTATCAAACACCCTATGGAAAGTAGCTATGAGCTCCTCCTCCACATGTCAGACTTTCCTTGAACAAACAGGAAAAAAATTCATCAACAATACATGCAACCATTATGTCCGTTTTCGCCTAAAACTTCTTTTATTTTTAACCTATTGCTTCTCTCTTGGCTCTCACTAGAGGACTCTGATGTTCTCTGCTGATTCTAATAAAAACGTGTATACGACAGTAGTGCTAACTTGTGGAACTTTATATACATTGTTAAGCTGTTGGTACAAACGAAAATAAAAAAAAAGAAAGAAAAAAAAAACAAAGAGTAAGAGAATGGATGCTCCTCTTCACCCCCGCTGCTTACCTTTTTGTCTTTCCTGCCCACATCAATTAGCCTCCTTTTACCATTCCACCTGACTTCACCCAAGCTGAAATTATGTTGTTTGGAAGAATGAATAAACAATAGTTATTACTCTTGAGTCCTCTTTCCAGACCGCTAGCAGTTGCGCAGAATAACTCTATTTATGCCATTTCGTCTGTAGGTTTATGAGCTTTAATTTGAGAGGGGCTGTGTGGAATGCAACGCTAACATACACTAAAGATTACAGGTTGGTCCTACTTGGGGTGGCAAGTTCAAGAAATAACTACCGGAAACACAATCCCCTAGTGGTAAGGGAGCTCGGAGAATCTGTGGCGCCCAATAAATTTTGTTACCTCTATAATGTGTCTGACTTACGACAGGGGTCGTTATTACTAGTTGGTTCACTGCTGTGAATTAAGTGAGTGACCTATAACCTCAAAAGTAGTATAGGGATCTAGATTTGTCTTTTTCTACATATGGGTATTCAACATTTCATTACAGTTGTTTATGAAATGCCCCATTTTGGGGTCGTTTAATGTATCACGAGATAATATTTATATATATTATTATGTATTAATAACAAAATAAATAAATTATCTACTAAATAACAGATTTTCTGAAATGCAAAACTCATCCACCTCACTACATGACATCTCTAACTCATCTTGAAAGACTGTTGCATAAATTGGAGAATATGGGATTGGTATAAAAACTATTCATTTGAATAAGTGTGTGGGTGACGGATAAGTAGCAGAAAGTGGTAGAAGGTGGGAATGAATCTACCAGATTTAAAGTGACCAGCTGTGTACCTCAGAGTTCGATCCTTGGGCCATTGTTGTTCATTCAATACATTAAATATATTGGGAACTGATAGGGGATGTTCAATTGTTACCTGATAATTCAAATATAGGTCGTGTAATCAGGGATGCTAGTGATTCAGAATGATTTCAATAAACTGGAACAGCGGAAGAATGATAAAATGACAGCCAATTTTATGTTAGTAAATGCAAAGTTATGCACTTTTGTGTGATGAGATTTCCAATGGTAATATTATATTGGTGGGATTATGTTACAAGCGACTGAAGTTGCTAGGGATTTTGGAGTTATTGTGGGCAGGAAATTGAAGTTCAAAGGTCAAAGGAAAAATTGCAAATGAAACTCAGACGAAAATTTGCGATGTTAAAGCGAATATTGATACGTAAGGATAAGAAGATAAGACCGCACCAGGACTACTGCGCTTAGATTTGGTCTCCCGAGTTCCATGGGGATAAAGAAGCAGTGGAATGGATGTGATTGTAAAAGATGGTATTGGGATTGTGCAATGTATTACGAGGATAGGTTGAAAAGAGGTGGACTGCAGATCCTGGTAAACAGGAGAAAGAGAGGGGGGAGGACGATATGATAGAGGTCTATAAACTTTTAATAGGGTGTTATAGGTTTTCAACTGATTATTTTTTATTTATATAGAAGGTGGGGAGAGGATAATTGAGCATCCATGAAAAGTCAAGTTTCTGTGCGGTTTATAAATGGGTGAGAGATTTTTCATTCAGAGAGTTACTGGAACGGTTTGCCTGCTGAAGTAATGAGTGCATCCATTGAAAATCAGTTGTAGAGAAAGTATGGTAGCTAGTTTTTTTTTGGGGGGGGGGGGATCTACTATCTATCTTGATGGTCCTTGGCTTACTGGAAGTCTCGGATAATAATAATGATAATAATTTTTAATAATAATGTTTTGCTTACATATTATGTATTTAAAACACATACTAATACAATATTAACAATGATGATCATACCAATTTTTTGCAATGAATTACTAATATATATATATATATATATTTTTTTTTTTTTTTTTTAATTTTAAATATAAACCTGGTTATATTTACTCCATTTCCCAAGTAAGCAAACAGACAAGGTCAGTCAAGTTTGCGTTACGTAGTGCAAGACCAAGGCAACTCGTGGTAAAGGTAGATTTAGCTCTGATCACTAATCTTAATATTTACCCTTAATGCAAAGCACATCTCCTTGAGGAGATGTATGATGTTTTGTATTAAAGGCAGATACCAAATAATTTTATATAAACTTGGTTTTTAATCATATATATATTTGCAAATTTTGTTTTAAAGCGTTTATTTTTCATTTTTAATACATTTAAGTGCTGTAGTTGTAATAAATGGATTTTTTTTCTTTGTGTTGATACTATTATTTAATGTGCAATGTCTCAATTTGTATCCTCAAAGTTTTTTATTAACCTTATCTGAGGATGACACCAGTTATTATATTATTATTGGTTTGTTGGAAGTAGACTGACGCTTGACAGATTTAACATTTACTACAGCCGTAGGATAAGAAATTCACACACACACACACACACACACACACACACACACACACACACACACACACACACACACACACACACACACACACACACACACACACACACACACACACACACACACACACACACACACACACACACACACACACACACACACACATCCAGAACTAATATATTGTTTCATTAAGTTTGTAAGGTGTGTAAGATTGTATTTTCGTTCATAGTATTCTCCTAAGTTCCCTTTTATACTACTGCAGTTTATAAGATTTCTTTATTCCAAAGGTAGTTTATTTAGCATAAGTGGAGTGTAGGAACTGCAAATAGCCTTTCCATAGTGATTATTATATTTATATATGATATAATTTTAATTGTCTGAGGTCTTGTTACACGGTATATATTTCTGGCTGTCCTGTATAGTGACACACGTGTGTTGCTATTAGCATTTTTTGTTCTGACATTGCAGTGTATATAAAGCCGGAATCGTCTTTTTCTTCCGAAAAGATTGGCTTTATCATTTTGTCCTGTAGTGACATTAATCTATTTAATTTGTAGGGTGCACAGAAAGCATACGTTGTTATAGCGTATCTTAGTATATTTTGGCACAGTGATTGCATATTTTTTTTTTTTAGGAGTATGGGAAGTATGTCTTTTAACCTGTAGAGTTTGCCAGATATTGTTCGGAGTTTGTTTTGTAGATGGTTTATGTGGCTATTCCAGTTCATATCTGCGTAATAATAATAATAATAATAATAATAATAATAATAATAATAATAATATGACTGTCAAAAGAAGCACATTATCTTTAACTAATTTTAGATGCTTGTATTTTTTTTCTAAGTTCTAAGTTTTTTTACCTTAGTTAAACAAATCGAATCATCGCTATTTTTGTACCTTATCTTTCATACTTTGATTTTATCAGGTTTATACATTTACTCTTTCTTTCACTCTGCTTTAACGTCTCTCACTTATTTTTAGTCTTTGCTTGCTAGAAAGTTTTCTTCTGTCCCTTCTAGTCTTTCAGCTCTTCTTTACTCTTTACTACCCCCCCCCCCCCCATTCTCTGTTAATCTGTATTGACAATTCTAACTTATATATGTGAATGAAATGTGCTTTAAATAACACATTTCTGCTTTATATTTATTAGGTGAATGGAAAATTAAGATGGCAGTTATGACTCTTATTTTATCCATCTTGTAAACAACATGATTATTATACATAAACAACATTTTTCAGGACGATATTAATATGGTCACCAACCTGACTTACTATTAAATTCTTAGACTTAAACCATCCTAAAACAAAATGCATGATATTCATAATCCACCGACACGACCCACTGGCATTGAATATGAAATAAAAAAAAAAAAAAAGCGAACTAAAGCGGGAAAGTTAACGGTACATGTAATACAGAATATTCGAAATTAACCATACTGCGCATGCGCAAATTACGTTATGTTATACTGGCCATTGCTTTGATACATAGAATGCCAAGGTAGGCACTCATTTCAAAAATGTAACGTGTTTTTAAACCGCTATACATTCTTATCATCACAATAACTTGTAATGAGTCTAATTATTATTGTTATTATGATTGATTATGTTCGATTATTATTACTGATACTAATACTTATATAATGTAATCCTTAACCTGCTCACTTTATAGTATACTATAGGATTAACATGAGTGGGAGTCACAAAATTAATAAAATTATAAATAACACACTACACTAATAAACAAAATAAAAAAAATCATTATAGAGATTGAAGTATATATGTAGCACTTTAGGGCCGACACATTGCAAAAGAAAGTATTGAAATGTTACTCAAGATATATGTTATATATATAAAACTGCTTCGTGCGATATCTATAAAACATCACATTCGTGAGTATGTAATTCTATGTTAATGACTTATTCTACATCAACATTAATTTTCGCATTATTTTATGTAGGGGATTGTGAGCTTTGACAGAAATTAATCGTTAGACGTAATACTGTTTAGCTGTACATTTTGTAAATACTAAACTGTAAGTGGTAATAATAAAGGCATTCTTTCAGATTTCTATCAGAAAACCATCTCGATTAATGCTGACAATCTCAGGACAGTTTTTTTTTTTTTTGTGCTAGATGGGTAAAGCAAGAGTGTTTTTCATATTTCAAGAAATCTAAGAGAGCGAAACTCAGCGTCCCATTTTAGTTGCCTCTTACGACATGCATGGGCTACAGTGAGGCTGGTATGTAAATAAAGACCTCTCTAAAAATTGAGACTATCTCCCGGACCACTCTTGACGAGTGACCGAAAGATCGTCCAACTCGTTGGTTCCACTCATTGAAGGGGCCCCCACCACTGAGAAGAACAACTCATATTCCAGGGAAAAGCATTCACCGACAAGGCCCTTTACGGGCCACGCCGGAGAACACCCTCCCTAGAGACTCGAAATGCTCTCTCAGGGCAAACTCTCCCCTCCTCCGAAATCCAAGCTCCCCTCATCGGGAGCAAAATTCCGGGAGAAACCTAAAAGAGCGAAACTCTGCATCTCATTTTAGTCGCCTCTTACGACATGCATGGGCTACAGTAGCGATATTCTTATCCCGCCACCACACGGGGATCTCAATAGAGTTTTTTTTTTTTTTTTGGCTAGATGGGCGAAGCAAGAATGCTTTTCGTATTCCCCGTTATCTGTAGAGGACAATGTAAGGATAGGGTGCTATTGAGCTATGAGCTCTGATCATGGCAGGAGGGTAACACCAATAGTGGAGCCTCAGTTAGAACTTCATTGGCTACAGCATTGCCATCCATTACCCTTCCCTGGGTACCCATTTTAGACGCCTCGTGCGACATGCATGGGCTGCAGTGGAGCTATTCTTATCCCGGCCACCACACGGGGATCTCAGTACAATTATTGGTGATAGAGATGTTGGACAGGTGACAATGGGAAGTACCAGAGCATCCTCCGTATGAGTCCTTGTGACTTCAACATTCCCCAAAATGAAAGAATCCCTCAGAGGTCTGGGGTTTCGTGATGTGCAAGAGGTTCTTCGAGTAGTAGGTGGCACTATCACAGATATTAACTGGTAACACTTTGCTGGTGGTATCCAGTGGCTCCCACAAATTTAGAAACAGATGCAGAACATGGCTTGAGATTACATTGAAAAGATGTAATTGTATTCCCTTGATAAATAAACTATTTTACATGTTGTGCACGTTCCCACTGCCTTATTTGCATCCCTCGTATGACCATAAATCTACGATACTGTTGAACTGCAGAATTAAAAAAAAAATAAAAAAATATTAAAAAAAATAAAATATGCAAATTTATTGGAATTTATTTAAAACTTGATATTAATACATTTTTAATTTATTAATATCATATCATATAAAAAGATAATATGAAGAGGTATTAATATCAACTACATTATATTTCTTTTCTTTTTATTATTTTGATTTGTTGTACATAAACTATAAACAAGTATTATTGATAAGAATGCGAAATTTTCTTATTACACAGCAAAGATTTTTTTTTCCCTTTGAAACGTATATCGATACTGTTTCAGTAATTTGGAATAAAATTAGAATAATACAATTAACCGAAAATTTCTACCAATAGGAAGACATTAAAAGTACTCGGACAAATTTCTTGTTAAGCGTTTTTTCCAAATTAACCTAATCGTAATACACATTTAAAATCTAATGAATTTATGAACTATGTTCATTTGGAGTAGGATTTTAAAAATATTAAGTTATAAATGTCCAGCGATCACCAACATATATGGCTTGCCAAAAATTTACAAATAAGAGATCCGCAGCGAAAAGTACCTTAAAGGTTACTCTCTTAAAACCATTTGAGGGGATAAGAGTCCTTTCTGATTGACCTGGTAGAACACCTAAAGGATTATGTAGTTTCTGACACCATGCTTACAAGTATATATCAAGACACTATTCACTGAAGTTTGTTCCCATTAAAGAAATTTTGAATTACTTGATTGGGTTTGATTTACATGTTTCTGGTCTTGGTATGGAGTCCTTTGCCAACAGCGAACAAACGCAGTGGATATAGAGACATCAAGGCCTGCTAAACGATGCGATAATGTTTATGACATTAGTTATTTGGGATCATTGAGTTTTACAGTCCTTTATGCACCATCTGAATGACATAAATGTAAATATTTAATATCATTCAGAGAAAAAAAATGCACTGCCCTTCCTAGATGGATATTCTCATTATCAAAATCTGGAAACAGAAGTTGGACAGTCTAAAAATTGTAAAATATAACTGCACAGATCACACAAACTTTCTACATTTCAACGCTTAAAATACTTTTCTTTAAAGTCTTTCCTACTCAATAGTTACAGCAAAGCACAAATAAGAAATATTTCACTTTCTTTCTCCAAATGTAGTCATTATACTAACGTTACTTTTGTGGTAGAAGCACGCATGAAATTAGAACTCAGTCAAACTTATCCTAATCAGAATTATTTTAGCATTTTCTTTTGTTAAACCTAATCGCAGAAATTTTTCCTTTAAATACTAATAATGTAAATGATAATGTAAACGATTTAAATGTAAACACCCTACCGCGTGAAACAAATCACCCAGATTGAAATTCTGCTTCTTACTTTATTTCTAATTCTTCTTTATATATAAAAAAAAGAGGTGTATGAATTTATTTTTACAAAAGTTTATAAATAACAAAGTAATCTAAAAATATTACATTAAATTAGGAATATATTATATATTACAATTTTATTAATAATCTATATTAATTATACTATTAAAATTGAAATTAACATAACCCCATATAGTTATGGCATAGAATTTGCTAGCTTTTGAGGTGGCAGAAAGGTAGGATAGCGACTACGGCCTCTATTTTCCTACCCCCTTGTGGTCCACGTGCGAAAATCTAACGTTGCCTCAGTTCATTCACCCAGTCTGTGACCCTGGTGTCGTCTCCCCTCCCCCTCAACCTCTCTAAAAAATTCAATGGGACACTTTTGTCTAGGTTTTTTACCCTCTCCTTTCGCTCCGTAATGACCATGAGGGGGACCACTCATGAAGGGGTTGACTGGCGCGTGGGTAGGGAAGAGACAGAGAGCACGCACAATCTGCACCATCTCCCTTTTCTGTCGTGCTATACAGTGGATTGTCGATATCAAGATGAACATCTGCAACGCCATCTGCCGGATAATTTGGTCACGCAACATAACTGCATTGAGACTAGGAAATTAAAAATGACAAAAAAAATAAATTAATTAAATCAAATAAAAAACGAAGCATTTCAATGATGAATTGCTAAACTTTTTTTAAAATCTCCTATTGACTCTGTATCGTTTCTATCAAAGGGAAAACTATCTTACTTTTGACACTGCAAGTTCCCTATCTTCATTCGCTTCCAGTTAATTCGATACTTTTTTTTTTCATTTTTTCTTTCCAAATAGGTCAGCTGTACAGATGAATGCTGATATTTCTGAGGTAACTGTGCATTGGCATTGTTTATAAAAAAATGGCTAAAGGTCTTCATGCATCTGTGCATATATTTGAATGAATCATGGCCTCATCCCTAGAGAGGCTCCTCTATGACTAGAGGTTCGTTGACCTGGCCTTCAATTTGTCCATACCCCTTTTAAAAACTCAGCTGTCGTTCATGATCAGTCCCCGATTTGGTCCCTCAGTCCGACTAGTTCAATGAAAAAAAGGCGGCCACCAAACGGGGTCAATCCTTCCGTTCTATATTGAGGAAGGTTAAAAAAAAAAAAAAAACGGGCAAAAAATCCTTCCAACCCCATATCTTTCACTCCTTCCTTTCCCTCCATTTCTACTGAGCTTGCCTTCCCCATCCCCAGTTTGTATATTAAACAGATCGCAACGACGCTGACTCATTTCTGTGTCGGTAACTATAGCGAACCCTTTCCTGTAGCTCATCTTGCTTCCCCCGTCGGCGGTCTGTTGATAAAAAAAAAGAGAACGGATAGATGCTGAGTAGTGACTCATCTACATACGAAGAGGATTGCAGTAGCACCTGGACACCAAAGGGTTAGCTTAGCGTTCTGTTAGGACTCGAAATTAACAACAACAAAAAAAAACTTTCTTTTTTTTTATTTCGCATTATTTACATACAAATACACGTAAATAATCAAGGCTTGCACTCCTCGCTTTTCCTGCTTTGTTATAATGCAAAAAAAAAAAAAATGACGTAAATGCAAAGATCAGATTTTTTAGGTTAACGTATACCCTACATAGGCGTAATAATATAATATTTACCTGAATTTATTTTAATGAATTAGACAACACAATTCATTTATAGTAATTATATACTATTCCCTAATACCTTTTTCATTCCTGAAATGGGGGTAGGGAACAGCAGATCTTAATCCTTAGCCATCACCAGTAGCTGGGTCTATGACTATCCATGATTTTAGTGGCATGGGAACGGTAAGGTCAGCAGACAAATGCCAACTTGTGATTCTAAATCTTAATACTCGTATTTTTGAAACACTGTAATTTGAGTACTCTGACTTTTATTCTGAAATAGTTTGTTCGACAGTCAACATTTCTGTGAAGTATATATATTTCTGTTGCTATGTTTAAAATCCGAGATTTTAGATGAAAAGGATCTACTTGCCTGCACACACACACACACACACACACACACACACACACACACACACACACACACACACACACACACACACACACACACACACACACACACACACACACACACACACACACACACACACACACACACACACACACACACAAAAATTCCATATACACGGTAGATGAAACAAAAGAACCTATAATAGGTCAGTACTGTGTGGATTGGGAAAGAATAACTCTCTTGATATTTTTTCTTTAAGGAATTTTGAGGTTGTAGTTCGTTGAGAAACTTTAACAGGAAGACTGTTCAAGAGGACATAGGCAAAGGGAATAAAAGAGAAAGAGGTAAAGCACGTTTGTTTCGTTTGCAGTTAAGATAAAAAGGAATGATGGGTAGCTGCTTCCCATGTTTTCACCAGCCCACCAGAAACTGGAGAAAAGGTAGCTGCTGGTTCAGTTTAGCAGTGTACTTGGAAATTACTTATAGAAGAGCTGAAACAGTAGAAGAGAAAGTGGCTGAAGTGAGTCAGTCCGGGAAGAGATGGTCATATTATCAGCCGAATTGCTCTGCTCATAACAGTGTCAAAAATTTCTAGAGTAATTTTGGTGCAAATTTCTGGGTTTGATGTCTATAAGTGACAGCGCACTTCATTTATGTTGGCGTTTATACCAGGTTTTTTTTTATTTTATTATTATATAAATAGTTCAAATTTATATAATTTCAATAGTTCAAAGCGTGTAGGAACATGCAGTAAGAAAAGATAAACTCAAACATGACACCCATACAAAGAGTGACCAGTTCGTTTGTCATAATATGGCCTCGACAGCGTCTCCCGTACACACCACTACTACTGACCTCCCATCCCCCGTTCCAGGCATGACCTGGCAGAATATGTGGCGGGAGGATTATGAGCTAAGTGACCAGGAAGCCTCCTGACTTGTTATTGACAGATTCGGCCCATGTATGATTTGTTGGTTGGCTTGCAGCACCTTCCGACCTCCAATAAGCAAGGCGAATGGAGGTCATCTACCAGCCAGTGTTGTGTTGGCATTTTCTCCAGCTAGGCAGCTATTCTTTTGCGGGAATGCTAGCTGGATACTACAGAGTTTTCTTTTTGTGAAAATGAGCCACAACTAGTGAAGGCGGTCTTGTATATTGCATCGCCTAACCATTACTGTCTCAGTATTAAAATATTTGTACATTTATATTGATAATAATTATTAATATTAATATTGGCCAGTAACTGAAAAAATTAAAAAATATAAACATAAATGGATGGAACACGTTCAAAGAATGAAAACAGAAAGATTACCAAAACAAGCCTTAAAGTACAAGCCATTAGGAAAACGAAAACCAGGACGTCCTGTTAAACGATTCAACGATGACTTCTAAGGCCGGAACAGGCCATGCTAGGCCTAAATCCTTGATACGTATGATGATGATGATGATGATGATTAATATTGGCAATAGTATTAATATTAGTGTTAAAGTGTTAGTATTAAAACAAAGTGAAAAAAATCTGATTTCATATTTTAATTATATAATTCTTAAAAGGGTAGCTCCTAAGCAGATCTTTGGTAAGTCCTCCAGTCATTTTTAATCTTAAGTTTCGTATATACCAGTATGTTCATTGTCGGGAGAACATAAACCCAGCCAAAACTATTTGAAAGGAATACCTTTTCTGTAATTGAATTAGTAGCAGAGAGCCTGATGCATTATGGGAATAATCTGGACTCAAGTAACAAGCTTTCATGCGTTTTGCATGTATGTATTTACACATGCTTTTATGTCAGCTTACTAGCGACAACTTCAAATTATAGAAAAGTAATTGACATGTCAGGAGACTTGAATTTGTTTGGATTTTAGCGAGCTCAAGAACACTTCACAGCTGATCACGTGGGTTAAATGTGCTAATTTTACGTAATTTACCAAGGTGGTCTTCAAATACAGGCTGAACTAATCAGCTCTTTAAACTGCCCGCAGTCACACTTGAAGTCACAGACCACACTGTATTTAAAGTAAATAACGGTACGAAATCCTGGATGATTACCCAGGTGTCTGTTTAAGGCAATGATCTCCGAGATAAGGTCTGCTATCTATAAAACTGACGCAGTCGAAAGCTACGATGCCCTTTAGGTAAAAAGGCCTGCGTTTGAATTCCGTCCTACGACAAGATTGACCTTTACAATGGCTGAAGGCAGCTTTGCCAACTTCCTATGGTGGTTGTAGGATTTTACTTCCAGCTAACTCAATTTTTTTACTCTCCTTCCAAAAGACATTACAACTAAATATTTTAATTATCACGTAGCAACTATCACGTCATTCATATCGGTTGTCATAGAAACAGCTTTACTAAAGCCGATAGTTGGAAGAATTTGTGGTCTATTTCAAAATGTCATACAAATATATTTCAAAAGAATTTTCAATCTAGAGGGCGTTATGTATCAGTCAAAGTCAGGTCTTCCGGTATACAAACAACAATTAAATCTTCATATTAAGTTGGATGACTTATTGCCCTTCATGCCCCATATCTGCTAAGTCTAAAACTGCATTCAGAGCCAACCACAACACGGTTTAGCATTAAACCTTAGTTCTAATTGTACTGAGTGGGTGAAAAAGAAAACATGAACTTTTATATGCAGATATTTTTGTGTGTAAACTTAATCTTGAAGAATCACACCAAAGAGTTTTTGAAAGTAATAGATTAATTAAATTTCATTAAATATATTGATTAAATAACCCCACAGATGAAAATATCACTTTAAAATTGTTTAACTGGTTAGAACAGTGAAATAATAAATATAGTTCTTATTTTTTGTTAATTATTAATGTTATATTTTAAAGCCTGAAACAGCAAAATTTATTTGATTTTTTTAGGACTTGCCTTCCATTTTTCTATACTTCTAATTATTCTGTTTTTCCTGGTAAATGTTATATTATAAATGTTATATATATATATATATATATATATAACATAAATTAATAATAATATAGGAATACATGGAGAACACACTCTAAACAGAAATGGTAAGAAATTAATTGACTTTGTAGTTTATAATAACCTAAAAATAATGAATTCCTTCTATAAACATAAAGACATACATAAATATACTTGGGCAGCAAGAGGGTGGAAATCAATATTAGATTACTTCATATTAAATGAAAAGACATCAAAAGTTTCACTAGATGTTAGAGTTCACAGAGGATATGAAATAGGCAGTGACCACTTCCTTGTTAAAATAAAATTAAGATTACCACCTAAATGGCTACAAGTAACAAGAACAGAAAGAAAAATTGAAACATTTGTTTATAAAACTAGACTATTGAATGACACAACTGTACAATGGCTATATGAACAAAGAATTAACCAATATCTAGATAAAATAAAACAAAATGAAGAAATAGAAATAGAATGGCTTAATAGAAAAACGATACTAAATGCAGTAGCAAATGAAAGCTTAGGAAAGACCAAAAAATTCAATAAAAGGAAAAAACTGAAGATCTGGGATGATACAATCAAAGAAATAATTAAAAAGAAAAAAGAAGCCTATCACAAATGGTTAATCAGTAAAAGATTAGAAGATGAAATAGAATATAAAAGAATAAGAGCCATAGCTAAAAGAGAAGTCAGAAAAAAACATAGAGAATCATGGAATAAATTTTTTTCTAATTTAGAACATGATTTGTATAAAATAAGACCCAATGTATATAAGATTTTGAAACACCTAAATGCAGATACCAAAGAAAACATAAAATTAAGCACTGAATTAAAATTAGAAGAATTTCTAAATTACTATACAGAACTGTGGACAGACAAATATTTTAAAAAAGACAACTGGCAAACAATTAACGGAAATGAAAAGGAAATAACTGAAGAAGAATTAGAAATCAGCCTGAAAGAAACAAGAAACGGAAAATCACCTGGAGAAGATAAGCTAGATTCAGAACTATATAAATACGCAGGAACAAGATTCAAAAAAAGACTCTTACTATTTTTAAATAAAATTTACTCAACTGGCATCCCCCCAATAGAATGGAAAAAAGCAGTTGTGATTCCTATTTTTAAGAAAGGTAATAGAGATGACCCTAAAAACTATAGAGGTATCAGAATACTAAATTCCTGTTACAAAATATATAGCAGAATCTTAAATAACAAACTAATGAAATATTCCGAAAACTTTATTCTAGAGGTACAGAATGGATTTAGAAAAGGACGATCATGTATAGACCCAGCCTTTTGCCTAAAATTAATAGTAGAGAAAAGAAGAGAATATAATTTGGAAACACATATTGCATTTATTGACTTTGAAAAAGCATTTGACAAAGTTAAAAGAAACATATTATTTAACATATTAAAAGAAAGACAAATACCAAATAATATCCTAAAAGCTATCACAAGTATATATGAAAATAATCAAATACAAATAAGATTAAATCACGAGCTATCACATACAAGAGAGATAAACCAAGGGGTCCTACAGGGATGTCCCCTCTCAGCAACTCTTTTTAATATCTACTTAAATGAAATAATAATAAAATGGAGTAAAAATTTACACCAAGGAATTAAACTTTCACCTACAGTAAACTTAAACACTCTCCTCTTTGCAGACGACCAAATAATAATTACAAATTCTGAAGATAACTTGCAGACAGCTATTTTAAATCTAAATGAGATATCCAAAGATTATGGTATGATAATATCAACAGAAAAATCAAAAACTATGGCCTTTAATGATCCAGCAAGAACTAAAATAGTATTAGATAACAAGATCTTAGAACAGGTGAATTCATTTAACTACCTAGGATGTATGATCACATATGAAAATGAAAAAGATATAAACGAAAAAATTGCAAAATATTTAAAAATAACAGGTGTAATTAACTCTATATTTAAACCAAACCTAGTTCAAAAACAAACCAGGCTAAAAGTATACAATACATTAGCCTTACCGGTCTTAATATATGGAAGCGAAATCTGGACAATAAAACAAAAAGACAAACAAAGATTAACAACAGCAGAAATGAAGTTGATGAGAAAAACTGCAAAGTATACCCTATTTGATCACAAAAGAAATGAAGAAATTATGAAAGAATTAAACCAAGAACCAGTAATAGAAAAAATTAAAAAATATAAACATAAATGGATGGAACACGTTCAAAGAATGAAAACAGAAAGATTTCCAAAACAAGCCTTAAAGTACAAGCCATTAGGAAAAAGAAAACCAGGACGTCCTCTTAAACGATTCAACGATGACTTCTAAGGCCGAACAGGCCATGCTAGGCCTAAATCCTTGATACGTATGATGATGATGATGATATATATATATACTTTCTTTTTTTTGTGAGAAAAAATTTAATTGCAATTAAAAGTTAATGTACCTTAAATGAAAAGCCAAACGGCTAGTTTTCTGGCAACCTTAATAGAATTTAAGAGGATAAAAATCCCTTGTTGTTTTATAGCCAGTAAGCGAAACTCAAGATCGAAAACTACGATCTACGAGTTTCATGCCGAAAAACTATCGGCGAAACCAAGCGTAAGTGACCGCTTGGTAGTACAACACCAAGGCAACTCGAAGTAAAGGTGGAGCAAGATCCCTCACTATTCTTGATATTTTCTCATAATGTAAAATACAGCTCCTAGGAGATGTAATAGTGTCATTACATTATGAGGAGAGGTCACTACCCAGACCGATTTCAACCTTTGATGTCTCATCATTGAGTAGGTAGACCTGGAAGATATCAAAGCTTAGTGACAAGAATATTCGTATAGTGAAGGTGTCAATTCTTTCTTGTCACGCTTGGTTTCGCCGATAGTTTTTCGGCATGAAACTCATAGATCGTAGTTCTCGATCTTGAGTTTCGCTTACTGGCTATAAAACAACCAGGGATTTTTATCCCCTTAATTTCTGTTAATGCATCTTTTTAAAAAAAATATCATAAATATATATAAGTATATTATTGTTAAGTTAATTAGAAGGTAGACCGTGAGATGCGATGATCAATATCAATATAACCTTGGAGGGTACTGGATGGCAATGCTGTAGCCAATGAAGTTCTAACTGAGGCTTGGCTGTTGCTGTTACTCTCTTGTCATGATCAGGGCTTTAATAGCTCAATAGCATCTTATCCCTACACTGTCCTCTACAGATAACGGGGAAGATGAAAAGCATTCTTGCTTCGCCCCTTTAAGCCAGTCCTTATTATTATTATAAGGACTTAATTATGAAAAACGAATGTTTTTCATGATAAACAGAGCAGAAGAAGCAATTGAACAACCTTATCTTTTTAAAATACAAATCTCTATTAGTCAATACCGCCAATGTGAGCATCTAGCTGTGTTGTGACTATGAGATTAAGCGTGTAACGAATGGAAATAAATAAGAAAAAAAAAATTGATATTAATATCAGAAAGGAGTTGATACGAATGACAACGTGCAAAAAAATCTTGCAGATGCATTTTATTAGAACGACTAATATTCATGATAAAATTTGAAGCGTCATATGTGTGTGTGTGTGTGTGTGTGTGTGTGTGTGTGTGTGTGTGTGTGTGTGTGTGTGTGTGTGTGTGTGTGTGTAGTGCAAGACAGATAAAGATGGGAAGATGGTCACACACTCAACAGTGTTCTTTAGACGACTGAAATTAAATAAATCTAGTGAGTGAAGTGGTCTAAGACAGCCGAGGATACGTGAGTGGTGTATGCAAATGAACTGCTTAGTTTAAACTGATTTGATGGCCCCCCCATACATCGGAAATGTCGAACTGTTGAAGAAAATAAACCATAATAGCATGCGGAAACTGCTGAGAGAACGAAGGAATAAGAGATAACTGGTGCAGAGCAGGTTTTATGGGCTTAGGAGCAGAAACAAACGTTGTCGGTGTTGTAAACAGCTGACTCAGGAACACGAACTTGGAGCGTAAAAGGATACAAAACTATTGCCATTTTAACCAGCCCATTTTTTTCCCAGGGAACCAAAAGAGCATCCACAACTGCGATTATAGAATAGGGTGAGAGAGAGAATGAATTAAATTTTTATAAACTGCATGTGGCTCACTCTTTGAATGGATCTGCGTAATTGGGTGTAATGCAAGGTTTGTATAAAGGGCATTTCTAAGTAATATACAACATGTTTGGAAATATTTGTCTATAGAATGTGTTGATAATAGTAATAAATGGAACATTGAACTCTTTTCCTTTTCAGTCTGCATTCAGAAAAAGGAAAAAGTTCTACACTTTGATAATAAGCTTACATGAATTATCTTTCTACTCCATCGTTTCTCTCTCTCTCTCTCTGTCTGTCTATCTATTTAGGTGGAAGATGAACGTGATCACCGACCCGCTTATAGGACTGAAGTGGATTGATAAAAGTTCTGCGTTTGGTTTCCGGACTATATAAAAATTAAATGAAAAAAATAGAAAAAAAAATGTTAAAAATAGGAAAAATATCCCTAGAGGTACAAAATGTACTTTATGTTTTAAATTGATCTTTCTTGGATGGGAACAACATAAAAAAAAAACTGTCTATTTATCTATCTATCTCTATTTTTCTGGTCATTATATGCTGTATTTATTTTTTCTCTCTCTTTAAGTTTCTCTTTTTCCTTTGTTTGTTTTATTAATTTATGTCCCCCCTTCTCTCTCTCACTTCTTAATAAGTATCTTCTTAATTCTAACCAGAAGTTATATTACTAATTGCAACCTTCAATATGAAGGAAAGCTATTCTTATTTTGAGTTAGGGAACACTCTGGCAACAGAGGCCATCTCGTAACGTTGCTATTAGGCAAGATGAGATCATTACTTCAATTACATTAAACGACTTACCAAGAACAGATCTAAGGGAACCAACGACATAACTCAATTATCTTAAGTTAAGATGATAATCTACAACAACTTTTCCCACCACCACAGAGAGAGAGAGAGAGAGAAAGCGTTAAATCGGATCATATTATTCTTATTGCGGAAAAAGTGAAGAACAGAAATTAGAAACTAAAAGAGAAAGTGTGTATGGAAAATTCCATCTCAGAGAAGAGCCAAACCTCTAAAATACTTAGTTAAAGTACTTGATAATTCCTGATATTTATCTGGAATATGAATGAAGTGCCTAATAGCATGAACTTTACACGTTTCAAACAAATTGAGAATACAGACTATGTATTTTTAGTCACTATAATATAATACACATACCTTAATGTATAAATATGAATGTTAATATTTTTCATGTTTAAATTATACTGGTGTATCAATATATATAAATTTATTTTTGTAGTATTTCTAATTTATGAAAATATTTGTAATAATTTAAGAGAATATTATAGTTGCTAAGTGATTTTATTCTTAATTATTTAAAAATCTAATTTACTTCTTATTTAATAGTATCCATCTTATCTTCTCTATAGAATTTTGGGTACTCATTCCAATTTTTTTCTTTCAATATGTATTCTTATTTTTCCTTTTAGTGTAATAATAGCTTTTTTATTTTTTTTTATTATGAGGAAATTTTGAATTAGCAGTTATAACGAAAATGTGATTTATTTTTTATTTCAAATTCTGAATAATTATATTATTTCTGCTCACCAGCCAGCTGTGAGCAGAAATATTATAATTATTCAGAATTTGAAATAAAGCTGTAATTTAAAAGAATTTGAAAAATAAGCTCTATATATCCATTTCCATGGAAGGGATGTTTCAAGTCTTTAGTTGTAGAAGCCTCTAGTGTTAGGCCATCACCATGGAAGCCTGAATTAGTTTGAAAGAAAAGAAACGGAAAGTTAACATGTTTGGTCTTTAAAAATAATATATTTTATATTAAGTACATATTACTTTAAAATCGAATTTTTTTTGTTTCTATTTATTACAGTAGGAGGAATCTTCCAGTCAAAACTTCACTTGTAAATGCAGGCATCTTTGACTATTTGAAAAATAATTCTCTCTAGCTATTGATCTCTGATGTATTCTGAGACGTCTTCAGTTATTACAATAATAATTTTCAAAGTTTTTTGTGAAGAATTCTTGACACAGCAGCTGTAGTTCACTTTCTCACACCTGACTGTCCTACTCGTTATCAGCACAACCTTAAGCCTAGCTTGACATCATAGTAACACGCTTAAGTTTAGTTGTTCTCTTGAGAGATAAGAGCTACATGAAGTCCGTCTCCTTAGCTCACGAAATCATTCTTTCCCTCGATAAACCCAGGGTCTCCATCGGGACGTATAAGTGCTTGCCTTTTCGCAGTGAACCCAGCTTGTGTTGAATAAACTACCAGTTTAGTCAGATAACATCCCAACCGGAAATGGTGGTAAAGTTGAGGAGGGTTTAGCGTGCAAGGATCGGAGAAAAGGGGAGATGAAAAGTGGGGGGGGGGGGTAGGCGGAGACAAATGATAGTTTCTTTGCTATAAAACTGTGTCAGTTGGCTGGATAATGGAATGGACGCGAAGAAAGTCGTTGAGACGTTTGAAAGCACATTCGAGTGACTCAATGTTAAAAGAGATAAAAAAAAGTTAAGATTTATTATGTGCATAGTTTAGTTCCTAGATATGTGACAGCAGCATATATTAAGGAAAATAAAGATTTAAAAAAGTTTTAATTCAACTGGTTTTATCGAATTGCTCAGTTAAATCTAACTTAGAAGTGGGGATTATCCATTTTCCTTCAATTGTCTTGTGTCGTCTATGAGAGTGGAGTCGTTTTGAATCATGTATTTCAGTCGAATTGCTTTTAAACCTTCTATTTGAGTTAAATTAGTTTGAATAATCCATCTACTAGAATTGTTTTGAATCATCTATTTCAGGTGAACTGTTTTGAATCACTTGGTTCAGGCGAGCTGTTTGGAATCATCTGTTTCATTCGAAAAGTTTTCAATTATCTATTAGGGTTGAATTGTTTTCAATTATTTATTAGGGTTGAATTGTTTTAAATAATCTATTTCAGGTTAATTGTCAAATCATTTGTGTCGATTGTGAACTGTTTTAATTCATTGAAAGGTTTTGTTTTCGATCTTCTATATGAAGTGATTTTTTTTTTATTGCTTTCAGTCATCTATGTGAATTGAATTACTTCGTTTTCAGTCATCTGTGCGATTTTAAATTGTTTGGTTTCAATTACTTATTTAACTTGAATATTTTCCGATGATCAGTTTAATTTGAATGATTTTGTTTCAATCATCTGTTTAAGTGGGATGAATTTCAGTTGAATTGTTTGTATGATCTGCTTTTGCTGAATCTTCTGTTGTCTTTTGATTTGTTTAAATGTTAAAAAAAAAGAAAAAAAAAAAGAGAAAGAGATTTCTCCCTAGTGGAATTCGGTTCTCATTCTTCCTTTTCCTCTAGGTGTCGCTCTCTTTCTCCGTACCAACATCAATTTCCTGCAATAACTCCGAAAAACAAAATGTAACCAGGAAAAACAGTCGCTAATCTATATTCATCATTGAAAGTCACATGACATGTCGAGTTGTACCTCAAAAACGAACGATGGCAGAGCGAGCGAGTACAATGCCTTAGCGGTGACAGTTAAGGAAATGTCTCTAAGAGTAAGATGATGCTGAAGGTTTACGTCTTGGAGATGAGTGGAAAAGGGGGTTGAACGTGACGCAGACAGCTGGTTGTGACTGGAACGCAGGGAGAGGCTGTGGCCACTTTAAGTCGGTTGTTATGGTAACCGGATGGTGATGACATTTCTTAGCAGAGAAATACAAATGACTTATAATTTTCCTTTGTTTTCATCCGTACGTTTTGGGTTTCATCTGGCAAACCGATGGAGCGTGAACAATCCGCAAATACTAATTACATTAGGATTTTAATTTTGTTTAATATCTTGTTTCTTATGACAATACCAAGTGAAGTGTGTGTCAAGCGCTTTGTTTTAACAGCGAATTCATTCCAGCTATTTTTACACTTCAAAAAATTTCGTTTATGTGCATATGTTGCCATCGAAAGCTTTGATACTAGATGAGAGCAGAATTACAGCTTGTTAAAGTTCAGAAAAAAAAAAAAAAAAAAATCCAAAGAATAGTTTTCGAAGAGCATACCCAGGAAGCATCGACTAATGCTCCCAAATTTCGTTGATATTAATAACTCCAAGGAGTTGTTATTATCCGCGTTTTATTTTAATTTCTCATAGGAAATTCTATACTATTCACAAATCACTAATTCAAAGCTTTATAGTATTAAAAAACGCATGCAATGAGCCGAAAGATACATCCCAGGTGCGCTAATGTTTTATTAACCGCTGAAGGACAACATAGAAACGTTGACAATACATGAACAGATGAGCTAATCAGGTAGTACCCGTTAGCCGGCTGTGGCTTAATCATATGAAAAGGGTGTTATCTTCAGTTAACAGTGATGGTGAAGGCCGAATTCGATTTTTGTTCAACCAAAGGGGTACAGGGATCACTGTGAACGAACTTTTGTTGCCCTTGAGACCAGATGACGTAATGGTTGAATTAAAAAAAAAAGGGGGGGGGTGCTTATCGCCTCGTGTTTAGAGGTCACTAGCGGTCGTCTGACACGGACCTTCTGTCGCCAACATGGTGAAAATTGCCAAAAGCGATGGCTGTTTTTAAATAGAAAAAATAGTATTGTAAATAAGTTAATAAGTATATTTTGACTATCTGATATTATTATTCATCCTTTTTTGTTATTGTTATATGAATGTCTGTATTAGGAAAGATTAATGTATTATGCAAAGCATTCTTTTTTTAAATATATATTATGTAAATTACCTCTTTTACCATCAATAATATTTTGCCTGCCTGTGATTGTATATATATATATATATATATATATATTTTGTCAAAAGCTGATAATGGAAACTTACATAAAAGTATCTATGAAATTATACGTATGGTTATTTTCACACATTTTTGTTCTTAAAAGAACTGGGCGATGGACTGAGTCCTTGACTCTTTATCCCGTCATCTGAATGAAGAAAATCTATGTCTATGTGGATGGGGTGTTATTGAGCTAAAGGCTCTAGTCATGGCTGGGTAACCGCATTAGCCGAGCCTCAGTTAAAACTTCATTGGCTACAGCATTGCCCTGGAATTCTGGATTCGTTACCCTGGAAGTCCTGATTAGTAAGTAAAGGGTAAAATCTCAAAAAATCGGACGATCTCTAGGCCACTCCATAGTGGGCGAAAGACCGTCCATGTCTCAGCGTTGGTTCCACTCATTGACGGCCGCCCCGTCCAAGCACCCCGACGGGCTCCCCGTTTAAGCAGAACCGCTCAGCGTTGGTTCCACTCAGTGTCGGCCGCCCCGTTCAAGCACCCCAACGGGCTCCCCGACTCCTGAGCAGAACCGCTCAAATTCCGAGGAAAATAATTCACCGACAAGAACCCCTCAGCGGGCCCTGCAGGAGAACACCTTCCCCGAAGACTCAAGGTGCTCCCTTAAGGCAAAAACCCCAAGGGAGCAAACTCAAAAACTCACACCCAGGATAACAGCAACAGCCGAACCTCAGTTTACTTCCTCGGTTCAGCATTGCCATTTGTTACCCTGGAAGTCCTAAAAAGGACTTTTCTTCCATGCCAGTTTCCAAGGTACACATTTTTGAATTTTGTCTCTAAAGTTAATAAAAATAACTTATATGAAATTATGTATGGTTTAAATAAATTTTTTAAAAAAGGAAAAAGTGCACAACAAAAAATTTATACAAACTTAATAATTAAAAATTAAATTTAAAAATATTTTAGAATATTAATATTCTTTTAAGAAAAGTTTGAAATATTTAACACAAGTTTACAATTTTTATAAGCAATATTGTTGGAAGCAAAGAATTCTGGGTGCAAGTTTTGCTCGAAGAGAATTTTTTTTTCGTTTATTTTTTATTATTTTATTTTTATTAGGAACATCAAATTCCTGACCAACTTTAGTTACGGATTTCTGTTGCAAATGAAGAATTATAATCACAGAGTTATGTAAACCAGATCCTCTTCTTTATTACAATATATTACGGTCTGTGAATCCTTTCTACTAGCCGGATTTATTACATTGACCTGACGCCAATAGGGAACCCATGAGCATGCATTTGAGATAGCGTTGGCGAACACATTGTCCTGCATGTCACACATAATAAGTGTTTTACGATGAGTCCCTGCAGGTGCTTACATTGCATTACTTGGTAATAAAACTACCGGTTTATGAGAGTAATATGACCAATGTAGATGGCAGTGTGTGGAGCCTAATGATCCTTCTTAATTAACAGACAAGTCTTTGCGATCTTCCATTATATAACCCTTTATATGGCTATAGTAATAACAAAATATTACAGTTTCGTTGTAATAATGATCACTACTTTCCGCGCATGGAATATTAAGAGGAATATAATGTTAAGTGCAAAAGGTTAAAGAATAGATTGAGTTGTTCAATAAACCCGTTTTATTTTTAAAGCAGAAAATTATATTTTCTTGAATCTATTGAACATCAAATAAATTCTATGGCATTCTAATTTATTGATCATTTCAATGGTATTCTAATTTATCGATCAGCTTAATAAGCCTAGGATATTCAAATTTATTCCCCAGCTTATTAATTCTCATCACCTCATCTTGCTTATCCCTCTTTTACCTTGTGGTGTCGAGCGTTAGTTAATCATCGGATCTCAAACCGTTCACAGGATAAGGTGATCAGCCCTACACCCCGGTGTATCCTATGTCCGTAGTGTTGAGTTTTCTAGGCCAGTTTGCCTGCTTTGCGGGAGGAAAAACCCCAGAATAAACTGGAGAAAAAAATCCTGCTGTCCATGCCCAAGACCGGCTAACTTGGCTATGGATGAGGAAAATCCTTAAGCTCCTCACGTCACTGACGAGAATCGAACCTAGGACACTCCTTCTCTAGGCATATGGTTGCGAAACGCACAGCCACTAGGCTAACCGCGCGGACTATATTAATTCTATGATAGTCTAAATTATCGATCGGCTTACTAATTCTATGATATTCTAATTTATTTCGCAATTCGATATTGTTTCAGTTTATGGAACAGTTGAGTAAATGAGTTCGTTTGCAATTGTATCAATATACTGAAGTCACCATTTCTGGATCCCAGTTCCCTATTTACGATGTGTTCTTTGATACCTACGGGGATGAGTGATGCTGGAGTAAAGGATGAGGATGCACACAAGACCTGAGCATTGTTTGATTAAAGCTTCGCTAAATACGTGCTACGGAATAGCCGTGTGCTTTTAGTTTTTATGGCGCCCATTTCTCCTGCAGTGATAAAAACACGCTGATGGACGTGGGATAAAGTTAAGCTTTAGTCACGTGCGGGAATATTTCCCCCCTTTCGTTATGTAGGTGAAGGAGTGAAAGAGAGGAGGGTGAACGACCTAGATGGTCCCTGGACGATGATGTCACATGAAATCGATGGGTGGACTTTACGCTAACGAAATGATGGGAGAGCACCTAAAAAAAAAAAAGAAAAAAAAAAGAGGTGGCTGCCCAAGAGACGAGACTGTTGCTATGGTTCCCATTCCCAGCTACTGTTTGGAAATTTTAGACAAACATTGCAGGCTTTGCATTAGTGCTGTTCACTTAATGGAGGGCGTTATGAGTAAAGGATTAAAAGAAAGATGGAGAAACAGAATACCTGAATGGGATCTACACAAAGACGTTTTCTTAATGTTAGATAACTTGTCTTATCTTCTTCTTTCCCTACTCCTATTGCATCTAACGCTTTACCGATATATTCTCAATAGATCTGATACGGCTACTTTTTATCACAAGCATAGTTTTTTATTTTATTTTTTAATAAAGTTTTTATTAACTTTGCTGAGATCGCATTTCTCTAGAGATTGGCAAGGTGGCGGAGGGGAGGCGAACAAACGTAGCATATAAAACAAAAACAACAACAAAATTTCTTTAACGTGAAACAAAACTTTCTAAAGATCTATCCTCTTATAAGACATAACCGAGTAAAATTAATTATACATTATGTTAAACCGGTTTCGAAGGAAGTAAAGTGTTACAGTATCTAAAGGGTGCGTATAATAGAAATTCAGTAGCGCTCGCGTACTGCAGTCGGTAGCGACAATGTCATCTGATTGAAAACACCTAGGTTCAATTCCCGTAGTGGTGGTGTGATAAGAACAACTATAAGGCTACCTAGGTTAGCCAATTTCTATAGATGTAGTCAGACCCTTCTCTGGAAATTTGGATTTTTAAACCCCCCCCCAATACAAACAAACATTTTTTTTCAGTAAACAGACATAACAGATTACGAAACACGAAATAATTATCCTATCGGTACCAGAATTAGATTAATAAAAAGCAAGTTAAGTTGTCTAAACAATGACGTTGAGACAAATAAAGCAATATGGAATGAGATAAGTCTAGTGATGGATTTATAGATGAATAATCTTGCCTCACACACATACTAACGTGCATGTGTGAGTTTTGCAATTTCTTGTGTACGGAATTAGTCCAAAAGTGTATTGAGTTACGAGGTGTCTAGATTCCTCTCGAAAAAAATGGATGCTTTTTTTAGATGAAGGTCGGTGTAACAAAAGTATGACGCAAAATTTCTTCTGGCAAAATTATTAAAGAAAGAATCATACGGCTTCGTTTTGGCGATGTAAAATAAATAGAAATAGTCCTGTATGGTTCTTTCTTTGATAATTACCATTATGCACCTACCGAGAACTCATGAAACTTACATCTATCTGAAATAGATAAGTGTTGAATAGGGATTTTCACCTGGTTGTTGAAGAGAACTAACCAGTTCGAAACAACTGTCAGGCAAGTGAAACCTTTATCAAAACCACCAATAAAAGGCGAATATATCGCCTAAGTAACGCTCGTGTCTTTTAAGTAGTACAAAGCTAAGACAACTTCGATGCCTAGGATTGTACGCTCATAAGCTCTCTGGTCACATTTCGTAATGTATTTCTACATATATTCGGATTTGAAATAAGGATGGATCCTTAATGTCCTCTATTTCCATTTACCATTTTGTTGCAGGTTGATATCATACTGATTGACGATCGCAGAAGAAATGTGTATGCTTATATATTTTTTAATTAATAATTATTATTATTATTGCAATCATTTCAGAAAAATTGACTATTTTTGCAATACCAATAAAGTTCTTAATCTTTTATAAACCTTATTTAAAATGAACAAAAAATGAAATATTTATTGCATTAAACATAATTAAATTATTACTAAAATTAAAATTATAAATGTAATGTAATTATATTATTATATAATATATGAACATTGTTACGCGTCATGCAATAATATAATAATATTACGAAATAAAAATATGACATTATTATTTAAAAAATCATTAGAGGGCGCAGTGGTAGAACCTGGTAGCAACACGTCATTGATACGCTCCTTTAAAAATGTTCTTATTATTATTCTTTACTGCATGCTTGTACTATTAAATAGAAAATATGGTGTCAATTATATATATTGTACATACTCTGTACGATCATATTTTATCAAACTTTGAAAAAAAAAAGCTTATTTCTTTGTGTAACTGTGAACTATAATAGTAAATTATTATTGTATTATTATTATTATTACTAATAATATCAGTTTTAGTTGAAAAGAGTAAAAAACACCTTTCTTAGATGAGATTCCAACTCTGTTTTCCGAAAGTCCTTACTCCTTATGACTAGTGATGTAACGAGGGTATGAAACGCCTGTGGCAAGTGTCTAACTTGCGCCCCCTAACCCAAAAATGACAAAAATGTTATACATTTTGCGCCCCAAATCTAGTTGCGCCCGTGGCGGGCGCCTCTTTCGCCACGCCCTCGTTACGGCACTGCTTATGACAACCTTACGGACGCTTATCAAGTTCATAACTATCCGAACGAATGTCCATCCTTATTGGGATCGTTCTTTTCAGTGTAATCTAAACCTTGACTATTTACCAGTTCAGTATATATAATCTTTAATTATAAAAAATTACAAAAAATTAAAAATGTAACGTAAATTTTTTAAAATTAAGTCTTGTTAATAAATGTAATTTCTAATTTTACTAAACATTTAAGTAAACCATAAAATAATTTAATTAGTTTAATATAAAAATCACAGTAACAGATATCGGAGGTTGTTGGTTGAATCCACCGTGAGATGCGGTGATTAATAACCTTGGGGGGTAATGGATGGCAATGCTGTAGCCAATGAAGTTCTAACTGAGGCTTGGCTATTGCTGTTACCCTCCTGCTATGATCAGAGCTTTAATAGCTCAATAACACCTTATCCCTACACTGTCCAGATAACGGGGAAGATGAAAAGCATTCTTGCTTCGTCCCTTTAAGCCAGTCCTTATAAGGACTATTATCAATTATGAAAAAGTTCTTTTTAGGACTTCCAGGGTAACAAATGTCAATGCTGTAGCCAATGAAGTTCTAACTGAGGCTTGGCTATTGCTGTTACCCTCCTGCTATGATCAGAGCTTTAATAGCTCAATAACACCTTATCCCTACACTGTCCAGATAACGGGGAAGATGAAAAGCATTCTTGCTTTGCCCCTTTAAGCCAGTCCTTATTAGGACATCGGAGATTGTTGTATATACATATTTTTGTGTATATGTATATAGACATACATATACATATTTTTGTGTATATACATACAACAACAATCTCCGACATCTATTATTGGGTGAGAATAACATACATATTTTTTTTTTGTGTATATATATATATATATATATATATATATATACAACAATCTTCGACATCTATTATTGGGTGAGAGTAATTTCTCTTAGCATGTTTTTTTTTTTTTTTTTTTTTTTAATTCTGATACAGCAAAATTATTTCGTAACTTCTTAGAATTACTAATTTATTCACAGAAATACATAACCAGCTAAATCAGGAATCTGATTTGTGGTTATGGCTCCCAAACATGGACACAAAGTGGGTCATGGCATTTAAGGCATGCTTTCTAAGGTGAGAAGGAAAGAACTAGATTTAAATTCGATCTAGGTTGTGAGGAATTGATTAGTCACTAGTCATCCAGAGTTCTTCACAAAGTTCTTTGCAAGGTAAAGGTACCGGAATTTCCCAGAACTATCATTCCCTGGAAAAAATTCCTGAATCTTTTTTCAGTTGAATTGAAATAATAATACCAACAGCCATGGCTCTCTCTCTCTCTCTCTGCTTACATATAAAATATGTAATATTTTTAGAATATTTCGAAGAATTTTGAATGATTTTTAATAACAGAATGTGTATTATTATTATTATCCAATAAAAATAGAAATATTTTTCAAATCTTTTTTTTTTTTTTTTTTTTTTCACGGAAGGTTTTATAAACAGGTTGGGGATCTTGCATTCAGCAACAAAAAGATCACCTACCATCTAAAAAATTCACAAATATCCATACTCAAATGGAATTCGACCCCGCAGGACAGAGATGTTATTCACTGGACCAGTTAGGATAGTAAATATTGTTGAGGTTCAGAGAAATAAAAGTTATCTTTAGAAATACTGGTTCATATTTATTCATTAAGATATAAAGAAATAAAAAAGAACATTAAAATCAGTACTATACTTGCTTGAAATCGCTTTCTAGTTTTCGTTAATTTTTGTGAGGTTGATTTCTAGTTCTTCATCCTGATGATGCTACGAAACAATTGCGAAACCTGTCGATGTTTTGCTTAATCTGCAGAAAAGTATTCTAAAGAGACTCCTATGTAAATTTCATTTCATTTATGACGTGCAAGTGCGCACTAGAGTTCTAAAAAGTTTATTTATTTTTTATTATAGACTACAGATCACTGTTTGCAACTTTTCGCTGCTGAGATGTCATGAAAATATCCATAAAAGTTTTGTATACAAGAAATAAAGTTTATTATTTTATTCTTAGAAATAATAATGTAACCTATATTTACTTAAGAAATTTGAATTAAAATTTGTTAATTATTTTAAAAAAATTAAAAATTATGATTAAGTTAAATACACCTTTAATTATTTTATATTTATTAACAGATATTGCAGCTGTCATAATTTCATATTTTCAAACATTTCGAAGGAGATACCATTACAAAAAATATATTTCATTATTAGTAAAAGTAATTTTTCCAGAGATATTTATAAGCATTACAACTTTTAAATTTCAAATGCATTACAGTATATTATTAATGGGAAGTTTTATTATACTGAAGTAGGTGAATGGAATATCGAGGAGTTGTATTAGGAAATAATGCTATTAGAATTGCCTTGTATCTCTCCTCTAGAAAGGATCTCGCGTCCCTTAGGTGGACTCCTCCCACAGTGTGAAACCACTGGTTTATTATTACATTATATAACTATTTTCTATTACGAACTAGTTCGAATCACTGAATATATCAAATGTATTGAAAAGTCTCAGAGTGGTGTGTAAACTACGACCCGGGGAAAATGCAAGTTATAGGTAAACATATGATGAATATGAAGGAAAAGAAAATTAAGATAATAAAAAAAGAAAACTGGATAATGAAAACATGGTAAATGATGAGAGTGAGAGAGTGTGTTTACACTTAAGGATTTCTAAAGAAACCACCAATAGAAAATAGAGATGTAGAAGATAAACAATAATCTCTCTCTCCGACTCTTTTTTTTTTTTTTTTTTTTTTTTTTTTCCGGAGGTGTCCACGCACTACTCTGATAACAACTCTTTACTTGGTCTTGCAGATGGTGAGTATTCTTTGCAGCGCTGCTGGCGCCATAATGTTTTCATAGCAGCCTCAACTGTCAATACATCAGAATTCAGAGACTGGTAACATGGCCCGGGGGTCGCTGGTCTCTTGGGGATTGGAGAAAGCCATACTTCCCCTGCGGGTGCTCCTTGATGGCAACTTGCGACAGGAGGGAGACGTCAGAAAGCGATATGAGTCCTTAGAATAGTGAATGCATCTTTTCCCCTTTCGTCTCCTCTCTCCGAAGCTAGCCCATTATGTAACAATGTGTAGTGAGTGAAAGAAGAGACAGAGTGCAGCAAAGCTCTCCTACCTGGTCTAAGAAAAGATGGCAGGACTGTCGTCTAGCATTTTTTTACAGTTATTGAGCGTAATGTTGTGAAAAAAAAAAAAAAACAGAGATACAGAACGTAGAAGCAAATATAGTTGTCTTTAATGCAATTACCACTTTATAATAAAACTTTTTTTAAATTTTATTTTAATGTTATACTTATATGCAAAATTATCTCCAGTGTTATTATATAATTATAAACACACAAATTATTTATTTATCCATTTTATCAGTAGCCATTTTTTTACTGCACATTGTTTTTTTATGCATCGAATTTTTTGGCTCCTGAACGTAAAGCTAATTTCGCATTTATGCATTTCTTCAATATTTATTTACATCGTTAAGGCGCCATTAATTAAATTCACCATCTTAACATAGTCTATTTCTTATAATTATTTACTAATCCACAAGATTCATTAATGTTCCTTGATTAAAAGTACTGTGAAAAATACAAATAAATAACAATCATATTAAATGCTCATCTCACATGACAATTCCCCCCTTGTAAACAGATTTTATATACTGCTTAATTATATACCTTGTAATATGTAATAATAAAACTAAAGTAATAATATATACCAGTACATATTATTACTCCAGTTTTGTTGCGTATCCATATACATATTTCGGATCCCATTGTGTTTAGAATTAAGATTTAATTCAATTCCATTGTTTCAGATCTGCTGTGATCTAAGCCTAAAGCACCGAAACGTAAGCTATTTTACTGACGCTTAGGCTAACATGACGTACCTTTATATATTTAAAAACGTTATATTTAACTATGACTGTTGTACCGAAGATCAAGATATTTTTAATATAGACGTTAAACCGGGTATCTAATATCATTCTTCTTCAACAATACTAAGTGTTTAGATAGCATGTGAGCTGAGTTTTATCATCAACAGCATGCTATATTGGAGTGTCTGGCTTGTGGATCTACGGTTGCTCACACAATCAGAATTTTTATATTTAAGCGAATAATGAACTAGATCATTTTTTATGGGTTGACCAGGTTGGTTCTCTATTTAATAATGAATTGAGAACAGTCAGTTGTACTCATCATAACTGTTGCAAAGTAACAATAATAGCTTTGTTTTGGTCAAGGGATGTCTTTTCCAAAACTGTTATGTAGCTTTTTTTGGCTTTGCAATTTTGATGAGTGTTCAGTTGCTTTTTTTTTAACACTAGACAATATACCAATTTTTGGATATAATCAATGCAAGAAAATAGAAAAATAACTAAGAAAATAGCATACAATTTTCGTTAGCTAATATCTAGTATTTTCTTTAGGGTTACTGGTTAACATTATAAAAAATACATGCAAGAAAGCCGTGCCATCATATAATAAAAATCCATAGAACACTGATGTTTATTAGTCTGTTACCCAAATAAATAAATTACACGGACTAGTTCTATCACCTAAAAGTTGTTCCCATCTCAAAAAAAGTTACTTCCAGTACATTTTGCACCATGTGTGGGCTAAGAATTTTTATTTTATTTTATTAATTTTATATATTTTTATTTTTTAAATTTATTTTTTACATATTCCAGAAACCCATCTCTGTAGACCAAATGGAAGCGGCCTGAAAATCTTTTCAAGCAACTTCAAGCCTCCAATAAACAATGAGATTCATCCTCAACTTAAAAGTTAATGATAGAAAGGGATCGTTAGCGAACATGAAATCTCTAATGTCAAAAAATAAATAAATAATAATAATAATAATGAGAGATTTCCCTATGTCACTTGGTGTCAGTCCGTTTTCATTCAGTAATCCTTGCGAGTGGATGACCGCAATAGATTCCTTCAGAATTCTAGAATAAAAGATCGCAATATCAGAGTAACTTTTAAACCAATTCAAACCCTTCGTAACCGCTCCCCCGCCTCCTTCCTGAGGTCTCCTAAAGAGAGTACATCTTTCTACTAATATCCACGAGTATATACAATTCCATGCTCCTGTGGTTTGACCTACATAGGACACACAAGCCGTGGATCTGAGGTCAGAAAAAAAGAAACATGTTGCAGATGTTGACCACAAATGTTTAATCAACTTCATGACCTTTGTATTTATATTTATTTTATGACCTTTGTATTTATATTTATTTTAATGTGTCTAGCCATGTAGAAGTCACGAGTTGTCTTTTAGGAGGTGAAACTCGTCGGTGTAATTTAATTATTTAGGTAACGACAAATAAATTTCTGTTCTATTGTATCGTTTTTAGTTGTATGACTTTCTTTCATCAAAATAATAAAAACCTGTTAATAATATAAACTATAGAAATATTATGTAGCAACATGTTTGCTATCAACTTTCTTGTTTTGTTCTCTGTCGATTGTTCAAGTTCTGCACACTTAGGGCACAAAAGCTTTCTGATGTAAATATTTCCCTATAAGATGTTCTAGCTATTCTCATTTCAAATGAAATGTAGAGCCAAAAGGCTTCATTTTGGCATAAGAAAGATATTAAAATAGATGATATTATAAATTCATCCATTTTTATGTGCCACAAAATAAAGAAATTTATCACCGAGCTTATGAGAATATAACGTTCTGCATAGGAGCTTGCCTTGACTTTTACTACTTGAAAGAACACGAACTCTGTCCAGGAACCTGTATTGATTACGCTTCACTAGCCTGACAGATTAGAAACTATTCTAATAAAAATGGATCGATTCATAATATCCTGCAATTTAATAATTAACTGAAATTTTGAAACGTGATAAAAGATTGTAACAACTCGTTATGAAAAAAAGACGCTGTACACTTCGCTGCATTTTTCTATTTCTATTCGTTCAGTAAATAACTTCAATCTTTTCCACTGCTTTCCTAATCTGCCTTCTATACTTGATTACATTATTTTTCTTTTCCCTGCTTTGGAGTATCAAACCCCATCGGTGCTTCGATTCTATTTGTTAAATCACAGATGCAGGAATAGGCCAGTCGGCCAGTAATCAGACTAAAATGACGTCATCCATATGAGACATTGATAGGGTTCATTCACCTTACCCCGTTGAGTTTTAAAAAAATCGATTTTTTTCCCCCCACTCGCTATTGTTAGAAATAACAACCCTATCCTGCAAACCCATAAGGGGGTAAAATCTGGACAGAGGGAAAATGAAAAACATCTGGGTGATCACGAAGTCTGTTATCCGTTGATTTTCGACGGGTTTATTACGAAATAAAAATCCCAAATTATAACATAAAATGATGTCACAAAATGTTTTCATAGCGACATGAAATAGACTCGATGGCATTGCAAATCAGCCATATAAAATACAAATGCTTGCTTTCCTCATGTTCTCAGACTACTGTTTAAAAAAAAAAAAAAAAAAACACTAGAGATGTCACACCGACTAGTAAAGATCATCTACTATTTATAGCGCCATTTTGGTGCAATAAAATAACGTATAAGTTTGCCCGAATGAAGCCAAAGTAACAAATTTTATTTAAACCCTATCCAACTAGAACAATTCTAGTTCGGATAGGTAGATAGATTTGCAAAACGTTCCACAAAACGTGATTAATAATAATTTAACTAATAAGTTTCAATAATTGATAGTTTATAATTTTAATGCAAGAAAATTAATATTTTTAACCCTAATGTAATTCTAATCAGACAGACGATATCATATTTGTTGATCTGCTGATTTATATGCTAGTTCAAATTAATATTTTAATATTGGAGTAGAAATAATTTAATTCTTACTCCATTTACGAAATTAATCTGCCAACTAAACATGCTTAACGAATACTATTCTATAAGAATGCTAACTCATCAGCTTGTCGGTTACAAAGAAGAGAAAATCTATTTGGTCAATCAGCCGGGAACGTGTTTGTTTTATATTTATATTTGTAATTGTTAGACCCCCCCCCTCATATCTTAACAAAGCATGTTTGGAGCTATGAATAATTGTTGGAGGCCAAGCAGGGTTGTCTGCTTTTCGTTAGCGACGAAACATCGGAGTTTGAGTTTTTGAGAAGGAAATCATGCTAGAGTTCTTTGGATGGAAAGAATGGATTCATATCCGATGTAGGAAGCCAAGAACTTTCATAGGGGTTTTATAAATCGAAGGTGAGATGGTTTCATACTGAAGGGACAGGGATTTTCGTCCTACAAAGAGGGCAAACACATGCAATTAACATTCGCCTCAGTTGCTTCTGCTATATTTACAAACTCAAATTTTTCGTTCCCTTGATGAATGGGAATCTCTCTCAATTAACACACGCCTCGGTTGCTGTAATTCCAAACAAACCCTTATAAATATTTCTCATTCCCTTGATGGGATTTGCATCCTTCTCTCTCTATGCTCAATAGAGAGAGAGAGAGAGAGAGAGAGAGAGAGAGAGAGAGAGAGAGAGAGAGAGAGAGAGAGAGAGAGAGAGAGATGTTCTTCCTGCTGTACTTGTATGGAAGTGCTAAGTGTCTGTAGAGTAAAATGTACGTAACTTTTCGTCTAAAACATGAAGTATATCGAATGACAACCTCAAAACTACTACAATAAAAGTTTTTACAGTATATGTCCTTTCTTAGATTTACTTAAATTTATCGCTAAGTAAATCGAATATAGAACTTCTTTTATTCACAGTGAATATTTTTCACAAATTTCAAAGGATTTCTTTTTTACAAAAAAATTGCTTTAAACTTAAAATAAAGCCTAGAAATAAAATAAATTATCGTTACTCAACAGGTAAATAAACTCATTGAAAAAAAATTAACACATTTCAATTATTTTTTATAGAACACCTTTTAATAAAATAAATAAAGATATTTATGGTGTTATCTTTAGGTAATATGGTTTACGAGAAGGGAGGAGGATGAAAAAAACCATGGGAGTGGGAGGGTAATAGATGGCAATGCTGTAGCTAATGAAGTTCTAACTTAGGCTCGGCTATTACTGTTAGCCCTGCCATGATCAGAGCTTTAATAGCTCAATAACACCTTATCCCTACACTGTCCTATACAGATAACGGGGAAGATGAAAAAGCATTTTTGCTTCGCCCCTTTAAGCCAGTCCTTATAAGGACTATGGTTTACGATCATTTTTGAAAAATTTTAAATAATTTTGTATACAGAAGCCTGTGTTTGCCCATTATTAATTAATATATATGAATTTGAATAATGAAATTAATTATTTTGTAATAAACTTGAAAAAACTATTAAAATCTGCATGCATATTAATTAAAGTATAAATTAATGATATATTCACATTGTTAAATAAATTAAAAATCATAAATTTATAAACAAATTTTTGAAAGTATACGATCTGTCTATGCTCTATTTTTATATAGCACTTTTGAAATTTGAAACAAATGAATTATGAACTGCAGATCAGTTTAAATGTGGTTTAAATCTGAACTTCTTATCCAAAATGAGAGAAGGATTTCAATTTTATGCAATGTCTAATTGCACTGTCAATGAGCAAAAAATAAATGATGTTCCTCAACTTACTACAGCTTTTCACCGTCTAACTAAAGAGGCTATTGGGGAGCTGTTTAATCCGTTAGGTCCCTCCACGCATTAGAACATCTCTTTCCAAGTTCGTTCACCCCACTCCCTCCCTAATCGAACAGTTTTTTTGGGTCTCGCAGTGACGAAGATATAAATCCCTTCTCCTTGTCATGAATAATGACATTCGTGTGACACACATCTGGGAGATGCAAAAATAAACCAAAAATAACAGATAAGGGGGAGACCAATGATTAGAACGCATGATTAAAGCACCCCAAATTCGTTGCCTCATCAGATGTTTCAATCTGCCTTTCATTTTTTTTTTTTTTTTAATTTTAAAGATTGACTTTCTTTACCATTGGCAAAACAGAGAGAAAGAGAATAACAGAAACTGAAACTAAAGATAAGAAAATGTATTGTTTCACTTTTTTTTTTTCTTTCTAGAATAACATTCTAAATGATATTCCCAAAACTGATAATCTTGTTCTTAACCTTTATGCGATTAAGATAGAGAGAGCGCGCACAGAAACAAACACCCTGTTTGAATTATGCTAAAAAATTAATATATCTCATACTGGCTAATAGTAGGCTTAAACACCCCACCTGCGATAAATTTATTCCCCACCTAATTGTAGGATGTAATTAATTAGTATAGAGTGGTTGAGTGAATTCTACTTCGGTAATTAATTATTTATTTATTTTATTATTTCTGCAGGCTTGGAAAGATTCTGTACGTTGACTGGAAAGGAGAGAATCGAAAACAACACAAATCCTGGCATATATACTCGAAAATCTAGCAAAACGATCATGTAAATCTATACTTTGATAACGTGTTTAATGATTCCAATCTCTTCTGATGGCATATGACTCTACTGAACTATCTCAATTTACAGCAATTATCTCTAACAAAACTTTTTGATCTTCTTCAAGTGCTTTTATAAATAATATTGCCAAAAAAAAAAAAGAATGAATTTCACACGATGAAATAGCCAATTTTTGAAGCTTAAAAACAAGATTATGAAGGTTGATTAATCAGCATTTTCATAATTTTGTATTTAAGAAGATAAATCGCATTTTTTTAAAAATTTTGCATAATACAATTTTTAAATTATTATATTTTTAATTTAGTATTGCAGTTTAATTTTAAAGTATTTCACTAAATACGTTAACTTTCATTATTATTTCATATATTCATTGAATATTATATCATATATTCATTTTCGATATTTTTTTCATATAATGCATGATGTCTTAGAGTTGGAACATCAATTCGTCTTTAATCTAATAATAAAATATACCGATTCTTAATATAGAAAGTTTGTTTCTTTAATATAACGTAAAATTTTTGAATAAAAACTTTCTTTTGCTTTGTTTAATAAATTTAAAATATTCAGTATACATACTCAACTACGTTTATCGTCAACACAGTTACACATTAATTATACAATAATGTTATAGATTAATAATTATTATCTAAAATATATAAGGCTATAAAAATGTAGCATATTAATGCCACATGTAGATAATTGATTAAAAAGAAAGATAGTTTTGATATTTTTTTTGTACAACCAAAGGTTAAAATAACACCTTTTTTAATTACTGAAGTTTTAACTACATAATGAAATCGTATAGAAATTAAAAATATTTTCACTCTGGGATTATCCAAGTTCCTACTGCATCGCCGCTAGCATCTGCACATTCGGAAACTAAATGTATTAATGAAAGAAAAGAAATACATAAGCGGGGTGGGGAGGAGAATAGAATGTATGTATGTATACAAAGCAACACATGGAACTATCTGCAATAGCGTACGTCGTAAAAAAACAGATAAAAACTATCGTACATATGGGTAATTACTTATCATGCTTTCACTGAGTTGCATGGAGAACCATTACAATTACTGCACATATCTTAGTAAGGTGATAACATTGAAGACGGGAGGTTCGGGAAGGGGAGGGCGACTAAGTTAAGGGTCTTTGGTACGGATCAGATATCTGCTTTAGTTATTGCCGTTGTTATAATGTTTGTGTAAAGAAAAACCTTGCCCAAACATCATAATGACTATCATAGATGCAAAGAAAGAACGTCAATTTTTGTCACAGAGATGGGAAAGGTTGTAAATGCATCTTTCTATATAACCGCCCGTCGTTGCTGGTATAACCAGGTGATACTATACAACCAACCTTAGGAGACACCTACAGGCCAAAAGATAAGGCAGCAAATTTCTAGAAGTAGAATCCATCAAATTTTACTGCCATTTCGTTCATTGTTTACACACCAAGTGATGTATGTTGACTTTGAGTTCCACTTTCGCGTCTCTATGGCAACTGCAAATCTTGCGGCCTACAAATTTTGCTTGGTCGGGAACATAACAACATACTTGTGTTTCTGATACTTTTTTTTTTTCTTTCCTATTTGGCTATTCAAAGAGGAGGAAAGCCGTGGAGTATTTTTACGCTTGTGTTGACATAGGGAGGCAAGGAGGATGTAAGAAAATAAAATTTCTTTAAAATGCAAAGTTTTTTTATTTATTTTTTCTTTTCTAGGTGGCAGTAATGTCACTTTTAAAGTAGTTAAGAATTTAATAGGAATGATTATGCGCAACTCGGTGGGTTTGGAGAAGATATAAATTTAATTGCTATTTTTTTCCCCATTGTATCTTTATTGTGGTTTATGAATACCTTCAAAATGATAATCAGTGAAATGAATTGAAAAGCAAACGATGCTCATCTTTTTTTTGAAAATTATCCTTTTTTTTTTTTTTTTAATGTTGCGTCCACCCATGCAAGGTTATTTGCCAAACGTATAGTGCGTCGTGACAGAATGAAAATAAAACGTAAAAATGTTCGCGTTCGGTTTTAAAAAGCAAACCTTTTCAGACATATGCTTTATGTGAATCATCTCTCTCTCTCTCTCTCTCTCTCTCTTTGTATATAGTATTTTTTTTATTTTTAATTAATTTATTTTTTGATGGTACATAGCGGTACGGCATACCGGCACCGTTATTATTGACATTTGACATAAGAATGCGAACGATACATTTAGAAATTTGTAATATTCAGTAATTTTTACATGTTTACCTAGTATGTAAATTTAATGAAATTTACATTCGCTATATATATGTGTGTGTGTGTGGGGGGTGAACTATGTGAAATATATGTGTTTGTATATATCATCATTATCATCATCATGCATATCAAGGATTTAGGCCTAGCGTGGCCTGTTCCGGCCTTAGAAGTCATCGTTGAATCTTTTAAGAGGTATATATATATTAATAAAGTTATCTTATATATTTTACGTCTTTTTTTATGCAATTTCACTTTGTGTAATTGTGTCCTTATTCCAAAACATTATCACACTATGAAGTAAAAATATCATTAAATAAATTTGTAGATTTCTTTTTCATATCCTTTTAATTTTCAGTTTTTCTTGTTGTCAAAGAATGAGTATCGGCACCGATTCTTTAACCAAAAAAAAAAAAAAAGCACTGTGTATATTTGCTCATATGGTTAGTTCTTATTTTCCTAACCTGCTATCGCCTATTACTGCTGCATAAACTCATCAATAAGTATTAATTAACTAAAACTGTTAAAGAAAGAGGGAAGAAATTAATTTAGTGACTTTTGTCTACTAAAGTAAATAAAACGGTTTCTGTTAAAGATACCAAGCAATTTTATAAGCTAGGTGCAGACGCAAACTTGACTTACTTGTCTGTTTGCTTACTTGGGAAAAAGGATTAAAAAACCTAGCTTATAAAATTGCTTGTTGTCTTTAACATAGTATGTACCCAAGGTAAAAAAACTTTCTACATAAAAAAAACGGTTTCTTTTTTCTTTAATTCCCAGTGGAAATCTATTTACATATTATTTTCAGGTTTCATATCATCTGTTCCTTTAAGAGTGAATAATATTAATAAAAAGTACCATTATATAAAGTAATTAATTTTATTTATTAATAATTCGATAAACAACAAATTTATCTTTATAAAAGAATGCATGTTAACTTTAAATAGATAAACTCAACAAACCCCGTGTGATGGGCAGGCTAAGAATATATATAATATAATATATAGGATGTTTCAAAGCGAATGTCCCGATTTGAAAATTGTATATCTCTGCAACCACGAACCACAAATGAATGTACATTGAGCATTTATAATTGGGGTGAGTGAAACATTAGGCCTTACTTCATACTTGGTAATTTATTTTGCAACTGTACCACATTTTCATTATTAGATATAACTATTTGAAATCGAGTGATTCTTTTTGAAACTTTGAAACACCCTGTATATAACATAATATATAATAGAACCCCGGGTGGTGGCTGGGCTAAGAATAGCGCCAAAGTAACCTATGTGTGTCGTAAAAGGCGACTAAAATGGACGCTGAGTTTCAAGAGTTTTGCTCCATCAGATTTCTTCCGGAATTTGCTCCCGGTGAGGGGGGGGACTTAGATTTCTGGGGGTTTGCCCTGAGAGAGCATCTTGAGTCTCCAGGGAGGGTGTTCTCCGGCATGGCCCGGTGAGGGGCTTTATTGATGGATGCTTTTCCCTGGAATATGAGTGGTTCTGCTCGGTGGTGGGGGAGCCCGTCACTGAGTGGAGACAACGCTGAGTTGGATGGTCTTTCGGTCACTATGGAGTGGTCTAGAGATCGTCCTAATTTTTAGAGTTGGCTTTACTTTAATATCAGCCCATGCATGTCGTACGAGGCCACTAAAATGGGTAATGGATGGAAATGCTGCAGCCAATGAAGTTCTAACTGAGGCTCGGCTATTGCTGTTACGCTCCTGCCACGATCAGGGCTCATAACGGGGAATATGAAAAGCATTTTTGCTTCTCCCATCTAGCCAAAAAAATAATAGAAATTTGATAATTTAGGATACAGTACTCTATAACTCTCCAAATATACAGAGTCATTGAATACATCACCCAAGGATGTGAATGGCACCAACTCTGGCGCAGTCTTCCTGAACATAACTGAAGCATTCGACAGAATTTGACATTATGGACTAATTTTCAAGCTAGCTACACCAAGCGAGAATTCCATGACCACTAGTTCTACTCATCAAATCATATCTGAACAACAGAAAATTTAGGATAAAAATCAATGGAATCAGATCCACTGAAAGAAGAGTCACGGCTGGAGTCCTTCAACTCGCTACTATCTCCGTTACTCTTCTCCATATACATAGCAGGTCTCTCCAAGTTGTCCCCATCCATTACCGCCCTCTATGCTGATGGCACGATCATCATAACCAGATCCCTAAGACCACAACTGGACATAAACAAGCTGCAGATAGCAATCAATGAATTAGAGAATTGGTACAGCAAAATGACGTATCTCAATCAACCGAGGAAAAAACTCTGCAGTACTACCAGAACCGAACACAACCATCCAAATGTTTGGAAAAAATCATCCTTTGGCAGACCTCAACCAAATATCTAGGCGTTCAGCTTGATACATGCCTAAACTTTAATACACACATAAATAATGTCTCAACTAAAGCCCATCAGACCATAGCACAACTATATCCACTCTTGAATAGGAACAGCTTCCTAAACATAAATAACAAATTTCTCCTCTACAAATCAGTGATAAAACCTCAACTAACTTACGCCTCACCAGCCTGGGGACACATGACCAAAAGAAACATCCACAGATTATAAACAATCTATAACAAATGCCTAAGAATGGCGTTTAATGCCTCTTGTTTCATCAGAAACCTCCAGCTACACCGAGAAGCCAACCTGCCAGATATCAAGACCCGCATGATGGGCATTTTAGAAAAATTCTTCACAGTCACAGATAATCACCCAAATCAGCTAATTCGACAGACAGTTTGATTACAAACATAGAAAACCGAAATCCTTCATCGCAAGAGAAAGCTGATACGGCATAAAATGCTCCAAAAGAGCGGGTAAAATACCCACAATAATCCCCTCACCCACAAACTAAAATTCAGATAAAGGGATAAAGAGTCAAGGACTCAATCCATCACCCAAAGAAGTTCCCAGTTCAAGAAGATAATGAATAAATCTGTAATGTATTGAAAAAGTTATAAACTAAACTAAACTATTTTATTAATTAAAAAATAATTAATAAAATAAAATTAACGTGTTATTCTTCTTCTTCTTCTTCTAATGATTTCGTTCAAACCCATAGTGCAGTATTTCTGTATCTTTTTTTTTTTTTGTTTCTGCTTCCAAACTGTAGCTTCATCTCTTTATCTTCCTTGGAAGATTCTATTAAGATTCAAACTCGCAAAATGTATTGTACACGAGAGCTGTACTTGGAATATTAATTCCACAGACGAGATGCTACAAAACCTATAGGCACATTAGTACTGAGTATGGCCAATATTTTAAGCAGAGAGAAGAAACTTATTGATGTTTTTTGAGTACAGTTAGTGTGTGTGTGGGGGGGGGGGGGGTAGGACTGCTCGAGAATGGTTGTTTCGTAGGACAGAAATAGATAGAATGAAGAAGGTGAGGTTAGTTCGGTGGGTTTGTATTTGGACAACGAATGGATATTGTGTAGCAAGCTGCTTCTGTGTTCGCAGGAAGTACAGAAAAATTGAGGAATGTCAGAAATCCATTCAGGAGAGCAAAACCCATGAAAATATTCACAGAAATGACCTAATGAAGAAATAGAACGTCTGTGAGAAAGTGATTGAATGCAGTCTGTAAAGGAAAAGCATCAATTAACTGAACTATGTAGGTTTAACTTTAGTAGTTAGAGAAAATAGTGTTTTGGAAAAAAAATGACACTTTTTATTTTATTTTTTAGGGATTGGAATGTGATGTATTTTTGCCAGGAAAGGGTGAAGGGTGAAAGTCAGACCAAGAAGAGAAACCTTTTTTTTTTTTTCTTTTTTTTTTTTTTTTTTTTTTAGATCTGCTACGAAAAGGTAAGAGGCGATGACGTAACAACGTTCTTATCGTAGACAGGATTGTGTTTTCGTATCACTGAAGTTTGATATTTATTAATCGAGATAATAAATATATTCATTTCGCAGTACCATTCTTGCATAGTAAAATCATTCATTATAGGTGAATTTTGGGTTTAGTTCAGTTATTATAATTTAAACACCGAGTTGGAAAAAAAAAAAAAAAAACACGTTTAGTCAGGAAAGATGTACGCATAAGAGTGGACGAAGGAAAAAAAAAAAAAACTTCTTCGAACCTACTCCACAGTAGGGTTATACTTCTTCTTTCACTACTCGTTATTCCCGCTTCCTATGAGGGTCCGCGTGTTACTTAGATGCGACTACTTGTTAGTACCACTCCTAACCGACCTGTCGCCTAGTCTGCCGCTGGGGGGGTGGGTATATTTTTGGCTGTAGAGGCGTATGTTCACGGACCCGCTTTGCCTGCTTGCGGGATGAAAAACGCCAGATAAACTGGCGGAAAAAAACCCTACCGCGTCCAAGACCGGCTAACTTGGCTATGCCTGAGGAAAATCCTCAAGTTCCTCACGTCTTCGACGGGAATCGAAGCTGGGACACTCCTTTCCCAGGCGTATGGTTGCGAAGCGCAAAGCCACTAGGCTAACCGCGCGGACCCGCAGTAGGCATATACTACTAACCTATTATTATTAATGTTATCAACAGTGGTCGGCCATTAGGTCCATTGGTAGGAAAGCCCTACATTTTAAGTTTTGAAATGTATTTTTGAACTGAAGATTCGTTAGCGAGTCTTATATGAAGGTGGCAGCGTTTTTCCTTTTTCCCTTTACAAAACTGGACAATCGCGCGCGCACACACACACACACACACAGCGATAATAACTATATGCATATTTAAATTCCAATTGAATTGTTTGTGATTCCCTGTGGTTTATTCGCCTTATTTACATAAATAAAACAATAATAAATAAAAAAAATCTCCCAATGTCTTTTCATTTTCCAAAGAGGGTGGGTAGCACTCCTTTATCCCTAATTTTTGGAAATCAAGAGGCAACCACTCTCCATCCTAACATGAGTTATGGGCTATGCTATTGATGATTTGTTGACTGACGGGTGAAGTGAGTGCTTCTTCGTCTCGTGTTTCTAATCCGAATTAGTATTATTGCTTCAAAGAGACCATAATACTAGTGAATTATATGGCCTATATTTCTGAAGGTTGCGAAATTAAATACTTGAGTTTCCCGAACTCAAAATCCTAACTGACTTTTACCAATGATCGACTAACTCTGGAAGAAGCTGAAAAAAAAAAAATAGGGAAATGCTTAGTAAAAAAATAGCCCCTTTAGATGGCCAGCGATTAAAATGTAACCTATAGATAATATCATTATGTACACACACACACACACACACAGTAAGCTACGCTTCTCCACTGTGTGCATGTTATTGTCGAAGTATATATGGAGTCATTCAAGTATGAAAGACCTGGTCGGTGTCATATATAAAAACCTCATGACTAAAAACATTAGATGACATTTTACTATTATGAAAACTGGAGAAAGCGAAAGAGTACGATTAGGAGGGCTTAAACATTCTCAACATATCAAAATATAGTTCACGTCGAAAAGAGGAGAAGGTAACTGCTGGTCGCTATTGCCTCCCATTCACTGATGGTCTCAGAACTAACCGTTAGAGACATTGAGCTGTTTTGTCTGCCCCTAGTTAACAGAATAACAAGACCAACAGTATCCTATCTTGAGAAGAAGAAGGAAGGGACATTTAATTTAATTAATTAATTAATTTTTTTTTTTTTTTTTTTTTTTTTGTTCGGGAGAGTCGGGGAAACAAGACAGAAGTCAGGTATACACTCCTCCATCTTATCCGTTTATATTTCTTGGGAGAAATTTAATTCATCATTATCAACTTCCCCTTAGAGAGGTGTGTAAGTACATCCAAGAGAGCCATCAAAACAATGTCGAACGTTTCCCATTATGTAATCCAGGTTTCGCTTTAGAAACTGACGGAAAGAACAGATCCATAAATAGCACCCAAAGTAATAATATCTTAAGTAAAGACCTATAAAGAGGCTAAATGCGTTTACTTTGAAATCAGTCTCGTTTTTTAGAAACCCTACAAGAGTCACTCTATTATCGTAAACTATTTCCAACACTTCATCTGCGATCACTTATATTTCTCCTAAAATCTAATTTAACACAAATCTATTTATATTTCCCTCGATAAGTCCTAAACTCCAGTTGTTGCGATCTGTGATGCTTCACTTCAAAGGATTCCTTTGCAAAGATTTGTATGGACGAAGCGTAGCTGGGCACCCTCCCCTTCGTTTCTCTTTTAGGGCGAACAAGTTATTGTCTATAACCTTTCCGACATATCGACGGAAATGTCGAACGCTTAGTGTATGAAAAAAATGTGGCTGGGCTTTTTACTTCCTCTAATCAAAGGTTGGGCAAAATTTTACAAGCCAAAGTAATTTTTCATGTTTGTAGATAGTATTCATGGCAGGTATTATTAATGTGATTATCATAATAAAGCCATTAACATTGGCGCTCTGCGACCATTTATATAATGGGCCCTGCAGAATGTAACACTTCGGGCTATTTCTGTCTGGATCAGTTCCGTAACCAGAGATTCTTACCTGGTTCATGGATGTTGCTGCAAATAAACGAACTGACAAGAACATTTTTGTGGATCAGTTGGTCAATTGAAGATGTTAATAATAACAATGAAATGTCGACGTCAATCGAAAGCATAAATATATTTTTATGCCATAAGCGAATATTAAGAAAAGTCATATTATATCCTTAATTAGCAATAGTTGATCACATTAAAACAATGCCTTTTTTTCTTTCTCTTTGTTAACTATGGAATTCAAAACGATCGCTTACAATCCGATTCATGAAAAAACTTTATAATGTAATGACGATCTCAATTCAATCTCCCATTTTAGAAGAAAATTTTATCAGTACAATCATCTGAGAATGTCTACACGATCATTCATATATGAAAGTGATGTAAACATTTAAATGGTAGATCCATTTTATACAAAAAGTTAAAAATAATTTTAGAAAATATTAATATTAAACTTTATTTATTTTGATACTATAAATGTTTATATAAAATTTTTAACTCAACATCAATTTAGTTTAATTTAATTCAATTAATTATATTATTATTATTATTAATAATGGTTAAACATCCACTTCAGTCTTTCAATGCAAAAGTATTCTTGTCTTTTTAACGATAACAAACTTGCTTGTTCCTCAATATATTTTTACATACTGTGTCAATTATAATGTAGTGGAAACACAAATTTTTATGTAACTCCAGTGATGGAAATTTGTAAGCCGACAGTAAATTATTACAGTGGGTGAGCTATTTGTATATTTTTTTTTATTCCTTTTTGCCTAATCCGGAACTTCTTCAAGCTAGTTTATAAGGGATCGTCCGGTGTGATTGCCACCTAAAGACAATCCTATATCCAAGACGGGATTCGGACCCGCCACTTATTAATTGGAAAGTGGATACGCTAACCACTGCCCCAAACATAAACCCTTTCCGCCAATTATCGAATGCTTGTAATTAAATTGTAGTTCATAATGCATTAAAATGAATAGTTAGGAAAACATTAAGGGATGCTAATTTTATGTGACAATTTAAGTTAACTGAAAAGCCGTGTTATTTAATTGTTTGGCTTTACATTGAGTTGTGTCTTTGGAAACATCCTCCTAGAATAGTTGCTCTGTGTTACTCTATTAGAAATGCCTCACGCTGTGGTGGCCCAAATGATTTCATATTACACAAGCACTTTATATCTTTAATATCCAGAAATTATTTTGGTGTTTACTGTATTTGTTAAATAATTTTATTTATGTGTTTTGGTTTGTAATGAGGACTACTGAGCACGGACTCTTACCCTAATAGGGTAAGTTCGGTCTCTTCCCAATCCGTCTTGTAAGAGTGTATATCTGTATATATATATATATATATAAATGAAGGACATCACCAACATCCCTGTTCAATGCAGGATTCGAACTTGCAGTGTTTTGGATGGAGAGTGGATACGCTCACCACTAGACCAAACACGTCAGCAATTTAATACCTTAAATTTTAAAATATATTATAAATTACCATTATATAATGCCATTAGCACATGAAAATACAAATAACATTCGACTCTATACATTATTGCAAGAAAAATTTTAAACTGATATTCATTATTGGGTAATTGCAGCTTATTGCATTCATTCGATCTTTGTATTTCAATTCTTTTATCTTAATAACACCTGTGTTTATTGCATTAGCAGTGTTAATTTCTAAATCAGGTGTATTCATCAAACCATTGGCTGTGACATTAAAAATAAAGCTGAATTAAACATAGAAGTTTATTATAAATTAAAACTTAAATTGCAAAAAGATAAAATTATAAAAACACCTTTATATTTTTAACATATCTTGCCTTGATAAAATTTCACATGGAGAATTTCAATTGGATTTCAATGATGTTCTTTTCTGATATATATGTAATATAATATAATATATATTATATATTATATAATAGTTCTTTTCAGATTTTAGAGCAAAAAAAAAAAAAGTGTTATTTCAAAACCACTGTTGCAAGAATGTTTCCAAAACAATAATTTCAAGTTTATTTCGAATGGAAGAACAGACTGAACCAGGCCCGTCGCCAGATTAGATCGCCCCTGAGGCAGTTAAATATCGCCCCTGACGGATTATAAGACAAAAATATATAAGAAAATCTCCGATTGCTATTTTGTTTTTATTACAAGAGAAACATAAATGCAAAACGATTACATAATAATATTAATTAAATGTTTGCTCTACGGGGATATCGCACTATAAAACTGTTTATAAAAGCGCTTCTAAATTTAAATTATAAGCTGTGTCCGCCTCTATCGATATAATCGGTAGACCAACCAATCTTTCTTGGGTCACTGCTGTTCGCAAATAATTTTTAATCAGTTTAAGCTCGGAAAAACGTCTTTCCGCACGTCGCTACGCTAACAGGAATTGTTAGCGTAACGACGGCGCCTACCGCAATATGGCTGAACGAGCGCCCTTATTAAGCCGCTCCGTGAGGCGGGCTGCCTCTACGCTATCCCTGTCAACGGTACTGGGTAGATCCTACATGAAAATCAAGAGTAATAAGGTTTTTTTTTCAAATATTGGAACTGGAAAAAACTTATGAAATCATGCATGTACTAAAGCATTTTTATCAGATGATTTTACTAATTTTTTTGCTGGGCTTATATGCAAAATTAATCATAGAAATGGATTACGAAAAACTCCGGTACTGTAATACTATTAGAGAGTTTAACCTCACCCTGAAAACTATTATAATTACTAATATTACAAACTCTCAATGCAATATATATATATATATATATCACAATTTTTATCACAAAGTATAAAAAACATGTTTATATTGTTCTGAAGTCACTAAATTAATCAGTAATAATTTTCATATTGAAAAAACAGTAAGGGCAATTTGCATCTGCAAAAAATGGCATATTTCATAAGAGTATTAAACAGAATTGCACATAAAATACTCTTAAATGATATTGTAAATTGTGGAAAGAAATTGATAATGGTTTCTGTTGTTTTCCATTTAGTTTATAATATTTTTGTCATATAAATGTTTGGCCAAATAAGAGGCAGATTTAATAATAAAATACCAAAAATGTTATTTCTAATTATGTTATTTAAATTTTATTTATTGCTTAATAATACACCATAATTTTCTTTGTATAACAATGTGTAATATTGGAATCGTTGATAATTTGTGGTTAGGTCGTGCAGGCTTCGTCATGTATAACAACAAAAAAAAAAGTTGCGATTAGGTTTTCATTTTGTGTGGTAACGTCCATTTTGGAAGAAGAAGAGCAACCAAGTTACATCTAAAATAAAAGTTGTATGTTATAGATAGTTGACTCCAATCGAATTTTAGAAACGCCTTTATAAAATAATAGGGAATGACTCTGGCGCATGCTCGTCCACCCATAGAGCATGTGCAATAGGGATTATTATTATTTTTTATGCAATGTCATCGCCAACAAAAATTTGTAAAGCTACTGTTTTTAACTATAAACACTTAACGCCCACGAAAGCTTTTAATATCTGTAACAAAAGTTTTAAGCCAAACTTCAACATACTGTTACCATCAAGGTTATGTAATAATAAGTAAGGTTATAAACATGTTGGTACTTTTGTGAATTTTTGTTTTGATGCTTATAGATTATATGAATGTGTTAAAGATTATGTTATAATGTGCAAGATGTTTAAATACAAAAAGGGATGTTTTGTAAGAATGAATCTGGTTTCCAAAAGAAATCACAGACTCAGATTTATCCGACATAAATCACTTTAATTAATACCACTGAGAACATTCATACATTACTCTTATTTTTACAGACTTTTAGCTATCCACAAAGCTATCTGATAAATATAGAACTATGTTAATTGAACACTATCATGGATGTTATAATCATGACTACTTATATTGATCAATACATTTAAATATATATCAACAATCACAATATAATTTCAACAACAATTTACACAACATCGAAGCCAATTTCAACATCGTAATATACTTTTTTATATAATTAATGACTTTACATATATTTAAACAGCACAAAACAACAACGATATAGACAACCAATTACTTCATGAGTCCATATACATAGATACAACATTAACTTGACTATCAAGACAATACTAGTAACAATAATCGTATACAGACAATGCTAATTACTGTTACATGCACTACACAGTTACACTATAGTTAAGGACAACACGAAACAGGTTATGACATTTAATGTGACATGATTCGTGAATCATGATAGTAACTATACACCCAGTTAGCTGCCTATACTTCTCCACATCTCTGCTCATCTTAACCATTCTGACTGCAGAACTACATATTATCAATAGAGGGGAAAAAAATGATGTAATGTTACCAAAAACACCAGCATATCTTGAACCATCATCATCTTGAGGTAGTTGAGTTTAATACACCTTCATCCTAAGAATACTTATGTGGAAGATTCCATCTAAATGGTTTCCTAGATATATAAAGAAAATAAAAAAAAAATGTGAGAATAGGGAGAAAAGCAATGAATGCACAATAATGTAGTATACTCTGATATTTCTTAATCTTTATAGTGATCACAAACACCCAATCGTTACCGAAGGGCAGTCAGCTTGTCTTACGTATATAAACGCTTTAACAATTAGTAACACTAGAATATTCTACACAGTTATCACAAGGATTTAAGTCCGTCCTAGAGGCAGATAACAGTTTTTCTTTCCACGAAATAGAACAAGGATTTAAACAAATCGAAGCAATCACGACAAGATGCGTTTTGCCATGACATTCTTGTGGAGTGGTCATTATTATCCAAGCAGTTGAATCTAGAAAGCTTTTAAAGTGTATTTTGTTCATTCGGGTACACATATATATTAACCCCATTGTGTGAATGAAAAATCTTATTAATATTTGATTTACATTTTCCTTAACACTTCTCTGGCCTAGTCTTTGGTCGCAATTAGAACCGAAATTTTAGTGGCATTACTATTCGAAATAATGTTATGTCATAATTCATCTTTGGCTGGATGGACTTTTAATGAATTGGAGTACTTACTATCTCTCAATTAAATTAGATCACTGGGACAAAGTTACATCATTAAAGTCAAAATCGAAATGTCCATAAAATATCCCAGCAATATCTCAATAATGTATGTGATTGGGACATTTCAATTTTGATTTTAATGAAATAATTTTCAGTGGCAAAAATAACCAAACCAAAACGCGCAGCGAAAATAGTTGTTACTAATTACAAAAAAAATTCAGTTATCACGATATTGACACAAGAATGCCACACAAGAAATATCAGCTAGTTTATGATCCTACCTTTGACTATTTCTATACTTGTTGACGTGTTTATTATCATTTGTAACCCGCTAATTCTGTATTGCCACTGATCGTCTTGTGAAATATTTTCACTAAATATTGTACGGTTTTAAACAAAACTTCTTCATACTGAAGGGAAGTAATATAAACCAGACAATAAGTGCTTACTCCTTTTGTGAAGCAAACTTTAATGGAATTGAAGAATATTACTAAATAACACTTTGATTCATGTCCTTTTCTTTGTTTAATTCTACACAACATCGGTTTTCAGTCCTCGCTGCAGTCAGGAAGACTTCGCAATACTTAGACCCGGGTTTGAATCCCGTCCATAACAACTACCTTTAAAAGAGCTTTTAAATTAAGGGGTTCAGTTAGTTGTCTCATATGGCAGTAACAGTATTTTTTTTCTTCCTGCAGCTCATTTCTTTTTTTTGTCCCACAAAACAGGCAAGCCGGCCAGAGGAATATACGCAATTATCAGACATGATACACTAGACTCATATCCTTAGTGGGTTTTTCCGTAATTCCATCCTTCCCGTCATTATTATCGAAGATATTTCAACCGAAATGTCAATGGTCCCTCATTCTTTTTCACCATTCAATGACTCATATCCATTAGTCGCATCCTGAACTCGCTCCTTCTGAAACGCATTTCTATGTCTGTCTCCTACATCTCTCTCTCTCTCTCCCTTTTTTTTCCTTGCTTATCAATGTCGCCCATTACCACTAAATGACCACCATGTCTCAGATAGGAGATTAACTATCGGTCAGTCCTTCTCCATGAGAAGGACTGACCTATCCTCACAGCTTTTTTGCTTGAGGAGATATGACCTTTCATATCTCTTCAAGCAAAACTTGCTTTTAACGCTTGAATGGGCATCTTGACTTGTTCCCACTCTCTTTTCAACTTTTCATTCTCTTCAACAAAATTCAACTAATCTCACATGTCTGACATGGGATGCCAGACATGTGAGATTAGTTAGAAATGAGCTGTGGTCTATTCTGAACATATACAGTGAAGTTGCTGTTATTTTTAGACCTACAACTTTCGATGGTTATCTTGAGTGATTTGGTTGGATCCCTGACATGATCCTACTTTCACACTGCGAAATTGTAGATACTGTTGCCACAATTCCCCTATTTTTATTTTATATTTGTTCCTCCCGAAACAAAATTTTCTATCATATATACTAATAATAAATAATCAAAAAATTCGAATGTATGCAACCAGAAGGCGTTTTTCTGCTAAATTTAAATGCATTCAATGTTCATAATTTAATCTATATACAGTATATATAACACTAAAACTTCAAGAAAGAGAATTAGAAACAGAATTTTTGGAAAATATTTCTAAAGACGTTTTATTTTTATTTCGAAAATTTTCGTGCATGAGAAGATTATCTAAATCTGAAATGCGAAACGGGGAAAAAAAAAAGAATGAAAGAAAGAAAGAAAAAGTAAATCTTAAAGCATGTTAGAATAGTCCTTTCCTTCATCGGTTCCTAACTTTTGAAAGTGCAGTGTATAATAAGTTATTAGACAGACGTCCAGTTCTCGAGGGCCTAGAATGAGAATATTCGATGCTTTATTTTTTATCCTACCTACCTAACTTCTTTTTTTTTTCTATCAGTTTACTCTAAAAAATGTCGTTTTGAATTGCATTTTCAATAAATAGGAATCCATTTATGAAATTGATATTTGTCAACAAATACGTTTGCGATTTTTGTCAGCCATCTTGTACTCTAGACCTCAGAGATCGCAAACTATTTCTAGGATTCCAATCAGCCATAATAAAATGCTACAAATATAACGGCTGTTACTGTGCTAAACGCAATATAGCTTTGCGTTAAATATTCAATCATTTCGTATGCTTCAAGGTATACGTGAGTCTGAAATGCTGTTTTTATACATTCTTCCGGCCTTGTAGCCAAGCCTATGAAGGAAATGACGTACAGACACCTAAAGAAACAATCCATAAATATTTCATGCTACCTCTACCACCGTCTCCAAGGCTACAGAACAGCTACACCCAGATGAAATGCTAAGGTGTGTCTGCGCATGTGTAGAAGGGGTAAAAACCAAGGAGACGACCATCCTCCTGTCTCTGCAGCCGCTACAAATGCAACATATAGATTGCCGTCATTTTCACAGACTTGCTATCAGGAAGGTGGCTTGCAGAGGAGGCATCAGTGAAAGGGGGAGGGGAGAATAGATCGGGGGATAGGGTTGAAAAGAGGGGGGGGGAAGAAGAAGACGAAGAAGAAGAAGGAGGGTTGGGCTAACTGTCGCAGGAGTCCTTTGTCGAAGGACAAAGTCAGCTTGCAGAGACACCTAGGGGCGTGATTGTCAGACAAGTGAGTAGGGAGTGTACGAGCTAAACCGGCTGCCATCAACCGTAACCATTTTGATTTAATCCGAATATACGGAGGGCAAGGTGTTCGCTGATAAAGGAAGAGGAGAGAGGAAAAAAAAAAGTGAGAGTGAGAAGGCTGACCTAGTTCCAAAAGAAAAGACAGAACGCGGAAGAAGTTGCGGTAAAAAAAAAAAAAAAAAAAAAAAGTTCTGTTTGGGCGAACTGCAAAGGGGCGTACAGGTTTCATAATGGGTTCCGCACCCCAAATATAGGTCACCTAAATTGCTTCACGGGGGGATTTGTATAGCTCCCTGTAAACATTATCTCCCGTTACTGAGAGACCCACCTTAAGTTTAGTTTTCGTTTTCATGTCTAAGATGGGGAGAAAAAAATAAATAAAAATCCCCAACTCAAGGTTTCAGTTGCACGTGGTTGGCCTTAATAACTGAAGTAATGTCACTTTACTGTTAACATCTGTAGTTCGTTGAAAGCGGTTTACTCGGAAAACAGCTATCTTAAATACTAACTTTGAAATGAATGCTGTCAAACCATTAATTGGTTATTTGTTAATATTCTTAATACCGTTTTAGCCAGAACTACTAATTTCCATGGAAACCATTGTCTGGATACGAGATTGCAGGCGAATTTTTTTTTTTTTTTTTTTTTTTAAATCAGTTGATCATTTTTTGAGCGTGCAACAATTATCAATAGTTTCTTATTAATCGCCTGGATAATTTTTTTAAGAATAAAAATCCCAATCACGTAAGATTGTTGGACTTATATCATTCTGAAGAATGGATAATTAAGATGGTAGGAGAATAGGAAAGATTGTTAATAAGTTGAGCTATAAGGCAGCTCTCTTTCTTTCTTTCTCTCTCTCTCTCTCTCTCTAAGCGAAAAAAAACAACTCGTAATAGAGCCTAAATACAGCTCTGTATAGTAATCTTTAAATTAACGTGATCTTTGTTTAAGTATTTATTCTAAAAATAGAATCATCAATTCAGATTCTCATCTCAATGAGTTACTTTGTTACAAGTCAGAAATAACAGTATTTGAACCCCGAATATACCTATTCGTAGATTTGCAGTATTCTCCAAATATCCGTAGGGAAAGAAGTTGCGTACACAAATATGTTGCAGCATTTATAACAAAAAAAAAAAAAAAAAAAAAAAAAACCCTCATATATTAAGTCATTCTATTTTTGCAAATTCTGTTATATAAAAATCACATATGATTTTGATATTTTAAAAAGTTAAAGCGAACGCTCTAGTATCCTAAACAGTTTTTATTTGAATAATCCCTTAGTAGGAATCTTAGCATTTAAAATCCAGTTTTTATTAATACCTCATTCAAGATAACAAGTTCGAAGTTGTTTTCAGTTCGTAGAAAGATTTCGAGTATGATCGTCAGTAACCGGGAATTTTTGACATACAATGAAATATTACCTTGAATATTTAATAACCTAATTATATAAAAGATCATTCGCATAGCTGAGCTAAGTATTTGACAACCGGGAGAATCTGGAAGTAGATTGGCAAACCTTAGCATGCAAGTAAACTATTGTTTATATGGATGGTAAACAAATCGATAGATTTCTTAATTATGTGATCATCTCATATGATCATGTTACATAAGCTTATTAACACAATGGATCCTGTGTAGATCATCATCATTTACCGGCCCGGTTAGCCGAGTGGATAGATTCTCTAACTCGGAGGCAGTGGGTTCAAATTCTTATATGGCATTGATGTTTGTAAAAGTATTATTGTTCTAAAAGAACAATTCTTGAGATATTGTTTGAAATGATTGGTTTTTTTATAGAAATTCCAGGAATTAAACAATATTAAACTATATCCTGTGGATCATCTGACGATCTATGATCGTATATGCTGTGTAAGAATACATGATACACAAGAACAGATGATACACATTTTGTTCATTTTAGAACATTGCTTTAAATAATTTATTTGGTTTATATAGAAAGTTCTAAAACATTGCTTATGATTTGATTAGATGTAAACCATGAAGATAATGAAATTTTTTTTTTGTTGTTGTTTGTTTCTTATCATGCTAAATTAACATACTGCCATCGGAACATAAAAAAAAAAAAGAAACGTTGATGGCATAGCATCAAGGTTGATAAGTGTAAAAGCCACATTCATTCAACAAACTGTAGCTTTTAATACTCTCATAGGGCTATAACTAAAATATACCTCTACTGGGTATATTTTAGGCACTAAGGCAGAGGTCCGCTTAATGTGAGGTCCTGAGCTATAGCTTACGTCTAAATTCTGCCCTGGTTGGTTTTTCCGTGCAATATATCATGGACAAACACTCAAACTGTCTTTGTCTTTAGGCGAGTGGTGAATTTCTACACTCAAATATGAAACCATCACCTTGCTTATCGGAGATCTGAAATGGCTCGAATGAAAAAAGTTCCACGTATGGTCCCATCCATAGCAATAATGTACGATACGATTGCAACCTTTTTGTGGATGGAACTGACATTATAATCGTACTAAGAATATGGATTAGCGTATGTGCCATTTTATAGTGAAGCGAAAGGATACTATTCGCTAATCAGATTCCATCTATACGATTGGGGGGAGGGGAAGCACCAGGCAGAAAACATGTTAATAATTATTTTTCAGGATCCTCAAATCCTGGTCTAGAAACATTGAACTTTTTTTAAGCCGCTTTAGGTCTTTAATAAGCGGGTTAGTGGTCTCACACCGGACGGTGAAATTCATTTTCCTCCTAAAGAAATTCAACATCTTCCACACCCGTAACGATACTCGAACTGATTGGTTCGCTATCCACTAATCCGGTAAGAAACTAATAAAATCTTAGTGTAATTCGAAAGGTTCAATGTATGGAAAAAATTGTAAGATTCAAATCAGTCTGCTGGTAACAGAACGAAGTGTTCTTAAAAGAACTGGGAGATGGACTGAGTCTTTGACTCTTTATCCCATCATCTGAATGAAGAAAATCTGTGTGAATGGGGTGTTACTGAGCTAAAAGCTCTGGTCATGGCTGGGCAACGGCAATAGCCGAGCTTCAGTTAAAACTACATTAGCTACAGCATTGCCATCCGTTACCCTAGAGGTCCTAAAAAGTACTTAATCGCCAGAACAAAGTGTCCTTAAGTCCTTAAAAGGACTGGCTTAAAGGGGCGAAGCAAGAATGCTTTTCATCTTCCCCGTTATCTGTATCTGTAGAGGAGAGTGTAGGGATAAGGTGTTATTGAGCTATTAAAGCTCTGATCATGGCAGGAGGTAACAGCAATAGCCAAGCCTCATTTAGAACTTCATTGGCTACAGCATTGCCATCCATTACCCTCCATTGGTATTAATCATTAATCACCGCATCTCATTGTCGATTAATTCAGGAAAGCTTCAACTCCAGAACGAAGTGTCCTTATAAGGACTGGCTTAAAGGGGCGAAGCAAGAATGCTTTACATAATCCCCGTTATTTGTAGAGGACAGTGTATGGATAAGGTGTTATTGAGCTATTAAAGCTCTGATCATGGCAGGAGAGTAACAGCAATACCGAGCCTCAGTTAGAATTTCATTGGCTACAGCATTGCCATCCATTACCTCCAAGGGTATTGATCACCGCATCACCAGAACGAAGTGTCTCAACTTAATGGCAATACCTTAGAATGATATTTCGGTCTTAAGATGGTGTACGAATTTCTGAAGTGTTCGAATATACTCTAAGAAAAATTGAATGCAAATTCAATTATAGAAATTTTATTTTATTTTTACTTTAACTTTTAATATAAATAGTTTATTTTATTATTATTTTTTCATTATACATTTCCAAACTGTCTTAAAAGGAATGTAAACTGTAAGGAATGGTTGACTTATCATACATCAAAAGAACTCGGGTGTCATACTACAACTTGTAAAATTGTTCTTCATTATATTTTGGTATTTGTTTTAACATGCTTTCCAAAGTGAAATAGAAGGTGCCTTCTAAGGGCATTGCCAAGTTTGTTTGTTTTTTAAAATTGAGTGAAATATTTTTATTATTTGATTTTTTTAGGTTACAAAATGAACAGTTTCTCGTAATACGCGCGCGCGCGTGTGTGTGTGCAATGTTATGCAGTGGTCATCGTAGGCAAATATGCAATAACGTCCATAGTACGTCATTGCATATTTATCTGAGATGACCATTGTCCTGACGTCTGAAAACAAAGGTTTCCACACTTATCCCTATTACAGATCGATTTTAAATCAGCTTTTAGTTTCTCGGACCCCTATATATTTTTAATTGCAAGATTTGACACATTAAAACTTAGAAACTGTTGTCCCTCAATGAACCTGTTGAACTTGTTTTTTTTTTTTTTTTTGGCACAGCAGATAAAAACCATTGCCCGTTTCCTGCAGAAGGTAACGAGTTCGAATCCCCCCCCCCCAAGTAATTATACTCTCGCTCTTTCTTTATTCTTAATGTCCCTTTATTTCCAATTCTGTTTTTTTTAATTATTTTTGAACTAATTACGTTAGATTCTGTTATTAATGCTAGTTCATTTATTATAGATAAATTAAAGCTGTAATACAAGTCAAATCAGGAAATATATTATTTGTAATATATTTAATATATATATATATAAATATAAATAAATAAATAAAACAAGTAGAACAGTCAAATGACGTCCAGTACGTAAATACATGACTGATCGAATGCCTTCTTATCAATGGCTCAACGACCTTTTAATTATCACAAAATTTATTACTTATTATTTATTTTTTAATTATCACAAAATTTATTACTTATTATTTATTTTTTAATTATCACAAAATTTATTACTTATTAATATATATATATATATATATATATTATTTATAATCTCATATATATTTATATATTTATTATTTATAATTTCATATATAATCTCGTATTTATCAAGATATATATTTAAAATCTCATGTATATATAATCTCGTATTTATCAAGATATATATATAATCTCATATTTATCAAGATATATATAATCTCATATTTATCAAGATATTTATATATATATATACATATACATAATCTCATATTTTATATATATACATATACATAATCTCATATTTTATATACATAATCTTATATTTATCAAGATATATATAATCTCATATTTATCAAGATATATATATATATTTTTTTTGTTTTTGCTACAAAATAGTTATGCTATCATGTTCGATAAGGTATGGATATTTCAGAATTTATATACAAAAAATGCTATGGTAACATCAATACTAACCTCGACCCTATTTTTATTAACCTGAGCTTCTTGTCAGTTGGAGAATGAATATCGACGTCAATATGAATGCTACTACATTTTTTTATAGAATTTATTAGTGTGCTTTGGATGAAATAAGGGCTAGACAGCGTCGAAAACCCCAGTTCCAGAAACTAATTTAAAAAAAAAAAAAAAAAAAAAAACCCACGATTGTCATTTTATCGTTAAATGAAAATTCCCCTCCCCCTCTCCAGAATAAAATTTGTTTTGCCATCTTCACCAAAAAATAGCTAAAACTGATAACATTTTCACTATTTTCATACTCTTCGAAAATTAGCAAATTATTTTCATAAAATACTTAAGGAATAATAAAATTTTCATTGAAAATTGTATTAGTATTACTGAATAATGCGATTCCTTTAATTAATTTTTAAATTAGCTAGCAAAGTTTAAAATTTATTATATATAATTTTTATAAATGAAATTATCTCAGTATTTGATCTCTGGAGATCCGGTTTGGCCTTCGAGAGAGAAGTAGAATCAATCAATCGACCGTGAGATGCGGTGATTGATTCATTCAATCCAATACCCTTGGAGGGTAATGGATGGCAATGCTGTAGCCAATGAAGTTCTAACTGAGGCTCGGCTATTGCTGTTACCCTCCTGCCATGATCAGAGCTTTAATTTAATAGCTCAATAACACCTTATCCATACACTGTCCTCTACAGATAACGGGGAAGATGAAAAGCATTCTTGCTTCGCCCCTTTAAGCCAGTCCTTATAAGGATTGATATCTGGAGAGTGTAGGAACTTCGAATCGACCGTGAGATGAGGTGATTAATACCCTTGGAGGGTAATGGATGGCAATGCTGTACTCAATGAAGTTGTAACTGAGGCTAGGCTATTGCTGTTACCCTCTTGCCATGATCAGAGCTTTAATAGTTCAATAACACCTTATCTCTACACTGTCCTCTACAGATAATGGGGAAGATGAAAAGCATTCTTGCTTCGCCCCTTTAAGCCAGTCCTTATAAGGACTGGGATCTGGAAAACAGAAATAGCTGATTTTTTTTTCTAAAAGCGGGAAATTAAATCCGGGCTTTTCATTTCATAGAAAATAAACATGCAAATCAGTTTTTGTGTTTATTAAGTTGTTCTAATTTTTTTCTAAAAGAGGAAAGTTAAATCTGGGCTCCAAATTTTCATAGAAAATAAATGTGCAAATCAGTTTTTGTGTGTTTGTTTTTTATTAAGTTGTTCTAATGTATTTATAGCTTTGCTTTCATCAGTAACGTGATCATAAATATTGCTTGCAGTCACTGATTTGCCAATATATGAATAGACTGTTAACTCACATAGAAGATGATTTTCTCTTTGTTCAACAGTTATCTAAGAACATAAGGAAAGAATTAAAGGACATGGAATTAGTCGTCAAAATATTCAGCGATAAATACGTAAAATAAATGGAGACGTACTCCAACTGTCAGATATTAATATTGTTTGATCCAATACCAAGGAAGAACTTAAAACATAAGTTGAGAAAGAAATCTTGGAAACAAATCACGCCTATAGAGAAATTGTACTTAATGCTTAAAGTCAAGCTGGATATAAGATTTGTATGCATCGACCGAAAACTAATGCAAACGAACACATACATCGAGATACCAATATTTCTGATAGGATTTCTATAGCATACAGTAAACAGAAAATAAATCAGAGCTACCATGATACTATATTTCTTGATATACATACTATCATGTTTGGGATAGTAGCATAATAGAATAAAAAGTAAGGCCAATAAAGAATAAATGTAATGTGTCTAAAGAGAGAGAGAGAGAGTGTAAAATATACTGCATTTTTGCACTCCCTCATTAGGAACAGTATGTAAAAAATCATTGAGAATATTACAAAACGAAACAGTCAAAGAGAAATAAATGTAAATGACTCGTATAGCAGAGCATTAAGAAATGTCGTTTATTCTGGAAGTAAAAGGAACGATATATATTGATGTATAGGAAATAAAAAAAAAAAGAGGAAAGCTAAAATTGCTGTACAAAGAAAGAAAAAAGTATGGGAAGACTTCGTTAGCGAACTATAATATGATCCACCTCCTCTCTAGCATCAAAGCTGTGGATTAAATGATGATGAGACTCAGCATGGCTTAGGAAGACATTAGTCATTCACCGAAAAGCTTAATTGAAGGAAAGAACATAGAACAGACGAAATAGTAGTATAATTACCGAAAAACAAAGGCGAATTCGGTATAAAATAATCTAACAAATTTCCTAACAGACAACTTAATTTTATAATTAATTTTATTAATTATAAAATTAAGATTAAAATCACGTCTTTATTGTTATTATAAATTATTAAAGACTAAAGAAAATAGTTTGATACAGAGCGTCAATCTAATTTGTTTTTCCAATAAATATGCCATTGCGATGACGACATCAATTAATGATAAAAAAAAAATTGTCTAGTTACTCTTGCAAATGCATGTTTATTTTATTTTTACTTTTCACTTATGTTCAAGTACATCTTACATGCCAGTACACCTTATATTTTTTGTTTTCAAAAATTTCATCACCTATTTTTCTAAAGTCATCTAAACTCTACTATAGTGTACAAGATTGGGTGGTTGGAAATATAAGAGCAACCAACTGTTTTTCCTTGCAAACATTATAGAATAAGCATAATGTAGACGTATTATTGATTAAAAAAAGGTAAACAAACACACCAATCACAATACATGCTACGTATAGACGTAATAGACTACAGGAAGAAGGAATAACCATCCTATACCGTCGGATCCAATTTCGAAATACTGCACGGTACGATGTGGGTCTATCAGTAAGCATAAAACGTATATCTCGTCAGAACTGTTACTTTAAAAGGATAATAAAACAAATGTAATACTGGATCTCTTCTCCCCTCCCTCGACAGAAGTACGCATTTATCATCTCCAATTACAAATCAATGCTTTTATAGCTAATAATTCATCGGATGTTGCCTCAGAAAGAAGCAACAGTACTAAATATAGAAAATTAACAATGAACAAAATCTAATTCTTAGTTAATATTAAACGAGGATCTCTTTAAGCTATTAACTATCAATTAGATTTTGCTCGTTGCTAATTTTCTGAGAAGATGTATATAACTGATCCTGTTTATATTTAAGAGAATATCATCTCTACATGGATTTAATATATATCTTGTGTTTTGAATGCCAAATAATAAGACTGAGATAATGATTTATTTATTGATTGATTTTTGATCTTATAAACATATTAGAATATACGTTCTTTGTAGTATGACATGAAACGTTTCTGATATTTAAAAATATTGAAGTCTCTTTTCATTAAAATCTGCATGCATTTTCCAACTCTTGATTTGATCTTTCGTAGTAAGAAAAGTTGTGTGATAAGCATTTTTTTTTCATTATCTGTTCTTTAGTTCGATAGTCTATGTTCGTATACTGCCACAATATTATAAATTTAATGAATTTCTTCTTTATTGCTAACTTTTTTTTTAAACCATGAATCTAAAGTCTTCAGTGGAGGGATGCTCTGTATATGAAAGTTGCATATAGAATCCAAGTGATTTAATTATTGCTTTTATTATGGTTGATTTGCGCATCACTCCACATAGCAAATGATCTAATGTTTGTAATAAATCAACGAAAGATTGAATCATTATTTCTAAAAAAAAAAAAAAAATAGAAAGAAAGTGATATCATCTTCATATAAAACATTTTAATTGTGGAGAATCTGACGTTAGTAGCTTTGATTTGCCCTCAATTATTCTGTCTAGTAATTCAAAGCCCATCTAAAGCAGAAGATAATAAACATCCTGGTCTGACTTCGTTTATACCTTGCATCTTATTATTAAAGGACCTTGAAACATACAGATATTATTCTAATTAACAGATAGGAAGCAAGATTATCATCGCTCAGATTTCTTTAATATTTATTGCATGCATTAGATGTTCCCACTGGCGAGATCATAATTTTGTATCTCTGCTGCCTTCATCCTAATATACATTGCCACAACTTTTAACTGAGTACTCAGGAATTTGAAAGACATTTTAAAATTATCGTTGGATTTATGAACATATAAATTATCTTACATCAATTACTAGTATAACATAACTCAATATGATTCGCAACCAGAAGCTAATTTTTAATTATAAATTAAATTAAAAAACTTACACATAAACCAATCTATAACTTCATGTACATTATATAAATAAATTCACATAAAAATATAAAGGTATTGCTTTTTTCAACTAAATAAGATTACTAAGAAAAATTTAACTTTGATAATTATTTATACAATATAAGTTAAACGTCATATTTTAAATTAATTTTAATGAATTAATAAAATTAATAATTGAGCTGTCACATTTCGAAATTTGATTATCCTAGCCATAAAATAATTATCTAGTACAACTTTTGTCAAATATATATCGAAATGTCTGGATTACGTTTGACTTCAAATCAAATTCCAATCAAAAGTAGTGCGATATTAAAAGTTTTGCAGTTACACAGCATATTAATGCACATTTAACACTGAATTTGGGAACATTAAATAATTATTCATAAGGGATAAAATATCTACTATAATAATTGATACTGATTTATCCCGGAATTAGTTTTTGATTTTAGCATAATTTTTAAGAACCTGAGTGGAAAAATAAGTAATTACTTCCAAACGTCTACTAAATCAAACACTTTTTTTTCCCGTCTACCGAATAGATAATAAAATTAAAAGTGACGAAAAGGAATGGTCCAACCAGTGTTACCCACAGTGGACGATCCTCTACACTCACCGAACTTGACCGTAGGGTGCTAAGAAAGATAATATGCAAAAACTGCTATTCGTTGGCTGCGGAGTTCCGGGCATCGACTGGAACACAAAAAACATTCAGAACCGAGCCTCACAACATGGGGTTCCATGGTAGGATGGCAATATGCAAGCCCCTATCCGAACCGACATGCAGCGGCGTATTCAGTAGTGCAAAGAGTGTACAGTAGAACGTGGAAGCTTGGAAAGCTGTGTTATGGAGCGACGAATCACGGTACACCTTCTACCAAGAAGATGAACGGGTGTGGGTGTGGCGGATGCCCAGTGAACGTCTCTTACCAGAGTGCGTAATTCCAACTCCAACAAATTCGGGGATGGCGTTGTGATGGTATGCTGCTGTTTTTCCTAGTTTGGCCTCCGACCTCTGTTTGTGGTGCCACGAACATTGAACTCCGAAAGATATCTGAAAATTGTCTCCTAGTATGTCACTCTTCAGCAAGACAATGCACTCTGTCATAAAGCTGCTGCTGTAACTGCGTGGTTTGTGGACATGAACGTCACTACACTTTATCAGTATCCACAGAACCCTGATCTCAAACCTACTGAACATTTGTAGGATGAACTGGAATGTCAGGTGAGGTCAAGGGACGTCCTACCCACAACAATCTAGGAACTCATTACATGCCTACAGGAAGAATAGTCCAAACTTCCCATTGATCGCTATCATACGCTTTTGGAAAGTATGCCCCGTAGGATCTCAGTATGAGTACGCCACGTAGTCATCACAGCGAAAGGAGGTCCTACATCTTATTAAGGTGATGGGGGCCATGGCTGTTTGTTCCTCACACTGTCGTGTCCATTGACTCCTTTCCAAGCAGTTTACGTATATATATATATATATATATATATATATATATAACTCATACATTATTTGAGGACAGTAATGTGAATAAACTGTCTCGATCTTCGCGGAACTGAAATGTCAAACTATTCTCAATCATCCATACTTTGGAACCAGGTAGAACACAGTTTGAATCCGAGGTCAACCAAGATGATTGTGTTCTGTAAATGAACGAGTTATCGCGAAAGGTATACAGGAAAAAAGTCCACTACTCGTATCTCGATAACAACTTTTAGTAGCGAATACTGCCGATAATATATTGCTCTCTATTGCCTAGAATTTCACTTTAACGTCTTTGTAAAGAGCTTACATACGATTTTTCAGTTCGAAAGCTTTTTTTATAAACATTCTTCAATTCTAGAAGGGATTCAGCATATTAAACCGAAGGATATTGCAGCTACTGATTAATATAAGCAGACACTTTTGGTTTTGCACGCACGCACGCGCACACACACACACACACACACACACACACACACACACACACACACACACACACACACACACACACACACACACACACACACACACACACAAACTTAACAAAAGTTATCGTACACTCCATTTTTCTGAAATGCTGCGCAAACCATAATAGCATGGTGACAACACTCATAACAAGGCAATGACTCAGTAGTACAGTGCTGATTCGGTCAGTTCGTCTGATTATAGCACTCTTAGAGGGTACTAAGTAAATTTAGTGGCGACGTTATTAAAAGAAGCTCTCTGGAAACAATCAGGCCAGACACATGTTCGAAAGGGACAGCGAATGCTAAAAAAAATGGGTTCCTCTCATCAATCCAGTTCTTTTTTTTTTTTTTTCTTTCTTTCTTTTTTCTCCAAGAAACTCAGGTTTGGTTTGTTTCTAATTCCTTAAATCATGAAAAACAGCCGGAGAACACACGTTCTTGGCTGGTTTCTATGATATAATACCTGGCTTAATAGGCGTAAGTGTGCTTTGGCTCAAATTCCAACCGACGCAATCTAGATTCTTCCATCATGCATCTGTGGATTCTCTGAACACAGGACATTTAGATGTGCAGGCGTATTGTTTCATGAATATTACACATTGAACTCCGTAGCCATGGTTACCATGGAAGAACTATTGTTACAATCCAAACATTACTCCCAATAATGATCAAGTTCAGCTTGCTTGGGATAGAGCTCCATTTTTCAAATCGAATGGACTGTTGTCAGGAAGCCGTTATATACTGGATATACGCAGTTCCAATGTAGAATGCGTGTTCGTCACGTGCGCGCGCGTGTGTGTGTGTGATGAAGAAAAACATTTTTATCTCGATTTTTTAGGATAAAAGACGCTTGAGAGTCACAGTACTATGATTGTCATTTCGAAACTTTTAGCGCATGCGTATCCAACAGGATGATGTAATAGTTTTCACCTTCACGTCAGTTGTTAACCAGACTGTGGTTAAAAACTACGAGAGCTTTTTCTCTTTTCAGGTCGGATCTCACATCAGGGATCAAGCAAATCACCATCTTAATATTCTGGATTAAAACACGTGGGAATCATCATACTAGATGAATAATAACCGTGTTGTTGTTTCGCAATAACGTTTTAACCAACAATACCTTCTCTCTAACCCATTTCCTTATCAGTAATGAATATTTCAACAGTGTTTGATTTCTAAATTACATCAGCGATATTGATCGCTAACAAGCATTATTTTTATTCAGAATTCTGCTTTCATCTAAAGAACGTAACTACCATTATCAATCACATGATCTCCATTAATCACCACTCATTCTCGAAGCAGTACAAGACCGGTCAACACTCCCGTCATAAACATTACACAGGCATAAACCAGATTGAGATTTTTCCTTAGACGAACCAGTAGTGATAGCCCTACCTGTTAAAAGCTAATATCGTAGCACAGCTTTTAAGAAAGAAAGAAAGAAAAAAAGAAAGAAAAGAAAACAGTAACCATTCCTAATAATAACTTCAAGTGTTTTGAATTATTATGTTGGGTCTCAAAACGATTAAAGACATCAAATAATAAGTGAACTTTAAAGAGGCAATTAAGGATTGGATCACACACACACACACACACACACACACACACACACACACACACACACACACACACACACACACACACACACACACACACACACACACACACACACACACATTATTATTATTATTATTATTATTATTATTATTTTGAAAAATATCATCATCAAGGAGTTTTCGAGAAAGGATTATGGAATATAAAAGAACAGGTAAGTTCTTTTAATCCACAAACCTTAATCCATCCCTACACGTAACATGTTGTTACATGTAGGGATGGATTAAGGTTTGTGGAAGTCAAAACGGCTAATTTTCTTCTGCTTCTTCTTGCTCTTCTTATAACAATTTTTGGCTATAGGCTTCTCTCATTTGTGTCCATCTTCACTAGGTCATCGTTCCATCTTCTCTGGTAGTCTATCCATTGATATTCCTTCGTATGAACGCTACTGGATGATTGTCTTTGCCCATCAATAGCTTTACATCCGGGCTTTAATCCCTTCCAATTTCCATTTAATTTTAAAATCCTTTCTCTGATATCTAATTCTTGTTTCTTTTCTTATCCCCATTCTTTATTTCGTATTATAGTAGTGATATTAAGCACGACGATCTCGATTTTGAGATCGGTTTTCCCGATTCAGTATTTTTGCTATTTGGTTACTAGTCCAGCACTTTAGTTGTTGGCCATGTCTCCGATTCCGTATGTCATAACTGGGATGACCCATCAGTTGAAAAGTTTGGCTCTCTTTTAAGGTTTTATTTTATCCCACAGGAATGTTTTTCAGAATTATTTTCTTTATTTCTTCATAAATTCTTCTTTTCTGTAATATAAAAGTTCTTCCTAGGTATAGCTATTCTTGTACTTTATTTTATTATTGTCTATTGCCAGTCATTCTGGTTTTCTTAAATGTTTATTATAGTTCATTTTTAACCCTAGTTTATTCGATACTGTATTTAATTCCTTCATCATTTCTTACAGCTCTGTTTTGTTGTTTGCTATTACTACAATATCATCAGCGTATCGTAATTGATTTAGTTGTTTACCATTGATAGTAATCCCTTTGTCACTCTAATCTAGTTCATTTACGGCGTATTCCAATATTGCACTGAATAATTTGGATGAAACAGTGTCTCCTTAGTGTACTTCTCTATTTATTTTGAATAGATTGCTTGTTTCATATATAAGGATACCAGCAGTTGCTTTTTCATATATTTTCTTTACGTTCTGCATGTAATTTTGGCTTATTCCGTGTTTTCTTCACTGTTATTCGGAATGCTTGTTTATGAGCTGAATCAAAGGTTTTTATAGTCTATAAAACAAGTACAATTTTAATTTTAGGTGGTTTATTATTCTTTCTGTTTTTGAATCTAGGTTTTATCATTAGGCTTACAGCAAGTTGATTTTTTTTTAAATTATTTTCTTTGATAAGTGTCATAGTAGGCAATGTTTCGGTTGTTTACGTATAATTTTCTCTTTTGCGTATTTATTAAAGAATGTCTGTGGCAATTAAAGAATAACAGTGGCAATTCCTTGATCATCAAAGGTCGAGGTTTTTGAGAGGAAAAGACAGAAAAGGAAAAAAAAAGACAAAAAAAATTAGACGAAGTAGAAAGAAAGAAATCATACAGCAAGAGAGAGAGAGAGAGAGAGAGAAAGACGCAGAGGAGGAATGAGTTTTTGGCATCGAGCATCCCACCTTAACAGTGACCCGACATTTTTACGGCAGCATAAACATCATTCCGGGCATTCCAGTGAGCCGTCACGACACTGCAAGGCGGCCGCGACTACCCGATTGGTTGAACATCCATCACGTGACCTGATAACGATCAAGCCGATGCGAAGGATGGCAGCATCCATTTCATCTTGTTAAATATTCGCAACGTGTAGCTGTGCAGGGAGGCGAGGAAAAACCTTCGAAACATTGGATGCTGGTGGGGGGATTTTCGAAGCACGTGACTGGAAACAGCACAGCAGTGGGGGTGCTTATACGAAAATTATCAGCCTTGCGCTTTCTTTTCGAGGTAGTGATGGACTGATTGGTGTCCAAGTGCTCTTAAAGCCCGGATGTAGATGGGTAACGGGTGTAGATGGCGCCTGAAAGATTCAATGGTCCAAAAGAAAATAAAAAAAAAGAAGTAGGCTCTTTTCCTTACCCGTATCATCTTCGATAGCTTTATACAGCTAAGATAAATCTGATGGATATAAGAATCCAAAACTTATATCTCCCCTAGTAGTTTCTTCAGTAGTGATATTTCGCCTCTTTTGGTACTTTTCAGTTGGCATGTTAATCGTACCTAAAAAAAATTCTCATCAGAATTTGACTGCAGCATAGTTCCATTTAATCCATTTTTTTTCTGTTCATCTTTTAAGGAATATATACGTGAACTCAAGTACATGATGGATGACTGCACATCTCACCACATTTCACACCAAAACACAACATCTGTTCTCACTGGAAACCGCACAAACCTTAACCAGTATGATCTATTAAATTAGTTGCTATTTGGGCTTCAAGGCTACTTAAGCGATATGCCAAGCCTCATACTGTGAAAATTTCTTCCTGTTAATTATGCCCTACATCAACCCCCCCCCCCCCCCACTTCTACTTGTGATGTTTGTTGATTTGTTGCGCAATGCTTGAAGCTTTCACTCACCAACCAGGAAGTTGAAATAATAACACCATCAACAACTGTGGCCTTTGATTATGGCCACTTTAATGTAATTTATCCTCCTCCACGTTTCTTACTGGAGGAGCCATCTAATGAACGAGAGATGAGAATATTGTAATCATCTTACAGAATAATTTCTCTCTCTCTCTCTCTCTCTCTCTCACACACACACACACACAGACTAATTTAAAAAACGTATTAATGAAAGCGATCTCCAAATTTTTCCTCACTGGACGTATATCCGTTTAGCGTAATAGATGATATATCTGTAAATTGTATAAGACCTACCTTCAATTTCTGAAATAATTATTTTATTGTCAACCTTTTAAATCTAGTGAATAGCGTTTTAGGCCTCCAATGTACTCGACCAGGCGACCAATTTGATTTTATAGATATGGATGTTATGAAAATATTTAGATCTCAGGTGATTTTCACTGTCCGGTATGATACCACCCCCTTCCTTATTTGCAGGGTGGTGATATCCACAATCTGAACTGCTTTTAAAAAAGTATTATGTTTCACTACAATGAATTTCGTATTTTCTAACCCTTGGAACACTTACTAGGTATACTATAAGTTCAGAAACTGGAGCGTGCGATTTATATTTATAAATAAAAATAATATTTGAAAATAATT